>NC_080764.1:45530587-46161485 GCF_020826845.1 Diceros bicornis minor | reverse complement strand
TTACCAGCAAGGCGCTGTGCAGACAAGTGAAGGCAGCAGGGTATCTGTATGGAAGAGGAAAGGACAGGGCTGCCCGAACCTCCAGGGAGCTGAAGGGAACAATTGCTCCTGGTTCATCCGTAGACAGCTGTGGCCTTAAACAAGCAGTCACCATCTCCAAATCTCAACCTTGTTTCTAAACGAGGCTGTTGCTTCCAAGTCTCCGGGGTGTACATCAGCTCTAATAGTCCAAAATTCAACACTCACTGGGCATGAACACAAATCGTACAGTTTCCTCACAATCTGCCCACTTTGGGTTCTCTTTTGATTGTACATTCCTTTATCCATGTCTTGAGTAAGTGTGTATTGAGCAGCTACAAAGTGTCCGTCACCATGCTAGACACTTGGAAGGCAACATTCCTTTATTCAACTACTGCCAGCCCCGGTTACTTGTCTGGCCCTGAGAATGTATAGTTTGTGCCTTTAGACACACCCTGAAGATTAATAGATGGGAGAGTGTAGCAGGGAGGCAGAAGTTGTTCAAAATAATCACACAACGCTAAAAACAAAACTCAGACATTGACCACCAGTGAGAGATGAGTGGTATTCCGAGAGACTGTCATACAGGGATTTGACCGGATCAGGGAGATCAGGAAAACTTCTGGCTCTAAGAGCTCATGATGGGAATGAAGAGAACGGACATGTGTGAGCATGGTTGGGGAAGAAGGTGTGACAGGAGTTAACGGTTGTTTGGTATGAAGCATAAGAGAAAGGATGGCATTAATGACAATTCACTAGAATAATCCTACAGGGGTCAGACTTTTATGCATATGAACTGCTTAAAAAGACATTTTTAAGGCTATATCTAAAACTCGCCATCATACTTTTAAATAATTGCAAGGATTTAACTTTCAGCATATTGTAAATAGACAGTTTTTCAATAAGATTCTTTCAAGACCTCTAAATGTATCAAATAGAATTGAAACACCATAGCCATTTTATACTCACTATTAACCATTTAAAAATGTGATTAAGTTCTTATTTAATAGTCAAAAATTTTATATTATTCTTTTCTCCTCGCTCAAATTGTTTTCTAATATAAAATATTTTTGCTTGAAAAAATCTTTTTTGGATCACACTATCATACTTTTCTGCAATAAAAAATACATACATACAACACATGCAGACACGTAATGTTTTTATGTCATCATAAAACTCTGTGCTAAATTTTTAAGTTTTCATTGCAATTGTTACTTGTACATAATTGATCAACATAAATACATTGCAAACTGATAACTAATTTCCAAATATAAAAGTAAAAATTGTTAAATATAAAGGTAAAAAATGAGATTGGCTTTTCTTTTCCAATTAGTTGTTATATTCACAGATAAATATTACTCACTGCTAGAATGAGAAAAGTTTCACTATCAATTTTGTTCATATTTTTATGTTAAAGTGCTGAGAAATCTTATACATAAAAATAAATAGTTGGGCATGGAAGGTGTTTTGTTGTAGCAATGAGACAATTTTTCAAAATCTTTCCAAGTTCTCTGCTAAAAATCACATAGTAATCTAAAAAATGGTTTATAAAAATATAAAAAATAAAAATTTTTTTCCTCAAAATTTTTAGATTATCACCTGACAACTTGATTAGGTCCTTCTTCAAATTTTATGAAAGCAAAGAATTTAAAAAGTTGAAGACTCATTTTCTAGGTATCAATACCAATATTTAGGATTTTCTCTTTATTTGGTATGGCAGTGCAACGCACCCCAGAAGATGCAAGATGAGTGAAGGAGAAAGGGAGAGACAGTGGGGGAAGGGCGGTTCTGGAGAGAGAAGCCTCCAACTGAAGGGTCAGTAGGTGGGAGCTGACGGCCTGACGCTGCCACGGCCTCGGGCACTCCCTGAACAGGCTTCCCTTAGCCCCAGAGGTACCAACAGCTCATGCTGAAGACAGCCGCCCTAGGACGGGAGTGGACGTGGAAAGAATGAGAGGTGGATGAAATTGCCAGGGAGAGAATATAGTGTAAGGAGAGGGCTCAAGGCTAAGAACTGGGAAATCGCAGCTTTGAATAGCTGAGTGTAAGGAGCTGTGGCCCTTGAAGGTTAACGTTGACAGCGCATTCTGAAAGTTGTTTTATTCCACCTACCAGTTTTCATATATTTTGTCATTTATTATTAATCCTTTCCACTATAAATACAAAAAATTTTATCTATATATTTAACGTTCTAGATGTATCCATAGATATAGATATGTAGAAACGGTATATAGGCTGAGTTTACGTCTGAAATTTATTCTTTTACATAGATGTCCCCAGGAACCTTATGCAATTCCTAATTTTACTTTAACTCATTTCCCATTAAAAACACAGCTACTTGCACTTTATTTTGCATTAGAAAATAAGCAGTTTATATCTTAGCTTCAAAATAGTTTTCATAATTTTCTCACCTGTGTTTGAATATTTTACTCAAAGCGTTATTTTACTACATTAGCCAATACTGCCTTTACAAGTCATGTATCGCTCTACCTCCTGCCCACACCTGGCATAGACACTGCTTTTTTTTCTTTGGAATATCAGAAATTATTTAATTTTTAATGTCGAAGAGTTTAGGAAGGATACTGTAAAAGGTGGTTATATTGTCAGTGAGTTATGTTAAGTAGCTCAGAACAGATTGACCCGTATTTCACTTGTGGGTGAGGTAATGCAGCGTCCTGCGCTGCAGTTTGTGGAGCTGGTTCCTTGTTTCACACTGTGCACAGCGAGGACACCACTAGCAGAGGACTCCATGCACGCTGTGTGTAAATTCCACCCTCGATGTCCTTCATTCCAGACTACTGAGGGGACGGGAGCAGACAGAGTGAGTTGCTCAGTTGAATGTTTGTAACGCAGATTTAAAAAGTATTTTCAGCTAGTTTCCCCGAGTGCAAAACTTGAGAGCACATATTTTTTTTTTACTTTTACCATATGCTTGGAAAAAAACCTTAAGGGTTTTCACCTTCCTTACATCACTTTTCTGCCCTAGGAATTTTATATTTCAGTAGTTACGGCCATCACCTCCTTGTGAATTGTTGTCTGCATGACTCCAGCCTAGAGACTTAGGAATTGCACATGAGAATCTTTAAAGCAGAAAGTGGTATGGGAATCTCTGGAATAACTCACAGTTACCATCAAAATCATCATCATCACTGACATCTTCTTATTGATTTATCTCTCTGTAGTTCTTTAAAGCTAAAAAGTAAAATCTTGAACATGCTGCTTCTCCCATGGTGACAGATATGGTGCTGCAGGGCCAGGGTCACCCGTCCGCATGTGAGTAAGGAGATATCTGCTTAATAGTCAACTTGGTTTTTAACTTTCAGCTCTATTTCTAAACTAAAGTATTATTACACATTTCTCCCATAGTAAAGTCTCTTAATTTAATTAATCAGTATCAATTCAGACTCTTACAGTACTTGATTCGGGTACCAAATAACCCTGTCTAGGACATTGTGCTCAGAAGCACAGGGTGGGGATCCAGTGTGGAGCACAGGATGGTTTCTGCCTTCCTGAAGCTGACAGTCCAGTGGGGTAGACCGAGGCTCATCAGACATCACACAGATACCGTAAGATTTTCACTGTATTGAGAATCCAGAGGGGAGCTTTACAAGAAGAGGACAATTGGACCTGTCAGTGCAGTTGACATTCCTGCAGAGTGACAACCGACCTGAGGCCTAGGGGAAGACACGCGGTCACTAGGCAGAGAGGAAAGGAGGTGGAAGCAGGAGGAACACTGCACGAGCATGGCCTTCCTCCTCAACATCGCTTCTCAAGGTTAAATCTCGGTACTTTCAAAAAGTTTAGCTGATGGGGCAGAATCTGTACTGACCCAAGAACATCCTCTGGAGTTTTGTAATTGTTTTTTCAGTTAATCAGTTTGCTTTGTTTTTATTTGCTGAGAAGAGCAAAAATCCCCGTTGATTGATTATGCTCCTTCATCAAATCTTTAGGGGATCTCTATTCTAGGATTAGAGTATGTTACCAAACAAAAGTGTTTTGGAAAAGCTATACAGACAAAAAATAATATATGAAATGCAGTAAGTGTGCTTGCTTTCTGAATTAATCCCATTGTGAATTCCTTTGTAAACTGGAAATCCTTTTCACCAGCGGTAATAACTGCCTGACTTAGCATTTGGAGAAGCAAGGGTCGTATATTAGGATTACACCTGAGTGTAGAAGAGGACTTGATTCTCTCTCTTACCCCTAAATGCCTCTGGAATCCCACTGCAAGTGCCACTTTTCCTCACTATTGGGAGAATTCAATACATGCTAGCTCAGTTCTGTCCATTGTGGGATAAATATTTGACTGAATGACCTACTTGAGAGACTAACTAATCTAGATGTATTTTTAATTTACTTTTTGGTGTAGCAGGGACTTTAATTGCCTTGAGAGCTAATATAATTCCAGTAAGCACATATTTCTATTCATTTTCTTATAGTCACATTTAGTTTGCAATCTAAATGCATTAATGATTTTATATTCTACTTTAAAATGCAGAAATAATCATACACTTATTTTCCTTATTCCAACACTTTTGGCTTTTTCCTGACATTTTACTTTTTTAAGAAATTGTGTTGCTAGCCATGCAGAGAGGCAAATAGTCAATAATGTTTTTTCAAGGTATTTTAATTTTTACAGAAGTATGCTTTTGAAGGTGACTTGACTTAATTTAACTTTTTTTTCTTTTCAGTATAATTGGTTTTTCCTTCATTTCTGCCAATAGTAATTCTCCTATCATGCTAGTATTGCTTGTCTAATATACCAATTTCAGGCATAACACTATTGAACTTTTGTGTCATCTATGAAAAGATATGCCTATTGATTAGTTATAGAATAGCTCTATTTTAACTGCCTGCCTGTTTATCACAGCACAAGTGCTGAATGAATATAGATTTACATGGACCACACAGGGGGCAATACTGATTAGACTTACAGTAGTAATCATTATTATTTACTAAGCCAGAGCTGAAGCACCAATAAAAATATTTGCAGCTTCCAAAACACATTTACTTACTCACGGAGAGTAGATTATACTGATGGACTCAGATTCATCGAGTATAAGGTTTATTGCAACTACTGCCAACTACTATAAAAAAGAAATTTCCTCCACCTTTTCCCAAAATAACATAAGCTTTGCTGTTAGCACTGAGAAGATTCCTTCAGCAACATCAACAACATTTCCTTTCTGTTTATTTTCCCCCTTGTGATTAAGACAGAACTGATTCCATACATGTAATTCATTTTATTTCAAAATGAAAATGAAAATAATTCCTATTAGTCTTCTTTCTAATGATGATAACATTTACTTAACATTGTGATAATGTTGATGAAAAATATTCCAGAAGCATCAAATATTGTTTTGTAATACATATATCTTAAAGTATCTGAAAGTGAGAAAGAACTCTGATGACTTGTAATTTCTTGACAATAACAGGAAGAAGAAAAGCCCATGCACACACTGTCATGGGTTGAATAGTGGCCTCTAAAAGCTATGTCCAAACCCTAAACCGTATCTGTGATGTGACCTTATCTGGAAATAGAGTCTTTGCAGATGTAATTAAATTAAGGATTTGAGATGAGACCACATGGATTTAGGGTGAGCTGTGAATTCACTGATGAGTGTACTTATAAGAGACAGAAAAGACACAGAGAGAAATTCATGAGAAGACAGAGGTGGAGATTGAAGTCATGCATTTACAAGTCAAGGAATGAAAAGGATGCCAGAGCCACTGGAAGCTAGGAGAGAGGCGTGGACCAGAGTCGTCAGAGCCACCAGAAGGAAGCAACCCTGCGACGCCTCGATTTTGGGTTTCTGGCCATAAGAACTGTGAGAGAGTAACTTTCTGTTGTTTTAAGCCACCAAGTTTGTGGAAATTTTTTATGGCACCTTAAGAAACTAATATACACTCCTTTAGCCTCTGCCTTGTATGCAAAACTTGGTTTATAATCAACATTTTGGATTGTTTTTCTTTGATGGAATATCAAGGAATGCTACAGATAGCAAGTTAAACTTTTAACTTTCACTAACTTCATCCTACTCTTACTTAAGATTTTCACCAAGAAATGGAGGAATAAAAGAAGATACTGAGAAGGCATTTTCTTGTTCCTCACAAAATTCAGACAAAATTAATATCATCAGTTCTCATAATATTGTTTTTTAATTGTGTAGGAAAAAAAATACGGAGTGGTCTATGGCATGATGACAGAATAATATATAGAGATGTCCCTAAAATTCAGCAAAGAACCCATCCTTGTTTTTCAGAATCCCTTCACTTCTAAATATTTAAAGGAGTTTCTTTTTTTTCTTTCTAATGACTTGAGATTCTTTTATAATCAAAAAATCAAAAAGAAAAAAAAATGAAGTGACTTCTGTTTTATTTTCATATATGAATAAACCTTGCCTATTTTTGCCTGGAATATACAGTGCAGGCATCCATCTGCACTCTGTCTTCTCTCCCTCTTCATTTCAGGCTCCAGCCACCACCTGCCCGTTACATGGACACGTGCACGGATACATTGCAGTTATTTCACAGAATCATAGTATTTGTGTTCACTCTTGTGAAGGATGTGTTTTCTCAGTTACATCATCTCTCAATGCGAAATACACCTTTTAGCTTATTTGGTAACTTTTCATCCCCTCTTGCCGTTCCTCTTTTCTGCAGAACCCACATGGTTTTGATTTTTTTTCAATAACTTTCTGTTACCTTATATAACAGGACTAGATTCTTCATAACTATTTTTAATTATCAAACTTAATTACATCTATTCTTAGTCCTTTAAACACACACATACATGAAGTTTACCGTGGATTTCACCGCTTTTCCACAGAAGGGCAAAGTATGCTCAGTGAAGCCGTAGGACATCTAGGATTTGACGTGAAGGACACCTCCCTACTTTCAATGTACAGCATTCTTTTGTGTAGTGAATTTATCAGTCAAAACTATGGAAACCTGCAGAATCATATGTTGGTTAATGCACGCACACACACGCACACACACACGCAAATAGCAAAATTTACTTTGGCCAAAATAAAATTTATTTTTAGTTGGGGACCTTTTAAGTGAGAAAAATACATTACTTATTGCCTACTCCCGACAGCTTAGTGGTTATGCCTAAAAAGTTAACTAAATTAGCATAGTTTCTTCTTCCCAGGCCGGAGAATGCGCCTCGTTAACCTCAGTGACCCTGACAGTGTGCTAGAAATGAAGGTAGACCACATTTGCACAGGCCCACATGTTTATAGATATAGTATTTGATGGATACAATAAATCTGTGTAATTTTAACCTTTGTATGAAGAATACAAAAGACAATGCCTGTTTCTGTGAATGGTTCCTTGGCAACAAGAGCTGTGTGTCCAGGTGGAGCACAGCGTCACCCACTGGGGTCTCACAGACCCCCAGGCCCGGGGCACGACTTGAATGGAAACAGTGCTTGTGGATCTGCTGCTGTAAAGAACCCACCACGGTGGGTGTCGTTCCCACTCTCATCTTTCCTCTTAACAGTTAACCTGCAGCGCTGGTTCTGAATCACCGGGATTCAGACAGCACTGCTTTCTGTACATGTTTACACTTCCTGTCACGGCTGACACTTACATTATGTGCTCCCATCAGAGCCCAGGGAAGCAGCAGCTTAAATATTCACGGATCAGGAGAGAGCAGGTTTGCTGAGAAGCCATGGATAATAGGCATGCAATTACCAGGAAACAATCTTTCTCATCTTTAACACAGGCACCTATAAATAGGGCATTTTATCGGCCATTTCACAACTTCTACTACAACTGTCTACTCTTAAGTTTTAAGTCATGTTATGCTCTTAGAGCTATTTATACTGCAGCCTGCTCCCCACTGTTTTAGGGTGAGTCATCACAGATATCTTAATTTTTTACTTTTGTTATAAAGCTGTTTGATTGTTTTAGTATAATTGGGCAGAATTGATTCTGGATGTCATAAGAGTTCTGAGTTGTGAAATGTTAAATAACAGTGTTCTAGGCTTTTCAGTAGAATGTGTTTAAAATACAGTTGAAAGAAAAATTTTAGCCCTCACCACCCAGAAGAAATGGTAGCTACTTTATACGTGGGACTTAACGGTTTAAAATGTAATTTCATAGATATTATTTCAGCTTAAATAAAGTGAACCTCCCTTTTAAAGTACACCCATTGTAGTTACAAAAGCCGTTCAAAAGGAGTACAGTTACCTGAAAACATAATCTTTTGACACGTTGGGATGTTAAGAGTTAAAATGATTGCTCCAATAATCCTTTTTCCTTTCATGTAGAGACAGCAGCAGTCTCTTTGCAAATATGCAAAATCACAATATAAAGATGTATTGAACATCATTTCAGAACACAGTAATTTTAAATATAGTTGGTCTATTCTCCACCAGGTTTCTCCAACTCTATTTTTTGAGGTCCAAAGGGCCCTGCAGATTGTTTTTGAACTGTCTTTTCCTCTGTTCTGAAGTTCTAGTATTCCCTTTTTGTTATACTTAATCAGTGGGAATAAGCAAGCGCTTTGTGGGCACCAGTGAGAGGAGCCCTTAGAGACAGAGCAGGCCTGGCTGACGGCCTTGCTGCCTGCTGCAATTCCAGCCGTCACTCGCTGCGCACGTCACGTGGAGGCTGTTCGCCCTTTGCTAGGGACCTGGTGGAGATACTGGGGAACAATATTCCTTCTGGTTTCCAGGGCTTTTATGTGGATTCAGTGGCACATTTGATTGATAAGTATGCTAGTAGAGTTAGGTGGGATTAGAAAAGTGTGTTTTATTGTAACGCCTTCAACTTGAGATGTATTGTCAGTCATGATTTTTATAATTACTCGTTCACTTTTATCGAGGTTGTCTAAAAACTTATTCTGCTTTCTTTTTAGTCCAGTACTTGTTTGGGAAAGACAGGAATATCTGTTGCCACCTCATCCTAATCATAATAGCAATGAAAATAATGAGGAGGAGGAATGTCTTTACCACATGTCGAGACAGTTTTCTGTGTCCCCTGTGCTTGGCAATGCACAGCATTAGATAAAACCCATCCTGAGCCCTTGCTGTGCACCAGCCGCTGCGCTAAGCACTGAATAAACATTATCTCAGCTAGCCATTGTAACCACCGTGGAAGGAATCATCATCCCCATTTTCCAAATGAAGAAACGGACACTTGGGTGCAAAAAGTCACATATTGCTTCTAAGAGCTTTAAGTTTTATTCAAGATGGCTTTCTTAGCAGCAGCCAAGGGACTAAGGAAGGGGGATGGAATGAGAGATGGGGGTAGGGGACACCATGAACAGGATCAACCTTTGTAAATGCAGGTTATGTGTCAGTCTGACTTTTTAAAGTCATGGATTGTCTGCCCTGGAATAAGTAAGACTGCTAGTACTTACAAAGGTGGACAGGATTCGGAGTGTGGGCAAGGAAGCCTCAACCACAGCTGCCTTTTAATTTGTAGTTAGAGTAGGCAGTCTTTCAAATGAATTAATTAACTACTAATTAATTAAAATTAATTAAATGGTAGGCCGCACTCTATATCAATGGGATGTGTGGTGCCACTGAAACCACGAGGTGCTCTTAGAGAGCCTAGCGATCTGAGACATTTTTTTCATTGTCTTTGAAAATAATTAAATCCACATTTCAATGTTAATACAATCACTAATGAAAAGAATCTTGCCCTAACAGAGCAGGAAGGAAACTTAGAACTCATGTACTTTAGCCCTGTCCAATTAGGATGAAAAATGAAGCCCAGAGCAATGACCTTGACTCGCCCAGTCCTAGAGGCATTTCTTGGGCAAATTAGGTCTACTGAGAACCTGCTTAGAAATAGACCAATATCGTAAGTAAGCATCAAAATTTATATTTTAAAATAGTGTGATTTTTTTTTCCTTTGGCAAGTATAATTTTCCTCTGAGAGATATTTTAACTGTATCATCAGGATTATCTCTACATATTATTCAGTAGCATTTTTCTGTATTGGAACATATTTTATTCTAATAGTAACAGAATTTTGTCTTTATAAATGTAATTATACCTTTACTTATCTTATTTCCAAAGTAATTAAATTTGAAATATATATAAGTACCCATAATCCCCAAGCCCAGAGGCAAAATGTTAATATTCTCTTTTTTATCCTTTCAGTCTTTCTTGCTAACAAACACATTATTTTTTTTTAAACTTAACACAGTGGTCTTATATACGTATTATACTCTGTCCTTAATAATATATTTTACCATATCATTAAACATTAATCTATGGCATCATTCTTAGTTGCTATTTATATCTTAACATAAACCCCTCCCTTATTGTTATTTTAGATGAGTCCTGTTAAAAAACAATGCAGCAAAAACAAACAACAACAACAAAAAAACAATGCAGCAACGAAAATTTGCATAGCAAAATCTTTGGAAATTTTCCCAATTATTTATCTAAATTTATCAATCTACTTCACAATTTTCCATTTAATAACTAAAGTACCAATTTACTGTGATTTAAAGTATTAATCCCATTCCAGCAACATCATTATTTAACTCAGTAAAAAAATTTTCCTAAAAAATGCATGTCTTTATTTTTCCCACCTACTTAATTTTTTAACTTCTACCCCAAGGCATTTAGTTTTCAGGCATTTGCTTTTGGCTAGGTGAAAAAGGTTAAATATATCATCAAAACACAAAATAAATTATTTCAAAATGATATTGATGCCGGCCCTGATATCAATTCCCCTACATTAAACTCAGCGTATGTGGGATTAAAACCAAAAGCACCCATCCCCTTTCCCTGCTTCTCTAAGTTACATTCATATGTAAATATCAGTTTTTTAAACCTTCCTATCCCTGAAATTCACAAGTCAAATGGAAATTACAATTGTTAAAAGCCCAGGTGGCCTCACACTGAAGTTTTGGCTAATTACCAGTTCTTGAGGTTTGTTACAGGGAAACTGATATCCGGAGAATGTCAAGAAACTAAAGCTTCCCAGACCTCAACTCCTTGGCTTCCTGGTACCAGAATCCACCCTCCACCATGGAGGCAGACAACCAAGGAGACGCACCTGCTATTGCCTTATCTCGCCCTCCTCCTCCCTGCCAGTAGCCTCACAAGGCCACATGCAGGCTGGTGGGAAAGCACTGACCAGCAAGGCCACAGGCTCCCCCTCCCTGCAAGCAGCCACATTCCTCTTGCAATCTTAAAACCCCTTACAATCTTTAAAACCCCTTGCTTCCCATCTTTTGGGGAGACGGGACAAATTTGAGGGCTCACTCAACGTCTCCCGGCTGCTGTCACTCGAAATAAAAACCCTTTCCTTTCCGTAAGCCCGGTGTTCTGGTTTTATTTGTCCCCTCTTGTGTGGCGGGTAAAGCACCTGGGTATGTGTCCGGTAACAATATCCTGACTCTTAAGCTTTCAAAACTTTTATCATACAAATGAACTCTGTCTTGATCCTATTTAAAGTGAGAATAGAATACGAAGTATAGTACATGTTACACTAATTAGGTAACAATTTCTGCAGTGTTAGTACCTGGAGGAGATCAAGGCGCTTCCCTGTGGCTAAGCATTACGCCACTCATCTTGTGTGGAGGCGGCTGGGGAGACAACTCCCTGCACATGCGTACCCTGTGTACCATGCCTACAGAGAAGCAAGCACAGCTTTCCTCCTCAGATGGTAAAATTCCATTAAAAGATTTACTTCTAAGACAGCAGTTAAAGAGAAACGACTATGGGTGTATATGCACATTTTCATAAATAATTTCCATGTTCACGAGAAGGGGCCCTCTCTCCCTGTAATCCTGATGCCAGGAATCTCCCAGGACTCATTTGTACCGTTCATAACTATGGATTCTGTGGGTTTTTCAGCTCATGCTTTGCAAACAAATGAGCTTTTTTATTTGTTCCTAATGACTTTGGTTTATACAAAGAGATCTTAAACTGTCCCCAGAGCAATCATTTTGCTAAAATGTTAGAACATCTTTACAAATTTAGCAACAAAAGGGAGTTGCATTAACAACTGAAATCACTGGGAACCAAGGGCCCTTGGAAAATTTAGCACTCACCAATCTTGTTTTATTTTCAGTGATGAGTACAAAGAATCTTGTGGACTAGACGTTGATTCTTTATCTGGTAGGTGGGTAGGGAAGATGAGGAGAAGAGGGGGTGAGAAGTGGTATTCTCCAGCTAATTGGCTCTGTCCCTGCTCTTCTAAGGAGCCTCATGGACCTTGAGCAATGTGTACGTCGTGGCATCTGCTAATAGAGCCATTTCTTTCCTGAGAGTTTGGGGCTTTGTAGCTGAGACTGAGGGCTATTTTTCAATGGACCGTCCACAGGCTTCAGAGTATATATGCAAACATGTGTGTGTCTCATTTTCATAGTAATCAAATTTGATACATCTGCGATGCACAGGAGGACGGCTGCTGACAACATGAAACTTGCCCTGCAGTTTCTTGCAGAGCACATCCAAATTAGGTGATGTTTCTCTTGATCTGCGGCTTCAGCGTCAGACACAGGGTCAGCCTCTATTCTGGGTAGCATTGCTGTCAAAGCCTACTTCACCCGGGCCAGCTTCTGTTCCGTTCCTTCAGGGTAGTCTGGCCTTCATTTCAGCCACTCTACTGCTGGATGCCCTTTCAAAATTTCCTCTCCTTGCTCTGCATGTGACCAGCTTGCCGTACAGCACCTCCGTAAACACACCACCAGCCTAAGTCCTTTCAGTCACCCGGAGGCTGTGTTTTAACAAGCGGCACTTCACGGCTGCTGAACAGAATGAGGATGTATTGTTGGAAATCCGGTCTTGCCAACATTGAATGTTTCTCAAAGATGACTAATTAAAACTGAGGATAAAAAGAAAAGAGATAATAAAAAAGAGGTTAGAGGTGACATCCGTGGCCAGTTCAGCACTGAGAATGGCAGGTTGGATGCAGTGGTGTTACTCTACAGCCCATTGGCTAGGCCCAGGACGTGGTGACAGTACCCTCTTAAAGGATATACTAAGTTTTTATTTAAAGTTTTTTGTTTCTACTTTCTATCAGATAGTGTTTTATTGAACAACAAAAGTCAGAATTCGGTGACAATTATCTGATTATTACTACTAATAGAAATCGATGTATCTTATTTTCATTGTCATTAACCATGTCTAAGCTGACAAAAATAGGAAAGACTTTCACGTACAGATCATCCTGGTTTTCAACTTGTGATATAATTGTTATAGAGCAAAATATTCTCTCTTGGAACAGAGTTCCCTTTCTTGCAAAAAGAAGTTTATAACACAGACATCATGATATTATTATTATATAGACTAAATAATATAAGACGTGTAGCCTGGAAAATAGTATTGCACACAGGTGTTATTTTCTACCTCTGATGCCCCTTCAGCTGGTGCCCAGGACTTTGGACTGGCCAATCATTCATTCATCTATACATGCATCTCACACAATTCAGCATCAGCCAATAGCAACTGCTGAATAACAAGAATATGGATTTGAGTGAGTGACTGTAGTGTATGGCACTCAAGTTATTTCTAAGGAACATGGTTTAATATCTGCATTTTCTTTTGTTTTTGTTTTTGCCTTTTCTATATTTCTGTGTGCCTTTTCTCCTTGAAACTGTTGATATTGGAGACTGATTTCATAGGCAGTAACAGACCTAATTCAATGGGCTCTGTCCTCGTGCTCTCTGGTAGATTAAGAGCTTAATGAATTTCTCGTACAAAGTAAACTATTACTATTAGGTCTAACATTAAGAAAATATGCGTTGATTGATGAGTTGATGATCTCAGTACACATTTTATTGTTATTTCTTGCAAATGTTTATGTTGATCTCTTGGCCCAAGTCGTGACAATAATACAGTGTGCGCTCTGTAGCCTGTGCTATCCGGAGGCAGAGACTCATCCCCCTTTCAGCTGTTGATTTAGAGAAAGACTAGGTTTCTTAACTTCCTTATTGCAGTTAGTCAAAATGGAGGAGTCTTTGTGATCTTAGGTTGTAGCTACTGGAACTGAAACATTCTTCAAAAGGTGGTGGCGATGTTTTCCTTAGTGACTTCAGGTGCGCTGTGTGGCAGGCTGATCACAAAGAGAGCAGGGAGAAGAAGACTTCACCAACCATTGGGAAGACTGTTGCTGGTACTTTCTTCAAGGGGGTCCAGGGCTGGGAGTGAAGACAGGAGAAAGATGTGAAACTCTTTGTTGCTTTCTTCTGATGTCTCTATTCCTTTTGTTTCTTTAAAAACAACCCAACAAACAAACAAAATGCTTGTTTTCTAATACCACAAGAAGGAAGGCTTCAGTCAGCAAAGTTAAAGTGACTTTTCTTCAAACACTTTAATTACCTATAGGAAGAGACAGAATAATATAGTTTTAGCCATTTCTGGGAACCATGAATTTTGTATGATACTTCTAACAACTCTGCAAATCTGGTATCCTGATACACAATCCTCAATACCCTGATTGCAGCCCTACTTAGCTGCTTAAGAGAATGAGATGGAGATCACCTTCCTGTGGTCATTCAGACACTTCCTCCTGTTTTCCAGATACTCGTCGAACCATAGCAGTGTTTTAACCATCAAGGTTCTAAATCGTTAGAAGGGATGGTTTCATCTTGTTATCTAGAGAAAGCACTTATTATTATTAACCACGTTCAAATTAGAAATGAGAAATTTTAATAATGGATTACTGAATATTACAGAAAGCAGAAATGCTTTTATGTTTTGCTGAGGAAGAGTTGCCCTGAGCTAACGGCTGTTGCCAATCTTCCTCTTTTTCTGTGTGAGCTGCCTCCACAGCATGGCCTCTAACAGATGAGTGGTGTGGTTCCGTGCTTGGGAACCCACCCCGGGCCCCTGAAGTGGAGCAGGCCAAACTTTAACCACTAGGCCATCAGGGCTGGCAAAGCAGAAATGCATTTTTAATGTCTTTTAAATATTGGAGTGTTCCATCAAAGAACTGAGTTTTTAAAATGTGAGGTATATACTGAAACTTGAAAGAACAATATTTAGTAAAAAATTGCTATGGCAAAGTACACATGAGAATTTACAACTGATAAATAGCCAAGACAAATTAAAGCCACTAACAGTTTCCCTCTGCAACATTTCTTTTGGAGTCAAAGTCAAAATTTAGTCTATTTTTTATAGTTACTTTTATAAACATAGATCTTTCTGCTTTCTCAAAATTTACTACTAATGTTTTATCTGTTTATTATCTCTATTAATAATTTTCTAGGTTCCAAGATTTGGAGAGCTACTGGAGGAAGATAATTTTAGAAAAAATTGTCTATGAATTTAGGAGAAAATGTTTCTGCTTTATTCAATCAGTCAGTCTCTTCAAACAGTGCTCTCTTGTCATTCTTGGATCTACCAATCATGAGGACACAATCTTTGGTTGATGAATATATTAATGTTGGTGGAAATATAAAGCACCCTATTCGTGTTGGTTTTTTAAGATTCTGTGTTCCAATTTTTGTTTAAATATAATTTCAAGAGTAGAAACAAAAATTGCATCCAAAACTACCTTAAATAAAATACATTATTTTTGAATATTGTTACTATATAGTATTATTGTCTTTCGGGTAAAGTCTAATTAACAAAATCATCTTTTTAAAACTGACTGTAATAAAGCAGCGTCTGTCTGTATTTTCAATACTATGAAGCTTTCAATTAATAGAAAACCACCATGGGTTGCTTCTTTAGAATACCGCTGAATGTTAGAGACATCGTCTACTGTACAGGAGTTTCACTACTAGATGAGGATGTCTGGGAATTCATATGGATGAAATTCCACTCCACCACAGCCGTTTCTGAGAAGAAGATATTGTTGGAAGCCTTAACTTGCAGTGATGACAGGAATTTGTTAAATAGGTGGGTCAATTAATTTCTTAAATTTATGTGTGTAAGGAAAGTATTCTCTGTTAATCAAACTGTTCTGAACTTGCTTTTATTTCCTTGAATATATGCTAGTTACTCTAAAATACATCTTTCTAGAGCTAAGGGAAACTGCCACGTTAACATGACTAAAACTAGCTGAGTTGAAAGATATAGTACTTTTGTTTCTAATTAATTATTTTATATATTTTTTCATGTATATGTATGTAAGACAATATTTCATTATAAAAGGAAATGTTTACTATAAAGAATTTTAAAAGTGATTTGCATCATCAAACCAGAATTTTGATTTCTCCACCCACAAGATTTTTTCAGAGTTTAATTAATGTTAATTAAAATACTATGTGTTCGATCTCCCTCCTTTTATAAACAGAAAATTATTCTATAGACAAACTTGTATAATAAAGTTTACATTGGACTATTCTTTTGAAGAATATGATAAATTAAATCATGTAATTTTTGTAATTTTATAAAAATATTTAAGTTATTGGGATAAAAATTTCCCCACAATTCTATCTTAAAGGCTTCTGAATCTCTCACTGAATTCTGAGGTGGTGCTTGATCAAGATGCAATTGATGTGATAATCCACGTAGCTCGAAATCCACGTGGCCGAGACCTTGCCTGGAAGTTTTTCAGAGATAAATGGAAGATATTAAATACCAGGTAGAAATAAGAGTTCAATCTTTCATACTTGAGTGAGTAAATTAAAGGTGACATATGAGAGATAAAGACTCAACTTTTTTTGTTAGAACCAAGGTCCAGACAATAGAATTAGATTTTAAAATAGTCAGCCAAGATGGGTGTTGCCACTCCCGTGAAACTCAGAATTATTTTAACAATTCTATAACATTATTCATTTATTAAAGATTGATAACCATAATTATATATAGAAATGTGGGGGGGATGAAAAAGTTTAGCAGTGCATCTTACCTGGAAACTATCAAACTTTCCAAGGTTCAAAAAATAGTATCATGAAATTCCTATACCCTTATTGATAAATCCTGAGTTATAGATCAGATATAATGGTGATATAACAAGAACACTTTAATTACTTCTGTAGAATTGTTTTAAATTTCCTTTCAATGTAAATATCATAAAACACCTGAAATAAAACCATGGTACAGAGAAGAAACATTTGAATCATTGTATAATTCTAGTTGTGGTAGAATTCATTCTTGAGACATCATGCTTCATGGTGAGAATTCTTCAGCATCAATTTTGGAAAATATTTTGCTATGTATTTAAATATATTATAATAAATGTTAATTTATTACTCTGATAATCTCTATGGTGTTTTAAAATTAAATTTATTATAAGCATGTAAATTCTGCATGTTTTCAAACCTAAATGTCCCCTGACAATGAACAGACGTAGTGTTCTCTCTCTTAAAAACTGGTATATAAACTTTATTTTTTAAAGTACACCTTTATTGGTTGCCATCGTACAAAGAGTTCAATTTGAATGGATGTGTCATATTAAAACACATTTCTAACTACAGATATTTCGTTGTCAGAAAGCACTGATACTCCTAGAAGGCACATTGGCTTTTTTGTATTTTCAGCTCAGAAATTGGAGTGATTAGAAGATTAGAACTTGCTTTGCTGTCATGCACATTACACACACACACACACACTGGCCTCTTCCCTTTGTCCCAAGAATCTCTCTGAAAAGCAAACGTGACATTTCCGTGCTGGAAAACCTTCTATGTTCTGTGCCACACCCCAAAAATCTTAGCTTCCTAATGAGTCCTCTGACCAACCCCTCAGCCTCTTATTTGCTATCCTCAGCCTCACAATATGTACACTCTTCCTACCAAATGCTTGCAGTTGTCTGCACATACCATGTAGTTTCACACCTCCTTGCCTTTGTTTGTGTTGGATCTCTGCCTAAAATTACTTTCTTCCTTGATGTTCCGAACTGCTCCATAGTCAATCTACGTGCCCTCATCTCCCAGAAGCCTTTCCCAAGACCCCACAGCTAAGAGAGCTTCTCTGAACACTGTGTATAATTTTATTATCACCACATTTAGCCCTAATAAATGGAAATTATCTGTTTACAATACTAGATAGTATGATACCTTCAAGGAAAGGATTGTGCCTTATTCATCTTCATATGACTATAAGCAAAGTTTAGGCAAAACACCATTAGGAAAAGAATTATTTTCGTTCCTGGACAGTAGGCCATTTCTGTAACCACATACTGATTACTAATGATTACTTATAGTTTTACCAAATGCCTATTTGTTTTATTCAGATACTTTTTTTCCATGGAATAGTTCAACGTTAGAATTACAACAAATTATGAAGGCCATCCTGTTTAGCCCCCTCGTTTTACAGATGAAAAAATTGAGACTCCAGAGCTAAATTACTGAAGGTCCCACAAACCAGTGCAGCATTAGAAAACCTCTTGTAACGATGGCTGGACCTTTGCTCCCCGAAACTCAGAATCTCATTTTCTGTGTACTTTTCTTAGTTCTAAGAGTATGATAGCCTGTGATTGGCATCCTTAGCACAGTAGAGACAAATCAATAAAGTGAGAAATCCTTCTAACTCACCGACACACTGTTCCTTGCCTTGGGTCATGAGTCAAGTAATTATGCTTGTGGTACAAGGATTATGATACCCAGAGAGCAAGTCTGTATTTCATTTTAATTCCCATTTGAAAAAAATGCTAATATTTTTGGAAGCATTTTTAAGAAATTTGGCTCAGTTTCTAAGCTTGAAAAAGGAGAAGGCCAATGTCAGTTATGACTGACCAGACCAAAGTTTCTGTGTGACATACTCATAATGCCCAAGTTTGTCTGTGCCCTGTTTCTTTGTTGGGATCCTTTTTCGTTATAGTGAGCTAGGTTGCTTTAAAATTGAAAGTTGAAAATCTTTCTTCCTCAGGCCTTGGACTGGGAATATAATAGTAATTTCTTAATCTAATTTAGAGGGCTCCTTTTTTTTTTTTAATTTACTACAATTTAGACCTCTCTGGAACACTGTGAGCCAAATCAGGTGGCATCAGGTGGTGTCCCATAGCCACAGCTCTTCCCTCTCCCTGATTCCCTAGAGAAATAAGCTTGAAAGCTCAGAGATCTTAACGGCTACAAGACAAGACTGGTCAAATGGAACCCTTGGGAACGATTCTAAAACATCTGTATAGAAGTATTTCTTAAATTACTGCCTATGTTAACGTTAAGTTGTTTTTTGTCTTTCAAGGTATGGAGAGGCATTATTTATGAATTCCAAACTTATCAGTGGAGTTACAGAATTTCTTAATACTGACGGTGAACTCAAAGAGGTAAATATTTTAAGATGAGTTCTAATGCTTTTCTTTTATAGACATACGAAATTATACATTTACTTCAACCATTTCTTTTCAGCTGATTCATACCCATTCCTATAACACACACACACATCAATGCTAAAGACTTCACTCAATAATTATTTGCAGAGGTATTTCTGACATATTAAACTTTAAATGTCTGCGAGAGGTGTCTGAATGTAGTGATTCTCGAACTGGGGGACTCCAAATCCGCTCCAGACATCTTTGATTCAGTCAGCTGCTCCTCAGCTGATTCTGTAAACCCTGTTTAGGGTCTTTGAGACAACATTGCCCTCCTGTCACGTGGCTCAGTGTTGGATCCAGGGGCCCAAGGTCAGTGTCGAGGTGCAGAACTTGAGCCTCACTGCCCTGTGGTTAGGCCTGCATAGAGCACGGATAACTGGGTGTGATAACATGCTTCATGCTATCTGGTCTGTTAAATGGAAAGAATCCATGTGTGTGCAGAGGAGTGTATCTGGCAATACATATTGAGTTGATCAGTTTGTTTAATATTCTGCTTGGTACAATCACAAATGAATTTCATTAATGAAAATAAACTTAATTTTTTAAGGACTCGTGTCCAGTTTGTGTAGTATCTAACATTTCCTTTTTTCTCTGATTCATTTCTCCAGGAATTTTACCAGCTAATTTTGTTTGTTTGTGTACCATTAACTCACATCTTTACTAGAGAGGGGTGTGAAATGGGAAGGGGTCAATGGGCAGGAAGAAGGAGCAAAATAGAGACTCTACATTTTTTTGTGAGGAAGGTCAGCCCCGAGCTAACATCCATGCCACTCCTCTTTTTGCTGAGGAATACTGGCCCTGGGCTAACATCTGCGCCCATCTTCCTCCACTGTATATGGGTTGTCGCCACAGCATGGCCTGACAAGCCGTGCGTCCGTGCACACCGGGATCCGAAACCGGGCCGCCAGCAGTGGAGCGCGCGCACTTAACTGCTACGCCACGGGGCCGGCCCTAGAGACTCTACTTTTACTTGATTGAAAAGAGCTGGGCTTCAAACATCTATTGCTTTTTCGTCTGCTGCTCTCCTCCGTTATAAAGATAGCTGAGATTGGGCATTGAGAATCCTGGTTTCCTCAGTTCTCACTGATGGGCTGCTGGATGCTGTGACACAGAGCTAATCACATGGAGCAGCATTACCCCAGAAGCATCCATCCTTAATATCTTCTAATATTGCCCAGCTTTGTATGCTCGTCCCCCATGCACTGACTTGGACTCTTTCACACCATGAGCTAAGCTAAGCTAAGTCTCTGATTGTAATGATTTGAAATTCGATTTTTATTCCCGCTATGTGTATTCCCAACCCTGCAGGCTTTGGTTTCAAAAGCCTCAGCACATGTTTTACTATATTTTTTAATAAAGGAACTAAATGGGAAGGACGTCTTTCATATCTATACAAAGCAGAAAGAAAGAGCAATTAAATTAATGATTGCTTCCAATTTTCTCTGTGTTTAAATAAAGTACTTTTAATTTCATAATTTTACATTCAATAATCTGGAAGTGAAAGACTCATTTAGTTCCAACCTGTGCAGCCATTGAAGTGAACACAGAAGTGAAGGGCTCTTCCCTCCTCCCCTCCCCCACCTCCCTCCCCTCCCCTCCACTCCCTACCTTCTCACCTCTTCTCTCCTGCCTTTCCCCCTTTGCCCTCACCTCCTGCCTCTCTCCTGTCCCTTCTCTCTCTTTTTCTGTCCTCTAACTCTGTGTTTCATATTTTCCTTGCTTCAGTAGTACCGGGGCCGTGGAAAAACCTCTTTTAAACGGACATTTAATTGATTTTATCATACACTCACCATTTTGTTTTACATATTTCACTTATATATTTAATTTTTTACACTTGATATAATTGCCATTTAAAATGTTCCAAGATATCCTTATAATGAAAGGTGCAGTTTCAAAACTGAAACTAAATTGCACCTTTTATCCCATGACCTGGAAAGCGGCTGACTTCACCACACAGGCTCTCGGTGGCCTGAGTGATGAGTCCCTTCAGCCAGGGCTGCCTGCTCTGCCCTGCTCCTGTAACAACTGCTGCCTGAGGCTCTTCTGTTCTTTCATTATCTAGTCATCTTCTGCAGGCCGGGGTACCGCTCTCGTAGGGCGGGACGGGGGTTTAGTTTGTGTTGCCGCTGACCCCTTGTCATAAGCATGAAGGGGCTGAGAAGAGTCCAGTCTCGTTCTCCCAGAAGCAGTGAGCCCTGTAAGCAGACAGCTGGATGTGCTCCCTCCGGATATGACATCTGCTTATCTTCACTGAGAGGAATAAGAGCTTATGGATCAAAAGCGGATCAGCAGCTTTATGAATTCTGAAAACTCATTTGAGATTTTAATGATCCTCATCAGTTTTAGAGGCATTCAGTAGAGAAATTTATATTATTCCGTGGTCCTTTCCCCAAAATTGCATTCTAATACCTGAAACTGGCAATTTCCTTTTAATTACATGGCTCTAACAATTTGAACAGTATTTCTCCATGAAACAGTGCATTTCCTTAATTTTAAACTAATGGCTGTACAACCTCGTGGAACCTCAGAAGCCCTTGCCGTTTTTCCATACTAATGTCTGTCAAGCAACCTCCTCAGCATGCGTTTCCTCGCCTCTTGACCCTAATATACAGCACAGTTGTAGAGGAACGTAGATCCTGTGCATCACAGACATCCCGTTTACTGTTTTAATGTTGAAAATGTAAACCTCATAATAGGAAAATAGCTGATTCTGTTCATTTATAGAGTTACTAAGAGTATATTACATTTTGCAATTTACTCTAAAAATAATTTATTTTGTCATGTTTAGGGTCTAGGGTACCCTAAAATAAGAGTTTTTAAAATACTAAAATGTTTGTATTGGAGAAATTAACAAACATGTCTAGAAATTTTACACTAAGAAGAACAGAGAGCACAGACAACTCTGACATCTTACTAAATGTTATTTTATAAAAATGTCTAAACTTGCAACATTTTAAAATAAAAATATAAGATGGCATACATATTTAGGAAACACAATAATAAAAACTAATAGCAGCAAAAAACCTATCAAAGAGCTGCAGAAATAAGCCAACTGGAGGCCAAATGCCTTCCACCAACCCCATGCCCTGTAAAGTGAGGCAGTGTTCTGGAAGGTGCTGTGGTCACGCCCTAAGACCGCTTAGACAGCTTCTCTGACCACAAGTTTGCCTAAAGAGCTGTGGATGAATACAGGGCGTAAGATCAGTTTGTGCCAGCTATGGAAAGTGGGCCAGATGTGTGCTGACCAATAAGCTCCTCCTAACGTGTATAGGAGTCACCTGAGGCTCTCGGGGCTCTGGGGGAAGTCTTCAGAGCACTGAAATAGTGATTTCAGAAAGGAATCCCTAGAGAACCAGTTCCATTTTCTGTTGACAGTTCTCTTGCAGGATAATCTGACCCACTATCCTTGCTTCAAGCCCACAGATTGCCTTTGAGGAGGACGTAAGGCTTTGCTGTACGTGTTCGGGCTGGCTTGCCCGCTCATCAGGAGGCCAAGAGCAGGCTCCTCAGGATCAAGGCCGCCAAAGGGAGGTGTATCACTGTCTGGCGTGGTCAGTGAAGGCCTAGGACAATATACAATCATGCAGAGTGTATAGTAAAAGGAGTAGGTGTAATTTTTTTCTGATTGACATATATTCTGTAAATAATGCCACTGTAATGTTATATTTTTATAATAAATTAAAACACAAAATTCAAAACATAGATCAAAATGTATTATTTGTTACTTTAGAGATATAGACTGAATGAATCAGAACATAAGTATATAAATACAAATGCATTGTTGGATTATTCAGCTAAAGTTTAAAAATATGACTCCAATGCTTCCCTTAGACTTCCTTTTTGCGTATGTGTCATGTTGCAGGTATATGTGTGTGGCACAATACCTAAAATATTGAAGATATTCAATAAATTACAATCCCTTCCCTTCTTCCTGTTTCTTTAATTTGTGTAAATTTGGTCAAATGTCAAATCACTTTCAAGGATAGCACTGATAAGTCTTTGTTATACAGTGGATGTTTTCCATGTTTGCTATAAAAGCATAGTGATTTTGAAGTCTTGTAAAGGATATAGCTCTGAGATGTGGTTATCCGTGGCTAATGCTTCTGGGCACAGGGCTTTGTAGGAAAGTAGAGGATAAACTTTGAGAAAACTCATCAATATCATGTAATCTGAGTAATACTGTCATAACAAACCAAGCTACCCAGGAATCAATTTCTAGATTAATTCAAAAGGTATAATTAACTCCATTTTAATTGTCCCCTGCCAGTCCCTGAGCCAACCTTGATGCACTGCATTTCCCTCCTGTCAGAGCCTCCGTGTGGCGCCCACCGTGCTATGACTCACACCCACACTAATTACACTGCATAATGCTTCTGTGTTGCAAGTTGATTTTTCACATTTGTCTATTAGCATCAAAATTGTTGGTTGGTTGCCAGTTTCTTAAGATATATCAAACAGCAAGAAAAACTGCTAGTATTTAATCTTGAAATAAAATCCTTGCACGTTCCCAGAGTATGTGAACACTAGGGAAAATCTTATATCCGTGAAAATTATGAGAAAACATTTAAAAATTATAACATGTTAATTAAGTGCTCAGATTCTCTACCTACACGAGACCACATTCCTCCTTCCTTCTTTCTGAATCCAGTTATTCCGGTGATTGCAGTGTCACTAATCATCCTGTTTTCATGTCATCATTACTTTTTCCCACCACCCAATAACTTCAGCAATCCCTTGCCATCAAAGAGGGTGTCAAGCCCTCATACTGCTTACTTGGAGAAGGTCAAGAATAATTTCCTCTCTACCAACAAAAAGTGAACTTTAATCTCTATGTTCGTTGTTTAAGGCTATTTTATACGTTGGCTATGCTTTGTATGTAGAACTAGTCTTTGCCACAATCCCGTCAACCTATTATGAAAAGATAATTATGTCTTTTAATATTTATCTGTGAAACAATAAGCTGAGTTTGGAGCTATTTAAACTGTAATATCAACTCTTTTTTTCTTTTTAGTTCCAAAAGAAGTTACATCACAGCGAATGGACACACCTGTTATATTACATCATCACGAGGCTTGTGCCACATATTAAGCACACCTGCTGTCATGATTGTGGCACTTTGTTTCGAATAGATTCTTGTTCATATATGTTGGACATGAGTTCATTCTAAGACATGCATATTTACCATTTTAAAATCTCTATTTCCAGCTAAAGACCTTCATGAAGAACTATGACGGAGTAGCTGCTGCCTCTTTCTCAAGAGCCGTGGAAACTGTAGAAGCCAACGTCCGCTGGAAAATGCTTTATCAAGATGAGCTTTTCCAATGGTTAGGAAAAGCTCTGAGGCACTAATCTGTGTCTCTTATAAACAATCCAACTCAGAATTTTGTGAGAAGACCTGATTTATGTGGAATGAGGAAAATGTGCTATGTGGAAAATGGCCAGATTTTCAGTGTTAATATGTGGGAGGAATAATTTTTTCTTTTAATTTTTGGTTTTGGGGGATTTTTTTGTTTCATTCATTCTGTTTTGTTTCTCTGCTGAGTGTTCTTCTGTAAAGAAACTCTTGTGAGTGAAACTAGCCATGACTGTTTCAGCTGTACCTTCCTCGCTGTACAGGACCAAATATGACAGTGGTGCATGTCGATGTCATAGTCAGTTTGAAAAAACATATTCAGAATATTTTGTGCATGGTTGTATGGTCCTGCCTGTGTTCCAGCATGCTTATTCAAAATGTCCAGTGTTGTATGTGAATGTACGTTACATCCTGGATGGGCATTATGCAAAAGCACAAAGATTATCTATGACAATCAGTGTTGCAATGAAAGAAAAACTAAAAAAGGGAATTATATTCTTAGTCCTGGGCAATGTGAGAGGTAAAATAGCCCTTTAAGTGATCAATGTCACTTATTTCAGCACTTAGACTGTCTTGCAATGATTACTCTGTTGCTAACTCATTTTCTTTGAGTTAAAGCTGTGTATCCATTTAAAGGCATATAGATAGTATGTGCGTATGTATGTGTACATGGGGAAGTCTCGTATGTATATAGTATGTTGTACACTGCACTGTGCAAAGAATCTCTTCAGATCAAAGAAAATTTATTTCTTTTTATAAACTTATTCAAACTATGAAAAGGCTTATAAGAATTTATCTCAACACTATCCTTCCTGACAATTTCCTGACTAAATTTTTCAACTGTTATGGATTTTTTTCATCTACTTCCTGAACAATGGTCTATTCTACTACATAAAAATGAATTCAAACAAAATTCATGTATAAACACTCTTCTAATTTTCCTAAGTGGCAGCCTCTCATCCTAAATATAGATTCTGTCATCATTTTGGTCAAAGTTCCTATTGCATAAAACAATTGTGCATACTTAATAATTGTCAGTGCGGAGAAAATATTTATTTTCCATCTTATTTGTTTTTCCATCTCATGTTGGGTGGTCCAGAGAGTTAAAAAAAACTCTCTCTGTGTGTTGGTCTTCGTGTCTGTGTGAAGCTAATCCTCCACTGAGTGACCATACCTCAAGTGGGTCTGTTAGCATTTAATGACCTTCGATGCCATTTGTGCCATCCATTAAGGTGAAAAGCTACTTTTCTTAAGCAAAGCTTTTCCTTTGACGATGACAACTCTGTTCTACCTGGGAATTTCGAATTGCACTTTTCATGGCTGTGTGTTATGTAATACAAGTGTTTTTAAATGGTTTTCTCACCCAGTAGGCCATCTCTCCAAACATTGCTTAGATGCTTCAAAATGACATACTTTATGTTTACCGTTATAAAATACCAATACAACTACTGTACATAAGCCAAATGTTTGTGGACCACTTTCTATTTTCCTGAGGTTTTCTACTCCTCCAAATCTTCTTGCAAATCATTGAAAGAAATATATTCTAACTCTAGTAGTCGTTGAACACTGGAAAAAAAAATCAGGTATTTTAGAAACCAGAGCCATAGATTTATTACAAGTTTGTAATACAGAGGGGCAATTTCCTAATCAATATCACCTAAAATTGAATTTTATCTTTTTATCAGTTAATATCTATTACTCATACAAAATTTTCCAGCACTTCATGCAGTTAAATCACATTAATTTTAAATACTCTATATGGTGTTCATAAGACATAGTAATGCTTAGTATAAAATCTAAGTCATCCGTCCTATCAGAAGTGATGAAATTCAATTAGTACACATTCCATATATGAAATCCTTGAGGGGTAAGTTCTGAAACATAACAATAATAAATACCACACTGCTGTGCAGGTCTGAAACATGTACTCTATCACTGCTGGATTCACGTAATAGAGAAGATAAAAAATTAGAGGTGGATGTCTTGTTTTGTGTCATGAATTACTGAAAATTCTGAACAGTTGTGACATTCTTTTGAGTGAAATCACCATTTTTAGATTTGAGTTATAAGGGCTTTTATAGTTCTTTTTTCCTCCCCACGGTTAATAATCTTAACCGTCTTTCAGTATTTTAGTGGCCTTGAACAACTGGTTTCGCTACGGTGTCAAAGCCTAAGTGTATAATTCTGTGCAGTGTTCAATACCTCGTATAATACTTGTTCAAGTGGTATCAATGGCATTGAGATGGAATTTTTGTTCGACATATTTTTCAATAATTTATCTTTTCCAATGTTGAAGATATTTCAGGCTTTAACGGTTTTTAGTTGTTTAAATAGGTAATATTTTCAAAATAATAAAATGACCAATGATATCTCTTGGAATATTCTGTAAAATGTAGTTATAAAATTCTATTTTCTACATAGAGTTTTTATCTTTTTTCTCTTCTTTGTCTGTTTTACAAATCATATATGTGCATGAAATAACAAATTGTTGAAAGTGTCTAACATCTAGGCTTAAAACTTGACTGTGCCAGTATATGTACAACAGCAAAACTTGGTTTCAATTAGAAAAGACTCAATTATTTACCATACTGAGTATTAAATATCTCTAGGTAACTTGTAAATAAAAAGTTTTCCCCATTTTTACACATTTTTCGTTAAAATTTTCTTATAATCTTTGAAGTTTTTTAAAATACGTAAGCGCAACCTCTATGGCTAATATCTGAAATGCTAGGTTTACCCTTCAGTTTCAACAACGTGGATTTTAGTTAGAGCTTAAACTCACTTTGGTTTATATTATTTCCAGGATAATTATATCTTAGAACTGAGATTTTTGTAGTAGTGTAATTTACAAATATTATAACTGTAATATCTTACAAAGTTATTAAGTTTATACCATGTATTTATAAATTGCGTGCTATTTTCAAAGAAGTTTTACCCGTCCTGTTTTATTTGACTGCTTTCAAACATATAATAAACTATATAAGCCCTGATAGTCTGTGGAGAAAACCGAGGCTCAGAACAGCAACATGAACTATTTAAAATTGTATAGTCATTATTTTGGGAACAGATATAATAACATAAAACTTTCCATACAGCCTTCCTACAACTAAAAAGACATATTTGAAATACCTCCATCCGTTGCATTAGCTGGAGATTTTTCAAATACCAGAAGCAGCATCAAAAGGCATGATTAAATATATCTACAATAATTATATTATTTTTAAAAGTCTGTGTACTTAATTTGCATGATGTCAAACAACCGAATGAAATGTTAATCAGCTCTCACTTTAGTCAGCATTAAGTAGTTCAATATTGGGACAAAAAATATAGTTCATTGATTGTAGTTTACTTTTTTAATCTTTTGGGGAACATTGTTTATATATGACCTTAAAATATGGATAATTTGCTTTATTTTCCACACATATTTTTCTGATAAACTCTATCTGTAGTAACAGGTGGTCAGACCACAGGTAAAATATTGTTCCTCTAAATCAGTGGAAATAGCATTTAATAAAATGTTTATAAATCTCTGCAGACTAAGTTGTGAAAAAACAGTTTTTGTGCAACTGTAGTGCTGGATTAGATGCAGTAACAGGATTCATAAAGGAGTGCACAATAATACAGTTAATTAAAATCTACTGGATATTACCATTTTAAGGAACTGTTTCTAAGTCAGAAATCTGAAGTAGTCTGGTGATTTTCCTCAGTACGTCTGTGAAGGAACCACATATACCTATTAAAGAAGTGGTAAAAGTCATGCAATGAGAAGTGAAGATTCCCACACGCGTTTTGTTCCTTTATCAGAGATCATAGTTAAATTATCGTGTGACACTGCTAATTATATAGTGACAGAATTCAATTTAATTAAACAAATGTTTGTTGAGCACCTTTTATTTCACAAAGCAAAAGGAAGGACGAGACGAATAAGGCCTGAAGGAATTCACATCACAATAAATGAAACAAACATAAAGAAATAATGAACCAATCGGAATAAGGGCAACATGAAAAATAATTACATGCTACAGAAGAGGAACTAAATAATTTTTAGGTATAGATAATATTATGAAATTATTTTTGCACGATAGTTCTCAAAACCTTTATGGCACTTCGGGATAATTCTCATTGTTTGGTTTCACAGCACTTAATTGTGTTTCACAGAAATGTATAATATTTATAAAGTATAATAAAACCACATGGCTTAAACTTTGTAATAGGAATATAAATTGGGATAGAATTTATCTTTAAGAAAATCTGTTTGAGCAATTTAATATCAGTAAGTTGCAGGAAGAATGTTTAACTTCTGCATGTAAAAGTAGTTCACGTTTTCTAAAATGGTTTTAGCATACTGTTTGTATATTCACAGTGTGTTAATTTTAAGCTAGTCATTTATTCTTTAAAGCAGGTTCAACAATTCTTATTCTAGGTAATAGTGTATTTGTTCAAATTAATATATGTGAACTTTTGAGTACAAAAATGTCTTGGTAAAATATTTTAGCACTCCAAATTTTAATTATATAAGAGCAAATTTGAGTTCAATTGCTTTGAATTAATAAGGAATTTTTTAATTAAAATATTTTGTTTAATATGGTTTATATTCAGGAAAAGCCTCACAAAAGTATACTCTCATAGCTTTTATTTTTAAATTTATTTTATGAAATTTTATTTCAAAGTTTAGAAAAGGAAGTCTTAAAAGTGTTTTAAATATTAAAAATGAGTAGTTGATGAAAATATATTTTCTAATTTTAAGTATACTGCATATGTGTAATTTCACGCATTTTATTTTTCAAATGAGTGCTTCACAAATGGACCTGCTGGTAGGCAGTATGATTTTATCCAGATTTTGAAAGCATATCACTTTAAGCGTTTTTATTTTGACTGTTTAGCACATTAGGGGTAGTACATTGAATATATTTATCTTTTGGACATTTCTAGTTCATGTACTAATGCACTAAGAAAAAAGAAAAAAATGACCAATCCTTCATTCTGATCTGAATTAAATTTTCTGTGCTGTGTTATTACTAAAAGAGTTAGACTATAGGGAAAGAACAAAAATTTGAGTGTCTACAGGCACTTTTTAGATAATATCTCATTTAATAACCCTGTGAAACGTCATCAGTTCAAATTTACCAATGAAGAGACAGGCTCAGAGTTGTGCCCAGTTTACATAACTGGTGGGAGGCATTAGCTGGGGTTCAAAACCCTGGCAGCCCAAGCCTTGTATGGCTCATGTTGGCCAACAACCTGCTTCCAACAAGCACGGACACATAGTGAGTACCTGGAGAGACCAGTCTATGCACGATCTGAAAGAGACTCAGCTCACTTTCTCATTGTCGTTGGCTCATTTGAGAAAAGTGCTCATTATTGCATTCTGTTTTACCACTCATTTCCTAACAAGTTTACTTCATAGAGCCCATAAAAGTTTTCATCAAAACCTTTTATGCTAGTGTGTTGGGTAGTGGTTTTTAAGTTAATGCAGGTAATTAACAGGTACTCCAGCCAATGAACATGAAAAACAATTGAAAAGAGAGGACGGATTGCAAAGCTCTTCACTAGTGGACCAAAAGGTAAGGTTAAACCTCTGTCCTGGACGTGGAGGAGACAGGTTAGTCTAGCCAGAACTTTCCTTTTGCTTAGCGATGAGGTTAGAGAAGCATTGCCCTCTTTCTGCTTACAGCTATAGATGGATTGCAGCTGCTTAATTTCCTTCACGTTCCCTTTCCGTTGGCCTGCTGTGTGTAGATACAGTTAACTGCTCTGACCTAGCTCTGCACAGGTCAATCTGCTTCTAATCGTACACATTTTTATGTCATGTAAGTAAATGAAAGAGTGAAATGTTTTATAGCAAATATTACAGTGGAGTTTAGAATATCTGCCTTGAATGTGCAGTGCATTTATTTTCTAAGTTAATCATTCAGTCACTATCCCTTTCTCCCCCACTAGCTTTACAATATTATGCTTGCCCTTTTACGTGCTTCTGTTCCCACTTTCACATAACTTTTGACCTACTGGGTGAGAACATTCATTAGTAAGTTTTTGTTATTCAGTTTTATTTAAAATAGGTTTATTATCTGTTTCATCAATGAATTTCTCCTCCAACGTTAAGAGTCTACCTTTAAAAATGTTATATAATAATAATCTCACATTATCTTTTTACATGCCACCTGTATATTGCCATATATGAATATACTTGCCATTTTTCTTTGCTATATTTTAGTCCCTTTACGTTTTGATAGTTATTGAAAACAAATTAAGACTATAAAAGTAAAACACATTAGGACTATGAAGGTTGTGCACTGTCCAGTGACTTGAAGCAAGAAGAGAAACTCTGCCTTTGAGCTTTCATAATTGGCTTTCTGGCCACCACTGAATTCATTAGAGAATATTTAAAGAATATTATGTGGATTATTTCTAATGAACTTGAATTTATTCAGCAACAAAGTTTATTTTCCTAAAGCAATTCCCCAAATGAACAGACTTATTTAAAATATGCCAGATGGAAGCACTTTTTTCCTTTCCAATATTTTACAATTTAGGAATAAAAGGTAACTGTTCTTTAGAAAATCAAGTTACTAAAGCATTTACCAAATAAATAACTTTTTGTTAGTTTAGCAGATAAATTTTTCTATAATATGCCTTTAAAATAATTCAGTAAAAATTGAATCAATATGTACTCAACATGAAATTTTTATTCTGTGAAAACCAAGCACTAACAAAATGGATTTTTCTAAATGAGAAAATTTGTCTTCCGTATTTTAAGCAGAACAAATTTGAATTTTGCCTCTGATAATAAAATTTTTTACAGTAATGTGTAATTCATCACTGTCTTAATTTTCTGACATGTGCAGATAAGGCCAAGATAAATAATACCTTCTGCTTTTTTGCTATGCTTCTGTTTCACTTGAGAACCCCCTTTAAGAATTCCAAGTACACACACTGTAGATGCCCATGAAAAGAGAAGAAAACCACTTTCTTTTCTGACATGGACTTTTTCAGAATTATATACATGCTGCCGCTAGAATAAAGAAGTATATATTTGTGCTATATTGTAAAAAATACCAATTCAGTCTCCTATCTAATTATATGCCTTTAGAATAAATGAAATGATCTGTACTTTGGTAAAAGTGATTTCACCTGAAATGCATTTCTGATTGCTTTTTAATAGGTTTTCTGTATTCAACAGACTGTCAGGATCCCTGAATTTCAAGAACAGTTTTCAATAACAAGACTATAAAATATATATAATCAGGGCTCATAAGTAGTACTCAAAATATATTTTTCAACATCGCTGGGTTTTTCTCTTTCTAAGGATTGTTCAGACAACATTAGGTCTTAACTCGCCAAAGCCATGCATTTGAACCTTGCCCATGATGCTTTACACAGCCGGAGGAAATCCTCCTCTGCCATGAGTGTGAGAATGAGAAATGGAAGGCCTTCCAAGCCAGAATCAAGAGTTTTCCTATTAGTATTACAGTCAGTGTCTCCATGAGTGTGTGTATATGCACATATACATGTACTGGAGAGGTATAGATGTGTATGTATTTATATATTTCGTGTATATTGTATATACATATATATCTCATATATCTATATTTATATATATAGTCTATTTATTTCACTGTCCAAATGATAATTGTGCTACAAAACAATCACATTAAGTTAGAAAATCGCTATTGCAAAATATGAACTGGGGGAGCAGAGCATGGGTACCGCCTGTACCTGAAGAGCCTGTCAAATGGTCATTAAGCTCCAGGCAGGACAGCAGGAATTCTAAGGATCATGAGGGAGCTTAGTAAGAAGCAATTTCTGCCTGGCCCCCAAACCCTAGAGATTCTGTCTTAGTAGGTGTTAGTGCCATGTGGGCATCTGCATGTCGAGCAAGGATTGTAGGTGATTCTGGTGGAGGCGATCCATTTAGACAACACTTTAAGAAACATGGGTCTGGGGCCGGCCCAGTGGCACAAGCGGTGAAGTGGGGGCACTCCGCTACCGCGGCCCGGGTTCTCCGGTTCTGATCCCAGGTGCGCACTGATGCACCACTCGTTAAGCCATGCTGTGGCTGCGTTCCGTAAAAGGTAGAGGAAGATGGGCAAGGATATTAGCCCAGGGCCACTCTTCCTCAGCAAAATAGGAGGATTGGCGTCGGATGTTAGCTCAAGGCTGGTCTTCCTCACAAAAAAAAAAAAAAGAAAAGAAACATGGATCAGGCACAGGCGTTCTCTGCCCTGACTTTACATTAGACACACCTGGAGAGCTTTTGAAACATACTGATGCCCGGACCACACTCCAATCCAATTAAAGAAGAGGGTCTGGCATGGGGCATCTGCATCAGCAGTTTTTAAAGCCCAGAGATGATTCTAATTTGCAGTCAGGGTTAAGAACCCCTGGGCAGGAGATACCAAATTGAGCATTAAGTAGTTTAAGCAATATAGAATGTTACCGCGAGGACCTACTTTTTAGACATCTAAGTTCTTACTATTGTTTGGCATTCTTCACCAAATACAGAAGTAAAAAATGTGTTCTCAATTAGCTTACTACTGAAAAGCGAGTAAGAAGCATGAACACCGGCCTTACTGCTATAGCACGTCGCTGCCACAGTGCAGAAGGCTGAGTGGTCCATGCCACACACGGAGGCGCCTCGTTTTCCCTGTGTTCTGACACACATTCTCCTGGCTCCCACTTGGCCTTGCATCCTTTTCTCTGTAGTCCTAATGAGTGTGACTATACCCACATCTACTTTTATCAGCAGTAACAATTTTTCAACTTTTTTTTGCTTTAAAATACACGAGGGGCCCGCTGGCAGGGCGTTCCGTCAAGTGGCTGCGCCTTTGCTCTCCTGAGCAGAACAATCTTTTTCTGCTGCTCATTTTGCAAGTGCCTGAAATTGGAGCTCAGGCCGGACACATGGGTTAAAACTGTGACATCATGGAAATAAACACATGAACTATTATTATAAACTGTTAACATCTGAAATATTGTTCTTTTTTCTCATTCTTTTCTAGTTTCTTTTACTCCATGCTCTCTTCTCTCTCCCTCTCTCATTGTGACCTGCCAGCTGAGCACTGAGCCTTTTTCAGCAACAGACAGTATATTTTCCTTTGACATTGCAGAAAGAACAGTGACAGTTTTGAGCTGTTCCTATATTGGTGTGCATAATAGAAAGTGATGTGTGTTCTTGGGATTGTCAAACAAGGCCTATAGGGCATCTGGGAACATTAAAACTGCTTGATTGTGCTCTTCAGTCTTTGTGCTCATTTATCAATCCTTTAGTTTTTGATTTCCCTTGGGTTCTTAAAATTTGCTTTCCTTTCCTATAATTTCTGGCTAATTAGAGATTTCAGAATACAAACGAATTCATTTTTTTAGTAAAAAGGGAACAAGAACCATTATCACCTCTGGAACATTTTAGCAAGCTGGTAGACAGTGAATCATTTACTTGGAGAACGGTTGAGTCATATCTGACCAAAAAAACATAAAAACACTAATCCCCTCTATCCTACTTTTTCTATTTTTTTATTCTTCATCTTTTCCCCTATATGTAATTATCTTTATATGATTTTTTATTTCAGCCTATTTTCATGCAGAAAGGAAATTTTGCAGGAGAGTAAGACCTTCCATGTTAGTAGATTTAAGTTATCAGAATTCTTACAATGACGAACTTCACTGAGACATTTATGACAAATTCAGGTCTACCCAAGAACTCCAACAGTTGCCAGATGGGTAAGGTAAAAGAAGGAGCTGCTCAGTGAGCAAAGATCTATGTGGAAGTCCTAAAGCTCCCTCTTAATAGGAATGGCTAGATAGACACACACCAAAAAGGGATCGGAAAGTAGGCTTTCCATAGTTAAGATGGTGGTGGACTTCTGCAGACAAAGAATATGCAAAGATGCAACAGGTGTCTAAAGGACCACAGACAATTTAAGTACATCATGAATACATCACACAAACCACAGTAATTCTGGTGCTGGGATCACCTCAGTATTTTCCAGTGATATTTGAGTAAAAATAATTGAGTGAAATAAATGAAATGTTTTATACAATAAATACAAGTTCAGAAGTAAATATTAATTTCAATCTTTTACAAATTTCTTATGAAGGGCAAGAACTGGCTAGTATTTAGATATTTTAAGAGTGTATGTGTGTGTGTGTTTGTGTGCATGTGTGTGTTTGGGATGGAGGAGGAGAGTTTAGAGCAGATGATGAAACCTTTAACCCAGAATATTTCCACACGGCAAAAAAAATGAAATTACAGTCCCACATTACACATTAAAATCACTTTCCAATCTTTTAGACTCTATTTAATTTTCTAGTTAGAAAATTCTCATCTCCTTGCATATGAGAAAATGCCTGGTGATTTAAAGGAGAGATTTAGACTGAGGTGTGATAGTATTACTTTTGGTTCAATAGAAAGTGACATGAGTTTCTAGAACTGTCAAATAAGATTCAGTGGATATCTGGGTACATAGATACTGGGTGTTCTCTTGAGTGCAAAAGGAAATACCAAAACCTAACTCTGGATAAATGAAACTGAAAAAAATCAAGTTGCCCTTTCTGGTTAGTGACAAAACATAGGAACACTAATGGTGATATATTAACATCCACTTGTCTTGTCACAAATTCATTTTAAAATAAGGGTTCCCATGTGTTAAGTTTCCAGTCATTCTCAGTTACATGTACAACTTGAGTGAAGGCAAATGCTTTGCCTGAATTTTGTATGCAAGTATTTCATTTGTTTTGACTCTGGATGCTTACCGGACTTACTATAATTACTATATCATTACTTGAGAGGTTTGGTTTTGTAATACAGACTCTGTACAGATTGGCCAAATTGCAAGAATTGATCAAAATGTCACGTGCCATGCCCTAGGTACATACTTCTAGTAATGCCTCAATTTGCAGTTTCCTTATAATGATCAACTTGATCCACATAGCTCTTAGTTTATTAAAGGTCCAAAGTTTGAATACTGCTAAGCCAAATCTCAATTAAATACTGGCTGTTTTTTGTATCCAGGCTAAGAAATTAATATTTTTGTTCTTGTTAAATTTTGTCGTGTGAGAATTTTGGGATTCTGATTTTGTCATCCATTGTAGCAACTCCTCTCTGTTATATGAGTAGCATGCCATCTTTGTCCCCATTTAAATCATGAGATGGGATTGTTTCTCTCCCAGGTATCATTTGTGCCAGCAGGTCTGATATCTGCAATTTCTTACTTGGGTAGATGTGTAGCCCCAGTGGTTACTCAATGTCCGTGTGGGACGTGTGTATGAAGAGCTTCTCTCCTTACAGACTATGCACTGCTCCCTCAGGGCTTCATCAAAGGAGCTAAAATAAGACAGGAACAGAACCCTACACTTCCATGTTTCTGATAACTCCACTTTGTCTCCCTCAGAAACACCGAAATGGCAGCTATCAACATACTATATATATATATAGCCAAGAAATGTTTTCACTCTAATATCTTGTTAAAGCTTTATGAAGAGGCGTAGGGTGAGTTTTTTCTCTCTCGATGTTTTCAAACACTGAATAAAGCCAATTGGCAATCTTATAATCTACATTAGACATTGATTTATTCACAGCTATATTTTTGGGTCAATTTGAAATCTCTCTCCTCTGAATAGATTCTCTAAAAAGACAGTCTTTACTGACTATACCATCCAGTCTACATTTCTTTGATGTTTTATATCAGTATGTTTAGCTCCCAACTAAATTATACATTTTTCAAGGGTAGAAATGATATCTTCTTCCATTTTTTGAATGCAACTTCAAATATAATAAAGTCTCAATCACGTTTTCTTGGTTGAGAACAACCTAAGCACCAGTAAAGAAACCAATGGCTTTCCAGTATGAGCAAAAACAGCACAGAGCAAGAAGTGTTTTGGGGATTTAGAGGCATAACTAGAATAAAAGTGTTGATCATTTTAAAGTATTGCAAAGCTAAAGCTTTAAAACTCACACTATTCCTTTAATTTGTTCAAAAAGATCGCTTTAGAGTAACACTTATTATCGACTTTGACCCGCTTGGTGGAGAAAGTAGAAGAGAAGGATAATAAGATGCTATTTCGTGACACATCTATTACAGTAATTCATTTATAGTACAGAACCTTTGCCAATGATAAATGCATGTTACTGTAGTGCAATTATGAATGTACCTTGGCTTTTCAACAATAAAACTGCCAAAAGGTTGCAAAATGCACAAGGGAGAAAGAAATTTTAGTTGAAGAACTGAACTAACCAAGAAGTATAATTTTTTAAAGAGTAAGTATCTATATTGTTTTTTTAAAAAGATTTTTGTCCACTGTTAATGGAGATTCTCCAATAGCAAAGCATACTTTCCATTTAATATTCTATGAACTTCACATACACTTGATTTTGCATGCATGCTGACTTCTCAAATTATCTTCTTATAGAAAACATTCGCAGTATCACCTTATTATCACAAAATGTAAATCTATTCAAGAAAATGATGCCATTTACAGCTTTGAAATTCTGTACAAGGTCATGAATTGGACTGGGAAAACTGCGTTAGGTTTTTGTTCCTTGATATTTTAGTACGAAATGGAGATGAAGTGGAATTATGTAATCATCTGGCTCACATGCCAATAGTATGTTTCATAATCTTACTAAATGTTAAAAATCTATGCTACAAAAATCACTATGGAGCTAATGAATGGTGAATTTTTGTTAACCTACTATGTACACAAACCTATATTAGATGCTAGGCTGACATTAAAATAATATAAGGCATAGGTCTTTGCCTGGAAGGATTTTTGTGATGGGACAAAGTGGAATCATGGATAAAACAGAATACCACAAAAGGATATAGGAAAACACATAATACGTATTTTTAGGCCACTTCTGAGAAAAGTTGTGTATGGACTAAACCCTTCAGGAGAGGCTTTATGGAATAAATGGAGGAAGATTACTGACCATTCTATGGTTGAGATGAGAGAAAAGATAAGAAGTTGGGGGTTGGGGTGGGGGACTAAAAGGAATATTTAATAACATAAGTAAAAGTTAAATAAAACCTTGAGGATCTCTCCTATTCATCATTTTATCCACTCAAGTTAGATAAAGGATGTCACTGCTTTAAGTTAATTTCATCTGATCTGATGAAAAGAAACTATTTCTATTTTGAGGACTATTTTTCAGAAGTGGTGATTATTATGGGAAGAATCTAAGATATAGAAAAAATGTCTTCTTAAAATTGTGGGTGATGGAAGTATATAGCAGGAAAGGAAACAAATAAATATATGTATAATCCTTCAAGTTTCAATTTCATGATATTTTTCAATTATTTATATGATTTAAGTGATTAAAATTGTATTTTTATTCTGGAGTGCCCAATAATAAGGCCTCTGGGATTCTGCTTTGGATGTTACATGAAAGCTCTGTAAGAAACAAATTGGAAGGAATGCTGTAAATGCATTTCTTCCATAGATCAACATAGGATGTTTGGAGGGCTGACTGGATAACAGTCCTAACTGAGAATCAGCTTAGAGTTTCCTCTGTTTGTCTTGCCTTTAGACAATTTCTCCATGCTTTGCATACATTTCAAACTTTCTCTAGCCCAATTTGAATTGTGTGTATGATTCCCTTTGGTCTGTTGAAAAAAGTCCTTTAGTCTAACATTAAAGACTTTTCACTTGGCCTTTGACATACTATGTATTCCTTGGTTCTCATTCCTTGGCATATACCATGTTTTAGCCATAGTGACTTGACTCTGTTTTTACAAGCTTTTTGTGGTGATAGGCATTTAGAAAACTCTCATCTGCTAGAGGCTAGATATGTACTATTTACCATCATACAGTGTTTTTTCTTGAATCCTAGCCCCTACATCTGCTGCTTTAATGATATGCCAAGACAGATAAGAAGTGCTAGATTCTTTTTCTGTTGGAGAAGATCATCAAGAGGATGTGACCACCAGTGGATCCACGAGCTGGACCCAGGCAACTGGAGGCTCCTCATTCCCTCCCCTTCCTTGGAATGTACATTCTGCCTACCATTCCCACACTAGAAGCTGTCCCATGAAGGCAGACGTGAGAGATTAAGGTGTCGCGTTCATCTGGACCGGATACATGACTGAACCCATTTAGGACCTCTATATAAACTTTAAGATGCTGGTGGGCAGGTGCAGAGATCTCCTCCTCTTGCAGCTGCCCAAGAGAAGCCTCATAAGTTCTCCTTGGCTTATTAAACCTGCCCCCTACCAATCTGGAGTGGTCTGCCTCTTTCTTTGGTCTCTCCTTGCTCTTCGAGTACAGGGGCCAGTTTCAGATATCCCCCTGGGAAACCCCTCAGTTTGCAAACCAACATTCTCTCTAGCAGAATGTTGTGTGAGGGCAGATAACATGTAAAGTAGGGATGTGAAGGAGAGTAAAGGGTAAATAAGGGAATCTGAGGTGAGGTCCAAAGATACAAGACATAGGGAACTCCCAATCCCTTGCACTTGAACACAGGAGAAAGATAATTGACTTCCCCACCTCCTTCCCGCTGTGACAGTCATTGGCACATGTTTATGAATACTACCCATTGATTGTAGGGATAAGTTGAGTCAGCCTGGCACCAGCAAAATAGGACAGTTATTCGGAGCAGGCCCACAGAAAATAAGCATCCACATGTTGTTTCAAAAAGCCTTCGTCACTTTCCTGACCCTCTTTGTGAGTTCCCCACGATCTTTCCTTCAGGAATTCTGTGTGTTTACATGAGCTCAACTAGCAGTGTGAGGACCTCTTATTGATACTTTATATACTCTTCATCAACTTTTGGGCAATTTGAGGATAATTTTGGGACAGCGATATTAAGTCTATTCTGTTTCTGAACTCCAAGTCTCTCTATTTTCTAGAACTGCTCATCAGAATCTGTTATTATTTTAATAGGCTAATTGGAGTGGGAGAAGAGATTCCACAGTCCCCCACAGAGATCAGATAATACATCAAAGCTTCCTATCTCCTTATCTCTCATTGCTTTAATCTGAATGTGTTCTCTTTTCATCACTGCCTTCTCAATGCTACTTCTCTTTTAAGGCTCTAACCATGTGTTCATCAAGCACAGAACTTGGGCCCTTTCTGTCTCAGTCACCTGGAGTGCTGGGTGGAAATGCAGACCGACTGGATAAATCAGAATCTCTAGGGATGGTCCACAAATCTAAATTTTAACAAGATCCCCAGGCATCTTTTACGCGTGCAGAAGTTTGAGAAACACTGTTCTATTCAAATTCTGCGAAATCTTTCTCATTCCCCTAAAAAACCAATGTACTTTCTCTGTCTTTGGAATTTTTTTAAAAGTTTGCTTTTATCCCTTTCCTACAATATTTATAATATTCTGACTTACATTATAATCATTTACATGGTTCCCTCATCCCTTATAAGCTCCTTGCAGGTTAGGCCTGCCTATCTCTGGAGCACCTGGCATGGAGCTTTCTTCCAGCAGGTGCTCAATTCTTATCTCTAAGAATGCATGAAGTGTTACCTCCAGCCCTTTCCCCTCCTCTGTCAATTCTCTGTGAACATAAGCTATAGTGCAACTCCAAAATGCTTGTACCATATTAAAATAAATGAACTGCTTAGAAAACCTCTTGCTTGAACTAAGCTTGGTTCACAGAATTTGGTCCCAGACAAATAGTTGACTCAGGCTTTTTTCTTCTCTGTAAATCTCCTTATCAGCAGAAGGGTTATTTTTGAAACTCGTGGCTTAATATAGTGAAAAGTAGTCACTTGAATCAAGAACTGAAGCACAATTCATGGCATAGGTCATAAAAATTGCCTGTATGTCTGTCACTGGTGAATCATTGATGATGTTCTCAGTACAGTTTGAATTTTCAAAAGGTTAACTTTGGATGTGCAATTTTAGAGTGTGTGTGTTTGCTTAGAATATATCAAGCTCCAAAAAGGGCATTTTCTTAAAATACCACTGCTTGATTTCTACAAAATCCAAGTGAAGGAATAAAGCACACTCAAATTGAAGATCGGAAGCAGGGCGTGAGCTCCAACTGTTTCGCTGCAATTACAATGAGAGTGTTTCCTGGTGTTTGGTTTTCCCAAAATCAGGATATAACCTAACTGCTTCAAACATGTCGTTATAGACGTAAATGACATGAATGATTTTTATTGCTTTCTAATATTGAATAGACATGATGCTTTTTCTTATTTTTTAAAAACTGGGTAAAATCCAATAAAACTCACAAACACAAAATATAATTGAACCACTGATTTTTTAAAAAAACTTACATAACTAACTTTAGTGTGGTAATCATTTTGCAAATACCTGTATCAATCTCACGTTGGACACCTTAAACCTACAAACTATTATATGTCAATTATACCTTAATGAAGCAGGAAAGAAAGAGGATGATTTCTCTAAGCCTGTTTTAAGTACTGTAGGAGCTTTAATCAGCCTTCAATACTACATTTAAATAATGCATTAAATAAATATTAGTGAAATTATATTAATAAATTACACTAGAGTTGACATCAAAATGGCATCCATCATAGAAAGGATATCACAAGTACTTTTACAGAAGTAGAGGAGACACACTTGACTGTTTTATAGGTGTGTGCCTTTCTCAAATGATAGGGGAGGAAAACATTTTAGGGAGAAAACATTTTAGGCAAGAAAACTGTACAAAAGTCCAAGGCTGAAATAAAAGGTAAATGCAATATTTTGAATTCAAAAGTTACTTGTTAGCATGCTGTCAAAAAGTAATAGAAATGCAAAGAAATGAACTGTCAAATGTTAGCAAGTGCACATTTTAGAACTATAAAGACTCCCACAGTCAGGTATCCTCTGAACAATTCCAAAGAAGCTGACTCCCTCTTGGTCAAGTCAATTGGTTACTTTCTTCATCTCAAGGTCCAATGCTCTCTTTCCACCTTTATCCGGATTGGATTGTTTGCGTGACCCATGCCTAAATCAGAGTTGAATTCCTATGAAATATTTCTAAGTGCATCTTCTTGCTTCCTCTCTTCTCTCTGCCTCTCCTCCAATTCTAAGTTTCCATCTCTGCCAAAACGATTCTTTTCAAACGTTGTTTTCATCAAGTCACTCCTCTGGTTAAGAATTTAGAGTGATCTTCCATAACTTGTTATGTAAAATCCTCACTTGCCTTATGATAACATCTTTCACAAACTGGACTATCCCTTCCTCTAAGCAAACAAATATTCATCACTCTCAGAAATGTGTGAGCCTCTATACCTTACATGATCTGCTTGGTATTATTAGGAAAATTCTGAAGATTTCTCAAAAAGATTACTGGATGCCCTTTCAGTGGAGCAGTTGGGAAGTGTTATGGATTGAACTGTGTCCCCCAGAAAGATATGTTGAAGTGAATATGACCTAATTTGGAAATAGAGTCCTTGCAGATGTAATCAAGTTACGATGAGGTCATGCTGGATTAGGGCAGTCTCTAATCCAATGACTGGCGCCCTTACAAGAGGAGGGAAATTTGGACATATGGGGAGAAGGCCATGTAAAGACAGAGACAGAGACTGGAGTCATGTTGTCACAATTCAAGGAATGCCAAAGGATTGTCAGGAACCACCAGGAGCTAGGAACAGGTGAGAATCCAGACCTCTCCTAGAGCCTTCAGACAAAGCACAACATTGATGACACCTTGATTTTGGACTTTTAGCCTCCATAATATGAGAGAATAAATTCCTGTTGTTTTGAACCACCTAGTTTGTGGCATTTTTTTTTTTTTTTTACAAAAGCCCTAGGAAACTAATATAGGAGGTTATTGCAAATAATTCCCGTGACAGATGATGGTGACTTGGCCAGATTGGTATTAATGGAGCTCATGAGGGGCATTGGATCCAGGGTGCTTTAAAAAGGTAAAATCAACAGGATTTGTTGATGCATGCGTGGTTCGATAGAGAAGAGTTAGAAGTCATTCAAGAACAAATGCAGCCTATTACTCCTAAGAATTGAACACGTGAAAACTTGGTAGCCATATTTCTCAAACTACGATGACAGATCTCTAGGAATTTTCTTTTACTGCAAATTTACAACAGAGCACAAGCCTAGAAAGGTCAATTCTAATGGGACCTGCCCATTAGTGATCTCATTCTATGTACTAGTGTCTTAGTATACGTTGTGTCGTTTACTCCTCCCAATACAAGGTAGCTAGTAGTACTCTCATTTTACAAATAGAAGCCTTTCACCCAGAGGTGTTTTGTATGCACTTAAGAAGATAATAAAGGAAAGATTGAAACCAAGATTTTCCTGACGTCAGCACCAACTTTCTATCAAGAAGTGAACTATTCTTTAGGGAATGAAACAATGTTTCTGAGAAATTTGGATGCTAAATAAAATGGTTCTTTTCATTTGTTGCTTAGTTTTAAAATACTTTTAATATACTCCTAGAATGCATGGAATATTCCTACCTTTGTAGTTTTTTTATCCTGATTTGCAGCTAGATTTGTGTAGACACTCAAGGAATACCCACTGGATTTAAATGAATTTACTAACTGGCCCTTAGTATCGAACATTGAGATATCTGTGATACCGTGTTTCCTGCTTATACATACTTAATATAGGCTAATAGTTGTTTACATTTATGTAATACTTTATAATATACTAAGGACTTTCACACTTGTCCCAATAATACTGACAAAGTAGAGAATGGTTCCTGTTGTCTATTGCTGTGTACCAAATCACCCTAAAACTTAGTAGCTTAAAACAACTTTATTAGTTTTTAATGATCTCTCATGGTTCTGGGGGACAACTGGGTGTGGGTGACTCTTGCTCAAGGTCTCCCATGCAGCTGCCATCATACAGGAGCTGTGTCCAGAGTCAACTGAAAGTTTCCTCATTTACACGTCTGAGGTTGGCATCTGCTGGAGTCCTACCTGGGCTCGTGGCCTGAGCACCTACACGGAACCTTTCCCAGGGCTTCCGCACAGATGAAGGCTGGGTTCCAAGACAGAGCATCCAAAGAGACAAGGAGGAGAAACTGAGAGTTCTTAAGGGCTAAGCCAGGAAACTGGCACAGTGTCACCTCTATGGGAGGTCAGTTATAGAGTCTAGATGTCAGAAGAGGAACATAGACTTCACCTCTCAATGGAAGGAACATCAAAGGATTTTAGAATCACATTGAAAACTGCCACAAGAGGAAAACTTAATTGTTTGTATTTTATACTGAAAAAGTTGAAAGTTGAGAAATTAGGAATCTTGCCTAAGATCACAGAGCTAATTACTGCTGTAGCTGAGGTTCAGACCGAATTTCCCTTGCTTTGTTGCACGTTCTATCCTTAGAAAGCAGTGGAGTGGCATGTTGGAGAAGTGGGGATCTGGAGCCAGATTGAATACGAGTTTTAGATCTACTTTCTGGCTCTGTGACCTTGAGAAAGTAATTTGGCTTCTCTTGCCTTAGTTTCCTCATCGGTGAAATGAGTTAATAATTGTACCTAATATAGGGAACTGGGAGGATTAACTGAGCTAACATACATAAAAACTCACTATGCCTGGTGGATAGTAAGCAATCAATTAAAGTTAGCTATTATTATACTTTTCACATCTGGTTGGCAGTATTTATGAAGGAACTTGGTAATTTTGTGGTTTAAATTTAGTGTACATGGATGCCATTGAAGTGGCAAATGACAGGAGTGGACAGGTTTAAAATGTGATGTGCTGGATACTCTGCCAAGTAGTTAGTTACCTTCTTCTCGGTGCGTTCATTCCACTGAACCATACCTCAGTCATTATACTGTCCACACTGCATAGAGATGATGTGTTTATCCATCTGTCAACTAGAATGTCGACTCATGGAGGATGAGACTATTCTTACTCACCTCTGATTTTTTGTGACTTGCACAGAATCTGGTATATAGTAGGAGTTCAATATATTGGTCAATAGATACATAGCACGTCGATACGTTGGACTGAAAAAGAGAAGTAAGGTAGAGCATTGTTTTCTGTAAGGACTTTCCTTTGTGGACCTTTCCTTATCATACTCTAGAAATTTTAGGGAAAGGATGGGATGCAAGTACAGAATGGGATAATAACCAAACAACCCACTTACTTCAACATTCATTCATTCATTCACTCATTCACCAAAGAGATTAGGTTCTTCTTTATCTCCTTATAAAACAATATTGATGTTTGATCATTTTTCTCTTAGAGATAATTTATTGTATGCTATGCAGTCCAGGCACTCTGGGTGAGATAGGACTCAGCGGTGTGTTTACACTACAGAGAAATGCTTTACCTTTTGAGTTCATTATCAGGTGTGGTCAATGTTGGAGGCTGCAGTCGTGTTTAAACACAGTCAAAGAACTAAAGAACTCCCTTGCTCTAAGTATTCAGTGATTTAAATATATTTTTAAATTTAATTTTAATTTATAATGGCTTTTATTTTTCTCATGATTTTGGTAATCCTTTGAGAAATAGCAGAATGATTTGGAGTTCTAATCCCTAAAGTCACTATGAGGAAAAAAATTATAATACAGCTCTAAAATTCCCCAGATTGGTAATTGAATGAATGAGATTTTGATGTAATGATGTCTGTTGACACATTTCAATGCTGCCCTTTTTGGAATTTATGGGAGAGTCGTGCTTTGTTGCAGATTACGTAAGGTGGCCATTAAATGCAGACTATTTTTCAAAGGAGAGGCAGAGATTAATGAGCAAAACCATAGTGAGGCATTAAATGAGTCTGATGAGAGAGCTCACATAAGAATCAGCAAAAATATTCATGAAATAAGAATAATTGTGAAGTAATTATTGAACGATAAATTTGAGAAGGGCTTTACCTAAAAACAGATATTATGATAGTAAAAATATTTTATAATACTTTCAGTTATTTTTGACAATTTGGTTTGGGATGTAAACACTGAATGTATTTGCATGGGTATTTTCTTAATATTTTTTGAATTTCTATCAACTTTTCTGTCCATAGTCAGCAAGCTCTAGATCATAGTTAAGAGAAAAAAATTAAGATAATCTTTTCCTCTGGCTCTTGTATATTTTCTGCTTCTTTCCATCCCCCACATTGAAAATATAGGAGAAGCTTGATGCTGAGGGTGTGTTCTTCTCGCATTAGTTCAGCTTAGATTTCTTTTTCCTTCTGTGAGTAAATACTTGGTTCTCTAGGGGTTTAAACTCTCTCATAAGAAAAATTACTCAACCAGTGAATCAGTTAATGTCCTTAGAAGGAGGGCGCTGACCAGCTGTTCTCCTTGGGGGGCAGAGTTGGAAGAAATAGACTTACATAGGAAATGGAAAGTTATAAGGAAGTAAACCTGCCTGATAACAAGGTCGGTAGAGGCCTAGGGGAGCCGAGACTTCTCCCCAGAGTAAATACAACCCAGCCGGTGAGAGCCAGGCTGAGACCTGAGATTCATCCCTGACTCGGCACCTTCCCAGCCAAGTCTGTAGCCTTGGACAACTTGGACTTTCCTGGCCTCTGTTTAATCAACTGTTAAAAAGGGGAGTAATAATACTTAACTCTTAGAGCAATAGTGTGGATTTTGAAATAGTTTTTATAAAATTCTTGGCCCATAAGTAACAGTCAACCAATGGTAGCCATCGTTATTATTACTACCACTGACTGGGGCAGGGAATCTCACATCGGTTCAAGGGAATTTCAGTTGCAATGATTTGCCCAGTCTTCATTTGAAGGAAAGGAAGCTTAGCAAGTAATATAGCCATGGTTCTTAAAAAAACACAACTGATAATGATTATTTCCCTTTAAATATAGGAGAGAGAGAATTCTCAATAATTTCTGGAGGAGGAAACCCATTTTTCTGTAATGGTATCTCATAATGTGCTGCTGCCCATGTCCTTGCCATTCTAATTTACAATAATAATATGCTAATTTTATGCTTGTAATCTTAGATTGCGTTAAGTGCCAAATTTTGGAGAAATAAATGACAAAATATATTTCTTTCAGAATATGTTTACATAGAAACATACTTAAATACTTCCAATGATTATGTTCGTCTTGTACATCTAAACCTTGATCATATTTTTCTCAGCTTGGTCTTTTTGCATGCACTTTTGATAGCAATATGTGGATTTTTAAGAGAAAGTATTTTTCCTTTTTAAAAAAATATTAATTATGAAATCATTAGAAGAGAAATAAAGAACATCATTTCTCGCTTTTTTTGGCTTATATAGGGATTTGAAATACTTTTATTCTTTAAGTTTTGTTTATAATTTTTCTGCAATTAGAACAAATACGTAAGTTATATCAACATACATTGTGTGCAGAACTCAGAGCCACACATTTTGAAATCAATATACATGTAAAAAATACATATTTCCAAGGCATACAAAAATAAAAGCCTAAATTAGATAAATCTATGAAAGGATCTAATGATTCCCACTGGCTTTTCTTACAAGATGAAAACAGCTGTGGGCTTTTTATCACATAGATATTCTTCCCTAAAGTGGGTAATGAGCACTTTTTTAGAGATATTAAGGACGGAAGCACATCCTCCAGCGCTGGGTAGAAGTTGGTCTTTATTTGCCCCTGTTTTATTCTGTGAGGCACTCTCTATCTTTTTCATCAGATAAGTTAAGTGGAGTGTGTTTTAGATTGCCCTTGCTGACAATATTTACTCAATTAGGAAGTATTTACAATGTGTTTTGTACTGTGATAAGTACTCAAGAAAGTAATACAGATGGAAAAGACTTGTCACTTGTCAACACACTTATTGAAATATTTCTTGAGAGGTGAGATATATTCATAAGAAGTAACTTCTAGGCAACCATTTCTTTCTCTCTCTTCATTTATTCCATTCTTTCAATCATTCCTTCACCAAAATTTAATTGAAACATACAATATGCTAGAAATGTGGTAGATTTAGGAGTTACAATAAGGAAAATAAATGGTTCCTGCCCTTGAAGATAATGTGGCAATGATTATAAAGGAGTTATGTACAGGGAATAATGGGTGCATCACAGAAAGAATGCCTAATTCCCAGGGTGTTATCAAGGAATTCTCAATACAGGTCATTTAAAAAAAAACTAGATCTTGAAAGATGACTTGCAACTCACCAGACAGATTGTGATCAACCAGGGAGTAAGGTAGTGGAGTTAAGGCCGTTATTACCTAGGGTAGAGTGAATGGACAAGCATGGAAGTCTAAAACTGGATAGCATATATGAAAAATGACAAGTAGTTCAATGCAGCAGGGACATAGGAACAAAGCAAGTGGTAGAAGACGGGACAACACTGAGAGAAAGACATTGGCCAGATTATGAAAGATCTTAAACTTCCTAAGGAGTTAGCATTCATCTTACAGGAAATGGTAAAGGAGTTTTTGAAATGGCCATATTTGAGTTTTAGAAAGACAATATTGGTGGTAATATGAAAGGTAGACAGAAAGAGTAAGGGAAGAGGCTCTGATATCAGTTAATAAATAGCCTATTGCATTCATTCATGGCAGAGTCAATGAGTTTCTGAATGGGGCCACGGCAGTGGAGGTGGAGCAGAGGAAATACCCTTGGGAACTATTAGGAGGTAGAAATTCCAGAATGCAGCCATCATTAAATGTGATGGCTACAGGACAGAGAAGAGTTTCCAATTATAAATAGGTTGCTGGCTTGAGAAACTGGATGTTCTCTGTCAATAAGCCAAACCCAGAACAGATGCAGTGGCACAGACACTGGCAGAAATAAATGCTTGGAATACTAATAAACTGCATGTGGGTGTCAAGTATCCCCTAGAATAAATGTCTTCATTTCAAGTGAACATCCAAGTTTTGGGAGACCTGACATTATTTTCACTTTGGTGAACCTTCTTTAAGAAAATGATTACATGACACCAAAAGCAAAGGTAACAAAAGCAAAAATAAATAAGTGAAACTACATCTAACTAAGAAGTTTCTGCACAGCAGGGAAACCATCAACAAAATGAAAAGGCAACCTATGGAATGTGAGAAAATATTTGCAAACCACATATCCAATAAGGGATTAATATTCAAAATTTCAAGGAACTCATGAAATTCCATAGCAAAAATAAATAAGTAAATAATCCAATTAAAAATGGGCAAAAGGCCTGAACAGACATTTTTCCATAGAAGACATACAGATGGCCTACAGGTACATGAAAAGATGCTCATCCTCACTAATCATCAGGGAAATGCAAATCAAAACGACAATGAGCTGTCACCTCACACATGTTAGGATGGCTATTATCAAAAAGACAAGAGATAACAAATGCTGGCCTGGCAAGGATGTGGAGAAAAGGGAACCTTTGTACACTGTTGCTTGGAATGTAAATTGGTACAGCCATTATGGAAAACAGTATGGAGGCTTCTCAGGAAATTAAAAATAGAACTACAATATGAATCTACAATCCTACTTCTGGATATACAAAGAGAATGAAATCATTATCTCAAAGAGATATCTACATTCCCACGTTTATTGCAACCTCACTCACAATAGCGAAGGTAATAGATTACAACATGTGTCCTCTGACATGTGAATGGATAAAGAAAATGTGATATATATATATCACACACACACATAATGGAATACTACTCAGTCTTGAAAAAGAAGGAAACCTGCCATTTGCGACAACATGGAGGCATCTGGAGGGCATCATGCTAAGTAAAATAAGCCAGACAGAGGAAGAAAAAAACTGGATGGTATCACTTATATGTGGAATCTTAAAAAATAAGAAAATTGAACTCATAGAAACATAGAGTAGAAAAGTGGTGCCAGTGGCTGGGAGGTTTGTTGTTCTGAAGAATACGAAGGATGATCTACTAGTGCCCTTCAGATCCCATGGGATGAGATGGTTAGAATGATGACATTTCTGTCTCCCCCTCAACAAATACACACTTGACTCCCATGTGCCCCACTCTGTCGTCTTCCTTTGTCTCCTGTGGACCTCACTTTAAGGCAGACTTTGCACACACAGGTACCTGCAGAGGCTGGGGATGTAGGATGGTTGTGTGAAGCAGGGCAGAGTAAGACCGTGAGGAATGGTGGAGCTAGTAAGTACATACATGATGTCCCTAACGGCATTCAAATTCAATTTAAAAAAAACAGACAACACCCTGTTAATCGGACATAACCCCCAACCAGAGGCAGCTTCTTTATCCCCAGTCAACAACCCTTTGTCAGCCCCTTTGTATCACGTGTCTCCTCCTCCCCTTTTCCCATAGCTAATCAATTTCCTCCAGCTTCCTTAGGGAACCCACACTGATTTAGGCAGAATAATGGCCTCCCAAACATGTCCATACTCTAATCCCTCAGAAACTGTGGATATACTGTTTACTTTGCTGATGAATTAAATAGAGAGATTATCCTGGATTATCTGGGTGGGCTCAATCTATTACAGGAGCTTTAAGAGCAGGGTACTACCTCCAGCTGGAAGAAGAAGGGGAGGTCAGAGATACTCAAAGCTAAGAAATCAATACCCCACTGCTGGTGTGAAGATGAAAGGGGCAACGTGAGGGGGAATGCAGGGGCCTTAGGGACTGAGAAAGGCCCCCCGGACAATCAGCAAGGAATCAGGTGCCTCATGCTCACAACAGCAAGGAACTGGCTTCTACCAATAACCTGGACGAGCTTGGGGCGACTCTTCCCCAGAGCCTCCGGAAAAGAGCACGAGCTTGCCGGCACCTGGATTTCCTCCTCATGAGACGCTAAGCAGAGAACCAGCTGAGCCACAGTGTCCCTGGACTTCTGCCCCACAGAAACCTTAGATAACAAATGGTGTTGTGTGAAACAGCTAAGTTTTTGAGTATTTGCTGTGGCAGCAATAGAATACTAACACACAAGTCACAGTTTCCACCCCTCCTTCTGTCTTACAAGATGATGTCTCCGACTTAAGCTAGATATTAATGAAATTAATTATTTTCTGCTGGCCCCTCAGGGCAGGTGGGGAATGGGGAGCTCTGGCCCTGAGGCTGGATAGCAGTCACAGATGATAGGGATGGAGACTCAAGTTTCTCTCTCTGCACTGGTGATGGCTGTGGCCAGTTTTCCTCCCAAAATATACCAGAATAAATACTCCTCACCAAACAGATAATTCATTTTATTTTTAAGACCACATAGTCCATTTTGTGCAACACTTTTTTTTTTCTTATTTCTCATTTAACCCTTCAATGTTGACAAGCATTATTTATTCCCATTTTTCACAGGTGACACTTGCAGAAGAGTTCAGTAACAAACAGGGTGGTAGGATTCAAATTCAAGCCTTTTGGATTCTGGTGATGGTGGGAAAAGGATGGGCTTCTTCATTACAAAGCACTGGAAAGTGGGGATGAACAGAATTGGCCCTCGGCTCAGGTGTGATATCTCTTCGCCCTTCTATGTAACTATTTTTCCATTTTCATAAGAAAATGATCCCTCCCTAGTGTCTGTAACTAGATTTCTTACTGTCAATTGAAAATTTGGAGCATCAGAATACTTATCTAACTTCTACAGGGCGTTTGTTATTTTGTTAAAGTGTTCATGATTCAAAAGCCATGTGCTAATCTTACATAAGTGGAAATGTTTTTATGTATTTCCATGCAATATCATCGACTACTGCAATGGAGCCGAGCAGGCTGCACCAGCACACCCCCTTCCCCCAGCCAGTTTCTACTGTCACATGCTTCCAGGGCATCCTCTCTAGTCCTTTAGACTGGAAAGCCTATCTCCGTGGGATCACTGATGTTTCTGCCACCAGATTATAAATTCCGTGACAGGAAAGGCAGCACCTTCTGGAATATCCCCTGGAACAGATACAGTAGAAACTCAATGTATATTTGTAAAAGTTAAGCAACGAAATCCCATCATTAAAAAAATAGAAGAATAAATATTGTATTGTTTTATTGGCATGGGGTCTTGCCTGAACATTACTCGCCTGATGGTATTTTTTTACTGTGTGAGAAAGTAGCTACCAGAAATCTTAAGTTATGTTCAAGTATCCACTCTTTGTTCTGCAACCTTAGACTCATCTCTAACTTTCACCTCATTTCCTTTGTTGTTGTTGTTTTTCTATGGTTTTGTTGTGTGTTTTTGTGCACTTGTTGCTTGATTGAGAACAGACTATTATAGGTGAGAAAAGAGAATATGATTAAAAGCCATAATGCAGCTAAGTGGAAGCTTGAGTACTTAACCTGGGCTCAGGGCCCCACTAGCCCCTACAGAGACTTTGGGCAGATAAGACTTGAAGGGGTAGCCCCCACTTGCGTCTTCTGCCATTTTTATGCATGGTACTAGTTGAAGAGTTGCACACAGTGGTCCTGCCTGGGCGAACATTGTCCTAGATAGCAGCCTAACATTTATTTTAGGCAATTGCCTAAGACCACCTTTGCCCTTTTGTCCAATTTTCTTTTTCCTGTACTCACTTTCCAGCGCTAGCTCCTGTTTCTTCATACCTCTGTGCTGAAGTTTGCCTCTGATAGCCTCAGAGTGTATGGCCCTCTGAATCACCTCCTGCCATTTTGATTTTAGGCTTGTTTGCTGTTTTTTTTGCCTATACTCACTCCTTTGACCTCCATGAAGAGGTGAAATTCTCATCTCTAACCTTGGCCCAGCAGAATTCACAACCCCACTCATCAGCAAGCCTATCCTATGGCCCAAGGAGAAGAGTGGGAATTCAGCCGACACCAATGCCTTTAAAGGACTGAAATAAATACCTCACAGAACAACTTGGAATGCATCCATGTGATCAGAAGCAGCAGGCAAAGGCGGAGTCAGCATGGTGTTCTAAATAGCCACAGGACCTGATAAACTATATGGTGAATTTGATCACTTTTGGAGAAAAACATGGATTGAGCCAGCTAAAAAGTAAAAATGATCACATCATAAAAATTTCATTATATGGGAATCGAAATTTCACCTTATGTTCAAAACATAACTTGTGAATGCACATTATACTAAAAGTGGTCATTATTTCTCTTTGCTTGTACAACATAGGTACAGGTGAGAGATGCATCAGGACAGTTGCCATACTGAAATAATCACATTCAGGGAAGGGCTCTAGGGAAGGCATTATTATTAATAAAACTTCCTCCTCTCCGTATTTACCCACAGAGGACTGTTATTTCTAAAGGTATTGTGGTGAAAAAGAATACAATATTTTAAACTAAGACTAGTTCTTCCAACTCTGGCCACAGCTGATGGAGCCCACTTAAATAATGCAAATATCTATTCTGAAACATCACTGTCTCCAGAAATTCTCTTTCCACCACCCGTCACTGTCGTGATGTTTTCATCAGCTACTTCTAATGATTTTGTTGCTGCTTCTGACTTGAAACTTTAAAGAGATGAATGAATTGATAAATGGATGGATGAATGCATGCTCACTTAGAACTGTCTTGTTCTGAGCGGATGGAGTCAGTCACACAGCACTGACAGGGGATGTGAGGAAGGAGAGCGCTTTTCTTGCCCATATTAATGAAACCCTGTAGTGTTATCACTCAGTGACCCCACCAACTGATAGAAGACAGACGGCTGCAGTGAACACTGAGGAATTTTAAAGTAGTTCACAGCTTAAGTTACATGACCAGGAAATGTAAAGAGATTTTGACTTTATAGCCCAATGGATTTATTTCCCTGTAAATAAATTTTTAAAAGTTATGTGAACATGAAGTGGTAAAAAAAAAATCAGAAAAAATGAAATCTTCCTTTTTCTAATTCAAACTCCTGACCTGACTAGCAATTTTACTCCTTAATGATAACCATTATAAATAATCTTTTATATATCTTTCTAAAAATATTTGTAAGCATAAACAAGCATATTGTGTCTTTATCTTATTTACATTAATGAGATTGTATTAAATATGTTGTTATGTACTTTTGTTTTTATCACTTAATAACATATGTTAGAAATTACTTTATATCGGCCAATTAAGACCTACTTCATTCCTTATATTTTCAAAATGTATTTTAATTGTATTCAAAGCAATGGTAAAACTTAAGTTTTACCTGCACCCTCCCCCCCTTACTTAGAAGCAACTATTTTAAGAACTTCATTTGTTTTAAATTCCTTTGCTGGTTACTTTAAGCCACTAAATTATATGAGTAAACTTCTATTATTATCTCTAGCCATTCACATTGACCTCTTTCATGAAACATGAGTATTTAGCTTGTTTACATTAATTTTCTCCCTTCTCCTCTTTTTTTTTTTTCTGTCTACAGGAACTTGATTGAGATATAGTTGACATATAACTGTGTAACTTTAAAGTGTACAATATGTTGATTTGATACACTCATATATCGCAATATGATTACTTCTGTAGCATTAGCTAACACATTCATCACATTACATAATTACCGTTTCTTTTTTGTGGTGAGAACACTTAAGATCTACTCTCTTAGCAATTTTCAAATATACAATACAGTACTGCTAACTATAATTACAATGCTGTGCATTAGATCCCCAGAACTTATTCATCTTCTATGTGGAGGTTGTACCCTGTGACCAGCATCTCCTGAATTCCCCCACTCCCAGCCTCTGGTAACCATCATTCTACTCTCTCTGTCTGTGAGTTCAGCTTTCTTAGATTCCACATACAAGTGATATCATGCAGTGTTTGTCTTTCTCTGATTATTTCATTTAGCATAATGCTCTCAAGGTCTAGGCATGTTGCAAATGGCAGGATTTCCCTCTTTATCATGGCTGAATAATATTCCACTGTACCCATATGCCACATCTTCTTTATCCATTCATCTGTCGATAGCCACTTAGGTTACTTCCATATCTTGGCTATTGTGAGTAATGCTGCTATGAACTTGGGAGTGCAGGTGTCTTTTTGATATCCTGTTTTCATTTCCTTTGGATATATACCCAGAAGTGGGATTGCAAAAGAAACAATCGACAAAACAAAAAGACAACTTATAGAATGGGAGAAAATATTTGCAAATCATATATCTGATAAGTGATTAATATCCAAAATACATAAAGAACTCATACAACTCAATAGAAAAAATAAACAACCCGATTAAAAAATGGGCATAGGAGCTGAATAGGACATTTTTCCAATGAAGATATACAAAAGGCCAACAGGTTCATGAAAGGTGCTCGACATCACTAATCATCGGGGAAATGCAAATCAAAACCACAATGAGATATCATCTCACACCTATTAGAATGGTTGTTATCAGGAAGACTAGAGAGAACAAGCATTGGTGAGGATGTGGAGAAAAGGGAAGCCCTGTGCACTGTTGGTGGGGTGGTAAATTGGTGCAGCCACTGTGGAAAACAGTATGAAGATTCCTCAAGGAATTAAAAAACAGAACTACCATATGATCCTTCTCTGTTTTTGAATTTTTGGTATTTATGTAGATTATCTTTGCAATTTTGAATAATATATTTATAATTATTTCTTGTTTTCACCAGAATCCCCTCTAGTGCTCTTCCCTTCTGAGGCAGAGACTATACTAAAATCCATTCTCCTTTTCTTCCACAGTAAAAAAGCTTTTGTGGCTTCCCAGCTAACAACAACACTTCCCAGACAGCTTTGTTGCTAAGTGTGATCACGTGACAAGAATCTTGCTACTATTACATGAGTAGAAATGATGCCTGTTAGTTTCAGTATACTTACTTAAGAGGACATCTCTGCCTTCCATTCTTTTTCCCTTTTCCTGGCTGAAATGGTGAGGCCTTGGAAGGCACATATTAAATTCTGCAGAACTGCCATAGCCTTGGCCTCTGAATGACTGAGTGGAGAAGAGCCACTTATTGACCAGGAACTTTGAGTGTGACACAAGAGCAAAATGAGCTTCTATCTCTTTTGAGCCATAGCATTTTGGGAGTGTCTATGTTACCATATCTTCACTTTTTGTTCTAAGAAATAAAATCTCCATATCTTCCCTCTGCCTATCGTTTTCTTTTTTCCATCAGCTGTGCTGTATGTAGCCTATGTAATGATATCCTGCTCACACCCCTAGGCACTCACGGTGCCAGTACATGCCACAGTGCCCTGTCAAGAGTTCCTGCCTCTGTTGGTCTCAGGGCTTCTCTCAATTTACACTCAGGACATCTGCAAGTACCAGGGAGCTAACACGCTAGGAGCAGTCCTTGGCCAGTGACGGATTGGAGTTTGAAGATAAATACTTCAGCTCTACTGACCCTTGGGAAGGATCATTTTGAAGCCTGGGTTACATTGTCTCCGAGAGCCTCCAGCAAGATTGCCTTTCTGTTACTCACGTCAGCAACTTGCTTGATAAGACGCTATTTTGCTTCCTTTCCTTATCTGTCTTACGTCCTCTTTCCCCTGCCAGCACTTCTTGGGAACAACTCTCAAATGATCTGCTTGCCCTCAGATCCTTTTCTTGGGGTATGCTTTTTGAGGAACTCAACTTAATATGGTACCAGAAGTTGTCCCCTTGATGTAAGATTCTAGAGTTGGAGAGCTTACCAGTCAGACAATAATAATAACTCCATCACCAACTCTCCCCAAGTTCACAGAGCTGGCCTCTTGGGGTATTCTTTAGAGTTAGTTAATGGAGGAGCAAAACATCCAGGCCTGGATCAGGGATGGTTTGCTTTATATGTTGGTAGGGTGGGAAAAGGACTGCTGCCACATTGCTGCCACTCAGAGGTAACTCTGCAAGTCAGCAGTGAGGGAACACCCCACAATGGGCGGAACGTCAGTCATTCAGTACACCTTGTCATCGACTTTTGGAAGGAAGAAGAAGGGATCTGCGGTGAGCAAACTCCTGTGAAGTGGTGCATAGCTTGGTAAGTGATGGCTTTATACCTTCGTGTGTGTAACATCACAATTACTAAAGCTCTTAGCTGTGATGAACTGTGATGAGATACAGGTAAAAGGGGATGCACTGGCTTATATCATGGCTCTAGCCCTTGAGAGACTAGGGGAAATCATTGTGATATAGATCCTGGAGTTGCTGTGCTATTATTGACTGCCCTAGAAGTCCTAAAAGAAGACTATGAAAGGCTCAGGTCAGCTCCCAATTAGCAAAGAGGTTGCACAGAAGCCAGAAGGTCTCGATGGCAGTAATACAGAGACTCTCAAATCTTACAGCTCAGAGGGGAGGATCTGCTGAAAATCAGTCTAATCCCTGATTTTAAGAGTGGCACCACTATACGGGAGGTTGATTTCACAGCCCTCGTACACCAAAGTCAGGACCCTGAGAGGGAAGGAGTGGGACTCGTAGAGACGGATGAAGATATTTGGGTAAGGGGGTGTGAGAAGCTTGAATTCCCATATTCCCTGGATGTTCTAGGTCAGCAGTAGTTTCCCCTACCCCACCCTTTGCTAGAGGACAGGAGCCTCTCCTTGTTTGCATGCTCGCCTGCCTCAGGATCTTCCCCTGCCTGCCCTCACTGCCTGCAGAGCAATAGAGAAGTATCGTACATGCACAGGAGAAAAGGCATAATTTACCAAAAGAGCAGTAGGATATGGTTAAATTATTCTGCCAGGAACTGGGAGAACATGCCTCAGAATGAATCTTGAAATGCTATACTGGGAGTAGGCGAGGGGAGGATAGAATATAAGACTAGATTGTGGACATGACTGATATGGAGGTAGTCTCTCATAACTCAGGATTTAACAGCCTGGAAATAGGATCGTGAGCTGGTCCTATCATTTTATTGGGATGACTCTTTGAAGCTTGGAATGGTAGCCTACAGTAAATAAACTTGCTGGAACTGCCTTAGCAGAGTATTGCACAAGGGGTAAATCAGAGAATTGAGCATGTTAGGATGAACGTAGGTCTGGAAAAATACCATCTGACTATGCTTCCCGGAAGGGCCCAGAGGATACTCCTTTTACTAAAGCGATAAGGAATTCACTGTTAAGGACGGCACCAGCGTTGATGAGAAGCATAGTGGTGACTGCCACCGTAGGCTTCCATTGATGATAGAAGATGCTCGGACAGAACTCGTCTCCCTGCGTCAAGATGGATAATAAAATCACGGCGTATTTGACATCAGGTGGCAGCACTTAACCATCAGCAGCAAAGTAGATATAATTTTTATTGTGGGAAACAAGTCAGAATGGCATGCAGGGATCTACTTTCGGGGATCCATCGTAGTGGGTAGACCGTAGATCTCCTACAGATGAGAGAGATAGGCAGCCAGTAAGCGTATTACTTGACCTGTATCAGGGTCAGCACACTACAGCCTATGGGTCAAAGCCAGTCATTTGCCTGTGGAACACAGCCACATCCATTTGTTTACCTATTGTTTATGGCTGTTTTGTGCTACAGCGCCAAAGTTAAGTAGGTTCAACAGAGACTCTGTGACCTACAAAGCCATGAAATATTTACTATGTGGCCCTTTACAGAAGAAGTTTGCTGACCCCTGAACTATGTAATCAAAGAAGTTCAAGAACAAGTGAGAATAAGATTGATGCCAGCCTCTGTAATGGAAAATCACAATCCTTGTTTCCAGACCTTAACCAGTTTTCAGACTCAGGGTTATTGATTGAAGGGGATGGAGAACTCTGTAGAAGAAATATACATGGAAGGCACATTCAATAGCCATTCTCCCATCCTTTTTCTTTTAATACAATAGCAGACATTGGGGAAAGGAGAAATATCCAGATCTTTTGAGAGCACCTAGATACAAGTTCCGAGCTGACACTCACACCAGAAGACCTAAACATGAACGGACCACTTTGTAAAGGGGGATATACAGAGGCCACGTGATGAGTGAAGTCTTAGTCCACGTCCACTTCACAGACTTGTAGTGTAGTCATTTCTCTGCTCCCGGGGGCACATTCATATTGGATAGTCTTGCTAGATGGTTAAGACCTCACATTGGTTCCCTGACCAGAACCCCTTGTCACCTACCATTTTTGTAGCAACAACTCTCTCTAAACTCACAGGGACATCTTCTCTGAGTAGTCCTTAGGGCCATTGATGGAGGTGCACCATGCCTGGGCCTGGATCGTGGATGGATTGCTTGATATGCTGGTGCAAATGAAGAGAGGACTGCCGCTCTCACTTGGGATGGCCCTGAAAGATAGTGATGAGGAACAGTCTCCCAGTGGACAGAACTTCATTCAGTACACCTTGTCATCAACTGTATATGAAGAAAAAAGTGGTTCGAGACGCACAAACTCCTCGGAAGTGATGAACAGCTTTGCAGGTTGTTCAAGGATCTAGAAAGCATAAGAGCAGAAAATTGCAGACAAGAAGATATGGGAAAGAGGTGTGCAGATGGACACACGTGGGAGTGGCACAAAGTTTTACGGATCTTTTCTGTTTCATGACAATTAGCACTGTACAGTATCAATTTCAGAAGAGTCACTAAAACCAGATGGACAGAATTACTTGTCTATTATATGCTAGCCAGCTTCTATTTTTCCACCCTAACATTTGCCTGATTGGCTCACAAATGTTGGCTGGGATAATGGTTACCCATGGGCCTAATAACAGGGATTCTCTTTTACCAAGGGTAAGCTGCTGCTGAACGTCTGACCAGTCAGCCATAGAACTTAACACTAAGCTCTCAATATGGTATAATCTTTTGAGGAATCCAATCAGTCACCTGGTGGCTAGTTGATTATATTGACAGCAATTCATCCTTACTAAGATTGGTATGTATCCCTGTCTACAGTGCCTCAGCAAGCAGAATTGTCAGAGGGCTCACAGAGTGTTTGATTTATTGTCAAGGGATCCCCACATAACATCACCTAGGACTCACTCGCTATGTCATTAAGAAAGGGGCACTTGACCATGGGATCCACAGATCAGGAACTCTCCATCTCATAAAAGGTTGGAAGAGCCTCTCAGAAGTACACATAAGAGGTCAGCCTGGGGAGGCTGTTCTGCAGTATTAGAGCATTGTCCTTCGAGGTGCGGTACACACTTCAAACCAATGACTGTTCTATGAGACTGTGATGTAAATAACTAAAATACATGGGTCTATGAAACAAGCGGTGGAAATAGAATGTTTTCAACTCATCATTACTCCTATTTATCCACTTAGGGAACTTGTGCTTCCTGTCCCTGCAATTTAGTCTCTACCAGACTTAATATCTTGGTTTCTGAGTGGAGTGTGACAAGAGGTACAGGCTATGACAGGTAAATGCTAAATGTTTAACTAAATTTAAAGTTAAAGCTGCCACCCAGTCATTTTGGGCTCCTCATGCCAGTAGACCAGCAGGCAAATAAAGTAGTTACTACATTGGCAGGAGTAGTTGACCTTATTATTATGTAGACACTGTGCTGCTGTAACATATTGAGGCAGTGAGGAGTATTTTAGGACTCAGGGGATTCAGCTAGTTGCCTCTTGATGCTTCCATGCCGAGTGATAAGTATGAATGAGCAATTGCAGAAACCAAGGCCTAACAAGAGCAAGGCGACTAGTGGCTCAGACATCTACTGATGAAGGTCTGGGATACCCACCAAGCCAGCAACCTAGAATAGAAGGGTGTCCAAGGGTGAGGGGAAACCAGAATGAATGCTGGAGGAGGGAGATAATGAAGACCTAGGCCAGTAGCTTGTTCCATTAAGTCTTTTTCTTTCTTTTTAAAGAAGTGGTGACTGGTCACTAAATTGAAGAAGTGATGGCCCATAGTGATATTACCTTGGTGTTTGGGTGGATCTGAGCAATGCAAGGTGTGGACATTAGCAGAAGCTGTTGGCACCTCTCTCATACCCCCTTAGCACTCCTGTTCCCATTCATGATGGTGTCTTCTGGAAACACCTGGGACTCTGCATGAGGGCTTTCTCTTGACCCTCCGAGGAGACCGTAAGTATTAGGTCTCAGCAAGTGGCAGGTGGGAGTTGGAGGATAAATACTCCAGCTTCCTTACCCCTTAGTGGAAAACAACTCTGAGCCTGATTTCACATTGTCTCCTAGAGCTTTCCAGTAGGTGAGACTCCATTGTCCACAGGAGAAATGTGATCAGCAGCTCCCCTTTTATTGGTGTCCTTCCCTTCCCTATCTTGTTTCTTCATCCCTTGCTGGTTTTCCTGGGACTGTCTCTGAAGTAAAAGACTGGCACTTGAATCCATATCTCAGGGTCTCACTTGTTCATGGTGTAATATGTTACATTACATTTGTCATTATAATTGGTCTTAAAGGCTTTGTCTTTAGATTGATTAAAAAAGCCAAAAAGCCAAAAAGCACTAAACAGAGTTCATATTATTATGACTAGTTATATATCATTTGCTACACAACAACAAGGGGTCATACTTTCTTCTCCATGTGTCCAATATTAAGGCTGCAGGGCCATTTGGAGGAGAAAAGCTGAAAATAGAATTAATTCTTATTTCTCACATTGCATCAATTTGCTTAAAATGATATGCATTTTTATTTACTTCACATATTTAGCTTTCAGATGCGAATTTTCTCCCCCTGAAGTTTCTAATTGCATTCTTTTAACATTTATATGTGTATAAATGCTATCTATCTATACCTACATACCTATGTATGTATGTATGTATACGTATTTTTTCTATGTACACAATCATGTCGTCTGAGAATGAGGTCAATTTTATTTATTTTCAACCCTTATTCTTTTTATTTCCTTTTCCTGTCTTATTTTAATGTCTAGGACCTCTAGTATAATATTGAATAAAAGTGGTGATAGCTTATAAAGGCAACCTTGTCTCAGTCTGGATTTCTGGCAAAAAGCTTCAGTGTTTTGCCATGTTGGCAATACATGGCAATACATGCTTTTTTGTAGATGCCCTTTTTTATTTAAAGAAGTTCCTTTCTATTCTTAGATTCCTAAGTATTTTTATTGTCAATGAATATTCAATTTTATCAAGAGTTTTTTTGCAACTATTAATATTATTATTTGTTACTATGTTAATACAGTGAATTACATTTATTTGCATTTTTAATGTTAAGCAAACCTTATATTCTGAGAAAAAAATAAAAATTGGTTTTGATGTAGTATCTTATTAATATATAATGGCATTTGATTCGCTAATATTGTGTTCAGAATTTTTTTTTTCCTTTTGAGAAACAGATTGACCTGCAACATTCTTCTTTTGTGATATCTTTGTCGGCTTCTGGGTAACAATATTATTCTTATCAAACCAGTTGGGAAGTGTAAACTGTTCCTCCACCTCCGTCCTCTCACCCTCGGTAAACTTTGTGTAAGATTTGTTTTATTTATTCTTTAAATATCTACAAGAATTCTCTTATATAGTCATCTGGGACTGGATTTTCTTGTGAGAGGATTTTTAATCAAAAATTCTATTTCTTCAGATTCAATTGATTATATTTTTGTAAGAATGTATCAATTTCATCTAAGCTTTTAAATTTTTGGTATGAAGACTTTTATTTTTTTTAATATTTGTAGGATCTGTAATGATATGACTTTACAAACTCCTGGTTTAGTTATTTTCTCTGTTTTTTCAATTGATTTCTGCAAGTTTTTATCAAATTTTTTAGTTTTCAATGTACCAACTTCTTTAGTTGCATTTATTTTTGCTCTTATCCTTATTAGTAGTTTATTTTCTGTATTCTGTGCATTTAATTTGCAGTTCTTTTTCTAACTTTTTGAGAAAAATACTTAGATCATTGTTTTGAACCCTTCTTTTCTCATATATGAATTTAATTCTTGAAGGTAAGAACAGGAAGCCGTGAAAATCTAGAATAGTGGTTCCCTACAAGAGGCAAATGTCCCCCCATGGAACATTTGCCAAGGTCTGGAGAAATGTTTGGCTGTCATCATCGGGGGCCAGGGATGCTAGTAGTGTTGAGTGTGTAGAGGTGGGGGATGCTGTTAAACATCCTACACTGTACAAGACAGAGAATTACATCAAAATATCAATAGTTCCAAAGTTGATAAACCCTGGTCTAGGGATAGAGCACTTGGCCTTAACTGTGTAAACGCGCGCGCGCGTGTGTGTGTGTGTGTGTGTGTGTAGATTCATGTTGGGAAGGGTGAATCAGGGAACCTTCCCAGTAGAGTGCAAAGGGGGTAGTTAGGTGCAGCAAGTGAAGGGACATAGGGAAAGAGTGTTTTTTGTGAGCAGAATGTGCCAAGACAAGAAAGAAAAGCATGTTGCACTTGAGGAACTACGTGATTTGACAGATTTTTATAAGACTAGGTGGGGTATTGGGATGGAGACTGACACTGACAAGAGGTTAGCTGGGTCAGGTTATGCAAGTCCTGGTATCCGATGCCTGAGAGTTTGACAGGAGACACAAGGTCCAGGTAGAATGTTTGAAGGGTTATAAGCAGGACAGTGACGTGATGAGAAGTGACTTTCAAGAAGAATATTGTAACTAAAGGGCCGAGACTGTACTGGAGGAAAGCAAGACCAGAATCAAGGAAAAAAGAAAGAGGCTATTGAAGTAATTGGGGTGAAAGAAGATAAGAGAGGTGGTAAAAAGAGAGGGAACTGAAACTTTTGCACATATTAAAACTGTAGGATTAATGAGAATTCATCTTCCTTCAGGTGTGGTGGGTATTGGAAGTGAGGATAGATTTAAGTACAACTCTCAGATTTTGGACTAGGAAAACTACACAAATCGTCATGACATTGGATCAGGTACAGGACACAGGAGAAAGCAGATTGTTCAGCAATGTCACAGATCTGCTTCTCGTTTTGTTGATATGGACACTCAACTGGAATTATCTAGTGTGCAGCATGATTCAAAGGTCTAGAGCTCATCAGAGTGGTCAGGTCTAGAAATATGTTTTTTGAAATAGTAATTAAGAGTGGATAAGAAAAAGAGTTACAGAGGAGTTCAATCTTGTTGAACACACACATAGCATTGACAAAGAAAGAGGGGGAACCCTCAAGAGATTTTAGGAAGGTGTGGTCAGAAGGTTAGGAAGAAAATCAGAGAAGAATGTTGACAGCACTGTGAGGTGTTCACAGTGCTGCAGAGGGAAGGTAAAGGGTAAGGGTTCCACTAAAGAATGTGGGAGTAACCCGGAGAGATGAAAGCTCAGCAGAAATGATGGCAAATCTCCGCTACATGTATTCATTAGCTTTTTATAACAAAACAATTTGCAGGTAAAATGTACCTCCTGTCAATATCTTAGAGAAAAATATCGTATTTCTTTAAGTTACTTTTTAAATTTGCATCTTTAAATTGTGTGTGAAATTTGGCCTTTTGATTGTATTTCTTCCTGGACTTTGCCAGAGAAATGCGCTTCGAAATAGACGCTGCTGATGTAAACGTTCCATTCTGAGTCCCTCTCGGAGACAGCCCATCACACACCGGAAAAGGGAGGGGAGTGGTGGAATGTAAACTGCTGTCTTTTTCTACAGCTTTTTTTTTTTTTTTTGTGAGGAAGATCAGCCCTGAGCTAACATCTGTGCTAATCCTCCTCTTTTTGCTGAGGAAGACCAGCTCTGAGCTAACATCTATTGCCAATCCCCCTCCTATTTCTTCCCCAAAGCCCCAGTAGATAGTTGTATGTCATAGCTGCACATCCTTCTAGTTGCTGTATGTAGGACGCGGCCTCAGCATGGCCCGAGAAGCGGTGCGTCTGTGCGCTCGGGATCCGAACCCAGGCCGCCAGTAGCGGGGCGCGCGCACTTAACCGCTAAGCCACGGAGCCGGCCCTCTACAGCTTTTTAAACAATTTACAAAGACTGCTCCGGTAGCACCTCACTGCAGTATCTGCACAATAGAATTCAGAAGTTCAAATTTATGGGTTTTTTTTACTTCATAAGAGTGTTTATGAGCATGAAGAAAATTCCAATGGGCAGTTTATTATCAATACGAATTTAACACAAAATGATCTACCAGTTTGATAAAACAAAAGTAGAAAAATACAGTCTTCTCTCAATTAGCCATGTGTAGATTGTGGGTTATTGTCACAAATGTTCCTTCTCACCAGCCAACATCTTTGTGCTCCTGCCTTCCTTTAGTGCTTGGAATGTGCTGCTGGGAAAAAAAATGCATTATAATACTAATATAAGGAATTTAATTAGCAAGATAAATCAGTTCACCATATATGTTGTAAAGGCAGTTATAAGTACATTTTGCATTATTGATAAAATGTTCTTTTCCTGTGTGTGTGTGTGTGTGTGTCCTATATGTTTAATATATTTGATGCCAGCAATGTTTTCCAGGACATATAGCTACCGGGAAAGATCATGGGCTGTGAAATTAGGTCATTGTTTTATTTTTTCTGTATCCCTTACTGGATTGCGTGACTCGAGGAAAGTGACATAACCTCTCTGGGTCTCATGATTCTCAGTTGTAAAATTGAGACTGTGGATAACTTTGGGGTTTTGTGAACTGAAAATTAGATAATGCGTTCATGTAAAATGCTTATCAGAGTGCCTAGAACTTAAGAAAGTAACAATAAATTAAATTTCATCTGCCATGTTCTGTCCTAATCTTACAATATGTTCTCTTTTTCCCACAAAGAGGGTAGAAACACAGCTTCTGTTCAAAAAGCTACAGTGAGTTATGTTCCAGAATTGCAAGAGCTTTTTTAAAGCTCTGCTTCCTATCCTTTATTCTGCGCCTTTTCTGTAACTTCTGTAACTAGTTCTTGCCCTGTTGCCTGGTTCCTGTTTTCTGTCTCACTACCTAGTTTCATGGAATTGATGCTTCAGTTTTAATATCACTTTGGCTTAACTCCTGCTTTATCCTTGGTTGCCATGATTTAGATCTGCCTAGATTCACACTCTGTGATCCCCATGTCAGCCCCATCCTCACTGCCAGATTTGGATCCAGCCTGAGGCTAGCCCCATATCTCATTTTTCCAGGAGCAGAGTTTGAATAAGTGTGTTAGTGTGATGCTTGAATGCAGTTGTCATGTCTAAAAAGAGAAACTTATTGTATTGGCCTGCTTACTATGTGAGTTTTCAGAAATACTGTACCTGCTTATTAGATAACTCTCAGATCCCCGCCTCCACTGCCATTAGTTGTGCCTCTTGGTATAATTCATAATCTTACGAGTACGTGCTGATTAATAGGAGAAACTTGGAGAAGGACATATTCATTTTGCCTTCTCAACAAATATTTATTGTGCAATTTGTATTATGCCAAGGGCACTGGATAGTTGTTTATTGGTTCTTAGCCCCACACTTGTTCATCTATTCTCTTTTCTGTACTACTAAAACTAGAAGGCTGCAAATGGCATTTCCCAGACTTGCTCACCATCTGAGTTTGAGTTAAGTTTTGCCAGTGGATGCACTGACCAGAGAGTAGATGGCAGAAGGAAGAGAGATGACATTTTGCTTTTGGCTCAGCAGGAGTGTACTAGTCATATTTGAAGAATTATAGAAGTCCAGTGGTGCTGGAGTAGTGTTAGGGGAGGAGTCTGAGGAGACGTCAGACAGTTAGGCAGAGACCCAATCATGTGTACAGGGCTTGGGGGTGTGGATAATGGCTTTGGATTTTATTCAAAGTATGATGGAAGCCATAAGATGTTTTGAAACAGAGGACTGATATGATATTTTATGTGTTAAGAGAGCCATTGGCAGCTTTGTTAGAAATAGTCTGTAGGGCTGTGGATGCCAGAGTATCAAGGAGATCAGTTTGGAGGTTGTATCAGTCAGGCCAGAGGGTAACACATGCGAAGTGTGCTGTGCTGTAAGGGAACCCTTCGTGTAGCATCACAGGTTGCTTTAATTCTTGGTCCCTCCACATGGACAAGTGCTTCTACAATTGTTAAAGAAAGGAAAATGATCCAGAGAGTCAACAACGGCAATTAAGTGACTTCATCTGAAAGTGAAACGAATCACATCTGCAAATATTTCATTTGCCAAGGCAAATGACATGGCCACACCTAATGTCAAGCGGGTACAGAAGAGCACGACTGCTTTGTATCCGAAAGTAGGGGAAAACCAGATATTGGTTAACAAAAATAATGCCTTCCACAGAGGGTGTTTCAGCAATCTAGAGATTGCTAGAGGAAAGATGATGATAGTGGCAGTGGAAGTGGTGGGAAGTAGATGGATTTGAAATGCATTTGGGATGCATTTTGACAGTAGAATTGAAAAATATGCTGACAAATAAGAGGTGGGATGTTAGAGAAATAGAATAGTCAAGGATGACTACAGAGTCCAAGACTGTTGTAATGAATGAACAGAGATGCCTTTTACTGTGACAGAGAACCTTGAGGAATTGCAAGTTGGGGTACGTCAAATATGAGGTAACAATTATACATTCAAGTGGAGATGTCATGAGTCTAGCACTCAGGAGAGAGAATCAGGCTTGAAACAATTTTGCGAGTCAACAGCAGTAGAGGGCATTTAAACAAATAGGCAAGATGATGAAGACTATAGGACCAGACAAGTAACAGCATTTAAGAAGCAAGAGAAAAGGATAAAATGTTTAAAATGATAGAGTTTTTTGGTAGCCATCAGATAAGATGATGATAGTTTCCACTGTAACGGTGAAAAGAGTAGGAGGAGCTAACATGGGGTAAGCAAATGCATTCATGTTTTTACGCATGCAGATGGAGGCACTTCCGGATGTTGACATCTATGAGGGAGATAGAAGGGACCAAGAGTCAGGATAGAATCCTGGAAAAAATCTACACTTACAGAGGAAGAAGACAATTTAGAGAAGTGCTCAGTGAGGCAGAAGAACCCACAGCAAGTTGTCATAGAGATCAAGATAGCTGAGAGCCTTACGAAGGAGGAGGTGGTTAACAGTGTCGAATGCAGCAAAGTTTGAAATATATGGCACAAGTATGGAGTTTGGACTATCTGATAACTCATGAGTTTGAATTATCCATATTTCTTTGTCCCCAGCTCAGCTGACTTGAGTCAATTGCCAAGTCAAGTTGCTTCCTCTGTCTTCTAAATATTTCTGTAATCCTGGAACTGCTTAGTTATTCAGAGATTGAAAGAGAAAACGACAGAAAGAGTTGACTTTTTGCTGCTATTATGAAAAAAAATCCTTTAGTGTACAGTAATAATAATAATAGCTAATATTTATTGAACTCTTCTATGCCAGGCTCCGTCTATTCTATGTGCCTTATATGTATTACGTCATTTAATACTCACAACAATCTGAGTTAAAAAAGTTCTTGATCACACATCCTCCTCTAGCTATTATCCTTTTTCCTTCTTTCCTTTGTAGCAAAATTTTTTGAAAAATTTGGCGGTTGGTCTCTTTTTCCTCCTTTTCCATTCTCTCTTGAATCCACTCCAGTAGGGCTTTCATCCTCACCATTTTACCAGAATTTCTCTTGTGTAGGTCAACTCCTTGTTACCAAATTCAGGGGTCACTTCCCATTACTCATCTATTGATAACACTTGGAAAATTCTCGTCCCTAACATTCCAGAGCTCTCTAGGTACTCTTCCCTCCTCACTAGCCATTTCTTTTCAGCATCCTTTGCTGTTTCTACTGGTTTTCTGTAACTTCAGATGTTGGAATGCCTTAGAGCTCAGTTCTTAGACAGTTATCTATCAACACTAACTATCCAGAGGATGTCACTCAGTGCCATGACCTCAGATAATAGGTATACATTGACGGATTCCAAATTTTCATCTCCATCTCTTATTAAACTTACTAAGACTCCTGTAGGCAACTACCTAGGAATGGGCATCTTTAATATATCATGTGCTGAGCCTCCCTTCCCCACAAACACTGCTCTTCCTCTCATCTTCACCATTTCAGCAGATGGCAATTTCTTCCCTCCAGATACTGAGGCAAAATACCCTCTCTTTCTCTTCTGCCTCATAGTCAATAGATTAGTAAATTCATCTAGGTCTATTTTCTAATTATATACAGAATCTAATAATTTCTCACCATGTCCACTGAGCTACTGAATTAATTGAAGCTACAATTATTTCATTTCTTAGTCTCCTTTCTGCTTTCTTTCTTTCTCTCCTATAGGCTTTTTCAACACATCAGCCAGGGCTAATCTCTAAAACATAAACAAGCTTATATCACTATTCTACAGAAAATCCTCTGATGACTTCTCATCTCACTCAAAGTAATAATGAAAATCTTTACCTGGAGTCAATACCTTCCCACCCACTCCTCCTATCTCTTAAAATTCACCTTCTTTCACTTTCCTTCTCTCTCACTTTGCTGAATCCTCATTGGCGTCTCTGCTATTTGTATACACCACACATGTTCTTGGCTCAGACTTTTCCACTTACTACTCTGCCTAGAACGATTTTTTTTTTTTTCCAGAATATCTACATGACTTGCTCCCTGACTTCCTTCAGATCTCATCTTCTTAGTGGGATCTTCCCTGCCCACATTTTCTAAAATGTTGACAGCCTCCCCACCCTCCTGTACTTTCACTCTCTATTCTTTTATCCTATATTATTTCTGTTCATATAACTCCTTCATGAATTATATCTTTATTTATTTATTATCCCCTCACCATGTGAGGGAACTCATCATGTGAGTTCCATGAAGTCAGACACTGTGCTTTGTTACTGCTGTCTCCCTGGGGCCTGCAACAGTCCATGGCACCTACCGAGTAGGTGCTGACATTATCCTCATTTACTGACCAGGCTCAGGAAGGTTAAAGGCCTTGCTCACTCTGTCAGGGGTAGAGCTGGAACTCAAGTGCACAAAGTCCGAGTGCAGAGCCCGTGCTTCCATTAAGTGTGTTGAATATTCTTCCATCCTTCCACCCAGCTCTCTGAATCTGCCCACTGCATTTATAATAATTTGTGTTACACTTCACATCTCCTCATGACATTGATTTTAGCCCGATTTTATTTACATAAATGCATTCGTGGCAGCAAGAGGCACAGTGAAGTGGTCTCCTGTCCCCAGGAACCACTCTTATGGTCGCTGAGCTGTATTCCGCTGTCTATAGGAAAGGCTTTGCTACCAACACCGATAATTAAGAGTTGGCAAATTTCCAATAGACCACAGGGCAGATGTCTTTATCAATTTGGTTTGTAAAAATGAGGCATAATTAGATAATTGGAAGCAAATATGATATATTATAACATTTGAGACCTAAAGAGAAATAAATAGAATGAAGTGAATAAAAACTACGAAAACTAATGAAAACCATCTTGGCGCTCTAGTTATGAGGATTCCAGGAAAAGAAAAAGGATCACAAAAGCACTGGAAATAGACACAATTATCTCTTTAATTTTAGCTGTAAATTTGCTTAACCAGATTTTTTTAACCAAAATCATCATGAAAGGCAGGCATATATTGGATATCTTACCACTTAATATTTTTTATGTGTATCAGCTTTCTTGGAGAATTGAAAGGTTGTATGAGAAAATGCCAATATAATGTGCTTTAATAAAAAAGGAAACACCATCTTTTCGCATATGTACACAAATAGCAAAGTAAGCATACCCAAGTCACTATATATCCAAGAATCAATATTATTCCAGAGAAAAGTCACTTAAATTTTATGTCCCTGTTTATGCAAATAAACTAAGCTATATTTGAACTGCACACTCAGAAAATTCTGAGCTACTTTTGCTGCGGCAACAGAACGAACTAAATGTCCATTCTGTTGGATTTTATATAAATTCCATGAGCTGATAACAAGATTAGTACAATATAAATCAATATGAATCAGAAAATGTGTATCCCTCCCACTGCCACCTGTCCCTCCTGTCCTGCACTTCAGCAAGTATTTCTCAAATGCCCTCCACTAAAAATAACCATCACTGTCATTCCAATGTACGGAGTGGATATGTATGTGTCCAACGTATTGTGTGGATATCCAAAAGTAAATAGAAAGGAACACACCTTTTGTAATAACATTTATCATATTCTTTACATATAGCAATTCCTATGCCTTAGAATATAAAACAATAGGACAAAATTAGTCAGAAAATGTACTTAGTTTACAGAACGGAGGGAAAACACTTCAAATAGATTAATCAGAAATGCATTCAAAATCTACAATTGCCATTAAAATTGAGAGAAAATTATCTTTAAAAATTATTTTTATTTTTGCTAGTTAACGTATTTAAATTTATTTATTTGTAAATCTGGAGCTATCACTGAAAAAAATTCCATCTATTTATTTACAAAGGAATTTTTGAGAATGTCTAGGTCTATTTTCACCTGTGTGTGCCTATATAAAGATGCAGAGATAATCTGCTCTAAGATCAAGAATCTTTAATATTATTGGACCATTTGCTGTGTTCTGATGCTGCAATATCTTTTAAAGAATTATCTCCATTAGGATCAATATAATTGCTCAGTTGGGGATACTATGGTCAGCCAGGGGATATAAGATATCTGAATACTCGTACTTTTTAAAATACTTCTATCTTGTTCATTGAAGTCTGCATCCATTTAGAAGGTTAGTCAGAAAATACATGCTACCTGCTTTTTAAGAAGCATAAATTGCCTTTCCATGCTATTCTATGACAAATAGATAAGAAAAAAAAAAAAAATGACAAAGTAGACCAATTATGAAAAGCAGATTAAATGAGAACATAACATAAAGGAAATGCAAATCATCTGTGGAAAGTGAATGTGCACATTCTTTTTTACCATAGTTTATAAGTGGAGGAGAGAAAACTTTTTCATATTTAAATACAAATACTAGGCAAATCCAGAAGATTCTACAAGAGGAAAACTCTTACCATTCCCAACATTATGATTATAGAAAAAGAGATTTTTACAGAACTGTGAAGTATTTTTTGGCTAACCAATACAAATATAATTTATTTTTGACCAAGTGCAAATCCAAACAGCATTACTTAATAAATTTCTTTTCAGTTAATTTTCCACCACTATTTTTAAGACTGTGTTAAAGATAGCAAGTGGAGTTGAAATTATATTTCTAATAGCCCTAAATCTTTCTTGGGGGCAATGGTTGGTATTAATCAAATAAAAGATATACTTCTTGCCCCTTATAGAAACTCTTTTGGCCCTTACAAAGTAACTTAATAAACACTCAGTTTGTATACACTATAAAGTTTTCATAGCATTGTTTCCATTTGATCTATGAGCCACTGTAATTCGCTTCAAGTAAGAAAGTGTAATAAGATGCATTCTGGGTAAGGTACAAAAATAAAACCATGGATCTCCCTTTGTTACTCAGGGGCAGCATACCGGAAGGATTTTCCCAAGGCAAGGTAGAGCTGGAAGCACTATTACCTGAGTGAATCTATGAGCACATCAAATTAAGTCATCAGCTGTAGCTGAGAGGGACCAGAATGCTTAGCAGTCCAGGAAGGAATGGGTGGGCAAGGCCATGCCCTTTAATGTCAGAGCATTCTGAGTATAAGTTCTAGGCTCACTTCTCACAAGCTGTGAGATTTCCTAGCCTCTAAACCTCAGCTTCCTTCTCAGTAAAGTGAGATTAAAATTGTAGTCAAGTCACAGAGTTATTGAATGGATTACATGTGATAATATGTGTTAAGTAACTATCACCGTGCCTGACACAGAGAAAACACTGGATGCACGCTTATGGTGGTCGTTATTATGTCATCATTATAAGCATTATCATCCTAATTATCATCTTAGAATGAGAAGAGGCCAAGAAGCAGAGAATGTGTGAGGAACAAGACACAGCAGTGACAAAGGAGGGCAGTTCAGGAGGCTACGTTGGTGAGCTCTGGGCATGAAGCAGACGCTTCTGTCATACAGACCTCAGCGTGCACTGCCAGCACAGGCCAGCTCCTTACGTCATTAGATGTACCACTGCAGCCTAAAAGTGAGTCAGGAGGAACACAGCTAACCCCAAACTGTCATCCACACTACCCAGTTCAAACTGGTCATTAAATACGAACCCTTTTGGGTCATGTGCTGACTATTCTGTGACAGAAAATCTTGTGTGATTTAGATACTAGCCCAAGTATGCCATCATCAAAACCCTGCATTAAATTGGAAGGCATGGGAAAGAACGACGGAGAGATAGCAGCAGTTAACTTTGTTTCGAGCTCTGTCGCAATCTAGCCTATGTTCTTCTACTGCAGCTGTGCTAAAGCAGCTTCTCCAGCTTCTCCAAGCAGGGACACGGAGATCACAAGACCCCTCATGGATAGGTCCAGAAATGTAACAAGTACTAAAGCTACATGGGCGGACAGAACACTTTCCTAAAAAGCAGAGTGTCAGGAGTGAGGTAGGCAGCAGCAAGTGAACTAAGATTTGTTCACTCGAGAGGCCACGTGGGGACACTGCTGATAGGGTGGGTAGAGCAGTATTGTAAAGGAGCCCCCTATACACAGCTCCTGGGGATGTGGCCTGGACTCAGATGCTAGAGGCCAGAGCAGCAGGGAGCAGAGTAATGTTCTTAAAAAGTAAGTTAAATCATGTAATTTTCTGCTCAAAAGCTTTCAAAGTCTTCCCCTTTCACTTAAAAATGAAACTCTACTAATTACAATGGCCTGAATGGTCTTAAATAAACTGATCTGGTTTACCTTTCTGGCCTCCTCTTTCGCAGATGCTTCGTGGCTGGCTCCTTTTCAATCTTTGGGTCTCAACACAAATTCCACCTTTTGGAGAAGTTGTCTCCCTACCAACTCTTCATCACTTTGATTGACTAGTTACCATGCCCTACTGGTTGTTAAATATTTTGAATATCACATTTACTATTTTATATATTATATATATCAAAAAAGTTCTTCAAAGAGTAGTCAGGAACAGGCAGGGACTTTTCTTGTTCTATTTTTTACAATCTGTATAACTCTTTGAAATGCCTTTTAGAAATATAGTATAGTAACATATTATATTTATATTTATAATATATAATTAAAATATGTAATGTAGTAAGTGTTATATTAAAAATAGTTCACAATCAGTATAGCCTGATCACTGACCAATCAGCAAGGAAACTACTGTATTGAAGAAGCAGGGTCCAAATGTTAACCCCTTAGTTGCTGAACTGTTGGACTATTCATAGGTCTGAGAACCATGATAGCCTGGATGACTGAATGGTGGGGATGGGGTTCCCAGGAACTTGAGCAGAGGTTATTTCCAAACTGGTAGAAGTATTTAATATTTTAATAACCAATATGGCTGTGTTAGTTGTCAATTGCTACATAACAAAATACCAAAAACTTACTAGTTTAAAATAACATGCATTTATTGTCTCCCAGTGTCTGTGAGTCACAAGTGGCATAATTGGGTCCTCTGCTCAGAGTTTCTCAAAGCTACAGCCAAGGTTTTGGTTGGACTGCATTCTGTTCTGGAGCTCAGGGTCTTATTACAAGCTCATGTACTTATTTGGTAAATTCAATTCTGATTGGTTGTAGGACTGAGGTTCCTATTTTTTTCTTCCTCTACCACTCTTAGCTCCTTGAGGACTTTCACGGTTCCCTGCAATGTGGTCCTTTCCCAGGAGATCTTACAGGGCTTCTCACAGCATAGCAGTTTGCTTCTAGGACAACAGGAGAATCTCTCTGATCTCAGCCTGAACCTTCTTCTGAGGGGCTCACTTGATTAAGTCACGCTTATTGGGGATAATCTCTCTTTTGACTAACTCAAAATCAAACTGATTAGTGACTTAATTACATTTTCACAAGCCTTCACCATTGCAAATAATGTAAATTAATCACAGGAGTGACATCAGCCATATGCACAAGCCCCGTCCATGCTCAAGGGGAGAGACTTATTCTGGGCGTGTACTCGAGTGGTGTGAATCTAGGAGACAGTCTTAGAATTCTGCCTGCCACAATAGCCTTACCAGTAGGAACTGACCTGTTACAAACCACGAGCCTCATCATTCAATAAAATTTTTTTTGGCTTTCGCATATAACTTACAGACATGATGTGGTTGCTTTCTTTGAGCTAAGGAATCTGGCAGCTAAAGAGACAATGAGCTTGGCTTTGAGGGCAAGAAAAATAAATGTAACAGTGTAGAAAAAGCTTTCTGATGATGCATTTACAGTCTTAATAGCCTGTCTGAGAAAACTTTACAGCCACTCAACTAGCATTCTTATTTATTTATTTTTAGAATTGAAGAACAGCTAAAAATTAAAAATATGTATAAATACATGAACACTTGGGAAGAATTTTTAGATAGGACAGGTTTAAACATAATCCCAAAATATATAGTATGTCTTTGTTAGAAATGTATGAAAATATTTGTATAAAGCTGCCTTTGACGTTAAGTCACTTCAGACTATTGACCAGCTGTATGTTCACGCACTGATGTAGGGACCTTATGTTTTTCAAATGGAAACAAAAGACACTTTACATAAACACAAAAGGTTAGCAAAATTCTAATAAGTTGCTTTTGGGCACAAAGCCTTTGGTGTCGGTGATAAAACAGCCGCGTCAAATGATGTGACATTTTAGGATTCCACTTCTGTCTCTCAAGGAAAGAAGACGACATTTGGCCTCCCACCATTAACAACCCAAAACTAGGGGAAAAAGGACATTTGAAGCAACAGTTTTCAGTAGTTAGACAACAAGCAGAGGAAGGTAGTGATCCCTGAGAGAAGAAAAATAAATGTAGTGAATCTCACTGTGCCCCTGGCTTTCTGCCTAGAGTGATTTCCAGACAACCACGCGGGTGGTGGGATCCGAGCAGAGTCAAGTCTCATGAAGCTGGTGATCCAGAGGCAAGAAGTCAAGGGCACAAAGGCAGCTGGATTTTGTAGGGCAAAGTGCTGGAGAGGAGGGAGCCCGCGGATAAGGAGCTCTAGAAGTCTGCATGGGGTTCCCCTGGGTCTTTGGCTCAGAATCAACTTGGGCACATATAAGGAGGACTCACATGGTCAGGGAAAGAATAGCAGGTGCCGTCAGTGGACCAGTTTCCTGAGCTCACAGAAGGCTGGGAGAAGCTCAAGTTCCACTGGTTAGTGGGTGGCTTGCTCCCATATCGTGCCTCAGGGACCTTAGATGCTGCCAGCCGTGGCTATATCACCTTATTCAGAGTTTTCTGTGTCTAGTCAGTGGGAGGGAAATGAGAAAGATGTGTGTAGGGAAAGTTTCAATGAGCCAACCATAAAGTGACACTTCTCAGTTCGCTCACATTCATTTAGCTAGAATTTACCGGCATGACCTACAAAGTAGTCTTGTAAATATAGTTCAGCTGCTTGCCCAGGGAAAGAGAAGTGAGTTGGGCGAACAGTTCGCAGCCTCTCCCACATCTGGGTACAGGTCCTGTACTAAAAAGGGTCAGTGCGTACATGCCCTAAAAAGTGGCAGCCCCTTATACTACAAGGATGTTCAAGGACAACAGAAAAAGTGGCTTCTGTTTTTAGTCAACGACTTGCACTTCTTTTCTGAACACCCAGCCTCTGGAGAGTAGGAAAAAAAAAATGTCTAATTTGGTTTGAAGCTTAGCCTTATCTAATAATTTAAACAGACCCTTGTGGTAGCATTTAGTCTTTCTTGGACAGTATTTTTCAGTGTCTCAAATGCTGAGACTCCCTCTCCCCAGTTTCTCTCCTTCAGTGAGTTCTAGTGTATGGGTGGAGGGGTGTGGGGCTAAGTGACACTGAGTTAGAAGAGAAGGTTCTAGTTCTTTTTTCATCAGGCTTGGTGTTCTCTGCCTATTGAAGCAAACTCATGTGCAACTGTGTAATTGGAGCCCTGATATCCTCTGATGCTTAAGTCTGAAGCCAATGGACTCATTATTATCATTATTTTGACCCCGATAATGCCTTCTGTGGCACTCCCTCACCTTGGTTTCTGCTGATTGCAGAACCTTGCAGAATCTGCCTGGTTCTCTATCTGACGTGGAGATCCTCCCTCAGACTCTGGTAGGGGGAGGAGGTATCTTGCCCATCCACAGTACAAATCTTTGCAGGCCCGTTGACTCTCAACTCATCCATGGGACATGAGATCGAGGGTAGCTTGGGAATGTCGAAACCTAGGGCCCTCTGTGCCACCAGTTACCTTGATCTGTCAACGCCTCAGTTTGCTACAGACATTTGGTGAGGTGGTCTCCTCCTTGAACCCTAATCAGAGAGTAGGGACACTCTCTGCCCTCTTCCTAGTGGTACCTAGAGACAGGACACACTCATGCTTGTCTCTCTCCTACATCCCACTTTCCTTCTCTCTTTAATGCCTCAGGGCAAGAAGAGGAACTCTTACTTCTCTAGTATCATTCAATCTCTATATAATAAAAGTAACCTGGCACTTCAAGGTAGGTGGAAGGTCATTTCTATGCTGGAGGAGAACTCTATACCCTACGTCTTTCAGCCTCTGCTTCAATGAGGCACAGAGAGAGCAAAGCAATCTTGCAAATCCCCTCTCAAGAACATAGGCTGGCTGGAAACACTATCATCTCAACACATAATATTGATAGTGGCAAAACTATTGTCTCAATAGCCCCGAGTTGCATGCTGGAAGCTAAACATTGTGCGGTTCCTTCACCAAGAATCCCTTCTATATCAAATCCCAACCTTTTTACTTATCCCCAAAGCACTGTCATCTGTCATGCCCAGGGTAGATGGATGCTTTGGGCAAGACCGATTGAAAGTCTTGTGCTCAGAAGGCAAAAGAGACAGCTCATAAATACTATTCAAAATATTATTTTTATTACAAATGTCTTCATATTCTTCTGAATGGAATATTTACAAGACAAGCTATCTTTTCTCCTGCAAAAAGGGTAACCAACTATCCTGGTTGGCCTGGGAATCAAGACTTTCTCAGGATGTGAGACTTTCAGTGCTAAAACTGGGGCAGTTCTGGGTAAACTGAGGCAGTTGTTCACCCCCATCTGCAAATGTTGAGCAACTCTGAGGATAATATTTTTGTGTTAATATCTTGACAAAGTCTCTGTGGCTTTACTTGCCCTGAAAAAACTTTCTGTTCCTACAAGAGGTGATAGAGTAGAGGAGATGAATGAGAAGGGGAGCAAAGTCTTATCAGAGTTAATTTGCTGCTTATTGGTAAACGTTTCAGTCACCCCTCTCCTGGCCAAGGCACAATGGCTAATTTCTGTGGAGTTGTTAGATGCAGCCCACCATCATTTATTCGGACAGTAAACTGCTTTATTTTGTCCAGTGAACTGCTAGTTTAGGTTCTTAACTTCATTTTAGAGTTGCTCTCTGCTCATTTAGTCAACATGTATTTCCAATTGTGATTTACTTGTAAAATAATTACTATTACAATGGATTTATATATTTTAGTAGTGCTTGCATTTTCCAATTGTTCTAATAAGTTTTGTTTTACTTTCATGTTGGTGGGTTTATGGTCATAGTTGCCTGGACAACAATATATAAATTTAGAGGGTAATCCGGTTGTTTAAACTTAGCTTTTTACATTCTGCTAAATATTGCAACAGAGTATATCTTTCTTTAAAGAGTGACTACAACACTACTACTTAATAACTATTTTGTATATATGTAATCATTTTAATACTTGGTCATATGCTTCACTCCTTCTCTCTCTCTCTTCTTTTTTCCTTTTTATCTGGAACTAGCCTTGCTGAACGGCTTAACCAGTATCAAAATAACTTAGATGCTATGTAAAAGTTTCAAATTCCTGCACTTCACCAAAGACCTAAAGAATCAGAATTTCTGAGGGCTAGGGTAGTTTTCACAAGCCACTTGGGCACCTTCATGTTTGAGAACCACTGGAATATAGGCACACCTCGGAGATAATGGGGATTCGGTTCCAGACCACTGCAATAAATAGAATATTGCAATAAAGTGAGTCACACAAATTTTTTTTCTTCCCAGTGCATAAAAAAGTTATGTTTATGCTATGCTGTTGTCTGTTAATTGTGCAATAACATTATGCCTAGCAAAATAATGTACATACCTTAAATAAAAAATACTTTGTTGCTAAAAAATGCTAATTATCATCTGAGCCATCAGTGAGTCGTAATCTTTTTGCTCGGGGTGGGGGGCGGTCTTGCCTTTATGTTGATGGCTGCTGACTGATCAGAGTAGGGGTTGCTGAAGGTTGAGGTGGCTGTGGCAATTTATTAAAATAAGACAGCAATGATGTTTGCCATATTGATTGACTCTCCCTTTCACAAACGATTTCTCTGTAGCATGCAATGCTGTTTGATAGCATTTTACCCACAGTAGAAATTCTTTCAAAATTGGAGTCAATCTTCTTAAACCCTGCCACTGCTTTATCAACTAAGTTTATGGAGTATTCTAAAACCTTTGTTGTCGTTTCAACACTCTTCACATCTTCACCAGGATTAGAGTCCATCTCAAGAAACCAGTTTCTTTGCCCATCCATAAGAAGCAACTCCTCATCTGCTTTAAAATTTTATCACAAGATGGTAGCAATTCTGTCATATCTTCAGGCTCCACTTCTAATTCTAGTTGTCGTGCTATTTCCACCACATCGGCAGTTACTTCCTCCACTAAAGACTGGGACTCTAAAAGTCATCCATGAGGATTGGAATCCACTTCCCTTAAACTCCTGTTAATGTTGCTGTTTTGACTTCTTCCCATGAATCATGAATGTTTTTAATGGCATCTAGAATGATGAATCGTTTCCAGAAGGTTTTCAATTTACTTTGCCCAGATCCATCAGAGGAATCACTATCTATGTCAACTACAGCCTTACAAAATTTATTTATAAAATAGTAACACTTGAAAGTTTGAAATTACTCCTTTATCCGTGGGCTGCAGAATGGGTGTTGTGTTAGCAGGCATGAAAACAACATTCATCTCATTGTACATCTCCACCAGAGCTCTTGGATGACCAGGGGCATTGTCAATGAGCAGTAATAATTTGAAAGGAATCTTTTGTTCTGAGCAGCTGGTCTCAATAGTGGGCTTAAAATATTCAGTAAACCATGTTGTAAACAGATGTACTGTCATCCACGCTTTGTCGTTCCATTTACAGAACACAGGCAGAGTAGATTTAGCATAATTCTTAAGGGCTCTGGGATTTTCAGAATGGTAATTGAGCATTGGTTTCAACTGAAAGTCCCCAGCTGCATTAGCCCCTAATAAGAGAGTCAGCCTGTCCCTTGAAGCTTTGAAGCCAGGCACTGACTTCTCCTCTCTAGCTGTGAAAGTCCTAGGTGGCATCTTCTTCCAATAGAAGGCTATTTTTTCTACATTGAAAATCTGTTGTTTAGTGTAGCCACCTTCATCAATTATCTGAGCTAGATCCTCTGGATAACTTGCTGCAGCGTCTACATCAGCACTTGCTGCTTCACCTTGCACTTTCGTGTTATAGAGATGGCTTCTTTCCTTAAATCTCATGAACCAACCTCTGCTAGCTTCAGACTTTTCTTCTGCCTCATCCTCGCCTCTCTCAGCCTTCATAGAATTGAAGAGACTTAGGAGATTGCTCTGGATTAGGCTTTGACTTAGGGGAATAGTGTGGCTGGTTTGATCTTCTATCCAGACCACTAGAACTTTCTCCATATCAACAATAAGGCTGTTTCACTTTCTTATCATTCACGTGTTCACTGGAGTAGCACTTTTCATTTCCTTCAAGAACTTTTCCTTTGCATTCACAACTTGGCTAACAGTTTGGCATGAGAAGCCTAGCTTTTGGTCTGTCTTGGCTTTCAACATGCCTTCCTCACCAAGCTTAATGATTTCTAGTTTTTGATTTTAACTGAGAGACGTGTGACTGTTCCTTTCACTTGAACACTTAGAGGCCATTGTAGGGTAATTAATTGGCCTAATTTCAATATTGTTGTGTCTCAGAGAATAGGGAGGCCCAGGAGAGGGAGAGAGACAGGGGAATGGCTGGTTGATGAGGCAGTCAGAACACACAACATTTATCAATTAAGTTCACTGTCTTACGTGGGTGTGGTTCGTGGTGCCCCAAAATAATTATAATAGTAACATCAAAGATCTCTGATCACAGATCACCATAATAGATATAATAATAATGAAAAAATTTGAAGTATTTTGAGAATTACTAAAATATGACACAGAGACATGAAGTGAGAAAATGCTTTTGGAAAAACAGTGCCAATAGACTTGCTTGACGCACGGTTGCCACAAAACCTTCAATTTGTATAAATTACAGTGTCTGTGAAGTGCAATAAGATGGCGAATGCCTGCACTATGCAAATAACTAGGACCCATCAAACACCTGGTTGCAGTTGCTCTAACTGCAGCCATGGTGTCTGGGTGTGTGTTGGGCTAATAACATAAGCTCTCTGATGGTTTATTCTTCTACTATATGGAAATAGAATGTATCCTGTACAGTCACCTAGACTGGGAGTTTCTGAAGCCTAAAAGGCAATAATTGACCATTACTTCTCCGTGTCTTCTAATGATAACCCCCTTGGAGGAACAGTGTCCCATTTCTCATCCCCAAAGTAGGAAAGTCTTGGGTTAATATTATGTGCAGGTTAAAGGGGGATTGCACAGAGAAGTTGAAATATTTTATAGCATCTTTTTGTACACATAAAGTCGTTAACACAGAGCTAACTACTAAGAACAACTGGGTAATTTATAATAGCTACAATCATACTTTTGGCTAAAATGACTGAGTGTGTTTATGTAGGAGGCTCTATGCAAAACTCACTATGTGTGTGATCTCATTTAAAACTCACAGCATCCCTGTGAGGCAGAAATTCTTATCCCCACTTTACTGATGAAGAAACAGCTTAGGGAAATTATAGTTTACTCAGGGGCACACTGCCAGCAAGCGGTGGCGCTGAGTCTCAACTGCAGGCCTGTCGTACAGTCCAGCCTCTGCTCGTCACCATGCCACCATCCGGCACCCCCTGCCGCTTCCCCTTTCATTCTAGCACTGACTTAGCACAGCCGGACCTTTCTATCACAGGGAGTGAGAGAGGGATATGGAAACAGGAAGGAGCATGGTGTGTTTGTGCCAGCCACAGAGAGGAATGGAGTTTTTGTGAAAACATGTTTAAACGAGAATTGAAAATAAAATAAAAAATACATGCAAACGCAAGGCCTTATTCCTGTGGTTATTAGAAGTGTAAATGCTATGAAAATGTCATTATGTTTCCTTAGCATCCATAATGCTCAGGGATTTTCTACATGAGATGCTTTCTCAGCAGACGAGTTTTCATATCTTCCTTAGGTCACGTTTGCCAGTGAATGTGTTGTTTTTACCTTCCTTTTTACTTTAAATGTCAACCCTTAAACAAGAAGCCTGTATCTTGATCAATGTACATTTCATCAAACGTTAGCTCATCCTGCCTGTCTCCTGGAATTAGTGAGTTTGAGTTTTATGAATGTCAGGCCTTTTCCTGGCTACCTGTAAGTGTGGAAGAGCTAATTTTATCTCTACAGCTCTAATTCATTTTGTCTTATTTTAGCTTTGCTCCTGCCTCAGTATTGTTTGGCAAATGCTAAGTGGGGGTCTGCATGGAATAACGGAAGAGCCGAGGCATCTTGGCCTGACTGTGGTGAGCTTCCCACAGTCAGCCTGTCTGGCTCCAGAGACCACTGCATTTGTGTTTGGATTCAGGCACAGTAAAAATAACTCTGGAAGTTTTGGTGAGAAAATCTAATGACATAGACCAGGAAAATAAACAAAATAAAATATCTCTTGAAATTTCCATTATTTATGGGATCAATAAATGTAGAATTATGTTTAAGTATACATTGTTATTCACACCATGTTAACATTATGTTAAATTTCTTGATCACTAAAAAATGAGCCAAATACAGTACACTAAATTTATTGAAGCCAATTATATTTTATAGGAGTTCAATAGTTACTAGGATTGGAGTCAAATTTTCCATGACTAGTTAAGCTGGTATTATACAAGGAATGACTCCATGTGCAGCTATATCCAAGCATAGCTTTATATATTCTGGATGCTTTCCTTCCCCTGATAAAGAGGGCTACAATATTTATTAGGTCTCAAAGTCTACAGGTGATTGGCATTTGGTATTTCTAAACACTTTCTACAAAAACAGGTGATGTTCAAACCTAGTCTACCTGGTGCTACTGGATCAGAACCCATATCATGTCCAGGAGAAGCCCTGGCCCTTTCCATGGCATGATGAGGAAACTAACTAGGGGACTTGACATATCTCTGTCTTTCTGATTCTGCTCAGGTGGCTTTTCTGTTTCTCTAAACAAGGTATTTAATAATCTATACAATGTGAAATTGTAGGATTCATTTTGCACCCCTGAAGGACTGGTGGCAATCTTGAAAAGCTCATTTTGGCTTTGCAACTAGGTTACTGGTTTGAAGCCCTTTATATGGTAACACTGTCAAGCATGACTTTTAGCAAAGATCTCCTTGGAGTGTGGTAGAGTGATGACACAGAAAAAAGCTTCAGATTTTGAGTCAGGTCCACTTATTCCACAACCATTTAATGGGTGCTGTTTATGTACTAGTCACAGAATCAGATCTTAAGTCCCTTCTCCAAAAAGAGTTTGCAGTATAGTTGATGTGGTTTTGATTCCTGCTTCTATGAACTTTGGCAGCTTTAGAAATATTCCTTAATATCTTTGATCTGTGGTTTCCTCATCTGTAAAATGGAAATAATATTATCTTTGTCACAAGTATTTGTTTTTTAATTGAGTGAAATATTGCATGTAAACTCCTAGCATAATGTACAGTTAAGCAGTCAGCAAACGTGGGGACTGTAGATGTCTGGAGACAGACAGCCTTGGGTTTAAATTCTAGATCTTCCTCTCATGTTCTATGTAACCTGAGCCTGTTACATACAAAGCAATTTGCTTCTTCGTTTGTTACTGATCTTTTAATTCATAGATTGTACGTAACTAACAGAGAGCTTTCTATCGAAGGACTGAGCTGAGCAATTGACAGACATCACTCTGTCAATCTTACTGAGTCGTGTACATTGTTCTCCATCCTCTACAGATGAGGAAACTTAATCAGAGAAGTAACACTCCAGAAGCAGAGCTTCTTACCATTGCACTAGACTATTGTAGAGACTGAGAGAGCTGGAGTAGCACAGATACCTAGCACAACATTTGGAATATCGCAGAAGCTGGAAAAGTAGTCGCGTATCCACAACTTCTGTCTAATAATAGATTCTCAAAATGCTTTTCATCCACAAGAGTTTGGTCTGTGCCCAGAGAAGTAATAAATACACATGAGGTTTACATGACATTTGGCTTCAAATAATGAAATCTGTGACACAAACACTTGTACTTCGGTGTGGTATTTAAATATGTGCATTCGTTTCATGGACCAATCTTCTGAGCGCTTAGCTAATGCTACATTCTCGGAAGCGTGCATCCGTTGAGTCAGATAAAAGGTAAAATGGCAAAATTTATTACAGAATGTATTTCAACTACATTTTCCACTGGGACAAAGTTATAGGTAATTGCACAATTTTAGTTTCTCCAGGCAGTAGGTCTGTAAGAAAGAGTTGTTTAGAGCACCCAGAAACAAAAATCATATTTCAGTGGCATTTCAAGTAAAAGTCTCCCCTTCCCAACGCTGTAAAAAAGGACTGTGTATTAAAGGAGAAATTTTAAATGCCACTGGAGACTTTTGAAATAGTGGAGACCATATGAAGAGTGCTTTACTACAGAGTCTTTAAACACAGGTCTTCATGGTGACCGCAGCATATAAATGGAGAGAGAGAGAATTAATTTGTCGTACAGTGGAGCAGAAAACTCGCATCTGTTCTTTCTACAACCCAGTACCCGCCGTTTATTAATGCTGTTCTCTGCACTGTCAGGTGTACGCAATTAACTTACACAGACTGGCTTCTGTGGGAATAGACAGACACTGTGTTTATTAGGGGAATATACTTGTTTTGGCTCCTTTAACATCAGAGAAAAAGAAATACAATACTATCTATGCTTTATGTAGACTAAGACACTGTAAATTTACAGTCACAATGTAATTTTAGCACCAAAATAATATTCAAAATTTTAAGTAATAAGTAAAAGTTCAGGGTGTTTTTTTTCCCTTTAATCAACCAGGAATAGATCACTTGGAGTGGGGTTCAATATAGTTATTTCAATTTTTTTTGTGAATGATTCATTGCTAAACATATTGGTTACCCACGTCACTGATAATCTGGAAATGGAAAAAAAAAAAGAAAATGATTCTGCTTTTGACATTAAACACAGAAACTAATGCAGATACATAATCACGCGTGTGTTACTCATCTGAGGTGCTATTCTCTGAGCTCTGATGACCTTATAAGTAAGAAGAAGGTGTGTTTTTTGTGGATCCCCGGTGTTATGACCAGGAAGTATAATGTGTAACCCCGTATTTTTCATGGATTTTCTATTTTTATTTCAACTTCATTTTCTAGCTCTTCCACAGATAAAAAGAGTTTGCTTCTTCCCACTCACGTTGATTCTGATTGAGTTAAAGTGAGAGAAAGCATTAAGAAGCCAAAGCACAGAGCTGATCACTTTCTCTTTCTCCTGAAGCACTTTTTTTTTTAGGAAGATTGGCCTTGAGCTAACATCTGTTGTCAATCGTCCTCTGTTTTTTCCTTTTTTTCTCCCTGAAGGACCCCAATACATAGTTGTATACCCTAGTTTTAGGTTCTTTTAGCTGCTCTATGTGGGATGCCGCCTCAGCATGTAGTGATGAGCAGTGAGTAGGTCCGTGCCCAGGATCTGAACCAGCGGACCCCAGGCTGTCGAAGCAGAGCGCAAGAACCCAACCGTTATGCAACTGGGCCGGCCCTTCTTCTGAGGCATTTCTGTTCTTAGGCTTCCAGGAGACACAAATTCTCATTTTCATTCTACCCCAGTAGTCACTCTTTCATCCCTGTGATGGAGTACTCCTGGGTACCAAAAATAGACTAATCCAAGGCTCCAACCTCAGATCTCTTTTGTATCCATTCTCATGGTTTTAAATACTATCTATATGCTGGTGACTCCCAAGTTTGTTTCAATGGCTTTGGCATTTATTCCTAATTCCAGAATTCTACAAATTGTTTGATAACATCTCATTTAGATGTATAATCAGCATATCATTTCTGATATATTCAAAATGGAACCCTTGATTCTTTCCCAGTTGCAGTAATTGGCCCAACCATTCACCTGGTGATAACCAGATAACCCTAGAAACATATGGACTCTTCTTCCTCTCACACATCTGGTCTGTTAGCAAAAGGTCACCAAAAAAGATCCCCAATCCTACTTCTTCCATTTATTTTACATACAGCCTATTCTAAGCCTCCTCCCTCCCTCACTTGGCTCTATGCAGGATCTTCCTAGCTGGTCTCTTTGCTTCTCCTTTTGTGCCGAAACCCACATCGTCTATTTTCTTTTCCACTCAACAGCCCAAAAGAGCCTTTCAAAACTTCAGATAACTGCCCCATCAAATAACTGCCCTGCTCAAATTCTCCAGTGACTTTCCATCACACTTGGAATAAAATGCAAGAGGCACCACATGACCTGACCCCCCATTCATCCCCAGATGTCTTGGTGTTCCTCTCCTACCGCTCTCCCCTCACTTACCTTCTCTTCCTGAGGCACGCTGCCCTCCTTGCCTGCTCCTGCCTCAGGAATTCTGTACCAGCTGTTCTGTTTGAATAGGGTGGTTTTTCCCTAGACAATCGCTTTGTTCACTCCCTTTCTTCATTCATGTCTCCATTAAAATGTCACCTCCTCAGAGAAGCTTTTCCTGACCATCTTTCACAAGTATATCTGCCTCATTTTTAACCCTTGAGCTCTTATCACTGGCATCATATGTGCATCTGCTTATTGACTATATTTGCATTAGATGTAAGAGGAGGCACTTAATTTTAATTTATTTTATTTACATCCTAGCGTCCAGAATTGTGCGTGGTAGAAAATGAGTGCTCAATAAATATTTGCTAGATGAAAAGAATAAAAGGATGAATAAACATACAATGAGATTATTCTATCTGCATAAATTTTATTCAGGGTAAGGTCTTTCATAAATCTACTTTTATCAGATGGCATTATTAAAAGTCAAAATTTGGTTAATATTTAATTCTTAAGATTATTACCAATTAACAAATGGAAATCAGAAAATATTCTAAGTCAAATTCTCCCATTCGGTAACCAAAAATAACTAGTGCTTTATGAAATCTCTCCTTCCATAGGGGCTATGTAGACATTGCCTGAGACTGATATTTACCAAGTGCTGTGAAGTTTTCCTGCTTGAGCAGACAGTAAACCAACCCTTTGGGAACAATATTGGCCAGGTTGCCTTTGAAGCTTTTCAAACAATAAATAAAATACTGTACCGCAGAGAGGGATCTATATATGACGGAAAAAGAGAATAGAGATTATTTGTAAAGGTTGAAAAACATCCTGTGTTCTGCAATATTAACCCAGAATTTACTCATCACTTCCCTTCTTCAGTTCTTTATGTGTCTCAGATTTGAGAAGATAATTTATATACAATTTTTCTCTATGCAAGTGCTGTTTCTAGCCGTCCCTTCCAAACCAGACTGATGGTTGTGAACAGCAAAGCCAGTTTATGCGTGACGAATTCCTGAATGAATCCTGCCTCACAACACACCCTGCCCAGAGATGTCTTTATAAACTTCACTGCTTCCTCCTCTGCACCCTGCTCTGTGCCACTCACAACTTCTTGGGAACTAATTTGCAAAACAAATTGCATCCTGACAAGTAAAATAAATTCCTGTCTGGATGATTTGGCAGAATATTGAACTACGTATTATTTTAAAGAAATATTTTTTTAGAAAATTCCTGCCAAATAAGTCCTATTTATGTCTCATCATCTCGTGTTTCTTTTGTCTCAAACCTTGATGGAATTCATTAAGAAAACAAAACAATCCTAAATGGAAAGGCACCTAATAACAGCTTCAAAACTCATGAAGAAAAAACTGACAGGGCTGAAATAAGTGGAAAAATCCACAATTATAGTGGGACATATCTACAGTAATTGTAGAACAACAAGATTTAAACTATCAGTATCAAACAACATTTTCAAGCAAATTGACATAATTAACATTAATAGAACACGCTAACAGCAGCAGAAAACATTCATTTCAAATGCACAAGAAACATTCACCAAGATGTAACATATTTAAGGCCATACAACAAGTATCAACAGATTTAAAAGAATTGAAATTACGTAAAGCATGTTCTCTGACCGCACCAGAATTGAGCTAGAATCAATAACAAAATGATATCTGAAAAAATCCCTAAATATTTGGAAATTCACAAGCATACTTCTTAATAACACATGGATCAAAAAAGAAATTACAGGTAAAATTAAAAAAAACAAAAAGGAAAACATCTGCAACCAAACAAAAATGAAAGAAAAAAACTCCCAAATCTGGAGTGTAGGCAGAGAGAAATTTATAGTGTTTTATGCTTACATAAGAAAGGAAGAAAGTTCACAAATCAATGATGTAAATTTCCAGCTTAACAAGCTAGGAAAAGAAGAAAACATTAAATCAAAAGTAAGCAGAAAGGTAAAGATAAGAATAGAAAGCAATAAACAGAAAACATAAAACAATAGAGAAAACAAATGAAGTCAAAAGCTGGTTCTTTGAAAAGACGAGTAAAATTGATGAAACTCTAGCCAGACTGATTAAGAAAAAGAGATTATAAAAATTACCAATATTAGGAATGAAAGAGGTTATAACACTATAGATCCTATAATATTAAAAGAATAATAAAGGCATATTATTAACAATTTTATGCCAATACAGTCGACAAATTATATGAAATGGCTAATTCCATATGAAAAAGAAAAACTACCAAAGTTTATTCAGGAAGAAATAGTTGCACTTCTATTAAAGGACTTGAAGTTGTAGTTAAAACTCTTCTCATAAGGAAAACTCCAGGTCCATATGCTTTATTGGTAAATTTCATTAAACATTTAAGAAAGAAAGAATACCAATTCTACACAAAGTCTTCCAGAAAATAGCATACGAGTAATCACTTTCCTACTCATTCTATTAAGCCAAAACCAGACATTACCAAAGAGAAAACTTCAGACATATATTTTTCATGCGCATAGGCACAAAAACTCTTGACAAAATATTAGCAACTTGATTTCACCAATACATAAAAGTGATAATGTATCCTGACCAAGTGTAGTTTATCCAGGAATGCAAAGTTGGTTTATTACCAAAAAGCAACCAATGAAATTTATCATATTAACAGACTAAAAGAAATAAAATAAAATCATAGGATGATTTCAATAGATGAAGAAAAAGCATATAACAAAATTCAACATATATTAATGATGTGGAATGGAACTATTCAACTTGATAAAAGGCATCAAATGAAAAGCTAGTATAATACTGAAAGGCAAAAGATAGAATGATTTTTTTCCTAAGATTGGGAACAAGGCATTGCTGTCTGCTCTCATATTTCTTTTAAATTTTGTACTGGAGGTATTAGCTGGTAATATAATGCAAAAAACATTAAATTAAAATAAAATGCATGTATGTTGTGAAGGACAAAGTAAAACTGTCTTTATTTACAGATGACATCATTAAGGAATCTAAGAAGAAGCTACTAGAAAAAAAAAGTGATTTTATCAAGTTCCCAGGACACAAAGCAACTATTTAAAAAACCCAACTGTTTTCTACAGATTAGCACATATTAATGGGAGTGTATACACTCAAAGTACTTAGTGGCTGGAGAAAGTGCCTGTACAGTCAACGTTTTTCTCATCATGTCTGCCGTGTTCTGCCACTGGGCCATGCGATTAGAAAGGATGACATGACTGCAGGGAAATTATTTGACTTGGAGTGATAGGTCTCTTTTGCTCATGTGGAATGGATATTCATTTTTATCTTTAACTTCAGTCTTCAGGGAAAAAATAATGTTTATATTACTTCAGAACAAATAAAACTGACAATTTGCCAATCATGTTTCAGTTTCCTATTGCTGCTGTAATAAACTATCACAAATTTAGTGACTTAAAACAACATAAATTCATTATCTGATAATTCTAGAGGTCAGAAATCCAAAATCAGTTTTTCTAGTCTCAAATGAAGGCACTGACAAGCCTGCGTTTTTCCTGAGGGCTCTGGGGAGAATCTGTTTCCTCGTCTTTTTTTTAGCTTCTAGAGGCTGCCTACATTCCTTGACTCATGTCCCCTTCCTCCAACTTCAAAGTCAGCAGCATAGCATCTTATCTCCTCTCTGACATCTGCTTCTGTCCTTACCTTTCCTCTTTTGAACTCTGACCCTCCTTCCTCTCTCTAATAGACTCTTATGACTACATTATTCCACGAAGATAATTCAGGATAATTCTCCCATCTCAAGATCCTAACTTAATCAAATCTACAAAGACCTTTCTATCACATAAGATACTGTATTCACAGTATTTGAGGATTAAGATGGAGACATCTTGGGACGTCACTATTCAGCATACCACGTTTCACTCTCTGCGCCTGGAAGATTCGTATCCATCTGACACGAAAATGCATTTACCCCAATCCAAGGTCTCAAAAATCTCAACCCATTCAGTATCAACTCAAGACCCAAATCTCATCATTTAAATCAGGTATGTGTGAGGTTCTGAGTGTAATTCATTCTGGGGAAAAATTTCTCTCCGTCTTTAGACCTGTGAAACTAGAAATAAGTTATTTGTTTCCAAAAAACTTTGGTGGGATGTGTATAGGATAGCAATCGTAGACATTCCCATTCAAAAAGAGAGAAAATGAAAGGAAAAAAGGAGTTATCTATATGAGAAATCTCTGTACCTTCCTCTCAATACTGCTATGAAACTAAACCTGCTCTAAAAAAATAGTCTTAATTTGGAAAAAAAAGGGAGTTACTATTCCCAAGAATTTTGAAATCCCCGCGGGCAGACTCCATTAGGTTGCAAGGATGGGAGATGATCCTCTCTAGCTCGCAACTTCAGCCTCTTGGCTCGCAGTTCACACCTTGGAGTCATCCTTCCTTTCACATGAAGAGGAGCACATGTCTGCAGATGAGTAGTTTTATGAGCCTGTTTCCTCCCGGTAGAATTTTGGGAGTCCTGCAGCCTTTTTTCATTTTGTTCTCTCTCTGCTCCTTTCAGTCCAAGCTGTCAGTGTTCCTGTTGGTATAACATTCCCAGAAACTTGTGAGTCTCAAGTATATATCACAGGAATTCACTGTATTGAACAAGAGGCTCGGCTGCAGATCTTTTCTGGATAATCGCCTCTCTTATTTTGGCTTCTGCTGAGAAGACTAAGATTGAAGAATCACATGCCTAATCTCCTCAAAGAGACTTCTGTGTGATTTCGCACTCGGAGCTTTCAATATTGTGAGGTACTGGCAAAAGGTTGTCCAGCTACGCCCTTGACTTTCACTCCGGAGCACATTTGCCCGACAGTGAATTTACTAATTTTAGCTTCTTTTGCAATTTGGTTAGGCTGAGAATTTCCCATATTATCAAGTCCTTATTCCTTTTCTGCTTAACATTCTTCCTCCAATTTATCCCTTTCCTGTAGCATTTTGGTATGAGCAAGAAGAAACCACATCACACCTTCAACACTTTGTTTGGAAATCTCAGCTAAATATCCAAGTTCATTGCTTTCAAGTTCTGCTGTCAGCACAACTAAAAGCCACAATGCAGCTAAGTTTTCTGCCATTATATAACAAGGATTTCTTTTCCTTCAGTTTCAGGAACAGCTTCCTGATCCTCATTTCCCTCTAAGCATTCACCAGTTGTGCCTTTAACATTTCTGTTTCTACCAACTCTCTTCTTACGGCAGTATATTTATTTTCTAAGAAAATATAGGTTTTCTCTACCATGCTCTCTTTCTTCTGAGCCCTCACTTGCAACATCTTTAGTGTCCATATTTCTACCAACAGTCTATTCAAAGCAACAGAGGCAGACGGCAGGCAGGAGAAGATGCTACGCTGCTCACTTTGAAGGTAGAGAAAGAGACCACAGCCAAGGAATGTAGGTGGCTTCTAGAAGCCAGAAAATGCAAGGAAATAGATTCTCTCCTAGAACCTACAGAAGGAATACAGGCCTGTTGACACCTTGATTTTAGCCCAGTGGGACTGATTTCACATGTATGACCTCCACAACTGTAAGATAACAAACTAGTGTTGTTTTAAGTGATTAAGTCTGTGGTAATTCATTATAGTAGCAATAGGCAACTAATATAATCCATGTACAGTGGTCCCTCATTTACCTACAGTTTTGCTTTTCAGTTTCAGTTACTTGTGGTCAACCTCAATCCAAAAATACTAAATGGAAAATTCCAGAAATAAACAATCCATAAGTTTTAAATTTCACTCTGTTCTGAGTTGCATGATGAAATCGCACGCCATCTGGCTCCATCCTGCCCAGGATGTGAATCATGTCTTTGTCCAGCAGATCCACGCTGTATACACTACTCGTCCATTAGTAACCTTCTGGGTTATTAGATCAACTCTCGAGGTATTGCAGTGCTTGTGTTCAAGTAACCCTTATTTTACTTAATAATGGCCCTAAGCAAAGGAGTAGTGATGTTGGTAATTCAAATATGCCAAAAAGAAATTGTAAAGTGCTTCCTTTAAGTGAAAAGGTGAAAGGTCTCAACAAGTAAAGAAAAAAAATCCTATGTAGAGGTTACTAAGATCTACGGTAACTTTTATCACAGTACAGGCATACCTCAGAGATATTACAGGTTTGGTTCCAGACCACTGCAATAAAACAAATATCACAATACAGCGAGTCACACTAATTTTTGATTTCCCAATGCATATAAAAGTTATGTTTATACCATAGTGTAGTCTATTAAGTGTGCAATTCATGCAACATTCTCCAGGATAGATCACATGTTAGGCCACAAAACAAGTCTCAGTAAATTTAAGAACACTGAAATAATAACAAGCATCTTTTCTGACCACAACAATATGAAACTAGAGATCAACTATAGGAAGAAAATCAGAAAAGCAAGAAATATGTGGAGATTAAACAAAATGCTACTGAACAACGATTGGGTCAATAAAGAAACCAAAGAAGAAATCAAAAATTACCTGGAGACAAATGAAAAAGGAAATATGACATGCCAAAATTTATGGGACACAGCAAAAGCAGTTCTAAGGGGGGAGTTTAGAGCAATACAAGCCTACCTCAACAAATAAGAAAAATCTCAAATAAACAATCTAACAGTTCACCTAAAGGAGCTAGAAAAAGAAGAATGAGCAAAACCTAAAATCAGCAGAAGGAAAGAAATAGTAAAAATCAGAGCAGAAATAAATGAAATAGAGACTTAAAAAACAATAGAAAAAATTAATAAAGCCAAGAGCTTGTTCTTTGAAAAGATAAACAAAATTGACAAACCTTTCGCTAGACTCACCAAGAAAAAAAGAGAGAAGGCTCAAATAAATAAAATCAGAAATGAAAGAGGAGAAATTACAACAGACACCTCAGAAATACAAAAGATTATAAAAGACGACTATGAAAAGTTGTATGCCAATAAATTGGATAATCTAGAAGAAATGGATAAGTTCTTAGAATCATACAACCTTCCAAAACTGAATCAAGAAGAATTAAAGAATTTGAATAGACCAATCACCGGTAAGGAGATCAAAATGGTAATCAAAAATTTCCCCTAAAATAAAAGTCCAGGACCAGATGGCTTCCCTAGTGAATTCTACCAAACATTCAAAGAAGACTTAATACCTAAACTTCTCAACCTCTTCCAAAAAATTGAAGAGGAGGGGAAGCTTCCTAATTCTATGAGGCCAACATTACCCTGATATCAAAACCAGACGAGGACAATACACAAAAAGAAAATTACAGACCAATATCACTGATGAACATTGATGCAAAAATCCTCAACAAAATACTAGCAAATTGAATACAACAATATGTTAAAAAGATCATACACCACTATCAAGTGGGATTTATTACAGGGATGCAGGGATGGTTCAACATCCACAAATCAATCAATGTGATACACCACATTAACAAAATGGAGAATAAAAATCACACGATCATCTCAATAGATGCAGAGAAAGCATTTGACAAGGTACAGCATCCATTTTTGATAAAAAGTAGGAATAAAATGGGTATATAAGGAAAACCTCAACATAATAAAGGCCATATATGACAAACCCACAACTAATATCATACTCAATGGAGAAAAACTGAAAGCTACCTCTCTAAGAACAGGAACCAGATAACGATGTCCACTTTCAGCACTCCTATTTAACATCATATTGGAAGTCCTAGCAAGAGCAATCAGGCAAGAAAAAGAAATAAAAGGGATCCAAATTGGAAAGGAAGAAGTGAAACTGTCACTATTTGCAGATGACATGATTTTATATACAGAAAACCCTAAAGAAGCCAACAAAAAACCTTTAGAAATAGTAAATACATACGGTAAAGTTGTAGGATACAAAATCAACATGCCAAAAATCAGTTGCATTTCTATACACAAACAATGAAGTAGCAGAAGGAGGAATTAAGAATACAATCCCATTTACAATTGCAACAAAAAGAATACAATACCTAGGAATAAATTTAACCAAAGAGGTGAAAGACCTTTACACTGAAGACTATAAAACATCGTTGAAAGAAGTTGAAAAAGACACAAAGAAATGGAAAGATATTCTATGCTCTTGGATAGGAAGAATTAACATAGTTAAAATGTCCAGACTTCCTAAAGCAATCTACAGATTCAATGGAATCCCTATCAAAGTTCCAGTCACATTTTTACAGAAATAGAACAAAAAATCCTAAAATTTATGAAGAACAACAAAAGACTCCAAATAGCCAAGGGAATCCTGACAAAAATGAACCCCCTGATTTCAAAATATACTACAAAGCCATAGTAATCAAAACAGTATGGTACTGGCACAAAAACAGACACACAGATCAATGGAACAGAATCGAAAGCCCAGAAATAAAACCACACATCTATGGACACGTAGTTTTCGACACGGGAGCCAAGAACATACAATGGAGAAAGGAAAGTGTCTTCAATAAACGGTGTTGGGAAAACTGGACAGCCACATGCAAAATCATGAAAGTAGACCGTTATCTTACACCATACAGAAAAATTAACTCAAAATGGACTAAAGACTTGAATGTAAGCCCTGAAACCATAAAAATTCTAGAAGAAAATATAGGCAGTATGCTCTTCGACATCAGTTTTAGCTGCATATTTTCAAGTACCAGGTCTGACTAGGCAAGGGAAACAATAGAAAAAATAAACAAATGAGACTACATCAAACTAAAAAGCTTCTACACAGAAAAGGAAACCATCAACAAAACGAAAGACAATCTAATAGTTGGGAGAAGATATTTGCAAACCATGCATCTGATAAGGGGTTAATCTCCAAAATATATAAAGAACTCATGCATCTCAACAACAAAAAAACTACCAACCCAATTAAAACATGGGCAAAAGACCTGAACAGACATTTCTCCAAAGAAGATATACAGATGGTGAACAGGCACATGAAAAGATGTTCAACATCACTAATTATTAGGGAAATGCAAATCAAAACTGCAATGAGATATCACCTCACTCCCATCAGAATGGCTATAATTAACAAGAAAAGAAATAACAGGGGCTGGCCTGGTGGCACAGTGGTTAAGTTTGTGCACTCTACTTTGGCAGCCCAGGGTTCACCGACTCAGATCCTGGGCATGGACATTTGCACCACTCATCAAGCCATGCTCAGGTGGCATCCCACATAGAACAACTAGAAAGATGCACAACTATGACATACAACTATCTACTGGGGCTTTAGGGAGAAAAAAAAAAAGAAAAAAGGAGGAAGATTGGCAATAGATGTTAGCTCATCCTCAAAAAAGAAAAAAATTTAAAAAAAAATTATTGAAAGCAAATTAAAGCCATCACCCTACAATAAATGTTTAAAAAAAAAAAAGAAATGATAAGTGTTGGAGAGGATGTGGAGAAAAGGGAACACTCATACACTGCTGGTGGGAGTGCAAACTGGTGCAGCCACTATGGGAAACAGTATGGCAATTCCTGCAAAAATTAAGAATAGAAATACCATATGATCCAGCTATTCCACTGTTGGGTATTTATGCAAAGAACATGAAATCACGAATGGATAAAGATATATGCACCCGTATGTTCATTGTGGCATTATTCACAATAGTGAAGACTTGGAAGCAACCGAGGCGCCCATCAAGAGAAAAATGGATAAAGAAAATGTGATACACAATGGAATACTACTCAGCCATAAAAAAGATGAAATCTTGCCATTTGCTACTATAGGGATTGACCTTGAGGGTATTATGCTAATCAAAATAAGTCAGTGGGAGAAAGTCAAATAGCGTATGATCTCACTCATAAACAGAAGATAAAGAAAACAACAAACAAATGCATAGAGACAGAGATTGGATTGGTGGTTACCAGAGGGGAAGGGGGGAGGGAGAAGGGTGAAAGGGGTGATTAGGCACATGTGTGTGGTGATGAATGATAATTAGTCTTTGGGTGGTGAACATGATGTAATCTACACAGAAATCAAAATACAATGATGTACCCCTGAAATTTATATAATGTTATAAACCAGTTACCTCAATTAAAAAAATAGTGTGCAATAGCATTATGTGTAAAACAGCGATGTACACACCTTAATTAAAAAATACTATATTGCTAAAAAATGCTAAATATTATCTGAGCCTTCAGTGAGTCATAATCCTTTTGCTGGTGGAGGGTCTTGTAAAAAAAAGCAGTATCTGCAAAGCACAATAAAGTAAAGTTCAATAAAACAAGGCATGTCTGTACATCGTCATAATTGCTCTATTTTATTATTAGTTTCTATTGTTAATCTCTTACTGTGCCTAATTTATGAATTAAACTTTATCATAGGTATGTGTATATAGGAAACAACATAGCATATACAGGGTTTGGTACTATCTGCGGTTCCAGGCATCCACTGGGGTCTTGGAACGTATGCTCTGCACATAAGGAGGGACTACTCTGCGTTATTTTGTGTGCTATAATGTATTATGTTGTAGCATATTTTTTGCGTCTGTCAACCCACCTAACTCTATAAATGGTTCTCTTGAAGGGTTCCCCACATAGGATTTGAAGGGAGGGTGGGGAAATAGAAAGAAAATGTAATAGTGATTAATAAAATAATAGCATAGGCTCAAGGAGCAGACTGGCTGTGTTTGAATCTCAAATCTGCTTCATCACAGCTGTGCAACATGATGTTACTTAATTTCTCTGTGCTTTAGTTGCCTTACATGTAAAATGGTGATATAATTATACCTACCTCGTGGGCTTGTTTTTAGTTGCAATGAGATTATATAGAGTACTTAGCACAGACTGAACACACAGTAAACACTCAAGAAAGTTTATGTAATTTTTTTCTTCCATCTAATATCTATTTTTTTGGATTTAAAAAATTCATTTAATAGAATTCTGCCATGTAACATATACCCCTGCCCCTAACCAGAGATAAGAAAAAAAGAAGCTCACAATCCAAATGGATAGGAGAGAAAGCTGATTGGAGTGACTGTGTTGATGGGTGTATATAATATTAGGACAGACCTGTATTAGGCAGAGGAGCGTGGAAAATAGGGGGCATCTCAATGTCCAAAGGTAGGGGAGGGCATGGAACTCAGATGGAAAAAGCATCTCAGGGAAATGTAAATAATGAAGACAAATTTGAGAGATTTACCAGACTTACTCCAGCCTTGTCCTGGTCAAAAATGCAGAGCAGAGTGACGTCAGCATCATGGCGGAGTGAGCTTTCCCGTGAACTCTTCCCCTGACAAGATACAACAAAAGCAACAGTCACAGACCAACAACGGAATCCCAGACAGTGAAAAGCTAGAGCAGAGGGATCCACACTGCCGCACATCTGAGAGCGGAACGTGCTGGGCCCCCGGAGGAAGAGGGGAGAGGTAAGGAGAACTCCTCTCCCTCCCCATCAGATCAGCAATCCCGGTCAGTGCAGCTCCCAGAGAGGGGGGAGGAGCGGCCCTCGGCGGGGAAACCGTGGCTCTTCGGGCTCTCTCAGCCAGTGGGAAACTCCTGCACAGAGGACTTAGAGGAGCCACAGGGCTACCATCAACATCTGAGCACCCCAGAGAGTGGGTAAAGAGGGGCAAACGAGAAGCCTCCCACGTCAGGGACCTAGAGGGCAAAAGAGAGAGCTCCCCTCTCCCCGCAAACCGGACTCTGCAGCTCAACCAACAAGACCAGACCTAGCGATCCGCGGCAGACCAGACCAAGTGATCCACGGCAGACCAGACCAAGCGATCCGTGGCAGACCTGATCAAATGACTGGACCCGTGGATCGCAGCGGGAAAAAAAAAAACAAAACTGCAGATCGCAGCAGAAAAACCAGGGCAGAGCGCAGGGGGCTTAGACTACACAGCCCTTTACCACCAGACAGTGGCAGCAGGTGGAAATTGCAACCAGAGATTTCCAGGATGAGGAAAAACAAAACCAACACAGGAACCACAATGCAAAAATATATGAAATCACCAGACCAGAAACAAAATGACAAGCACCCAGAAATCAACCCTGAAGACACAGAAATCCATAAACTAAATGACAGAGATTTCAAAATAGCTATCATAAAAATACTCAACGAAATACGAGACAACACAGACAAACAATTCAATGAGATTAGGAGTCTCTTCACAAAATAGATTGAAATCATAAAGAAAAACCAATCAGTGCTGATGGAGATGAAGAACATAATGGAGGAGATAAAGGAGAATCTGGAATCTTTAAGGAACAGAGCTGACAATATGGAGGAAAGAATTAGCATTATAGAGGATAGGAATACAGATATACTCCAGATGGAAGAGGAGAGAGAACTAAGACTAAAAAGAAATAAAGAAAGACTCCGAGAAATATCTGACTCTATTAGAAAATGTAACATAAGAATTATAGGTATTCCTGAGGGAGAGGAGAGGGAAAGAGGAACAGAGAGCCTATTCAAGGAAATAATAGCTGAGAATTTCCCAAATCTGGGGAAGGAGCAGGAAATACCAGTAAGCGAAGCCAACAGGACACCTATATATATTAACAGACAAAGGCCTTCACCACGACACCTAGTGGTAAGGCTAGCCAGGGTCAACGACAAAGAAACGATATTAAGGGCAGCTAGACAAAAACAAAAAATAACGTACAAAGGAATTCCCATCAGGCTCTCAGCGGATTTCTCAACAGAAACTTTACAGGCTAGAAGAGACTGGAATGACATATTCAAAATACTGAAAGACAAAAACTTTCAGCCAAGAATACTGTATCCAGCAAAAATATCCTTCAAATATGATGGAGAAATAGTAACTCTCCCAGATAAATAAAAGCTAAGGAAGTTCATGGCCATGAGACCCCCACTACAAGAAATACTCAAGAAGGCCCTCAGGCCTGAAAAAAAGAAGAGAAAAGGAACACAAAGCTTGGAGGAAGGAGAAAAGTAGGTAGACAAACTCAGAAAAATAGTAGATCTTTACTGGAATAGGTTAGCAACCACTTAAAGACTAAATTCAAAGAGCAAAGGAAGAAATTCACCAAAAATAAATTTAACCTCATCACTGTAAACACACAGCCACAACACAAGATAGAATAAGGTATAACAAGAACAACTTAGAAGGGGAAGAGGAAAGTGACTGAATTGACTTAGTATAAGGAAATAGGAGGCCATCAGATAATGGACTATCTCATACACAAGATTTTTTGCCCAAACCTCAAGGTAACCACTAAACAAATAATCAAAGCAAAACCACATATGATAAACAAAGAGAAAACTAGAAGAGTCATAAGACAGAACAACCAAACTGAATTGGCAGTCCAAAACAAATGGGACAAGAAACAAAGCAAATGCAAAAGAACCAAAAAATAAGTGACAAAACAGCAACATTAAGCCCTCATATATCAATAATTACCCTAAATGTAAATGGATTGAACTCTCTAATCAAAAGATACAGAGTGGCAGGATGGATTAAAAAGCAAGACCCAACAATATGTTGCCTTCAGGAAACACATCTTAGCACTAAAGACAAGCACAGGCTCAGAGTGAAAGGATGGAAGACAATACTCCAAGCTAATGGCAAACAAAAGAAAGCAGGTGTTGCCATACTCATATCAGACAAAGTAGACTTCAAGATAAAACAGGTTAAGAAAGACAAAGCAGGGAAATATATAATGATAAAAGGGACACTACATCAAGAAGACATATCACTTATAAATATATATGCACCCAACATAGGAGCACCAATGTACATAAAGCAACTATTAACAAACTTAAAAGGAGAAATCAACAACAACACAATAATAGTAGGGGATCTTAACGCCCCACTTACAGCAATGGATAGATCATCCAGACAAAAAGTTAATAAAGAAATAGTAGACTTAAATGAAAAACTGGACGAGATGGACCTAGTATACATATACAGAGCACTCCATCCAAAAACAGCTGACTACACATTCTTCTCAAGCGCACATGGAACATTCTCTAGGATAGACCATATATTTGGAAACAAAGCAAGCCTCAATAAATTTAAGAAGATTGAAATCATAACAAGCATCTTTTCAGACCATAAGGCTATGAAACTGGAAATGAACCATGAAAAAAAAACTGGGAAAGTGACAAAAATGTGGAGATTAAACAACATGCTACTGAACAACCAATGGATCATTGATGAAATTAAAGGAGAAATCAAAAACTATCTGGAAATAAATGAAAATGATAACATGCCATATCAAACCATATGGGATGCAACAAAAGCGGTCCTGAGAGGGAAACTCATAGCGATACAAGCCCACCTTAACAAACAAGAAAAAGCCCTAATAGGCAACCTTAAATTACACCTAACAGAACTAGAAAAAGAAGAACAAACAAAGCCCAAAGCCAGCAGAAGGAGAGAAATAATAAAAATCAGAGCAGAAATAAATGAAATTGAGACCAAAAAAACAGTAGAAAGGATTAACAAAACAAAGAGTTGGTTCTTCGAGAAGATAAATAAAATCGACAAACCCTTAGCCGGGCTTACTAAGAAAAAAAGAGAAAAGGCTCAAGTAAATAAAATTAGAAATGAAAGAGGAGAAATTACAACGGATACCATGGAAATACAGAGGATTATAAGAGAATACTATGAGAAATTATATGCCAACAAATTGGACAATCTAGAAGAAATGGATAAATTCTTAGACTTATACAACCTCCCAAAATTGAACCAAGAAGAAATGGAGAATCTGAATAGACCAATAACAAGTAAAGAGATTGAAATAGTAATCAAAAACCTCCCAAAAAATAAAAGTCCAGGACCAGATGGCTTCTCCAGTGAATTTTACCAAACATTCAAAGATTTAATACCCATCCTTCTCAAACTATTCCAAAAAATAGAGGAAGATGGAACACTTCCTAAATCATTCTACGAGGCCAACATCACCCTGATACCAAAACCAGACAAAGACAATACAAAGAAAGAAAATTACAGGCCAATATCGCTGATGAACATTGATGCAAAAATCCTCAACAAAATATTGGCAAACCGAATACAACAATACATTAAAAAGATCATACACCATGATCAAGTGGGATTTATCCCAGGGACGCAGGGATGGTTCAACATCCGCAAATCAATCAACGTGATACATCACATCAACAAAACAAAGAATAAAAACCACATGATCATCTCAATAGACGCAGAGAAGGCATTTGACAAGATACAACATCCATTTATGATAAAAACTCTCAATAAAATGGGAATAGAAGGAAAGTACCTCAACATAATAAAGGCCATATATGACAAACCCACAGCCAACATCATACTCAACAGGGAAAGACTGATAGCCATTCCTCTGAGAACAGGAACGAGGCAGGGCTGCCCACTCTCACCACTCCTGTTCAACATAGTACTGGAGGTTTTGGCCAGAGCAATTAGGCAAGAAAAAGGAATAAAAGGAATCCAAATAGGTAACGAAGAAGTGAAACTCTCACTATTTGCAGATGACATGATTGTATATATAGAAAACCCTAAAGAATCTGTTGGAAAACTATTAGAAACAATCAACAACTACAGCAAAGTTGCAGGGTACAAAATCAATCTACAAAAATCAGTTGCATTTCTATATGCTAATAATGAACTAACAGAAAGAGAGCTCAAAAAGATAATACCATTTACAATTGCATCAAAAAGAATAAAATACCTAGGAATATATCTTACCAAGGAGGTGAAGGACCTATACAGTGAGAACTACAAGACATTATTGAAAGAAATCCATGATGACATAAAGAAATAGAAAGATATCCCATGCACGTGGATTGGAAGAATAAACATAGTTAAAATGTCTATATTACCTAAAGCAATCTACAGATTCAATGCAATCACAATCAGAATCCCAATGACATTCTTCACAGAAATAGAAAAAAGAATACTAAAATTTATATGGGGCAACAAAAGACCCCGAATAGCTAAAGAAATCCTAAAGAAAAAGAACAAAGCAGGAGGCATCACAATGCCTGACTTCAAAACATACTACAAAGCAATAGTAATCAAAACAGCATGGTACTGGTACAAAAACAGACACACAGATCAATGGAACAGAATTGAAAGCCCAGAAATAAAACCACACATATACGGACAGCTAATTTTCTACAAAGTAGCTAAGAACATGCAATGGAGAAAGGAAAGTCTCTTCAATAAATGGTGTTGGGAAAACTGGACAGCCACATGCAAAAGAATGAAAGTGGACCGTGTGCTATCGCCATTCACAAAAATTAACTCAAAATGGATCAAAGACCTGAAGGTGAGACCTGAAACTATAAAACTCATAGAAGAAAATATAGGCAACACACTATTTGACATTGGTTTTAAAGGAATCTTTTCGGATGACATGCCTACCCAGACTAGGGAAACTAAAGAAAAAATAAACAAGTGGGACTTTATCAGATTAAAGAGCTTTTATAAGACAAATGAAACCAGAATCAAGATGAACAGACAACCAACCAGCTGGGAGAGAATATTTGCAAAACATACATCTGACAAGGGGTTGATCTCCATAATATATAAAGAACTCACACAATTGAACAACAAAAAAACAAACAACCCGATCAAAAAATGGGCAGAGGAAATGAACAGACACTTCTCCAAGGAAGATATACAGATGGCCAATAGGCACATGAAAAGATGCTCAACATCACTAATCATCAGGGCAATGCAAATCAAAACAACACTAAGATACCACCTCACGCCTGTTAGAATGGCTATAATCACCAAGACAAAAAACAACAAATGTTGGAGAGGATGTGGAGAAACAGGAACCCTCATACACAGCTGGTGGGAATGCAAATTGCTGCAGCCTCTATGGAAAACGGTATGGAGATTCCTCAAAGAATTAAGAATAGAGATGCCCTATGATCCAGCCATCCCACTAATGGGAATCTGTCCAACGCACCTGAAATCAACAATGTAAAGAGGCTTATGCACCCCTATGTTCATTGCAGCATTATTTACCATAGCCAAGAAGTGGAAGTGTCCCTCGACTGACGATTGGATTAAGAAAATGTGGTATATATACACAATGGAATACTACTCAGCCATAAAAAAAGACAAAATCGTCCCATTTGCAACAACATGGATGGGCCTGGAGCGTATTATGTTAAGTGAAATAAGCCAGAAAGAGAAAGACAAACACTGTATGATCTCACTCATATGTGGAATATAAACCAACACAAGGACAGAGAAAACTGGACTGTGGTTACCAGGGGCAGTGGGGGTGGGGGTGGGCACAAGGGGTGAAGGGAGACACATATATGGTGATGGACTAACAAAAATGTACAACCCAAAATTTCACAATGTTAGAAACCATTAAAACATCAATAAAAAAAATGCAGAGCAAAGTTATTTCACTTGTAAGTAAATGTGTTCATGAGCTCCAAATTTCTAAGTATATTCATAATATGCTGGATAGTGTTGGCATAAATGTAACTAGTTCCTTTATGAATGTTAAAGAAAGAAAGAGAGTCAACACTCATCAAGTGCCAGGTGCTTTAAGTTGCTATCTTATTTGTCACTGCATCTTTCCGAAGTGAGAATTATTGCCTCAGTGTTACCATCGAGGAGATGAAGGCACTGGGATACAGATTTGCACTGAGACCTGTTGGTTTTCTGTGGTACCACATCAGTATTTTGCCATCTTTTTGGCAGCACGAGGATTTTCTTTGAAGAATTCTTTATCTTTCTAAACTCCAAATATCTAGCTGTAGATATCATGGAACACAACAAAGGGACTTGACATGTAATTTCTGTCGAGAACTATGCTTCTTAAAATCTTCAGACTTACGGTTAGGATTTATTTAATTATAAAAAGAGAATAAATTATGGAGTGCTTACATTTAAAAGTAAATGCAGATGGGAAGAACTCAGAATCACATAAGTAGAGACATAGAGGCTCTGAGCCTGTTCCTGGGTGTTCTTGAGTCCATGAAGAACTCGCTTAGCCCATTTAAATCTCTCTACTTGGTCTCACTACTTAAGACCAGAAAAGAAAATTCAGTGTAAGAAGTTTATTACTACTTAAGACCAGAAAAGAAAATTCAGTGTAAGAAGTTTATTTCAAACAGATGATAAATGATTAGCTTTATTTTTTAATGAAAGAAACAGAAGTTATAAACGAAATGGAAAAGATTTATTTTTAAATGAAATAGAAATTGGAGATGCACTTGGCTATGAAGTGAAAGACTGAGAATATGAGACATAAACAAGAGGCAGGAATTGTTTCTTTGCATGAAGGTAGCATTTATGGTAGCCAGCCCTGGTGGTCTAGTGGTTAGGATCCAGCGCTCACCACCACCACCCAGGTTCGTTTCCCGGTCAGGGAACCACACCACCCATCTGTTGGTTGTCATACTGTGGCGGCTGCGTGTTGCTGTGATGCTGAAAGCTATGTCACCAGTATTTCAAATACTAACAGGGTCACTCATGCAGACAGGTGTCAGCGGAGCTTCCAGACTAAGATAGACTAGGAAGAAGGACCTGACCACTCACTTCCGGAAAAATTGGCCATGAAAACCCTGTGACTAGCAGCAGAGTATCGTCTGATAGAGCGGAAGGTAGAGGATGGAGCAAAAGGACCAGGCAGGGCTCTGCCGTGCTGTCCACAGGGGCACTAGGAGTCGGAATTGACTAGAAGACACTAACAACACTATAAAACTATGCAAATAAGAAGCAAAAATGTTCCCATGATTTTTGTACTTTGCCTGCCATGTACACCATCTCTAGTATGAGTCCTCAGTCTTGAGTTTCACTCTGAGGCTATTTCCAAACTATGTCAAACGCTAAGTCTCTGGGGTCCTAGTGACTCAAGCTTTTTATGATTCCATGTGTAATTTGTTTATCAAAGAGTCTGATTTTAGAGGAGGTATAAATTAGAAGTGGTTTTATTTTTCTTCTCCAATCATTGTATTTGACAGTGATTTGCTGTCTCTCCTGCTCCTGCCACTGAGCGTCACCCTGTAAAAATCTTTTAGAGCTTTTGCTCTGCTACATTCTGAAAAGCCCAGTCCAGTGTAGTCTGGGCTGCAATTTCAATTTCAAATTCATTTTAAAGCTTTTCTCTCTTTGCACTTACTCTGGATGGTGTTGTTATCTTTCTTTAGTTCTTATCTGTTGTGGGTTGCCCAATGCCTATTGTCTCATGGGGTGCATGAGTGGGTGGATTCCTAGGGACCCTCTGAATGAGGTCTCTCTGTTGCACAGGCACCAGATTTGGGACGAGTATCCTGGGATGATCTGTCCTCACACTCTGCATCATCTCCTGCTCAGTCTCCTTCTGCTAGGATGTTCTTGCATGGGAGGCAGTTTTCCTGGGCAGCTTCTAGAAAGATAGTGCACGCCCCTTTACCTTCCACAGAAACCCCTTAATCCAAAGAAAACACCCTATATTTGCTGCACTAGCCATGGGGTGCATGCCACTCCACCACTGCTCCATATTGCACCCTCAAAATTCCTATTTCTCTGATAAGTAGAGAATGCAGGTCAACAATGTGCTGCCTGAGTGGGCATCCACCGTGGGAATGGGATGGCAGCTTCTGTCATGGCCCCAACCTCCTATCTTCATAAATGGTTCCTCAGAAGTGACCAACCCTTAGCTTGTACTTGTGATAAAGGAAGAAGCTCTTTCTCTTCAGGGATTGGCGTTGGGTAGTCATAAGTTATGGGCAAGAACCAACAGAAAATCGTGGAAAATGGAAATTTGGGACAAGTATGATGTGGAAGGATCTGCTTTGGATCCACACAGACCTGGATTGAAATCCTTGGCTCCTCCCCGTCTGTGTTAGGATGATCAGATGATGCATCCTCCAGGACCTTCATTTCTCCACGTATAGGATGGGATGCCCTGCCTCAGGAGGAGCTGATAAAAGATTTCGATGTAGTAACACCTATGAAAAGGCTGAGCATAGTTCCTGGCAATGCAAATAAGTTTCTTCCTTAGGAGTACCCTCAGCCTTCCTTCACAGTCCTTCTATGTGTCTTCAGCCTGCTCTCGCCCTGTTTCCCAAGGGAGCTATTCTATACCTTATTCATTTTTGTGTGTGTGTGTGAGGAAGATCAGCCCTGAGCTAACATCCATGCTAATCCTCCTCTTTTTGCTGAGGAAGACCGGCCCTGAGCTAACATCTATTGCCAATCCTCCTACTTTTTTTCCCCCAAAGCCCCAGTAGATAGTTGTATGTCATAGTTGCACATCCTTCTAGTTGCTGTATGTGGGACGCGGCCTCAGCATGGCCGGACAAGTGGTGTGTCGGTGCGCGCCTGGGATCCGAACCTGGGGCCACCAGCAGTGTAGCGCACGCACCCAACCACTAATCCACAGGGCCGGCCCCCTTATTCATTTTTTAAAATCTTCTATTCTGCTAACCAAAACCACCTGAGCAGAGAAAAGAGCTTATCAGGCATTTAACTCTCACTTCTCCATCTTGTCACATACATAAGCATCTAATGTATACTCTTTCAAAATTGTTTTTCCTTCTTTTTTCAAAAGCTAATCTTATCCCCAACCCTCTCACCACCTATATATTTAATTTCTCCTTTTCTTTCAACCTATAAAAATGCTGAAGCCTTTTCCATCCTAAAAACAAAAGCAAAGAAACTCTAAAAAAGCAAACAAAATTTTCCTCAGTCTCTCATCCCCCTCTGGCTACATCTTACAACTGTCATCTTTTTTCAGAGAAGCGTCATAAAAGAGTTATTTGCACAAGATGTCTCTGCTTAACTTCCCATTCTTTCCTCAATTTATAGTTTGACTTCTATTTCTCCTAACATCATTGAAATGCATCATTATGAGAGGTATAAAAAACTTAACATTTCTAAAACTCTACTAATTCTCAACAACCCCTTTCCTCCCCATAAAAAAGGAGAAATCGATTATCCTGCAATGTTCTTCAGTGAATAGTGCTATATCAACCCCATTGTCTAAGCCTAAATCCTTGGTTTCACCCTCAAATCCTCTTCCTTATTTGCTAGCCTTCACCTGTACATGCCAATATCCAATCCATCAACCATTTACTTATCTAATTTCTCTCATTTAATTTTGTTTTAATAGCTTCCTATCAATATCTCTGTATTTCCACTTCTCAGCCTTGTCCCCACTCCTTACTTCTTGTAGACGCTACTTGTAAAATATAACTAAGCCATCTTAGCATGCTATCTCTGCGCCACTCAGCCTACTCTTGGGTCACTAGACACTAAGTTCCAGTCTCTGAGTGTCACTCTCTTTCAGGCCACCATGATTTAACACAATCCCCTGCCCTTCCCCCTTCCAATATGATTTTGCAACCACTCACATGTAGTAGTGGAGTCTATTTCCTCTCTCTTTAAATCTGCCAGTCTTGTGTCTTGCTTTAGCCAACGGAATGTGACAGAAGTAATAGTTTCTCAGTTCTACACCTAGGCCACAGGAGACCGTGCATGCTTCAGCTCTCTCTCTCTTGGAACCTGCTAGTAGCACCTCTAAGTAAATCTGGCCTCGCCTGCCGGAGCATGACAGTCCACATGGAACACTGATAATAATCCCAACTGAGCCCTTCTGGGCCAGCCACCTGATTTAACCACCTGAATAAAGTTGCGTGGGAGCTTTAATAAGCTGATTCTGGCCCCGAGCAATAGAAATGATCAGCTGACCATAAACATGTGAGCTACATAATGCTTTTTGTTTTTAACCACTAAATTTTGCAGTGGTGGGATATCTAATTGAAGAGTGTATGTTTCATATAACGAATATCTTTTATTTAACTTTTGCATACTACTAATATTTTCTTTTTTTAAAAACTGCTTTATTGAGGAATGATTGACATATAATAAGCTGCACATATTTAATGTATACAAATTGATGAGTTTGGAGATAAGTATACATTGGTGAAACTTTCACCACAGTCTATGTCATAAACATGTCCACCACCTCCAAAAGTTTCCTCCTGCCCTCTTTGTTTATTATTGTGATTATTATTATTATTTGTGATAAGAACACTTAACATAAGATCTACCCGCATAGCAAATTTTTATGTATACAATACAGTATTGTTAACTATAGGCACTATGATATTTTCTTGACGAACGTTTTTCACTTCTAGTCTGACTCTTTTTTATTACTTCAAAATACAAGTTTTGGGTTGATATTACCTTCTGTTTTCATTCAGATCATGGTAGAATCTTGTCAACTATTTCTTCTTTTCATCCTATAATTAAAACCATTTGTTTAACATTAAGATAGTTTCTCATCCTGACAAAGACAATGTTTTGCCTCTTTAGTCCCTTTCTTTCAGTTATGAAGGCTATCATCAGCTTCATCTCCTGGGCACTTTGTGCTTTGCTAAGCTTCTAACATATGTTCAAATTCTCACCTTGTGTTTCTCATCTTGTCTGCTTCATAGATCTCATTTCTTTCTTTTCCTTTGCCCATGTCATGATAAACAATATCTGAAGTCTATTCTGTCTTTCCCTTTCCTGATCCCTTCCCCTATGTTCTCAATACACACTATTTCACTCTCTCTGGATTGGCCTGCTAAGAGACCAGATCATTTTCTAATGCCTTTGGAAAAATATATGTTCCATAAAAATATTTATCCTATACAGAATGCCTGAGATCTGATTTGTATCTTTTAGCTATATCAGTCCTCTGTGAATTTTCCATGAATTGTATTGTCTGAGTACTTACTTGCAGCTAGGTAACTCAGATTCTATCTCCCCATACATTTCATGACTCTGCTTTAAGGCTCACTCTCAATCACTAAAAAGGAAAGCTACATTTCACAGCTACGACTTGTACATGCAGAGTCAGATTCATAAGGATTAAAGAGGTTGGTTGAATTGATAATATACAATATAAAGTAGGAAAAAAAAAGTGTGGGGCATAAGGGTTCATGTTGTCATTCCCTATTAAACTTTGTTCATATTTTTCTCTTGTTGAAGGTAACATTAGGTGCAGTACAAGTCACGTTTATTAGCCAGCACACATCAAAAAGTACTAAGGACTCCTAGGCTGCAGTCTCTATGGCATCCAGAAAAATGAGAGAGTATAATCAGCTATTCTTCATGTAATGTTCTACCAAGAGATTAGGCACACCAGAGCACAGTTTGGATGCTACGAAAGGTATAGGGACCTATGGAAGAATATTGAAAAGGACAAAGGTTCTGTGGACAATTGCAGTGGTTCCTGTTGCCAAGGAGATCCTAGGAATAATTGTTATTTTAGTATCTTTTCAACAGGAGGGATTATGTCCGTTTTGGGTCTTAGTGGCTGAGAAGGAGATAACTCTTGCTCCCGGTTCCCAGGACATTATGACGGAAGGTACTATGGGTGGTTTGGATGAGAATGACTAGTAGAGGTTCTGATTCTCTTTAGCTGATGGGAATCTCAACAAAGATCTTGCAAGTCTGGCTTCAGTTGTACTCTAGAGAGCAGGTTAGGGTTGGGTAAGGAAAACAGATGATTGCTGGAATGGACTTCATGATTTTCAGATAAGAACTACTCTTACAACTCATTTTTTTGTATATTAAATTGTTATAAGTAAAATTATTTATTTTGAGAATGAAATAGAGTTGAACAATATTTTCAACTTATACTTACCTGCTTCTTACTGGTACGTAAGTATGAATAGTAAATAATGTATTAAACAAGATAAGTTAAAATTCCATGGCAAAAATAATGAATTAAAATTGAGTTTATGCAAATAAAAAATAATCATTATTTTATTTTCATGAGAGAGACAAATCAAATTCTAGGTAGAGAGGAAATGATAGAAAATAATAAAGATTTTATTTTTGTTGATTTTAGAATTGAAAATATTAATAAAATTAATGTTGATTTATAGATAAAAAGAAGGCTTTTATTATGTTTTAAATCACAGTGTGTTTGCCCAAACTCTCAAACTAAAATAGCTCTGAAGTAGATGAGTTGAGATATGGCCTCATCACTAGCAGTTAAAAGATGAAGCCAACGTCATCACAATGATCTAAAACTGAATGAATAAAATTAGGAATGAGTGTTCTATGCCTTACGTGATAATTAGGGCTTCTGCATTTTGATTACTTGGTGAAAACCTGAAAGTAAGGAGTGGCACAACTTTTGGATAACCTAAAAAAATTATAGATAATGAAAATGTTTTAGGTAGGACATCAATTTCTGTTTTCTGGTTCTCACGCCTCTTGACCTCTAAGCCCTGTATGTCTTCATTCTCTTTCCTGTTCATCTCTTCATACCTGGTCCTCTGATTCTCTGGATCTTTCCAGTCCCCTTCTCCACTTCCTTCCCACCTACGTGGAATACTGTTCTTGAACTTTGTCTTTCCCCTTGTCCCTTCCTAGCCTAAATGATGTGAGAGAATTAATCTATTTCTCTGCCCAGGGAATACATTGTAATTCTAGCAAGGGTCTTCTTATGAGATAATTTCTTAAGCCAAAGACATGACAAGTTTGGTGATGGGAAAGGAAGGTTTCAGGCACTGCCAGGCAGAAAGCGATTGTTTGGTTGTTGTTGAAAAATGAGGCCTTGGGATGCCTCTCGTATAATAGCTCACTGAAGCAGTTGCTGCGTGTCCATCAGATCAGCATCGCTTCTGCAATGTCTCGGGGTGAATCTCTCTCAGATATGCACCACAGAATTCTCTGGACATCAGATAATGTCAGGTCATAATGGCGACCTAGAATTTAGAAGATACTAGAATATAATTTAAAACCTAATAAAAAATAACTCTAAATGTCATGTTCAGGAGTAAACAGGGAACATATAAGATATTTTAGAAACATATAAAGTGTTTCAATGGAATGAATTAGTCCAGTCAGGAGGTCTGTTCCAAACCTAAAATCGTATCAAATAATGTGAAATATGACTTGTGCTGCCTTAACTCTGTAAAGTGACCCTACACCTACCAGAGCAATTTGATTGGGGGCTGGCCCTGGGAAGAATGACTTGTAAAAGCCCTGGGATAAGTTGTTACATTCACAGTAGTTCATATGTAGTATGCAGGAGATCTTGCTGCTTCTTGGAGGGTAACTTTTATTCTGTTCCTCCAGCCTCTACATTTTCAGTATGTTAAAAATGTGTAATTTATCATTTATTTTAACTTTTGTAGAGGTGGACAAAGTAGTGAAACTTGATAATAATACCTAAATTCTGGTGAAGAACAAAATTTACAGTCTGTTTATTTATATAGGCGTAAGATTCATGTTAATATGGGTGCATAATTTTGACTTCAATCTAAAATTAACCTTACTTTGAAAAACTAGATAAGAACCATCTCATCTCTCTCCTTCGAACAGAGTTACGAGTATAAAGGCCATGTTACATTCCCAGGAGAGCTGAATGCTTATGAGTTAGTAGGTGCTCCTACCACTGTTAAAAGAGGACCCGAGAAATTAACTACATTGTTAAAATGCACCAGTGATTAAAGCAAACATGTAAGTGAAACTATTTATAGGTCCTGCTGATGAGTTTAACAATATTTGGAATTCTCATGTTTAACATCTGTGTTATTAACTAATTTACTAAACACATGACTCACAAAATCCTTCTTTTCAATCACTGTGATCTAAAACAAGGCTTAATTTTGTATCAATTAAAATGGCTTCTCCAAAATATATAAAGAACTCATGCATCTTACCAACAAAAAAACTAACAACCCAATTAAAAAATGGGCAAAGGACCTGAACAGACATTTCTCCAAAGAAGATATACAGATGGCCAACAGACACATGAAAAGATGTTCAAAATCATTAACTATCAGGGAAATGCAAATCAAAACTACAATGAGATATCACCTGACTCCCGTCAGAATGGCTATAATTAACAAGACAGGAAACAACATGTGTTGGAGAGAAGGGAACTCTCATACACTGCTGGTGGGAGTGCAAACTGGTGCAGCCACTATGGAAACAGTATGGAGATTCCTCAAAAAATCAAGGATAGAAGTACCATATGATCCAGCCATCCCACTGCTGGGTATTTATCCAAAGAACTTGAAAACACCAATTTGTAAAGGTACATGCACCCATGTGTTCATTGCAGCGTTATTCGCAATAGCCAAGACTTGGAAGCAACCTAAGTGCCCATCAAGGGACGAATGGATAAAGAAGATGTGGTATATATACACAATGGAATACTACTCAGCCATAAGAAACGATGAAATCCAGCCATTTGTGACAACGTGGATGGACATTGAGGGTATAATGCAAAGTGAAATAAGTCAGAGGGAGAAGGTCAAATACCGTATGATTTCCTTCATTAAGTAGTAGATAATAACAACAATAAACAAACACATAGGGACAGAGATTGGATTGGTGGTTACCAGAGGGGAAGGGGGGAGGGAGGAGGGTGAAAGGGATAATTCGGTACATGTGTGTGGTGATGGGTTGTAATTAGTATTTTGGTGGTGAACATGATGTAATCTATGCAGAAATAGAAGTACAATGATGTACACCTGAAATTTTTACAATGTTATAAACCAATGTTACTGCAATAAACAAAAAATAAAAAAAAAAATGGCTTCATTCCTCAGATCACAGTTATTTTGAAGTATATTCCACTTTAACAAAGCTAATATAAACGTATACATTTCAGGATAATTGTTCGCATGTTAGAAAGCTGTTTCATAAAAAGATTCATGATCACATTCTTTGAAATAACATGCTATCTCAGCATACCTAAGTGCTGGGTTACACATCATTAGTTGCTTAACAGAGAGGAAAATATTGTGAACAGAAGAGAGAAATTTAGAACTATTATAATGGAGTTGCTAATAATTGAACATAAAAACAAATTTTACCTGAAATTTACAAAATAAGTCAATGAGGAAATATGTTTTTATTATCCGGGCAGTTTTGGAACCACATTAATGGTGTAAAGTGAAATAAGCCTTCAATTTATCTTATTAAGATAATTTAAGGTAGGCAGCTTTTGAAAATTTCCTTGGATATCCTCAAGTCAGCACAAAGGTGACTATAATTTTTTCATTGCATAGTTGTCAGCAACATTATATTCAGAGGTATGAGTTTTTAAAGATGCCTATGGCAACTTAATACTCCTACGATCACGGGGCTTGGAAACACAGATCGATAGCACACAGTGACTGTAATCAACATGCAGATTAATGAACAGGGCTGTATCCACCGGGGAACACTAGAACAAAGACCAGTTGAGCATTTTAATTGCTAAGTTGCTGCTTAGTCTCAATTCTCCATCAATCTCCATCCATTATGACCATTGATGCATAGCAGACATTAAAAGGAAAACAATAACATAATGATTCATAAGTGCTAGGGTGCAAATGAATGGTTAGCTCTGGGAAAATCATGGCTGTGATTATTTCATGGCTCAGATTACCTAAAAGATCTGACACATTATTTCTAATTTTCATTGTTCCCTGGACCTGACTTGCCTGTATTTAATAAGTTGGTTTTAATGGAACTAATAGCACAGCAAAAGGTTAGTTGAACACTCTTTTCCCTAGCTATCTCAACATAGATTTGACTTGTTCCTTTAACTAGCTTACTTAACTTAGAAAAATCAAAGCCAGAGAAATTAAAAATGAAAAGGACTCATGAAATCATCTAAAATATTATCATCTTGTGAGGGCCAGATTTTCTTGTATTATAACTAGGTATATTTGGTGGCCATTGTCTTTATTTTCATTAACGTTGACAAATTGGTTCACATCTTGGGATTTTAAGTAAACCTCCTGGAAGTTGACCTGCATGCAATTCATGAGTGTTTCTGATCTGGGAAGAAATTTCCCACAATGCTTTGAAAGGTATAAAAATGATTATATTTTAGGTGCAGAATTGGAGAATTTACATGTGCTTCTCCCATCCTTACAATAACTTTTTGACATAAGAAATATTGCCATTCCTTTTACAAGTGAAACAACTAGAGCTTGGTGACTTTCCCACGTCACACTGCCCGTGAGCAGTGAAGCCAGCATACGAACAGGTCATTCTTTTGCCATTTCCACTACATCTTGCTAGATGCTAGACACTGAGTCTGGGCTGACTTCTTCCGGGCATTCGTATTAATCAATGACTTTAGAAACCTTAAGTTTTCTTACAGATTACACATACGCAGAATAGCAACTTACTATCCTCCGGGTGACGTTAGATGCAGGAAGCATTCACTCCATGTCTAGTGAGGGCATGTCTAGTTCTAGTTCATGTCCCCTGAATATCTGTTCCTTTACTGGATAGACTTTCTAACAAGCTACTGCAGCTGCATGAACTCAGTCCAATGGACTCTGCTGGGGAAGTTAGAGCATGTCATTAAGTCAGGATTCAGGCAAATTATATATTAGTTTATACGAGTATTCTCTTTTATAGAGTTTTTCCTATAATTTTTTTTTATTTGATCCTCACCACAGCTTTGTCAAGCAGTATAACCTTAATACCACTTAATGTTTTACAGGTATTAACTTTAATTGGCAAATTAATTAATTAATTATGTTTAGATTTAATTTGTAAATTTTAAACCTGAAAATCACAATACTGAAATAAATGTTCAAGCTTTCAATCAAAAGTCTTCTGACTGTAAGTATGATGCTCTTTGTCACTTTCTACATGTCAGTTTGGAACCTATTACTAAATGGTCTGTCAAGAAGAAATGATACCACCACCAACCGTTCTTGCATTCATTTGCATTGATCATCTCTCTGCTTCCTTTATTCCACCAAGAAATTGATATGGAATTTTAACTTTCTACTAAAGCTTCCTTACCAGGAATCTCCTATATTAGAGTCAGGATCTTGTCATATTCCTGATGCCGATGTGCAAGTCAAACCCAGCAGTGGCGCAGGGGTCCCGTACAGAAACTAGTAGTCAGGAGACTTAAACTTTACCTCAGGTTCTGTCAAATATTGCCTTAGGATCCTGGGCTAGGACCTTAAGCTTTCTTGGTGTCATATTCCTCACCTATAAATTGAGAGCAGTTTTTTTTTTTTTTTTGTGAGGAGATCAACCCTGTGCTAATATCCGCCAATCCTCCTCTTTTTTTTGCTGAGGAAGACGGCCCTGGGCTAACATCTGTGCCCATCTTCCTCCACTTTATATGGGACGCCGCCACAGCATGGCTTGCCAAGCAGTGCGTCCGTGCGCTCCCGGATCCGAACGAGCGAACCCCGGGCCGCCGCAGCGGAGCGCGCACTTAACCGCTTGCACCACCGGGCCAGCCCCGAGAGCAGTTTTAAAGTTCATGTGATCTGACTCTTCCAAATTCGATTTGTGGTACCATATATAAATTCTTATTTTTACAAGTCATTATTTCTTTCACCTATCTCTTCTTGCTACTTTTTAAAATTGATCCTTTGTATTTACACAAACGAGATTAACACATCTTTTAAGGGGCTACTTGCATCTCAGTGTGCTGAATGACATCCTTCTATGTGCCTATCTCTCCTAAGCTGGATTCCTGGCCACTTAAAATGGGGCCAGCCCCGGTGGCCCAATAGTTAAGTTTGGTGCTCTCTGCTTTGGTGGCCCAGGTTTGGCTCCCAGGTGCATACTTACACCACTCGTCTGTCAGTGGCCATGCTGTGGCAGTGGCTCACATATAAAAGGAGGCAGGTTGGCAACAAATGTTAGCTTAGGGCAAATCTTCCTCAGCAAAAAACAAAAAGATTATAGTATTGCCATATTCTTACTCTCATCTTCTACCTGAGAGTCGTTGGACTATGAACACCTTCTCAAGCATCTTCAACCAATGGAATTTGGTTTTTAGATTCTTTTCCAGCTTGGGTATATTTTTTTTCTGTACTCTCCTTTTTAACTTCAGAGTCTCTGTCCTTTGCTGGTATGTGCTACACTTTTCAATTAAGAAACAGCTGTGAATTTAATTAATGTGTTGCCGACTCCCACCTTTTTCTAGGTCATTGAAATGAGGAGGTTAAATCAGAACAGACTAGGCTTTATCTCAAGACACAGGGGGACCTTTTGGAAAAACTTCTCCCATTGCATTTCCATTCATTTGCATTGCTTTAGAGAATTCACACTGTGTGGTACTGAATGTATTTTGGAAATATAGCATTTGAGAGGTTAAAGAAATATTTTGATAAGATCATATGTTTTTAGTCATGTATCTTTTATTTTTATTTATTTATTTTTTTGGTGAGGAAGATGGTCCCTGAGCTAATATCTGTGCCAATGTTCCTCTATTTTGCATGTGGGATGCCACCACAGCACGGCTTGATGAATGCTGTATATGTCCACACCCAGGATCCAAACCCATGAAACCTGGGCCCCTGAAGTGGAGCGTATAAACTTAGCCACTATGCCACCAGGCCAGCCCCAGTCATGTCATATTTTTTAGATATCTCTCCTCTGAAGGGGATTGTAATCTATGGTTTAGTGAGATATGTATTTTGGAAGAAATCAGTGAGTTGGCATGTGAAGTGGACAGAATATGCGTCAGTGGTATCACTGACATTCTACAATGTCATTCTACAACATTCTACAAAAACAGCAATTCTATGCAATGGAGAATAGTCTAAGATATCCACCATGTACACGTGGGAGGCAGGAAAGAACTCTGGTCCTGAGCATGTCTAATAAGCAGCAAACCATTAAAGTTTACGCTATGTGAGTGGTTATTTTGGTTGCACAGTTATTTTATAAGATCAAAAATTTATGTTTATGGTACTTATGTTTGTGTTTAATAACACACACACACACATATAAAGTCTGATCAAAATTGACAATGGGGAGAGCAATTAGCCAATATATCAACTATCTTCTTAGATCACAATAGCAAGGTAAATTACTGCAAAAAAAGACAAGACTGTAAGTACAGGTTTATAAACTTTGCTCTTTCTAAAACACAACTGAAGATTTTAAAGTGGGGGGAAATCCTTACCTCAAAATTAGAAAATGGTTTTTTCTTCCACTTATATTGCTTGGACAACCTGCTAAATACACTGCAATTTGCAACAAAATGAGGGTAGAATCCAGGAAATATCATGGACCCTTCCACAAACACCTCCACCTACACAGACAACACAGAAAACACACTTTTCAAAAGAGTGCTGTGCTGTTTCAGCAAATGAAGAATTCATTAGTTGTGGGGCCTGGGCAGACAACGGAAAGAAGAGAATGCTCTGCTCAGAAGCTGCTCTCTCAAGGGCATATGAATGTCATGTTAACATTTCAATGGAAGGACTTCAAGAGAATACATGTGACCAGAGCTTCCCATTGGCTTTTTTTCTGCCTTCACTCTCTAACAATGGCAGCATTCATTCAAATAAAGGAGAGAATTTCCCCCTTACCTGGAATGATGCTATCTAGCATAAAGGACTATATTAGTTTCCTAGGGCTGCCATGACAAATTACTACAAACTGAGTGGCTTAAAACAAACAAATTTATTCTGTCACAGTTTTGGAGGTCAGAATTCTGAAATCAAGGTATTAGCAGGCAGGGCTGTGCTCCCTCTTAAGACTCTAGAGGAGAATCCTTTCTTGCCTCTTCTGGCTTCTGTGGCTCCAAGTTTTCTTGGGTTGTGGCTGCAGAACTCAAATCTTTACCTCCCTCTTTGCTTGGTCTTTTCCTCCTTCTTTCTGTGTGTCTCTCCTTGGTGTGTCTTATCAAGATATTTGTCATTAGATTCAGGGCCCACCCACATCATCCAGGATGATCTCATCTCAAGATCCTTAACCTAGCTACATCTGGAAAGATCCCCATTCCAAATAAGGTGACATTCATAGGTTCGTAGACATATCTTTTTGGAAGCCATCATTCAACCCACTACAAGGGCACGAAATAGGAGCGTGAAAAAGAACTTCCTAAAGCCATTTTTACAATTAAAGAGCAACAGCAACAAACTGCCAAGACAAAACATGTTTCCACACCAAATTAAAAGAACGACCATGTGTCAAAATGAACTTATCACTGAAGTAACCAGTTTGTCCCAAGACAGGAATCAAATTTGCAAGGTGCCTTAATTGAGTAGCATATGCTCCCAACACAATAGGTAAACCATGACTCTTAGGCAGAATTTTAAGAAACATAGAGGGCAACAAAATGCAAATACAAAATTGCATAACTGTGGCTGCTGGTGGTCCTAGCTGCTTCCCCTCCTCCTTTAGGTAACTGAATAGGGGAAAGCTGAAGAAGCAGCACTCCAACTCCAGACCGAAGGGGAAGAGACAAGCGATGCCCAGGTAGAAGAAGCCATGAAGCAATAGAATACGTCTACTCTATTTCCAGTCAATAGCAGATGCTTGTAAATTTGCCCACATTCAGAGATATGTTAACAAAGATAAATTCACCCCAATGTTGAATCTATTAAAAAATATTGCAACACAAAGAAGGAAAGCAACATAGCCTGCAAAAGAAAAACACAGAGCTCACATTAGAAGAATATGTACCTCTGGACATTTTATAAAATTAGATTCATTCAATGGAACAAATAAGTGCTGAGCACATAACTTGTAGCAGGCGTGCAGCAGTGACTGGGAAGAGAGCAGGGAACACACGCAGACAGAGAATCCTGCTAACGCAGAATAGGGGAGTTAGATAATAAACGAGAACAGAGGAGGTTTGGCAGAGATAAGCGCTAAAAAGAAAAAGAAAACAGAATAAGGAGAAAGAGATAGACAGAATGCAATTTTAGATGAGATGGTCAAGGGATATAAGTGGCTCACACTCTCAATGGATTGAGTGAAAGAAGAAATGAAAGTTTGGATAAAGTGAAAAAAAAAAAAGAGTTGAGGGAAATAAGGAAAAACCTAAAAGGGCAAAGAAAATATGACATTAAATTATTTAAAATACAAGTAGGTTGGGCCGGAACGGGGGCGTAGTGGTTAAATTCGTGCATTCCACTGTGGCGGCCCAAGGTTCGCGGGTTCAGATCCTGGGTACAGACCGGCAAACAGCTTGTCAAGCCGTGCTGTGGCGGCATCTCGTATAAAGTAGAGGAAGATGGGCACAGATGTTAGCTCAGGGCCAGTCTTCCCCAGCAAAAAAGAGGAGGATTGGCATCGGATGTTAGCTCAGGGCTGATCTTCCTCGCACACACAAAATGCAAGTAGGCATAGGAAACTGCTAAATCAATATTACAAACAACAGAATGAGAAAGGTAGAGGAGAGGTTTAACAAACAAGCCATAAGAGGACAATGATAGTATTGAAAATATAAACGAGAAGAGCACAAATGCTGAGCACATACAGTGTGGTTCCAACAAGTGGACACTCACTGGCCTGAAATTACTGAATCCTGAGGCTCCTTCCAGCTTTAACGCTCCTTGTGGCAATGAGGACTTGACCCAGTGTGGTGGCTAGGGAGACGTTAAGACTAAGTGTGAACTTTAGCTTAAAAACTCTGTCCTTCAAGACTGACTGACACACCCATTTGTATATGCAACCTTCCTGCTCTCCTCCATCCCTAAGGAAATAGGCTCAAGCAGAATCCCGTAGATATTGATCTAAAATTTTGACACTACTTGAAGGCAAGATTGGGGTCTCCCATTTCTCCATCCCCAGGACCAGCATGAATCAGAATAAGTGTTAGAATAAGTACTCAATGAAGTTAGATCTCTAAAATATGTCAAGTAGTGGATGAAGAAGACAATACTTTGATTTTTATTTCAGAACATACTCTCATACACAACTTCATTTTAAAGGAAGGATAGCATACTTATTAAATGCCTTGCCTCTGCAGTGAGAAAGTTGCCTTCAAATCCCCAATCCACCTCGTACTAGATGCCTAATTTAGGGCAACTTAATTTGCCTACTTGCTTCTCAATTTCTTTATCTGTAAATCAGTTGTTTGTGAGGAACCTGGCATATAATAAGCACAACATAAATAACAATCCTGACAATAACCATCAATTATTTTTGTCTTAAACTGAGAAAACAGACTCAGAGAGGTTGGGAGACCTGCTAAACCCCATTCAGCAAGTACGTTACAGAGCAAGGACTAGGATTCTGGTGCTCAGATGCCTAGTGTACCTTTCTGTACGCGTGGTGGTGGAGGTAAGGAAGAAGAAGGAATCGATAGTTACCATATATATTGTATGTGCGTGAAGGACAGAATCTTGATTTTTAAATGTCATGGAGGAATTAGAAGGTATAAATACTTTTGGGGGAAGGAATGGGAAAGATAATTCAGTTTTGGGAAAGTTGAATTGGAAATGTTGCCACAAGATAGTAACGGAGATGACCATGTCATGCTCAATGGCTTTTCATTGCACTAACAATAAAATCTAAAGCCCTCTCAATGGCCTACAAATTCTTGTATTAACTGTTATATCTGTGTATATTGTATTATGTGTTCCTTCTATGACCTCCTTTCTTCCTTTCCTATACACATCGGTCTTTCTTGTGACTCTATGGCTATGCCAAGCCTGTTTTCGTTACAGTCTGTACACTGGCTGCTGTCTCTTCCTACAATTTTCTTTCCCCCAATTTTTGGATGCTTTTTTCCTCATTTAATGCAGATTGCTTTCAAAGACCATCTCCTCAGAGAGATCTTCCATTGTAACCTCTCCATAAGAGCTACCCACCCCACCCGTCACTATCTATCTCCTTACCTTTCTTTCTTCAAAGCAGTTAGCACTAACTGGACCATACACAGTCGTGCACCACATAACAACACTTCAGTCAATGAGGGACCGCATATACGACAGTGGTCCCATAAGATTAGTACCATATAGCTTGGGGTGTAGCAAGCTATACCATCTACATTTGTGTAACTACACTCTATGATGTTCGTACAATGATGAAATCTCCTAACGATACATTTCTCAGAACATATGCCCATTGTTAAGTGACACAACTGTATTAGTTTGTGCATGTGTGTGTGCACACAGGCATGAGTGCGTCTGCCTCTTCTGTTAGACTATATAGTCTATAAGGACAAGGGCTTTGTCTGAGCGTCACCAGGCCCCCTACCTCTAATGTCTGACATATGCTAAGTGAGCATTAACTATTCATGGCATACACAAATGAAGAAGCGACTGGTACAAGGACTTAAGATGACTAACCTCCACTTGGATTTAGTGTTGGTGACATGTCTTATTCATGGCTTACATTTTTGCTTTTCAATTGCTTGTTTAACTCATACAAGGAAAATATACACCTTCTCTGTTCACATTGGTCTTTGAAAGACTTAAAATTTGGACCCCAAGTAGAAAGGAAGCAGAGTAGCATAGCTTATCATGAAGAAAGCTAACCACTCAAATCCTTTTTTATTTCCTTTGTGTATGTGTGTGTGTATACTTCTATGTTAAAAAAATCAGCATACTTCTATGTTAACAAAAAATGGGAAATCTTTTAAGTAGAGATTGGGTTAAAAATCTGTGAATGTGAAGTTGCACATTATGCTTTGTCTGCTCTCTTTAGACAGGACTCCATCAGCTCAGTTACGTAATCAAACACTACAATGTCCTCAAGGTATCTAAATATGAGCTGCAGCCTTTTCTGCATACTTGATTCCTAAAGATAACTCAATAACAGTCCTGGTCTTCACATCCCCTGATCTACCGTGTGTGGAAATCTTGCTGTCAATGGTAGAGCAGGACAAAAGTGCTCTTGCCTCCCAGACATGTTCCAACATTTACAAAACGTATTGCCTGGAATTTCCTTTTCCTTCTTTCACTCTGGGCTGGCATACTTTCAGAATCTAGATATTAGTTTTCAGAAAAAGATTTCAGAATACTCCAAGAGGACAAGTATAGCATCTGTCTTGTTCAGAATTTATCAGAAGGCCTGACATAAAACAGTCCTTAATATATACCTGATGAATGAGTGAGTAAATGTACAACACATGAATAAATGAAAAAATTTCAGTTAAAAGTTTTAAAAAATTTATTTTTAACATTTTAATGTTTCTTATTGTCCCTTTGGGTTTTTAAATCTCCTTTCTTTTATTTTCATTGTTTTAACCACCCATTTTGAGTTTTATGGCACCCGTGTTTTTATTGTACCACATCACAGATCTTTTAGAAGCAAGAAAGTTATATCTCAAACAAATCTCCTTTTTTGCCTCCATCCACATTTTTACATTATTAATTATTTTGGTTATATTTAGCACCTTGTACTTTTTAATACTTTAACAGGACCAAGTTTAAATGTGGCCTATTGGACAATTTTTATCCTTTTAAACCTATGTGTATTTTGGTTTAATTCTCTGGCAACTTTTTCATTGTTCTCTTATGTTATTAAAAATAATATAAATGAATAGTTTAATAGGTATGTTAGCTTTTCAGTTACTACCTTGAGTTATTCAAATTGATCATTTTAAATCTCTTATGTGTGGGTGGAGCAGGCTGTATTTCTCCCCTTAATTTTACTGTTACTTTTACCTAAACTACCAAAGGAGTATTTGGCTCTGAAACTCAGATCAGGAATGATTGGTATTCCCTTGTATTAAGTATTTTAGAAAGTGACAATAATTTCTGTCTTCAAGAAAGAGTTTCCCCAGGCATGTGAAAAGCAATTAAAATACCACATAGTTGAATGATCCAAAAATGACTTAAAATTCTTGATAGAAGTTGTTAGATTGGGGAAATATAGAAATTTCAAGGTGATGTGTATTTGGTGATGTTTGTCATGTCAATTGTAAAATCATGGCTTTAAGAAACTCGAAATGAAATCTCTCTTAGTATCTTTGCTGAAGTTGCGTGTGCTTCGCTTTTCGGGACCTCGCTGAACTGGCCCAGCCTCACCTAGCAGCAATGGTGGCTGTGGAGGGTGCACAGTGAGGTCCTGCTCCTTTGGCCATACTTGATATAGAGGAGACAGGAGACTGCCCAGACACTTGGGCCCAAGGGCATCTGTGTTTTCTACCATGATGTGCACAGAGAGAGAAGTACAGAGAAGCTGAGCAGAGAGATGGAGAGGATGTCCGGATAGAGCTACATGCTCCCTGGTTGCTCTTTATATTAGTTATCTACTCTAGTGTAATAATAAAATCAACATTTATTCTCTTACAGTTTTGTCTCTCACAACCACGTTTTGCCTGTGGTTTTGGTCCTTTCAAGGCTTGGGTGGCAAAAGATTCATTCCCTGGCCACTCCTAAGGCTGCTCACAGGCCTGAGGTCCTCTCTGCTACTGGCCTGAGATATCGTTTCTGCCACGTGGGCCTCTAGGTGGGGCTACTTGCTTTCTTCAAAGCTGCTTTGCCAGAGCTAGGGCTTGGAGGGAGCTTGAGAAAGAGTGGAGAACCAGGCAGAAGCCACAGTCTTTTTGTTATCTCATCTTGAAATTACATCCCGTCACTTTTGCTGTATTTTATTCATTTGAAAAGAGTTACTAGGCCCACCTCACCTTTAAGAGGAAGGGATTACCTAACGGTATGAATACCAGGAGGTGAAGATCAATGAGGGCTACTTTAATGGCTGCCTACTAGAGTCTACCCTCTAGCCCCCAGCAATTCATGTTCCTACCGTATTAAAAAGATACGCAGCCTCTCCTAAGGTCCCCCAAAGTCTCATCTAGTTACAATACCAGCTCAAAGCCCAGAAGTACTTTATATAAATCAGGGTCAGGTGCAAATGAGGAACCTCAGATATAGCTTCTTAAGTATAGCTGCTCAGATACAGTTTCTATTATCTACAGATTTGTGGAACCAAAGAGACAAGTTATCTACCCCTCCCACATACCAAACTTAAAGCTACTTGTATCCCCCAGAGCAAAAGCTGGGAGAAAGAGAGAGACCAAGACACAAGTCATGGTGTTTTGTAACCTGATCTTGAGGATGACCCGCTATCACTTTGTCATATTTTATTCACTAGACGTGAGTCACTAGGTCCAGCCTACACTCAAGGGGAAAGGAGTTAAAAGGGCATGAATGCTGGGAGGCAGGGATCAGTGGTGGCCCCTGTGGAGGCTGCCTACCTCATCCTTCTAGAGGGCTTGCCTCATTTCTGTTCTGGATTACATTGAGACACTTCAAGGTTTAAAGAATTTTCCGTTTTGTTTTTAAGTTAGCTGAAGTCGATACCTGTTGCTTGAAACAGCAAAGTTAAGTCCAATTTCCCTTTTCTGAAACTGGACCTTTCTTATTGTTTCCTTGCATTTTTTCAAAAGTCACATTTTCTTGAAGCATCCAATATAGGTTAAAAATTTCTCACTGTCAGGAAAATTCTACCCCAAATTTTTCTTTTCACAGTCCTATGTTACCTCCTTGTGGTTTACGTCCACTGGAGAGAGTCACACTATTTTAACTGACATCTCTGCAATATTTTACACTATTAGCTGCTTCTTCATTCTTTTTTTTTTTCAAATAGAAGTTGATTTTATTCTGATACTGATACCGGCTCAACACAAGGTTGACATAAGGGAAGCCATATTGTAGAAAAGAAACCATATTGTAACTTTGAATGACCTCTGATTAACTAAACCAGACAAGCGCTGTGGATTTTATGGCCCCTCCCAGCTTCCATAAGTTGATAACTTTGTTCTTTTGAGTTCCTTAGGAATGTGATGACCCCCAGCAGAGAGTGTATGCTGATAACCATCATCAACGACAACTGAAAGATCAGGGTATATGGCATTGCTGTGGTCTCTGATGCATATCCAATAAAACAAGACTATCAGGAACTAAGAAGAGATGCCTGCCCCACCTGGAGACCAGATGCCTCCCCCACCTGGAGACCAGGCCCCCGTATAACTGGGCTGTAGTCTTTGTTTTGTAAAATGGTTTTCTTGGACATGAGCCAGCCATCTTCCCTCTTGCTAGCAAGCTGTAATAAAAAGTCCCTTCTTTCCTACTACCTTGTCTCTTGACTATTGGCACGTCTTGTAGCGGGCAGACGAGACCCCCTTTTGGGTGGTAACAATACTATTGCCAGTAATAGGGGGAGAGCACAGACCAGGTCTGGATACACAGCTCTGCTCCATAAAAGGTGGGGGAGTTTTCAGGAGCTGGGGTGGGTGGATCTTAGGCCATCTGATTTCTAAGTGGCTTTACCCAGAGGAAAAGTAAACTTCTCCTCTCTACAGGACAGGATGCTCCCAAGTCCTTGAGAAAATCCTGGCAAGAGGCTTCCAAAAAGATTTACATCTCAAGGGGAAAGGGAAGGAACTTACAGCGACAAGCTTTGTAAAGTAAACACTCTAAGTAAAGAGAAGTCACAGGCCTAAAGTCAGGAAGAAGCTTTTCTCAAGTTTACTCTCCCTGAGGGGAATGTGAAAGCCCTGTGGTTATAGCCTCACTACAGTTTCTGTCCCTTTTCCAGCGGTAGAGCCTTTTTGCCCCCGCCCCCTATTCCCTTCCCCAGCTGTAACTCTCCCAGTCTGTCTTCTTGAAGCCATGTTCCTTGTGGACTGTGCTTTTCCACCCTAAGTGGGATGTGAAGGCTGGAGGGGGCTGACAGGTGGAGGATTCCACTTCCTAAATTCAAGGGAAACCATTCCTCAGAGAGTAAGCCTTTGTTATGGAGATGTTCAGGAGGCTTGTTCTCCCTTCCCCTGCCAGATCCCTGAGGGCGTCTTTCTGAATCCACACTGTGAGAACCTAGTAGGTTCCTGGAGGGAAAGCCCACAAAAGGTTATGGTCCCCTAAGGCTGTGCCTCCAGAGATTTTTCAGTCTCGTGTTAGTCCATACTGAGCCTCCAGTAATTTGCCAAAATTGCCATCGAAGTGTTTCTACAATTTTGTGACTTCTTGCAACTTCTGTTGGAGCAGTCAGGTTTTCATTTGTGTATCTCTGCTTTCTCACTCTCGAAACACTTGATTCCTCTGTCTTCAATGACATCACATTCTCCTGGATTAACTCTTATTTGTCTATTTTTTTAGCGAGACATTCTCCCTTTTGATGTCCTTTCAGTTTTCAAGTACCTCAGGATCCCATCGTTTGTCCTCTTCTCTCACTACACACTGTCTTTGAATGAATGTAGCCTAACTGGTTTCAACGACCACCTGAAGTTGACAACGTGAATCTAAACCTCCATTCCAGATAGCCATCCACACCAACAGTGACAACTACCTATCCAGCAGCTCCACCTGATATCCCACGAGCGCATACAGTACAATGTGTCTTTTCCCAATTTATCCCCATCCTCAAAATCCTTCTTCCTCACAAGTACTTCCTCACTTGCCCAAGCTGGAAACTTGGATATCATCCTCGATTCTCTCTCTCTTCCTTATCCACGCAGCACCCGTCTAATCCCATTCCCAACCCTTGTCAATTTTTCCTCCTTAACATCACTTTTTCCAGCACACTTTTCTCCACCAATACCATACTTCTATACATTTTAAAATAAGTCAATATGATCTTTCTTGTGATGTAGAATATAAGAAAGAAATTAAGAGTATGGGATGTGGAAAGAGACTAGCTGGTTTTGAATCCTGGTTCTGTTACTTATTTACTAGCTATGTGACCTGTGACCTTGAGCAGGTTGCTTAGCCTATGAGTCAGGTTACTCCTCTGAAAAATCTGTGAAATAATGTTACCTCCCTCATGAAGTTTTTGATGAGACTAAATGAGATAAAGCAAGTAAAACATTTAGAATAACATGAGGCTCATAATAAACATAAAATAAATACTAGTTGTTACTGGAATTAGCTAATGACTGCAGTGACCTCCTAAGTAGAACTTCTTTCTTTACTCTTAGTCATCAATCTAAACCATTCTAACACTGCTGTGGAGTACAAATGTCATCATGTCCTTCCTTACTCTTTTTAAAATTTTTATTTATTTATTTATTATTGAGGTAACATTGGTTTATAAGATTATATAAACTTCAGGTGTACATCATTGTATTTCAACTCCTGTATAGATTACTTCGTGTTCAGCATCAAAAGTCTAATTTCCATCCCTCACCATACACATGTGCCCCTTTACCACTTTCACCCTTCCCCAACTTCCCTTCTCCTCTGGTAACCAACAATCTGTTCTCCTTATCTATGTGTTTTATTTGTTTATATTCCACATGAGTGAAATAATATGGTATTTGTCTTTCTCTGTCTGACATTTTTTGCTTAGCCCATCCATGTTGTCACAAATGATAAGATTTCATCTTTTTTACGGCTGAATAGTATTCCATTGTATATATACCACAACTTTTTATCCATTCATCCATTGATCATCACTTAGGTGGTTTCTGAGTTTTAGCTATTGTGAATAATGTTACAATGAACATAGGGCTGCATATATCTTTTCAAATTAGTGTTTTTGTGTTCTTTGGATAAATACTGAGAAGTGGGCTAGCTGGATCATAGGACAGTTTTATTTTTAATTTTTTAAGGCATCTCCATACTGTTTTCCATAGTGGCTACACAAATTTACATTCCCACAAGCAATGTATCAGAGTTCCCTTTTCTCCACATCCTCTCCAACACTTGTTTTTTCTTGTCTTTTTAATAATAGCCTTTCTGATGGGCTTGACGTGATATCTCAATCTCATTGTAGTGTTGATTTGCATTTTCCTAATGATTAGTGATGTTGAACATCTTTTCATGTGCCAGTTGGCAATCTGTACATCGTCTTTGGAAAAATGTCTGTTCAGATCCTCTGCACAATTTTTTTTGTGTGTGAGGAAGATTAGCCCTGAGCTAACAGCTGCTGCCAGTCCTCCTGTTTTTACTGAGGAAGACTGCCCCTGGGCTAACCTCTACGGCCCATCTTCCTCTACTTTATATAGGACATCACCACAGCATGGCTTGATAAGCGGTGCATAGGTTGGCACTTGGGATCTGAACCCGTGAACCCTGGACCACAGAAGCGGAGCATATGAAGTTACCCACTATACCACCGGGCTGGCCCCCTCTGCACATTTTTAAATCAGATTGTTTGTTTTCTTGTTGTTAAGTCATGTGCATAAGTTCTTTATATATTTTGGATATTAGCCCCTTATCAGATATATGATTTGCAAATATCTTCTTCCACTTGGTAGGTTGACTTTTCATTTTGTTGATGATTTCCTTTGCTTTGCAGAAGCTTTTTAGTTTGATATGGTACCATTTGTTTATTTTTTATTTTGTTTCCTTGCCTGTGGAGACATTTCCAAAAAGATGTTGCTAAGACCAATATCATTGGGCACACTGCCTATGATTTCTTCTAGCAGTTTTATGGTTTCAGGTCTTACATTCAAGTCTTTAATACATTTTGAGTTAATTTTTCTGTATGGTGCAAGATAATGCTCTACTTTCATTCTTTTGCATGTGGCTGTCCAGTTTTCCCAACACCATTTATTGAAGAGACTTTCCTTTCTCTATTGTATGTTCTTGGCTCCTTTGTCAAAAATTAGTTGTCCATAATGTGGGTTTTTATTTCTGGGCTCTTAATTCTGTTGCATTGATCTGTGTGTCTGTTTTTCTGCCAGTACCATGCTGTTTTGATTACTATAGCTTTGTAGTATCCTCGAAATCAGGGAGTGTGATATTTCAAGCTTTGTTCTTTATTCTTAGGATTGCTTTGATTATTCAGAATCTTTTATAATTCCATATAAGATTTAGGATTCTTTGTTATATTTCCATGAAAAATGTTGTTGGGACTTTGATAGGGATTGCAATGAATCTGTAAATTCCTTTAGGTAGTATGGCCTTTATAATTATGATTGTTCCTCCAATTCATAAGCATAGAACATCTTTCCATTTCTTTGTGTTTTTGATTTCTATCAACAATGTCTTATAGTTTTTAGTGTACAAGTCTTTCACTTCCTTGGCTAAATTTATTCCTAGATATTTTCTTCTTGTTGCAATTGTAAAAAGAATTGTATTCTTGATTTCTCTTTCTGTTATTTCATTGTTAGTGGATGGAAATACAACTGAGTTTTGTATGATTTTTTTATCCTGCAACTTAGTTTATTATTTCTAAAAAGTTTTTTGATGGATTTTTTCAGGGTTTTCTATACATAAAATCATATCCGTCACAAACAGTGACAGTGTTACTTCTTTCTTTCCAATTTGGATATCTTTTATTTCTTTTTCTTGCCTAATTTCTCTGACTAGGACTTCCAATAAAATATTGAATAAGAGCGGTGAGAGTGGGCATCCTCGTCTTGTTCCCGTTCTTATAGGAATAGCTTTCAGTTTTTCACCATTGAATGTGATATTGGTTGTGGGTTTGTCATATATGGTCTTTATTATGTTGAGGTACTTTCCTTTAAACCCCTTTTTATTGAGAATTTTTATCATAAATGGATGCTGAATCTTGCTGAATGCTTTCTCTGCATCTATTGAGATGATCATATGATTTTTATTCTCATTTTGTTAATGTGGTATGTCACATTGATTATTTTACAGAATTTGAACCATCCTTGCATCTCTGGAATAAACCCCACTTGATCATGGTGTATGATCCTTTTAATGTATTGTTGTATTCGATTTGCTAATATTTTGTTGAGGATTTTTGTATCTATGTTCATCAGCAATATTGGCCTGTAATTTTATTTTATTTTGTTTTATTTATTTATTTTGGTGGGGAAGATTAGCTCTGAGCTAACATCTGTTGCCAATCCTCCTCTTTTTGCTGAGGAAGATTGGCCCTTGGCTAATGTCTGTGCCCATCTTCCTCTACTTTATATGGGATGCCTGCCACAGCGTGGCTTGATAAGCAGTGCGTAGGTCCACTGCCTGGATCCAAGACTGCGAACTGCATACAGCTGAAGAGGAGTGCACAAACTTAACCACTACCCTACCAGGCTGGCCCCCAATTTTATTTTTTTGTGTTGTCCTTGTCTGGTTTTTGTATCAAGGTAATGTTGGTCTTGTGAAATGAGTAAGGAAGTATTCTATCTTCTTCAATTTTTTGGAAGAGTTTAAGAAGAATAGGTATTAAACTTTCTTTGAATGTTTGGTAGAATTCACTGGGGAAGCCACTCCATTCTTGACTCTTGTCTTTTTGGGAGGTTTTTTGATTACTGTTTCAATCTCCTTGCTAGTGATTGGTCTCTTCAGATTCTCTGTTTCTTCTTCATTCAGTTTTGAAAGGTTGTGTGATTCTAGGAATTTATCCATTTCTTCTAGGTTACCTAATTTGCTGGCATATAGATTTTCATAGTATTCTCTTATGAATCTTTGTATTTCTATGGTATCTGTTGTAATTTCTCCTCTTTCATTTCTGATTTTATTAATTTGAGCCTTCTCTCTTTTTTTTCTTAGTGAGTCTAGCTAAGAGTTTGTCAATTTTGCTTATCTTTTCAAAGACCCAGCTCTTAGTTTCATTGATCTTTTCTATTGCCTTTTTAGTATCTATATCATTTATCTCCACTCTGATTTTTATTATTTCCTTCCTTCTACTGACTTTGGGCTTCTTTTGTTCTACTTTTTCTAGTTCTTTTAGGTGTACTGTTAGATTGTTTATTTGAGATTATTCTTGTTTCTTGAGATAGGCTGTATTGCTATAAACTTCTCTAATAGTACTACTTTTGCTGTATCCCATAGATTTTTTTTTTTAAAGATTTTATTTATTTATTTTTCCCCCAAAGCCCCAGTAGATAGTTGTCTGTCATAGCTGCACATCCTTCTAGTTGCTGCACGTGGGATGCGGCCTCAGCATGGCCGGAGGAGCGGTGCGTCGGTGCGCACCGGGATCCGAAACCCGGGCCACCAGCAGCGGAGCGCACGCACTCAACCACTGAGCCACAGGGCCGGCCCTGTATCCCATAGATTTTTGCATGTTGTATTTTTATTTTCATTTGCCTGCAGGTATTTTTTCACTTCTCTTTTGATTTCTTTGTTGACCCAATAGCTGTTCAGTAACATTTTGTTTAATATCCACATATTTTTGACTTTTCCAGTTTTCTTCTTGTGGCTGATTTCTAGTTTCATACCATTGTGGTTATAAAAGATATTTGATATTATTTCAGTCTTTTTAAATTTGTTGAGACTTGTTTTGTATCCTAAGATGTGATTTACAGTGGAAGATGTTCCATGTGTATTCAAAAAGAATGTGTATTCTGCAGCTTTTGGACAGAGTGTTCCATATATATCTACCAAGTCCATCTGGTCTAGTGCTTCCTTCTTGATCTTCTGTTGGATGATCTATCCATTGATGTAAGTGGAGTGTCCAAGTCCCCTACTCTTATTGTGTTACTGTCAATTTCTCCTTTTATGTCTATTAATATTTACTTTATTTATTTAGTTGCTCCTATGTTGAGCCGATAGAAATTTACAAGTGTTATCACCCCATTGCATCATTCCCTTTATCATAAAATAATGTCCTTCTTTTTCTCTTCTTTCAGTTTTTGTTTTAAAGTCTATTTTTTCTGATATAAGTATTGCTACCTCATCTTTCTTTTCATTGCCATTTGCATGGCGTATCTTTTTCTATCCCCTTCACTTTCAGTCTATGAGCATGTTTAGGTCTGAAGTATTTCTCTTGTATGCAGCATATATATGGGTCTTGTTTTTTAATCCATTCATCCACCCTATGTCTTTTTATTGGAGCATTTAGTCCATTTACATTTAAGGTAATTATTAATAGCCATGTACTTATTGCCATTTTGTTACCTTTTCTGGATATTTTTGTAGTTCTCTGTTCCTTTTCTTCTTGTCTTGCCCTCTTCCCTTTTGGTTTGATGACTTTTTAGTGTTATATTTGGATTCCTTTCTCTTTATTTTTTGTGTATTTATTATAGGCTTGGTTTGTGGTTACCCTAAGGTTCATATAACAACCTATGTATGTAGCAATCTATATATAAGCTGATGGTCTTCTAAGTTTGACCTCATACTAAAAACCCTACATGTTTACTCCCCCTCCTACATTTTATGTTTTTGACATCATATTTTACCTCTTTTAATTTTGTGTCTCCCTTAACCTCTTACGGTAGATGTAGGTGATTTTAGTACTGTTGTCTTTTGACCTTCATACTCGTTTTATTTTTTTTTTTATTGGTTTGTAACATTGTAAAAATTTCTGGTGTACATCATTGTACTTCTATTTCTGCATAGATTACATCATGTTCACCACCAAAATAGGTTGTTGATCCACTACCTTTACTATATATTTGCCTTTACCAATCATATTTTTCCTTTGATAATTTTCTTATTTTTGTTTGTGGTCTTTTCTTTTTCACTTGAAGAAGTCCCTTAACATTTCTTGTAAGGCCAGTTTAGTGGTGATGCTCCTTTAGTTTTTGCTTGTGTGGAAACTTCTTTATCTCTCTTCCACTCTGAATGGTAACCTTGCCAGGTGGAGTATTGTTGATTGTAGGTTTTTCCTTTCAGTGCTTTGAATATATCATGCCATTCCCTTCTAGCCTGTAAAGTTTTTGCTGACAAGTCAGCTGATAGCCTTATGGAGTTTCCCTTATATTTAACTTGTTGTTTTTCATTTGCAGCTCTTAAGATTCTCTCTATCTTTAATTCTTGCCATTTTAATTATAACGTGCCTTGCTATGGGCCTTTTTGGTTTCATCTTGTTTGATACTCTCTATTCTTCCTGGACCCGGATGTCTGTTTCCTTAACCAGGTTAGGAAAGTTTTCAGCTATTATTTGTTCAAATAATTTCTCAGCCACTTTGTCTCTGTCTTGTCCTTCTGGGACACCTATAATGCAAATTTTAGTAAACTTGATTTTGTCCCAGAGGTCCCTTAAACTGTCCTAATCTTTTTACATTCTTTTTTCTTTTTCTGTTCAGCATGGGTGATTTCCTCTACTATGTCATCCAGATTGCTGATGTGTTCTTCTGTGTCATCTACTCTGCTTTTGATTCCCTCTAGTGCATTTTTCATTTCAATTATTGTATTCTTTAGCTCTAATTGTTTATTTTTTATATTTTCTAACTGTTGAAGCTCTCACTGTTTCCTTTCCCAGTTCAGTGAGCATCCTTATGACCATTAGCTTGTAATCTTTATCTGATAGATTGTTTACCTCTGTTTTGTTTTGTTCTTTTTCTGAGGATTTGTCCTTTCCCCGTATTTGGAAGATATTCCTTTGTCTCCACATTTTACTGACTTCTCTGTGCTTGTGTTTATGTATTAGGTAGATCAGCTATGTCTCCAAATCTGGGAACTGTGGCCTTATGTAAGGCCAAATATGCTAACTGTGGCCCAGTAGCATGCTCCTCTCTTATCACTCATGCCAAATGCTCGAGGGATGTTGCTTCTGTGAATTGCATGTGGCTTTCAGTTGTGGCAGTGCTGCAATTGCTGCAGGCATACAGGTAGGCAGGACTGGCCCCTGGGATGACTGGTTGCAAGCTCTGGCCACGAGTGGCTGCTGTCTGTGTGCATGCTATTGGGTGGGGTAGACCCTTGGTACAGATGGCTTTGAGGTCTAGTGGCACACAACTGCTGAGGGTTTGCTGGTGAGCAGGTCAGGCCATTGATACGGCTGGTGAAGGGGCCCAGCAGCACACAAGTGCTGTGAGCTCACTGGTAGGAAGGGCAGGCCTCTGGTGTGGCTGGTTGCCAGGCCTGGCAGCACACTACTGCTACAATTGTGCTGGTGGGTGTAGCAGGCCTCCGGTACGGCTGGTTGCAAGGCTCAGCACTATGCAAAGGTTGTTATCTAGTTGCTGGGTGGGGCAAGCCCCTGGTGCAGCTGGCTGTTCAACTAGTACCTACTGTTGGCTCACTGGTGGGCAAGGCAGGCCCCCTCTGCAGGTGAGTGTGTGACCCAGTGGTGCACAACTCCCTTGGGTGCACTGGCGGGTGAGGCAGGCCCCCAGTGCAACTGGCTGTGAGGTCCATGACCACTGCTAGCTCACTGGTGGGCAGGGTAGGCCCCCAGCATGTGCTGGCTGTGTGCAGGGCAAGCCCCTGCACTAACAGTCTAAAGGAAGAAATCCAAAATGGAGCCTGCCACCGTTGGAGTCAGCACCGCTGGCCTAGGTCTTAAAAATGGCTGCTGCCAGTGTCTTTGTCCCTGGTGGGGGGGTCCAGCCACCTCTTGCCTCTCTGGGATGTCTCTGAGCTTAGTAAGTGAGTCTCTTATGAATGGAATATGCACTTTTCTATCTGGTGTTTTTGTGCTGGTTTCTGGCCAAGTGAGTTTATGCACAGGCCCTTTAAGAGCAGGTTTTCCTTTTCCTAAAGTTCTATAGTTTTCCTGGGCATATACCCCATTGGTTTTTAAAGCCAGGTGTTTTCGGGTCCATTTCTTTTGTGCTGGATCTAAGGGCTAGTGTGCCTAATATGGAGCTTGAATCCCTTGCTCCTCTGGGAAAAGCTCCATACCTTTGGTATTGCTCTCGACTGCGAACCGCCATGGCTAGGGTGTGGTTATTTCCTCAGCAGGGCTGTATCTCTGCCTCTTCTACCCCCTCTGTGTTGTCCCTTGTTATGGAGGCTCTTTTCATCCAGTTTCCAGATCTCTCTCAGAGGAAATTGTTCCACAGCTAGTTGTGGATTTGCTGTGTCCATGGGAGGAAATGAGCTCAGGATCCTTCTACACCACCATCTTCCAAACTTCTCCCCTTACTCTTACCAAATCTTTCAATGGTTATCAATTGCTCTCTAATCCAAAACACTTAGTGTGCTGTACAAAGACTCTCATAATCTTGTTCCCACTTAACTTTTCAGCCATATTTCTTGTCAGTCTTTCTCATCCTCACAATCTCGCATTATTCATTCTTTCATTTTTACTGGGTAATTAGTATTAGTAATTAGGTAACTAACAGCGACACTGTCCTGCCCTCATAGTGCTTAGGCTTTTCGTGGAGCCATTCATGTTGTCTGACTTTCAGTTCTCCAAACTGATCACACTTTTTCTCAGCTCTAGGCCTTTGCAGATACTGCCCCGTCTGGCTTTCCTGCTTTTCTTCCCACTACTTGATGGTGTTATTACTCTCATACTTTGAGCTTGAGATTAGACATGCTTTTCCCCTGGAAAGTCTTCACTAATACTAGTTTGTCATCCCTTGTTGGGCTCCTGTAGTGCACTGGAGTCAGTCTTATAACAATTTTCTATTTACTTTTCAGTTTTGCTCACAGACAGATTCTGGGGGGCCAAGACTGTGTTCTCATTCATCATTGCATCTCCATTACCTAAAATCTGCCCACTGTGCATTGGGTCTTCAACACACATCTGTTGAATGAATTTTGAGGCATGTTCCACTGGAGGGCTGTTGGAGCAGGGATCTAGGTATATGGGGGACTGTGGACTCACCTGGGAAAGAACTTGCCCTAGTGTGAAGTTAAAAATGTTGAGTTCAAAGGCATTAGGCTAGCAAGCAAGAGAAGGGACCACTTTGAATATAGAATGGAGTTAGTTAAAAAGTCATCTGGCCCAGTACCATGAATCAAAGCAAAAGAGGTGGGGGGAGAGAGAGAGAGACAGAGAAAGACAAGGTAAATGAGCTGTTTACTACAATTTCTGAGAGATCTGACAGCATAAAGGGTCAACAGAATTGGAGATGGAAGTTTAGTTAATAACTGACACTTTAGCAGGGACATAGGCCATGCCGTTTTCCAGACCTCAGCTGCCTGGCTGTCTGACATCAGAAGCCCCAGCACAAACTCCAGGAGATATCAATAGCAATGGCAGTGCCCCTGGTGTGCACTAGCTATGGAAATAACCTTTCCCTTGTTGGCAGATACAGAAGACGTCTGTGCAGCAAGCTGAGTCAGAAAGGAGGAGAACGGTAGTTGCTGCAGGATAATCAAGAAGACTAATCTTGCATCTCCCTTGATATAAGCCAAAAGTATTTCTGGAAATGTCTGGAGGAATCTGTGCCTGAAGATCAAAAAGATGAAGAGCAGGTAGGGGCAGAGGAAAATAAAGTTTTACTTTTGACTATTAATATGAATCTAATTGGATCTCCCATGTGCTATAATCTACGATTATATTCACAATGCCAGCTCTTTATATATGTGTCTTTGTTTTTGACCCTTACACAGACTTTCCTTAAATTAGTTAAAATCTCTTGTTTAGATCCCATATGTGCACACGTTGTTTGAATGCTTTGTATTGGTCAGTGTGTGTGAGGTTATGCTGTAATAACAATCACCCACAAAACTCTTGGCTTACAGCAAAAAAGCCTTCTCATTTATGTGTTCCTGTGGGTTTTCTTTCACTTTATTCTACACGTTATCTTCATTCCAGGATCCAGACTGAAGAATAAGCCCCTTTGGGGGATATACTGTCCTTGTGGCAGAACAAAAGGAAAGGTGCAAAACCTAGCAGTGATTCCTAAAACTTCTGCAATAGACTTCACCTGTTAATATTTGATTGGCATACCTGACATCTGGAGGGAGAGACACTGCAAATCACATGGCAATGTGTAGGGGGGATTAATCTTCTCATCGCACTTGCAAGGAATAACTGGTAACAGTAACCCAGTAATCTATATGCTTCCTTAATTATACAAATAATCCCAAAAGTTATTTCCCCTTTCTATACATCTTAGTTGATATGTGTACTTTAGCACTATTGTTGTCACGTTTGGTTTCCCATTCAGCATGGCTGTTTCTCTACCATATTTTAATGGTCGTTTAGCTATAATGGCAAAATCATAACCATCATACTCTTACATTAGGACACTGTGTCTTCAGTTTTCTTGATACCTTGAGAACTACATGTCCAAATATCTATTTTCAGCTGCTTTCTTGTTTTTTTAAAGGAACAAGTTTTAGTTATTTAAATATCATAGTGATATTTTTTCTTATTATTGGAACTACTTTCTTTTGTGTGAGATTATTACGTATGCTTGAAACTGTTTCATGTTCTCTAACACCTTTCTTATCACCAGTACCAACTTACAATTACCCTCATGCTCCCAATCAATTTATTCTTATTACAGACAGCCCAAGTTGTTTTATTCTTCTTCTTTCATATCTTGAGCAATAAGTGTTCTCATTTAATTTGTAAAACTAAGAAACTCTTTACTTCTCTAAAACAAGAGGCATGTGGTGCTTATGGGAAGTCTGGAGAATTATGAAGACCAGCAATTTAGTATATCTACGAAAAATTTGACTTCCTCCATAAAAGTGAGTTTTCTCAATGCTTCCATTTATATTTCCATGTCTCTGATACAAAAAATTTCACCAACATTTTGTAACTTTCTTTGCATAAATTGAATATCTTATGTTATCCAAGTGAGAGAAAACTCCCATTGCTTATCCTAAACAGTAAGGAAATTTATTGGCTCATATAAATGGAAGTCCTGAGGTAGGACTGGTTCAGAGTAAACACAATCAACCTGTGGTTATTTGACTTCTTCCTTTTCCTTATTTTGCTTTATTCTGAGACTGATAGCAGGGGGGGAATAGACTTCACATCCCTAAGTGATAACAACTGGAAGATGAAAGATATTTTCATCTCTGAAAGTCCTTCTAGGGGAAAAACAATTCTGGGAGGAACTTACTCAGAAGCTCTAGGGGAAGGTTTATGGTATTTCATTGGCACAAATCCAGTCGCATGTCATTCCTTAACCAATCGCTAGTAAGGGTGATGCGATTATCCTTGATAAAAGCAGGCACCACCTGAGGGTGGCAGCTAATGTCAACAGCTCTTTTGGCACATGATTTCAGTAAGAAGTTGTGAATACCAGAGCAAAATCAGCATTCACACAGAAACAAATGCTGGATAGGCAGCCAACAATAATAATGTTCAATTCATCCTACTCTGAATGTGTTTACCTGTTGTGTTTTGTCATTGTATCTAAAATGATAAGAAGAAAATCATTCATTTTTATGAGCAGATGCCAGAGAGAAAGAATGGTTTTTCTTAAACATTTAAGTCATTTCCTCTGATGCTTTGAAGGATTTTGCTCCTGTGTCTTACATGACTCGTAATTCTTGATAATTTCAATATCTACATAGATAGTCCTATAATGTTGTGGCTGCTTAGTTCCTTTATCTTCCTTCCTTCAATGAGGAAGTCATGTACTCTCTCTTGCCCTTCTTTCCCGATGTTATCATTTAGGCCTTATCATTACCAAGACCCATACCCTGTCCTTAATCTCAATTTCAAGCATCACTCTGTCTTTCTCTCCTATCACAGTCAACACTTTTTTTTGTTGGGCTCATTTCTTTTTATATCTCAAATCCAGAAGCCATAATACTCACCAGGGCCTCCAATTCATTGATTCTACCTCTTAATACTTTCTCTTATCTGTTTTATGTCTTCACTCCTCTCTTTAGCCTGCTTAAATTCCCCCATCAATCATTATTGTCACTCTATTGTGTACAGTTTCAACTTTTTTGTTTGTTTCTCACTTTATTAAAACTTTTTTGTTGAAGTACAACCCTAATTAAATCAAATTCTCCCCTTAATGTGTTCTTGAATCTACACAACTGAATAAAGCTAGATGACTGCATAGCTAATTATCTCACTCTAAATTCATGATTACTGATCTCAATTAATATTGCCTGGCCATCAGACTACATAAGCATTGCTAGTCCATTAACCCTCCTACTCTCTCTTAGATAACTATTTCATACCTTTGCTTTTCTTCTTAAACATCCACTCGCAGCTCATGATCTTGCTTCCTATTTTACTGAGAATGAAGAAGCTAGCAGAAGAGAATTATCACTGGAACACACCACCAAATCTACTCATATGGGCATCTGGCCTATATTTGGGCCCTTTTTCTTATTACCGTGGATGAACTGTCTTTCCTCCTAGCAAAGCTCAACTTTTTCACTGGTGCACTTGCCCATGACCTCTTGCATTCTAATGATCATCATTCTAGCAAATCTTCCCTCTTTCTCCTATATCTTCTTATTTTCTTCCCATAAGCATACAAACTGTTCTATTTTTTCTCAATTGAAAAACACCTTATATGGATCCTACTTACTCTGTTGGCTTCTAACTCTTCTATCTCTGCTCTTCTTTGCAGCAAAACACCTCAAAAGTATTGTGTATCCTCACTGCCTCCAATTTCTCTCTTCTCATTCTTTCTTTTTTGTTTCTTAAGGGCGAGAAATCCTGGGTTTCCTCTTCTCCTTTTTTTTTTTTTTTTTTTTTGTGAGAAAGATCATCCCTGAGCTAACATTCATGCCAATCCTCCTGTTTTTGCTGAGCAAGACCAGCCCTGAGCTAACATCTATTGCCAATCCTCCTCGTTTTTTTCCCCCTTTTTCTCTCCGAAGCCCCAGTAGATAGTTGTACGTCATAGTTGCACATCCTTCTAGTTGCTCTATTTGGGACGCCGCCTCAGCATGGCCGGACAAGCGGTGCGTCGGTGCACGCCTGGGATCCAAACCCGGGCCGCCAGTAGCAGAGCGCACACACTTAACCACTAAGCCACGGGGCTGGCCCCCTCATTCTTTCTTGAATTTACCTCAACCAGGCCTTTGCCTCTCTCCATTAAAGTTGTTCTTGTCAAGAAAATCAGTGACATAATATCCTTATTGTCAAATACAAAGGTTAATTCTCATTCTTCACCCTATTTGGCCTATCGGCCTCATTGGGCACAGTATCCTTTAAACATTTCTTTCCTTGGCTTTTATATGCTCCTGGTTTCTTCTTACTGACCACTTCTTCCTTGTTGCTTTTGTTGGTTCCTCACCTCCTTAACTTTTAAAATTTGGAATGCCCTAGAGCTCAGGCTTCAAAATCTTCTCTACTCTATAAACTCTCAAACTCCAAATCTTTATCTCCGGTTCAAACGACCTCCCTGGCTTCCAGGTGTATGTAGCACACTGTCTGCTCAGTGTCTACATGTGCGTAACATCAAGGTTACAGAAGAGGCTTAGTGAATGGAGCTAAGGAATGAAATTAAGGTAAATGACGTGTCCCCACAAAACTTCAGTAGAGGTAAAAGAAAAAAAGGATCTCAATATATGTGATATGATTGGGTAGTCTCTGGAAACGAAGAACAGCTGCATTTTAAATCAGAATTGGCTTGGGGAAGAAATAGATAACCTGTACCACTAAGGGTTGTATCTGACACCTGGCCCTTGGAGAATGTTCTGAGATACTTTACCTATGGAGGGCATCTTGATGCCTATCAGATTAAAATGTCACTCTTAATAGAACCTCTAGTGCCTGCTCCCCATGGCTAATGGTGCAGGGAGTAGAGATTAATTTACTAGGAGCAGTGCTGGTCTTTGGTAAGGAAACTGAATGTCTGAGAGGTGCTGTGGAAAAGCCTTTGGAACAACATACGACTGGATAGTGAATGCTCCACCTGGAGAGTCTCACGTGCCCAGGGTTTTGTGAGCTCATTAGCATATATCAAAGAAACTCCTTGATGAAGTAAACAGCTGTACATTTGTGTTTAAACCAACCTTGACATCATGTTTTAGAAAACTTGTGTCAAGCAAGAAGAAAGGGGGTGTATTGCACACATGCTTGGGCTAATTAAGGGACCCAACTGGCTTTATTAGCTGTAACTGGACTGCTATTGAAAACTGTATTAGGGCCAGTGTTTGAGCCTTTGACTGAGAGCTCATACTGCCCAGGATCCAGAGAGTTGGGTCGGGGGAGGGAGGAGAAGGAGTCCAGTGCCAGGAACTTGAGAGGAAGATTTTGAATTGTGATTGGAACACACCACTGAAATGTTAGTGGGGTGTGAAGCCTCTGAGGTATAGATGCAACAGAGAAGAATAGAAAATGTATAGAGTCTGGTGCTAAGAATTATATATGCTTTCAAAACTACAAATGCTGCCCTTTCTACAGCAGAATGTCTGACATCAGTCAAAAAGTTACTCAGTAATGTAGGTGGAGGCTGAGATTTATCTGTCAAGTGAACACATATCATTGAAAGGACCTTAACGTATATGTCAAGACTTGAGGGACTTTTGCATAGAGGTGCTGTGGCACACAGCGTGAAAAATGATGTCCAGTTAGTGCCAGTGCTGCAGGAGACATTTCCAATGAAAAGAATCACGGGCTCCAGGAAGACCATTTTACTGGCCATGGAAGGCCAGTAAAATCAAATTAGAGGAAATGGCAGAGGCAACACTCCTAAAGAAACAAAGATGGAATAGTGGGGTTGTATTATGGCTGAAGGCACAGTTCAGATGGAGGGAGCTGACACTGGTGTCGCCATGATGATGCTCCCTGAGTCTAATCACAGACAAGCAGAGTCTCAGGGAATGGGAGTGAGCAGACGATTCACCTCTGGCTGGGAAGTTCCTTAAAGGATACCAGGGGATCTAGTCAGAGATGATGCCAGTTGCCTGGATCCCAGTTGGCAGAACTGGCTATTGATTAACACAAACAGAGCAGGTACATCTATCCACTCAGGCCTTAGTACCTAGAGGTCCCAAGTTGATTTTGAAGGTAGATTCAGAGAAAACATAAAGGAGTTCACAGAACTATATAAAGTAGAAAAGAAGAGGGTTGAAACAAAAGCAGGACTGTTGGGAGAGGGTGCACTGACTGGTTCAGAGGTGAGTGTTGGAAACAGAGATGGGCTGGAGTGATGAGCAATTTTAGTACATGAAAGAACACCATCTTAGTAGAAGATCCCTTTTCAGAATTCAGAACCCTTGGACTAGGCTGCTGAGGTGGACAGTGTGTGTCCACAGGGATGAGCCCTCGTCCTGAGAGGGGAGGAAGTGGGGCACAAGACCCAGGCTGCTGACACGGCATCTTTCCTGGCTGCCCATGAAGCCTCCTAGGCAAGAACCACTGGAGACAAAAGCTGACACTGGGGAAAGGAGTACAGCAAAGAAAATAATTTGCTTGGGTTGGGAGACATGTCCCAGGTGGAGAGAGGGAAACCTTTCATGCATTTAGGTAACTGGGCAGCCAGAGAGATTCTTTAAAAACAATTACAGATTCACTGACAGGCGGAAGAGAAGAGTGGGATGGGCTGAGGAAGCCCAGGTAAATGTTGTGCATTCATGTCTCTTAGAGGAGAGAGGCCTTCTCTATGAGGAATAGGTTGGAAGTAAACTGTTTTTAGGAATATGTAGCACTATACTGAAACTTTTATCTTTTTAGCAGAAGACATGAAAATTCCTGTAAGAAAGGTAACGTGCTTCGATAAAACCATACTTGATCAGTGAGCTATGGAGCAGAAGGAAATGCACGCTGGCACTGGGCTTTCCTTTGGAGGAAGGTAAGAGAGCGGGGAGAGGAGCCAAGCTCCCTACTCTAGTGGAAGAGGCCAAGAGAGAGATGTGGTCTGGTGACGGGGCTGGGAGGAAAGGCAGGGCGTCAAGGCAAGCCCACTGACTGGGACGTGTCATGCACGGTGCAAAGAGCCCCATCACACAATCCAACCGGTATTCAGTCAGCTACGTGCTTTCTGTGTAGCTTTCTTCAGAAAGCTGCTGTTAGGGCTGCTTTGGGGTCAAATTTCCGTTCAACTAGACACAGATGGATTACGTAGAAGTGGTGAACGTCTAATACATATCATTTTCATTAATGCATAAAATTTGTTTTTGTCTCAAAAGCATTCTTAAAAATTTCATATAGTTCTATATCTAGTGCATCTCGAGAAACACATCTACGGAAAGTTGGTGATGAAAACATACCATATAAATATTCAAAACGTTTTTTGTATAGACAAGTGATAAGTGAAAGTAAAAATGAAATCAAAATTATCAGGCATTCAGTGGCTTATTAATTAGCAACTGATTTCACAGCTTCACTGGAAGCAAAATTTAGCAGTTAACACCCTCACGTTTATATAAAAAATGATCAATAAGCTAAATCCCATGTTTTTATTGCTGAGAGTGTATTACTGCATGTGTATTAGAGTACATTCTCACTTCTTGGGTCAAATATTCTTTCATCAGAGAAGCAAAAAAGAATTAAGATACCGACCTGTCTTAATTTAAAGTTTTGATATTTTTCTCACCAATTTGATATTCTGCCCTATATAATTTTTGTATTAATTTAGATTTTAAAAAATATTGCTTTTAATAGTATTTATTTTGATTACTGAATTATTTGGTACCCTCTTAAATGTTGTGTCTAAGGCAAGTGACTCTCTCTTCATCCTGGTCCCCACCCCGGGTGGCAGCAACATCACCTATTTGGGCTGGGTGCTGAGATGAGCAGCGATGGCCAGAAGTCCGCAGCATTAGTATTGATGGTGGAGAAACGCTTAAGACATTCTGGATATTTCCTTAATTATTTGAGATAAGCTCCACTTTTTGGTGTGACCAGTTCTAGTGAAAGTTAGTACTCCCCAAGGCAAGGCCTGATGTACATCTGAAAAAGAGAAGCTTTTAAATTATTGGTAGTTTGCACAATTCTTTGAAAGAGTATCAGGAGATTCATTTAGCAAGTTGAGCAAGTTACCTGCTGGTCTGAGCACGGTAAAGGGGAAGTATAAACAATGCAGAGGGTACAGTGGAGAGGCACACGTGAAAAAGCCCCTATTGCAGTGAGACAGATGGTGAGGCTTCAGCTTGGCACAGGAGGAAAAAAGTAGGAACCCTTTGGGAATTCATTCTTTTTCCCTTTAAACACTCTTATTCCTTTCATCTTTTAGAATTAAGCTTCCTTCAACTCCACTACTTTAACCCAAGCAATACTTTTCTATTTTGACTCTTTATTATGTTTTCATAGTCTCCCATTTTTCTACACAGTCGCATGTCGGCCCAGGACCACATAAGTTTGAGTCAATCACAGAAGCAGCAAGAAACACGATCTCGGCTTTTCCTTAACTGGATCAAGACGTTGTCCCGGACTTAAGATCCTAGAGCCATCCATTTTCTGTGTAGCTCCTTTCCCCATGTTCCTTTAGCTGCCAACAAAATAGTGGGCCACGTATGTCAGACATAAGCCCCAGATGCTCAACTGGTCGCTAAGTTTAGCACCATTGTGGTCCCAACTATAAGTCTGTAAGACTGAGCCTTTCCATACTTTGACCTAATTCATTCTCTAGGATCAAAGCTTCAGTGTCAACTACATTTCTCACTTTAGCTTTACGTCGTGTCTTTCATCTTGTTCTTATTGGTTTTTCCAGGAGCTTGATCTTGCCCTATCTCTCACATATTGACAATTTCTCCAACATACACTCAGATCTCTAGGAATGGCAACATGTCCTTTTGGGTCCCAAGAACTGAGCTAATACCTGGCTTCCCCAGTTGACTGGTTGGCTTGGAACTTATTGCTAAGTGTTATTGCTGGTGTTATGGCCCCTGTGGCAAAAGTGATTTTTTAATGGGTCCAGTGAACCAGGTATAAAAATATAAGTATCTGTTGAATGAATGAAGGAAGTAAATGATCCTACCTCAGTTGGGTTTCACGTGATAGGAAGGATACAAACAAAAATGAAGTTAACTGAGCAATACGTTTTGCTAGCTTATATTTAGAAAAAAAACAAAAGGTGGTTTCGTAATACGCTTTGCTTGCAGGATTTGTAAACAGATTCTGGAGACAATGCTAAAGAAAGAGATTCAAACCTGTTTGTACATGGCACTAGATTGCTATTAGGGTTTAGCCTTGCAAGCTGACAATCTGGAAGGACAATGCCCATTTTTAAGTACTACTATGTTAATTAAAAATATATTTTCAGTGCTTTAAAATTACACTTCATAGAGCTTTGTGTTAAATGATGAAATTTAATAAAAGTTTGTGTTTGTATTCTAAAGTGGAAAATGAAGTAGGGGTGACCAGGTCACTGACAGGCACTGAATTAGAAGTCTTCATTTGTAAATGTATTTACTTAGATTTTCAAAAGACATAAAAAACATATTTAGATATGCAAATAATGAAGCAACACTTTACAAGCCAAACAAGTTATAAAATTCAAATTACATTAAACCTCTAGTGACCCCTGACTCTTCTTTCTCTAATACCCCACACTAGTCTGTATTAATTTTTTATTGCTCTTGCAACATATCACTACAAGCTTAACACAAATTTGTTATCTTAACTGTTCTGTAGGTTTGAAGTCTGAAACGAGTCTCACTGAGTGTAGATCCATCAAGGAGTAGACAAGACTGAGTTCCTTCCTGGAGTTTGTAGACGAAAACTGCTTCCTTGCCCTTTCTATCTTCTAGAGGATGCCCCTCACCTTGACACGTGGCCTCCTTCCTCTGCCTTTAAAGCCAGCAGTGTTGCATCTCTCTATGCCTTTTTTCAGTGTCACTTCTTCCTCTGACCTACTCTTCTTCTGCCCTCTTCCACGTCTAAGGACCTTTATGGTTACATTGGGCCCACCTGGATGGCGCAGGATAATCTTCCTATTTTAAGGTCAGCTCATTAACAACCTTAATTCCATCTGCAACCTCAATTCCCCTTTGCCATATGACTTAACATATTTGCAGGTGATGGGAATTAGATGTGGACTCTTTGGGAGGCCATTATTTTGTCTTCCACATAGCAAATTGCTACCAATAGTAAAACTCATTTACACTACTTTCCAAATACATCAGACTCCCACCACTTCTCACATCACCACTGCTACCCCTGTGGTCCTGCACCATCCTCTCTTGCATGGCTTATTGTATCAGCTTTCTAACTGGTCACTGCTTTATTCTTGCCCTCTGCACACTATTTGCACAGTGACATTGTTCGTCTCTTAAAATAGAAATCAGATTTACATCACTTTTGAATTCAACTCCCCTCCCCCAATGCTTCTCCACTCACTCAGAGTAAAATCCTGAGTTCTTAGAGTGGTTTCAGGCCCTGCATCATCTGGCCGAGTTATCTCCCTGACCTCATGTGTGCCGTCCACTCCTCTCCTCACCTCCAACTACACTGTCCTCTCGGTGTTGTGCCGATAGGGTCGAGCTTATTCCCTTTCAGGGCCTTTGCACTTGCTGTTCCCTTTACTTAGAATGTTTTTCTCCAGATGTTTGTGATGGTTCACCTAGTGAGAGAGCCCTTCTCTGGACATCTGTGTCTAAAACAGCACCCTTGCCCAGTCCCTATCTCTTTCTTACTTTGTTTTCTTCCTTCCCAGCACTTACCACCATCGGACATATAAAATCTTGTTTGTCTCCTTCCAACAGGACATAAGCTCCCTGAAGACAGGGAACTTTGTTCATTGCTGTACCCTCAGTATTGGAAAGAGTGCCTGGCACAAAGTGTGTGTTAATAAATACTTGTCGGATGAATGGAGTGACTGCAAGGAAGAAACCCATCACGTGGAAACTTTTCTCTGTGGCTCACCTTGATATTTTTGAACAAGTCCTGAGTAGCCACTTTCAGATATATATTTGCTCTTGTACTTTTAGAATTTTTTTCTCCTTCCATTAATATTTTATCCAGTCATCGAGGAACTGGTCTAACATCCTGATCTTGTTATCTAGCTTATGGATGTCACAGTTCACACTCTTCTTGTATTGATGGAAAAAATGTCCAGTAGGTGAATCTGAATTTACACACAGAAATTTTTTATTGTACTTGTATTCACTATAGTCTAACTAATCCTGACATTTACCATCAGTGATCTGAATCACTGAGCTAAGTTAAGATGGTTCTCGTGATTACAAATGCATTTATTTTTTTCCTTTGGTATGAGATCACTTTGGCTGATCTAACTTGAGATTACTAAGAGAACAAAGCATGGGTATATAAGCAAATAATCATTTAGAAATGAACTATTTAAGAAAATTCTCCCACAATTAAAATAATAGATTTAAAACAAAACTTGGGATCAAAATTCCAAATTGCTTTTTAACACATTTAGCATGTGAAACATTCTGGGAGCCTATTAATAATCCATAAGGCAGTTATACATACTTTATAGTAAAGGCTGTCTTAAAAGACTACAAATTCATAGGTAATAAGCTACTTACAAAAACACTTCATGAATTTTTTATATTTATTCAAAACAACAAAAATCTGTCATTTAAGAAGGTCAGCTATGACAAGCAACTATTAATAAAATAGCATTTGGCCTTGAATTGGCTAGCTGACTATTTAATTTCCAACCAAGTTGGAAAGGTAGTTACCTGATATAATTTCACCAACCAAGACTTCACTCTTCATGAGGTCAATCAAATGAATAAAGGGACAAAATGCTTTCAAAAAAGATCTCTCCCAGGGGGTGGGCGTAAGAGGTAAATAGGCACATATTTATGGTGACTGACAAATAATAATGTACAAGTGAAATCTCACAATGTTATAAAATATTGTGGCACCAATTAAAAAAAAAAGATCTCTCTCTATAAAAAGACAATCTGGACTAGGAGAGCGATCACTGAACTCAATGTGCAGTTTGCTAACCATCTTGGACGAGCGAAGTAAACCAACTTATTTACATTCTTTGAACCTCAGTCCCTTCATCTGTCAAATGAGACAATTAGACCAAATAATCTCTGAACTTTTCTATATCTAGAATTTCTCAATTTGGCTTATTATTGTTATTATTTTGTAAAAGATATATTTTCCTTCTTTATACTCTGTGTTTCCCAGGCATCCCTAGAAAAATTTAATGATGAAAACAGTGAATACTAATAAACACGATACTCATAAAATCTCAAGACACTTCAAGAAATAATTATTTTCCTAAAACTTAATCAAATTATTCAAAAATTGACAGAACAACATATAAAATAATTTAAAGTAAACCAGTGTGGCTTAATGGAAGAATAATGCATTTTACTGTTCATCTTCTGATCTAAAACATCTGAAGGCTGCTTACCGTCGTAGGAAAAATTTGGTTGCCTTAGTTTATTGGAAATAATCTTGAAGTTAACAACTTCACATATCCTGTTTGTAGTGGAGGGCTGGGGAGGAGCCCTGTTAAAGAAGAAATGACAAGTAAAGGATGATTTCTTTACAGCAGCAGCAAAGCTCATGAAAGACTGTCCTTCTCTTTCTTTATCTGCCGGCAGCCCTAAAACCACAGCTTCTTTGTTGAGATTTTATTAGAATAATTAACATTTTGAGTTTTTGTGATGACTATTACATGTTGTCTACATTGACTCTGCCTGTATATCAACAAAAACGTTCTAGTCTTGTGACTGAGTTAAACTCAGCCACAGACAAAGTGACAGTAGCTTGTGAAGTGGCAGTTTGGAAGGCATCATCTTAACCACTCTGATATCATTTTCTTTTACCAAAAAAGGTATAGGACCCCATCTGGGCATCAGAGTGGCTGATGAGTTCTGACTCAGTGTACCAGTTTTTATGTTATTCACACATAGTCTTTCCCTTTCTGTTAGCGTTCACAGAATATTCCAGAGATATTTTGAAGAGACTACCTCCTGTTTCTCATCTCTTTGTTCTATTGGGATGGTTAGAGCCACATACATGGAAGTGCTATGAGCTTTTTCTGAGAAAAGGTGAAGTCAATTACAAAATGTATTAAATTTCTGTGTTGTTAAGAGTCCTATTTCTTAGTCATAGTGACATAAAAAATTTTTTAAAAATTACCCAAGAATGAAGTACTCTTGAAAAAGAACCTTAGAGCTCCAGGACACTAATAATTTCTTGAGTAGATCTGAACAGATAGTGCAAAACTGTGACATTCTTATTAAGAACAGTTTGCCTATTACTGCAGTTTATGGTAATTTCCATGGCAGAGTAAATGTCAGAAAAAAAAAGCTCTCCAGAATTCTTCATGGTATTAAACGATTTTGTGTCATACAGTTTTAAGTAATGGGGACAGCCAAGTTTATAAGCTTCACAATCATATAATGTAGGTCTCTCTTCTTTCCAGAAATTAAAATATTTACTTCAATTTGTGTATTGTCAGTGCTCTGTATTCACGGTTGCTTATATCACTCTGCGCTCTTTGGTATGAAGGCGACAGTGAACAAATTTTCCTTGTTGTTATCACAGGTGGAGGGAATTACTACAACACGTTTCACTATTTATTCCCATCCAGAGCACTGCTCCTTCTCAGTTAATCCTCTATCTATTCCAAATTCTCTTTTCTACTTAATCATCTGACAATGCTGCCTTATTCTTTGATACATAAATTCCAGACACAGAGCTCCCAAGAAGCTGCCCAACAGTATCCACAAACTACAGTAAATGAGGGAGCGTGAGCTGGAGAGTTGCCTGCATTCAAATCCCAGCTCTATCTCACTTGAGCTGCTGAAGCTTCTTCGTGCAACAAAAAGTAGCATCAGCAGCGCTTGAGTCTGTCACCAGCTTCCTGAACTCCATGAGGGAAAACACACAACCCCCACAGCACTCTTACAATTTCCTTTTCCTTCTAGTTCTCTGCCTTCACACGCAGGGGCTGCTCCCCCAACTATTGACTCAGTGATCTGCCCCTGCCCACCTGCATGAAAAAGATCCTCTCGGAGCCCTTACTCCTAAGGCATTTGTGTTGTCCTCTTTCCTTTCCTCCTAAGTTCTTATCACAAATACTTCTGCCAGTTGACACTGAATATTGTCCTTCAAGTGTCAGAAGATCAGGAAACTGAAGCACAGGAGCTGGAAACATCAAACTTCTCTTAATAACTACCTTACGACGATCTATTATAAAGATTAACTGAGGGGTTGGCTCCAGGGCCTCTTGGTTAAGTTAGGCATGTTTCGCTTGGGTGGCCTGGGTTCAGATCCCGTGCATGGACCTGCACAACCCATCAGCAGCCATGCTGTGGCGGTGACCCACATACAAAATAGAGGAAGATTGGCACAGATGTCATCTCAAGGTGAATCTTCCTCAGCCAAAAAAAAAGATTAAATGAGATAATGGCTTTGAAAACATCTGGCAAGTACTTAAGGTCTTTATAAAGGGTGTCTTAGTCATCTCAGGCTGTTATAACAGAATACCATGGACTGGGTGGCTTAAACAACAGACATTTATTTCTCACAGTTCTGGAAGCTGGAAGGTCAAGATCAAGGAGTTGGGCAGATTCAGTGTCTAGTGAGGGCCCTCTTCCTGGTTTGCAGATGGCTGCTTTCTCATTACGTCGTCACATGACCTTTCCTTGGTGCATGAGAGAGAGAGGACCTCTTCCTGTTCTTGTAAGGTTATTAATCCCACCATGAGAGCCCCACCCTCAAGATGTAATCTAGCTCTAATCATGTCCCAAACACCCTGGCTCCAAATACCATCACATTGGGGGTTAGGGCTTCAACATGAATTTTGGGGGGATAATTCAGTCCATAACAAAAGGTAACTATTGTTATAAAACTAGTTTATTGCACGTGATGAACTCAATGGAGTACAAAGAAAAAGGAACTTTATTTTTCCAAATACTTTCTCCCAACAGATTAGGTCAGTCTCCCTTGCTCATCCCTGTCAAGCAGATGTCATAGTTTTTCCAGGTGTGTTAGATGTTAGAAGAGACAGAGAAAACTGCAGTCAAATATAAAACCATAACTTGAGTCTGTTGTCCAATTCAAAGCCTGAATTCAAGCTCTGCAGATTAACAGCAGGTGAAGGTCTGCTTTACTGCTCTTCTGGCTCTATCTCTTTTCCACCAGTTTTGTTCTTCTGGCTCCCAGAAGGCTGTAGGGTCAATACTCATTTATAGTTTATGTATTGGATTTAACTGATTAGGGATACATTTTAAAAATGGAAAAGACTAGCCTAACTGCATAGCACAGACAAACTAGACGATTTCAGAATGCATCTCATGCAAGAAGGTGTGGGAGATCAAGATTTGGCCACCCTGAAATCTATCTCTTTACCTTGATTGTTTTCTCTGACAGATGTTTGACCTCCCCAACTAACTGCCTAAAGAATTTGACATAGAAGAGCTGTAATATAATGTAAAATAGATGTTACAATAGGAAAGGCGCCAACAAGCCCATCTTATCGGAAGTTCTGTCTCTCTGGCCACATTCTCTAGGTGGCCCTGCTAGGAGTTGCCAGACAATCATTTACATTTATAAGGAAAATCTCCATTTGTAAAGGTATCTCCCTCTCTGTATTGGGAAGAGGGGGGATGGTCTCATTTCTAGAAACTTATCAATGTGGAAGGTGAGGCCTTAAATCTGCATAATAACATTACTCTTGTTTACAGTGCTTTAGTGGTGATCTCCTGTAACTGACTCCCCCCACCCCCAACATCCTCCTCTGTGTTTAACTGAAGACGGTATTTAAGATGAGAATTTCTGCTATTGTGTTGAGAAACGCAGTGTCCCTTGTTTCTCCCATGTATACGTGTTATTAAACTGGGTATTTTCTCCTGCTAACCTGTCTTGTTAATTATTTGGCGAGCCATAAGAACCTTAAGGGAAAGGGCAGAGGGGGATTCTCCCTCTTCCCGCACAGAGGATAGGCATTATTTTGTGAAAATTTAATTCTGCCCTTCTCTATCTCTTGAGAGAGAGAGTGAGAGAGAGAGATAGAGAGAGATTGAGAGACAGGAGTATGTGTGTGTGTGTGTGTGTGTGTGCACCAAATTGTCACGCAAAGTGTATTTCTTACTATAGGTTATGATCAAAAATGTTTTCAAATCGTTGGATCATTGGTGCTGGCCAGTGATACCCTCTGTTCTTGGAACATCAAGCGTGTTCTCTCCCGGGATGTCTTTGGTCTCTTCAGAGACCTCTCGTGGAACACTCCTCATTGTGTTCTCTGGATGACATGCTCTCTTGTCAACCTCTTATCACATATTCACTCCTGTCTCCAGGGATACACCTCTGGCTTCTTCACCCAAACAGACAGCCATCTCCAGCAGGGTTCTTTCCAGTTGCACTGAGCCCATGGGACACACTCACCCTTACCCAGCCAGCAGTGGAAGTGAAGGCTGCTTCTGCTGAAATCTTCTTCATCCAGCCCTTGACCTTCAGACTTCTCTAGATAAAAGCCTAGATCCAGTCTCTTTGGTCCCCAAATCCCAGGAGACTCAAGTTAGGCTCTTGCAAGAATTCTCTCACACTCTAACCCAGCACTGGGAGGGCCTATGAGGTTCAAAAACTCAGAAATCATCCAGCTGGAGAGTGAGATCACAGTCTCTCTTGCTAATTGACAAACTCTATCTCTGTGATGGTTCTCATGGGTACCTCCTGACTTGGGGAAGCAAGAGAAGGGAGGGAAAACTCATAGCTCTCTTTAAAACCAAGTCCCTTCAAAGGATCTTCTGAGTCTACTTTGGTTCAACATGTTTTAGAAACTCTTGAATAGATTGAAGGGAGAATTTGTTAGAATCACGGAGCTGGATTTGGCCACCTCTTTATAAGTTCTATGATGTGTCTAGTACCTCTGGGAAGATGAGTGGACTATTGATTACCAGTGGTTCTCAGCTTTGGGGCCTCAGTGAAACTCTGAGATAATAAGAAATGTACCATTCACTATTTTGTTGATTTTAATATTGTACTTCTGAATTACCTCCTTTTCCTTGAATCTTCTCTCTAGGGCTCCTCTACTGTGTTGATGACCAGGATCCTCTCAGTGGGCACTCGAGGATTCTGGATATGTTATACGTATATATATTTTCCCCCAGCTCCCTTTAAATTATGGGAAAATATCTCTACAGTTTGAGACTCCTAATTGGTCCAAATGTGAGCACCTACTTTATGATGAATCAATGAGTCCCTTTTCCGGGATTTTTTTTTTAAAACATAGATTTAGAAAATGTGTCTCTAAATCAGTTCCCCTCCAATGAGTGCACATGTGAGATTTTATAGAAACAAGAGTGGTTAGTGGTTATTGTGGGGCAATGGTTCCACAATAGTGCTCGGATGACCTTCTTGTAGTCATACAGACCACACAGGCAAATCAACACTTGACCTAAAGCTAATCTGAACTTGGCAGAACACCTTGTAATCCTCCCAGCAGAGGAGAGGATGGGAAGCCTGTAAGGAGCTGCTACGAGGCCATCTCCCTCTTGCCTCCCTTTTTCCTGAGAGGCTGTCATGAGACGGTTTCCAATCCCCTCCCTCATTCTGATGAGGTATGGGACTTTCTGCCTCCTCTTTGGGAATAAAGTGGGAGGATGTAAAAGCACATACCTGCCATTCAGAATTGGCTCCTCAGGAACAGGATACCCCACAACTCATGTCACAGTCATCTGACCCCTTTTGTTTCTGCATCCTGCCTTTTGGGGTGTAATACAAAGATGCTGGGAGCTGGCACCTTTGGTTTCCTCTTTGTTATTGCCTATGTAAGTAGTAAACTGAATCTAAAGGTGGCTTGTTGTATCTTCACCTGTCAAATCAGTCAGATGTTAACCTTGGCCTTCAGTTGCCTTGTGTGTGCTTGAAAGTTGTGCCTCTTTCCCAGGGGAGAATATCAGCCTGCAATAAAAGAGGCTGAAACAGAGACGAGAGCAGAGAGAGTGAGTCCTGGTGGCTGCACCCCTGGCCTGACCATGTCTTGTTTGTTCAGGCCTTTCCTGAGTTCTGCAATTAGTGCTGGATTTCTGTTTCTCAAAGTCGAATAAGACATGAAAGTCTCTCCTCAACTCTGGTGTCCTGGGGCCAGCAGTTCTGAGAATGATTTGGATTTAATGGTGTTAAATTATGAGTCTACATTCTGTTCAACCAAGCTGCTCCATGACTCAACTTTCCCAATTCCCACTTTAGAACACGAGCTATTTTACTCAATGAGTGGCTGTTATGTGCCAGTTCACATCTATATCTGGAGAATTGTTGTGGACAGTGATGGACCTATGAGTCTAGATCTGATCTCAGATGCTACTTTCAGCAGAATTTGGAGTCCTAGTTTTCAACTCAGAACAAATTAATCAATTCACGGGGAACTGTGTAAGGACAAATACAAATTAAAAATAGGCTTAGGGGCCGGCCCGGTGGCGCAAGCGGTTCAGTGCGCGCACTCCGCTGCGGCGGCCAGGGGTTCGCTGGTTCGGATCCCAGGCGCGCACCGACGCACTGCTTGGTAAGCCATGCTGTGGCGGCATCCCATATAAAGTGGAGGAAGATAGGCACAGATGTTAGCCCAGGGCTGTCTTCCTCAGCAAAAAAAAAAAAAAAAGAGGAGGATTGGCGGATGTTAGCTCAGGGCTGATCTCCTCACAAAAAAAAAAAAAAAAAACAATAAGAGGCTTAATTTTCCCTGTTGCAATAAGGGAAGAGATTTCCTTCGACTCCCTTTTCTTAGAGCATTTACTTTAGAAAACTTAAGTTCTTGCTCTCTTTTATTGAAATATATGTAAATTCTTTTAATAGCTAAATAAGTCTTTTGCCAGTTTTACAACCCAGGAATGTCTTTCTCAAGGACCTGGGAGCTATCCCTTTGAAATGTAAACATCAAGGGAGATAGTGTCTTTGTGTCCCAGTCTCTGTAGGACGGCAGGAACCCAACTTCCATGGGCTCCTATATGGAAGACATTTGTCTTCTTTCATGTAAAGCCAATTAACTAACACAGATAACCAGCCCAACTACTAAGTAAATTTAGAATGAACTATGTGTGACAGATGGTGCTGTCAAGTTCTCTGACTTGAGGACTAGTTACTATTTACCTTGAGAACATGTATGTAATGAGTTGTACCTGCTCAGCTATATAAATGAGATTTCCTTCTGTCTTTGCAATCTCTTAGTGAATTGCCTGAGATGCCCATTATATTTTGGTTTAAAGCTTATTCAACGACAAACTTGTTTTCTTTATCTACTACATTTGTGGAGAGCTTTTCTGGGTAAGAATAAGGTTTTGTTTTTAATTATATTTTCCCAATTTCTGAGCAATTATTTTTGAAAACTCAACAGTTATGTTTTTATGCACCACTGGTTAAAGACAATGCTCGTGTGTTTTGTGCAGGAGTGGATGATGCTCCACATCTCCCAGGACCTGCCAAGAATTGGTCTAAATACAACTTGTCCGGCCCCAGTACAGTGCTTACCACAAAGAAGAAGTGAGGGTCTTTTACCTGGTATGATTTGAGGGACAATATTAAGAAAGGATAAGGAAAACTGACACTTATCAAATGCTCACTCTGTACCCAACCCCAAATCTCAAGAGGCAGCATGTAAAAGAAGTGAGGGCACTGACTTCAGCCTGAGAAGGTTCTCTTTGCACCAGCTCCACTTACCGTGTGATCCTGGGCATGTCACTGTGGGAGATCAAAATTTGGCCACCCTGAAATATGTCTCTTTACCTTGATTATTTTCTCTGATGGACATTTGACCTCCCCCACTAATTGTCTAAAGGAATTTAACTCTGGGTATGGGCTTAGGGTGCTCCCTAAGCCTATTCTTTTCAAAGATCTGTTTACCAAATATTTACATTTGTAAAGATATCTCCCTCTGTGTAGTGGGAAGAGTGGGGTATGATCTTATCTGTGAAAACTCTTATCAGCACAGGAGAGGACTTAAATCTACATACTCTTGATTACTGTGATTTCTGTCTCTCCAGCCACATTCTCTATAGGTCGCCTTGCAAAGAATTGTCTGACAATCATTTACATTTCCCTCTCCATGTGAATTCTCTTCTTCCCTTCTGAAATCCCAAACCACTACCATACCCAACATCCTCCTTTGTCTTTAGCTGAAGATGGTATTTAAGACAAGAATCTCTGCCATTGTGTTGAGAAACTCAGTTTCCCTGGTTTCTCTCGTGTATACATGTTATTAAACTTAGTATTATGTTCTTAGTTATTAAACTTAGTATTATGTTCTCCTGCTAACCGTCTTTCAATTATTTGGCCAGCCATAAGAACCTTAAGGGAAAGGGGGGAGAGAGATTCTCCCTATTCCCCGACATCACTTAACTATGCTCAACGTCAGTTTCTTCACTTAGAAAATTGGCTTTAATAGTACCTATCTCATAGGTGTACTGTGACGATGAAAAGTGGTAATAAATGTAAAGTGTTTAGTTCAGAGCCTGGTACATATTTAGTACTTAATTGTTATACTTACCCTTATACCCAAGGGTTTCTAGCTTCTTTCTAATTACACAATTAGAACTTCAATCTTTTTGGTCTGAAAGGCCAGTCAATCACTAATTGTGAACCAGATTCATTAAGATGCAAATGCCCCCTGAGTAGGTTACATTTTAAACTAATTTTAACACCTTGTAAGTAATAGTTTCTAACGGGTCAGCTACCTAAGTGAAACGTCTTGAGCAAAAAGACCAAGGGATGGGCTGGATGCCTTGGTAGGTGTGACAATTGGGAAGGCTGGAAGAGAGGTGAAGGGGGATGTGAATGCAGAGGTGGGCCAAAACCTGTAATCTCACGAAGTGGGACAGTATATTACCCCCCAGGAGCAGGCCACCTACCAGCATTAATGGAGATAATGTACCCTCCTAAGTATGTTTTAGTGCATCTTCTCCTTGATTTCTCATGACAACACTGCAGTGCATATAATGTTACTCCTATTACAGATGAGAAGATCTCAGACTTAGTGTTGAGGATAGTTAGTGAAGGCTGTTGTATCCACACTACCCCAAATCTTAGTAGCCTACGTAGTAATCATAAAAGTTTATTTCTCACTTTCTTTAAGTCTGAAGTACATCAGAAGTCTGTCCTGGGCAGAATTTGGGATGTTGGCTCCCACCCTAGTGAGGCTGGGCCATTTTAGCCTTCACTTCCTGAGAAGAGAAAGGGAGCTGAGTTGCGCCTGGAGATTTTATGGGCTGAGTTAGGAAAAGACATACCCAATGTCCACTTATGTTTCCTTGGCGTGTTGACCCTAACTGAACTACACAGTTGGCTAGTTGGGAAATGTAATCTCTCTGTGCACCCAGGATGAGGAAATGGGGTCTGTGAGGATCTAACCTGTCTTTGCCACCCTCAGGAAAGTGTGGGCATTCATCTGGAACCTCTATTAAGGCAATAGGAATGTTGTAATGCTCATGGAACAGGACTGAGCACAGAATCATGTACGAAAGTCTCAGGAGGAAAAAAACCCAAAACTGTTGTTAATGATGAAAAGAACAGTAATATTTTTGTAGAGATTCTGCAGGTTGTTAGCTTTACTATTTCCCAGACCTGTTCACGTTCTAAGCATGAGTGAAGCCCACAAGAGCAGCAACGAACTATGGTTCCGAGTGAGTTATCTTGCCAGTAGCAAATAATCTCCTTTATCTCAAAAAATAACGTTCTCTCTGTTGCTGTAGAGGTCACTCTGCAATTTTGTCAGTCCTCTGTGAATGTGACTCCTGAGCACATTATGGGAGTGTGAGAGAGGCAGGATCAGGTAAGGAACTGGGTCAATGTGTCTCTTAGACTAGAGAGAAAGAAGGGATGCACACAGCTGCGGTCCCCGGAGGGAAATAGAGAAAAACTGGATCTCTTTATCTAGCGCTCCAGTGTGAATCATCCTGAGCCCAGGTTCCTCCAGTAACTGTAGATTTGCTTTGATACTGAAAATAAAAGCTATCTATTAGGACATCTGAGGCAAATCCTCAGTGACAGTCTTTTGCAAGCTTTGGGGAATGGCGTACCACACTTGGGGACACGGCTTTAAAGCGGCTGGTGGTGAAACTCCCACCTCATCTGGTTCTGAGTCACTGGTGCTCATTTTGCAGTGAGATCAGCTTCTGGAAAGCTTAGTATGGGGAGTCAGGAACAGAGAGCTGATAACTGATAACAGATCACGTAGATTAGAGCATATCCATTTCCCTCATTCCTGAAATTTTAATTTAGTCCATCTTACCTCAAATCAAAAAGGTTTTCAGTTTGTCATTTTGAAATGAAGGCCATGGTGTTTTGAGTGGGAGAATGGGTGAATGTAATGCAGTGCACTGATCGCAATGGTCTTTCAATAATAATAAAGATCGTGTTGTTTAATATGAACTTTTTTCTTATTTAAAAATAGTACAATTTCATTGTAAAAATGTAACAAATAGAAATAGACAAAAATATAAACATTACCCATAATTTCATCCTGATATAACCACTTTTTTAATTGAGATATAACTGACATGTAACACTGTAAGTTTAAGGTGTATAGCGTGTTGATTTGATACATTTATATATTGCAATATGATTACCACCTTAGCATTAGCTAACACTTCTATCATGTCACATGGTTGTCATTTCTTTTTTGTGGTAAGAACAATTAAGATCTAGTCTCTTGGCAACTTTGAAGTTTATAATACAGTATTAACGACTGTAATCAACTTGTTGTATATTAGATCTCCAGAACTTATTTATCCACTAGTTGCAAGTTTGTACCCTAAAACATATCTCCCCAATTCCTCCACACCCCCAGTGCCTGGTAACCACCATTCTACTCTCTGTTTCTATGAGTTCAGCTTTTTTAGATGCCACACATAGGTGACGTCATAGAGTATTTGTCTTTCTCTGTCTGACATATTTCACTTAGCATAATGCCCTCAAGGTCCATCCACACTGCCACAAATGGCAGAATTTCCTTCTTTCTCATGGCTGAATAACATTCCATTGTGTGTGTATATATATATCACATCTTCTTTATCCATTCATCCATTGATAGACACAGGTTTTTTCCATATCTTCGCATAGATATGGAACATCTATGTGAATAATGCTGCAATTAACATGGGAGTGCAGCTATCTTTTGGATATCCTGTTTTCATTTCCTTTAGACATATACCCAGAAGTGGTATTACTGGAGCATATGGTAGTTTTATTTTTAATTTTTTGAGGAACCTCCATAGTGTTTTCCATAGTGGTTGCACCAATTTACATTCCCACCAACAGTGCACAAGGCTTCCCTTCTCTTCACATCATCACTAACACTTGTTATCTCTAGTCTTCTTGATGAGAGCCATTCTAACAGATGTGAAGTGATATCTCATTTTAGTTTTGATTTGCAGTTCGCTGATGATTAGTGATGTTGAGAACCTTTTCATATACTTGTTGGCTATTTGGATATCATCTTTGGAAAAATGTCTATTTAGGTCCCTTGCCCATTTTTAATTGGATTTTTTTTGTTATTGAGTTGTTTGAGTTCCTTATATATTTTGGATATTAACGCCTTATATGACATATGGCTTGCAAATATTTTCTCCCATTCAGTAGGTTGCCTTTTCACTTTGTTAATTGTTTCTTTGGCTGTGCAGAAGCTTTTTCGTTTGATGTAGTCTCATTTAAAGCAGTGTTTGTCTATTCTCTCAATTATTTTTTTGTTTCTGTATGTCTATCTCTCTCTACAGAAATGTATCATATTACACATATTTTGATTTTTGAAACATGATTTTAAACCAAAAAATTTATTTGGAAAATTTTTTTTGCTTAATCTTCTATGCACTCTTTAATGACTGAATGAATATCATGGGTAATGATATCGTTATTATTTCCCCTGCCTGAAATACTCTTATCCCTGGGTTTTGTGTGGCTATCTCCTTCTGTTATGAACATCTCAGCAAACGTCAACACGCTGAGACCTTGGCTCTCCGATCTGAAGCAGCCATCCAGTCGCTCTATCACCTCACTCTAAATGCCCTGCACACCCTCCACCACTGTCCCATGGCTTCCTTCTTTCATTCTTTCCTTCTGTTTTTATTTTTTTATTTCCTCTTTCCGTCAACTGAAATATAAGGTCCTTTCTTCTTATCAGAACAGCTTACCGGATTTGCTTTAACATTCATTTGTCACTCTTTTCTGATTCTTCTTTGGCGTTTGGTCCCTGGAGATTTCCCTCACTTTCTCACAAATTTATTTATGTATTTTAAAAGATATTGGTTAGAATCAGAATTTGTAGATATTTATGTAAATGCTGTAGAATCCCTCGACAAACAGCTATTGTAAACCAGAAAAAAATACTTCTGCTTTACCAAATGTTACAGACTTATGCTCTATTATAACAGAATTTAAAGAGTATTCTTTATAAGGCTGTATTCCATTTTTACTTTATTGCCTGAGGTAGAGTTAATTTCCCATGTTTTTCTACAGATTGTGTTTTAAAAGTCAAATAGAACTTTTCAAACTGTACACATACTTCAGAAATTGCTGGTAGTTTGTCTTATGCTTGTGATTGATTCAATTTCTCTGTGAGTCATTAAACAAAATTTATTTCATATAGGCAAGACATAAGCTTCTTTTTATTTATTTATTTATTTATTTATTTATTTAATTTTTTTTGTGTGAGGGAGATCAGCCCTGAGCTAATATCTGATGCTGATCCCCCTCTTTTTTGCCAAGCAAGACTGGTCCTGGGCTAACATCTGTACCCATCTTCCTCTACTTTATATGGGATGCTGCCACAGCATGGCGTGACAAGTGGTGCATCAGTGCGTGCCCAGGATCTGAACCCACGAACCCTGGGTCACTGAAGCAGATCGCGCATTTAACTGCTTTGCGCCACCAGGCTGGCCCCATAATAAGCTTCTTTTTAAAACCTATTTAATGTTTCTTTATAACATTACTAAATAATAACAAGCTTTTTTTGAGAAAACAATTGTGAAATTAGGCAATGAGAATTGTATTAAGAAATTTTGATTTCAGTGTTGAATGATTTAATATCTGGCTAGTCGATCTTGGACAAGCAAATTGGCCTCTATGGGCTTTAGTTCTCTCATTTGAAAAATGATAAAGATGAATAAGATATTAGCCAACATGATTTATAAATCAAGATGACAATGTTGTCTGTAATCAAATGTATTCAAGACATCTTGTGGCTCCATCATGACCCAGCTTTGCTGTGCATTGTCTATCATCTAACATTTTTGTACCCTTGAAATACCGTGTGGGTTTTAACTATTAGTCATTAGTATTGGTTGCTATGAGGTTCTACAGAGTTCTTCATTTCATAGTTCTCTTCATTAAACAATTAAACAATACGTTTGAAAACATTTCTGGAGAAATCTTATTTTCATGAGAACAGAAAAAAATAAGATAAAACGTTAAGTTTCTAAATGTTCAATTTTGGCTAAAAGACATCTTCTAAAAGACATCCTTGCAGAAAAGAGATATTTATCCATCCTCCCCCCACTTAGTCAAGTAATTATTTTCAAAATGACTGATTAATATATTGATATATTAGGAAAAAAAAGTCCAAAAGAAAGCTCTTTATCTAAAATTCAGGACTCCAGAGTATTTACACGTATCCATAGTTCAAAATAAACATATTTTTGGCTGCACTTTAAGTATAAATAAAATCCAGAATAAAGTTTTGGTAGATTAGATGATGCCTAAACAGAAAGTTAATATTGCTATTTTAACTTTTTTAAACTGATTTGAGCAAGATAAAACACATGAACATCCTTTGTCAGTTATTCAGCCAGCAGGTTCCTGGTTTGCCAGTCTAAAGATGAGGGTGAATCCAGGGACTGGAGGAGGGAGCTTGGTCTCCCCAGCTCTACTCTCCATCAGTTCACTCAACACAACCCAAGAGACCATTGCATCCCAACAAATCAGTATACTTGTCAGGCAAGTGCAGTTCCAAAACAATCACCAGGCTATCCTATCTCACCTCTTCTTCCAACCAATTTCTACCCCTAAACCACCATTATAAGTAAATCTGGGAACCTTGTATTGAATATAAGATTTTAAGTCAAGCTCAAAAGCAAGCAAATAACCTTATCAGTTTACAGGATAAATATGTACATATAAACCTGATAGTGATTACTGTTAAGCTCTTAATTTTTTACAGTGAAAAAGATCAATGGGGACAAATAGCAACTAAAAAAGAATGAAATACATGTAGATCAAAAGGTACAATGAATGAGCTTATTGACATCATAATGTGTGTGCATGTTTACTTATTTACTAATGCTGATTAGAAAACCCAGTGCTTATCTATTAATGTGGCAAGTATGCTAGATTTTTCTCCAATATATATGAAGGGGATGTATGACTTCTATGATATTTTTATTTTCCTAAGTCACTGTTTTACATTCACCTTTTTAATTATGTTAGGGTGCAGGCTATAATTACAATTGGGATAGACAGAAATAATGTCAATAGTCTTTGAAAAAATCAGTCATTAAATCTCTGTGAAGAACCATGTTATTAAATTTTATAAATTTAAAAATACATAAATGTCCCTGGAAGCTGTGATAGTGTCTCTGTGGAAATCAGTAGCCTGAGTGAGAAATTAGCCTATCTGATGAGAAGCCTTTGAAGAAACCGTTGCTCTGAGTGAACTCTTTCTGAACTCATACCACCCCTCTCATGATTTACTCACATTTGAACACTGACTTTTTGGTCTCTGAAGAAGGTATAAAGATTTTTTTTCAGTTATGATGTTTTCTGTCTCTTTTCAATCAATCAGTTAACAAATATTTGCTCCCTCACTAATGGTGTGTAAAGCATTCAGTTGGGTGCTGAGGCAATACAAAGTAATAAAAAGCTGGAGTTCAGCAATATTTTAATGCAGTTGGAGGGCCATGGTGTCTCCAACCTTAGAAGACAAATAATACTGAAAAGAAGTTATGGTGGATGGCCTGTGGTTAATTATCCTCTCACTGGTGGAAGTGCAACTTGCATTGAGTTCAGAGGAGGGTGAACTTCTCCCTGCAGAGGTATTGGGCAGGCCTCTGTCTTGAAGGAATTTGGAGGGACCTTGAAGCCTCGCAAGAAACTTTTACCTTCTTAGATGTAAGTGTGGGAGATCAAAATTGGCCATCCTGAATTATGTCTCTTTACCTTGATTATTTTCTATGTCATACATTGGACCTCCCCCAAACTGTCTAAAGAATTTAACATAGAAGACCTGTTCAAGGAAGGAGCCACTATCATATGATGGCTGTAATATAATGTAAAATAGATGTTACAATAGGAAAGGCACCAACAAGCCCATCTTATCAAAAATTCTGTCTCTCCCAGGCCACATTCTCTAGGTGGCCCTGCAAAGAGTTGCCAGACAAACATTTACATTTATAAGGGAAATCTCCATTTGTAAAGGTATCTCCCTCTCTGTGGGGGGGATGGCCTGTCTGGAAACTTATCAGTGTGGAGGATGAGGCCTTAAATCTGCATATCCTTGATCACTGTAATTTCTGTCTCCCTTCTGTCTCCCTCCCAACCCCCAACATCCTACTTTGTCTTTAGCTAAAGATGGTATTTAAGATGAGAATCTCTGTTATTGAGTTGAGAAACTCAGTTTCCTTGGTTTCTCCCATGTATACATATTATTAAACTTGGTATTATTTTCTCCTGCTAACCTGTCTTTTAATTATTTGTCCAGCCATGAGAACCTTAAGGGAAAGGGCAGAAGGAGGTTCTCTCTCTTCCCCAACAGTTTTGGTGCCCAACGTGGGGCAGAAATTTCACTGGCTGGACACTGCTCCCTCCTGGATGACTGCAGCAGCGAGATCTCAGAGCCCTGACAAGAGCTGGCAGGAGACGAGAGTTCTTACCATGTCAGTCTCCCGGATCTCTGCCTGTAGGGTCCAAAGGAAGTGAGAGTGGTGATTTTTCTCTTTTTAAATTTAGATTAACAGGAGAAAATATTGGTGAGGTTAGCTTCTTGGACTCAGTGACTCTAGGATCTGGTTGGGTACCCATTGGATAATTGATCCATTTCCTCCCAGAAATAGTCCTTGTCTCTGTCTCTGTCTCTTTTTCTTTTGTTTTGTGCTATGTTGTGAGAGCTTGGCTTTGTGACCTTTCTGGTCTCTGCCATCTGGAAAATGTACTTACTGGTGGGCATCCTTGGTGGCCAGTCGTACAGACTGGGGTTCCAAGAAACTCTCTTTGTCCAGCTGTGCCTGGTCTCAGGGAAGTTTGTCATACGTGGTCCCTTTTGTATAAGGGACCTTTGTCATTTCTTGTTGTGCTTTCTTATTTTGGGGAGTGAATTCTCTGGATCTCTTCTGGGGATGCCTCTTGCGTCCATAGTTAAAGATTGGGATGAGTTGCTGTTAAGGTTAAGATCCTACTCACCAATGTGGCCAGACGATGGATCATTTAAATTGGAAAAACTTCTAAACTGGGGAACAAAATTTTTTGAGAGCTCTCACATAACTGTGTTATTGGTACCTAAAAAAAGTCCAGAAAAGAAGAGAAAAAAAGAAGGGAAAAATTTGACTAGCCTTAAGACCTTGCCTCAAGTTACCATTAAATTGAGAAAATGTAAAATTGTAAATGTTGATAAGATTATAGAGGTTGAAATGTTTGAGCTAATTTTATATAAAGAAGTTATATCAACTTTTCCTGAGTATATTTTAAAACGTCTGACTGGGAACGCTTCCCTTGTCCAAAAATATAAGACCAAGACCTATTGATATAAGTCCTAATGAAAACTATGTTTAGAGGTATAAGAAGTGATGAAATTCACATGAAATTTTGTAGAAAAACTAATGTCATTTCTAGTACAGAACTGGTTAGCAAAAATAATAACTTGATGGCTAATTTTATCTAATGTCTCATGAAGTCTTGTAGGCAATCTAAATAATTATTGGGAACAAGTAACTAAATAGATGTGAAAAAGATAAATGTTGGGTGAATTTTTAACAATAATTATGTGTTATGGTGGTTACAGCTTCCAAACTCTTTTTGATGACTTAAAACTTTAGAGTTTTGATAATTTTATGATAAAAATTCATTGAGTATCTAGATCATTTTCAAATAAGATAAAATATTAGACATTGATTGCTAAATATAGGTTTGTCTACTTTTGGCTTCTTATTACAGGAAAACTAAAAGGCGTTTTGGGTCTTTAGTAAACATGTCTTGTGTTTTATTAAAAGATTGTACTATAAAGTAACATGTTTCCAAAAATTATAAAGTGTTTTGTCAAGCCACAGAATGCCAATGTAAAAGAAAGTTTATAATTGCTTACTTAGTTTTTACTTAGAAATCAATGTTTCTAAGGGTTAAAAGTTCTAATTAGTATATGTGATTAAAGCTACTAAAAATTAAGAAAAATATGTCTGTGTACAAGGAAAGTGAGATGTATAAAAAATGTACAAAGGATGGAAATATTTTGTTTGGTTGATTAAGAAAGATAAATTTGTCCTCAAGTACTAGAATATTAGAAAGAAAGACATAGGACAAATTCTGAAGGTAAAAAGAACGGTGTAGAAGGTTTGCGGAAGAAAAATTCTGGAGAAAGAGTTTTCTACATGGTCAAGTTGGCTAAGATTAAACTAAAACCAATTAAGTAAATGAGTTTTAATGTCAAAAGTAAGCTGGTACAAAATTGAAATTTGGTCTTCTCTTAAAAGGATAATTTTTCTTGAACTTTTCATCTGAGAGATTATAGAAAGTTTCTTTACCTTTGAGTAAGTCTACCTGAAAGACAGAAAATCTGTGTTCTGTTAAAATAATTTCCTATGTCCAAAAAACTGAGGTCTCTTTTAAGAGTTTTTATTTTAACTCTCTGTCTGCCCTTAATTGTTTGATAGTGAGCATTGTTTCCTACTTGATCAAATGTTTATGATAAACCTTCTTAGGTGATATTAAGTGGGTGAATGTTATTGATATAGGTGTTTTAAAATTGTATAACATTACTGAAACTCTGATCTGTCCTGGTTATCAGTCATAATTCTGGTTATTATTATTATTATTTTTTTGTGTGAGAAAGATCAGCCCTGAGCTAACATCTATGCCAATCCTCCTCTTTTTGCTGAGGAAGATTGGCCCTGGGCTAACATCCATGCCCATCTTCCTCTACTTTATATGGGATGACACCACAGCATGGCCTGACAAGCGGTGCCTCAGTGCCTGTCCGGAATCCGAACCCAGGCTGCCAGCAGGGGAGCACATGCACTTAAACACTGCACCACGGGGCTGGCCCCCTGGTTATTATTATTTAAAGTGTTGTATGTCACAAAATTAACCAAATTTCTTTGTCAATTGCCATTTTGGGGTCTTGTTTACAGATAGTTATTTCTTTGCTCTAATGCTTTTACATGTTTCATCTTCAGAGAAGTTCATGGAAAGGACTAACATTTGCTCTGGAATACAGGTTTCTGAAAAACTCTGATCATAAAACTGAACTTGGTAAGAAATTATAGAACTCTGATGGAGAGACTGACGACTTCATAAAGCTGCTAACAAAAAGATCGGGATCAAGAATTGATGACACAGGAGTGAATGAACTAATGAGGATTATTCTAATTTTTATGATTTTTCATTTGAAATATTGCTGATTTTTTTAATGTTTATTTTTTTTCAGATTTAAGGGAAACTTTTTCTCTTTTCTCCTGAGCTAGCTATGACTTACAACAATTTGGAAATTATACTTTTGTATGCAAAATTGAAATATTTATCTTTTTCTGTCTACCTGATCCCTCCAGAATTTGGAAACTATTAGTAAATAAATATACTTATTTCATGACAATATAGTTATATACATAAGTTCAATAAAAATATGCTCTCCTTATAACAGGACACATTGAAAACATTGGTTTTATTACCAAGGTTGTGATTGGAACATCATATTTGTGATATAACCATACAGCCTTTGAGGAATGAAGATTGTACTTTATAGAGTAAAGCCACGTGAAAATATTGGCCTGGTACCTTATGTTCCAAGCAGGACTTACTGGATAAATAAAGAATGTCACTTATCTGGCAGGTAGAAGGAACTTCAAAATATTTGGGGGGAACCTCGAAAAGAGAGGAATTCACCCAAATCTGTAGGTATTGCAGGCAAAGTCTGATGACAAAGTCGTTGGTTTGGGTTCCTGGCCTCGAGAGGCCTTTGAAGTTCAATCTGAGATTCCTTATAAAAAGTTCCAGCAAAGCAGATTTAAAAGAGCCTATATGATCAAATGCTATTCTTGCTGTACTTATGTAAATAATTGAATCAAGTTTTATTGAAACTAGACTTATTTTACAAACTAGTTAGTCTTAATTTGGCTATCTTTGATAAAATGAGGGTGATTTTAGAGACAAAAAATTATTTCAGTGAAAACTATAGTATACATTTGTGGATATTAGGTCCTAGTTTTGTTAATTGTCTTTTAAGGATTTTGTTTTGTATCTGTTGACAGGACTGGATCCTGATTTCTTCTAGTCTCCTGAAATATCTGGCTACAGAGCTCCAAACTGTTTCTGATTTTTTCCATCATTTTCATTTGGAATCACATCCAAATGAAAACTGAACCTGCCCTTTATCTTGAAGCCTTACAAACTGAAGCCAATGGACTTAATATAAGAGAGAGATTGCCCAATGACATCATCAGAGACATTTTAAACTGCAAAGGATGCTTGGACACTGACATCTAAAAATCTTCTTAACTGGCTGTCCTCTGAACTCAGAAACTGGTTTACACTTTGCTCTAACCATTAACCTTGTTTTTCTTTTGTTTTCACAGAAATGCTTCTTATCAAATACTTGATTGCTTGCTTCCACAGTATATAGGCACAACCTTGAGAGCCCACCTACATCACCACCTTCTAAAATGAACTTAATTGATCTATTATCAGGACTAAGAAATGTGTTTAGTGAGATGGAACAATCTACCAACTCAGATTCTGGACTATGAAACATCTTTAAGTTTCAAAAGGACTGTGAAACTTTTAGTTTCAAAGGCGGAACCATGGGAGATCAAAATTGGCCGCCCTGAATTATGCCACTTTACCTTGATTATTTTCTCTGATGGACATTTGACCTCCCCCAAACTGTCTAAAGAATTTAACATAGAAGACCTGTTCAAGGAAGGAGTTACTATCATATGATGGCTGTAATATAATGTAAAATAGATGTTACAATAGGAAAGCACCAACAAGCCCATCTTATCAAAAATTCTTTCTCTCCCAGGCCACATTCTCTAGGTGGCCCTGCAAAGAGTTGCCAGACAAATATTTACATTTATAAGGGAAATCTCTATTTGTAAAGGTATCTCTCTCTCTGTGCTGGGGGGAAAGGGGGATGGCCTCTCTGGAAACTTATCAATGTGGAGGATGAGGTCTTAAATCTGCATACCCTTGATCGCTGTAATTTCTGTCTCCCTTCTGTCTCCCTCCCCACCCCAAACACCCTCCTTTGTCTTTAGCTGAAGATAGTATTTAAGACGAGAATCTCTGCCATTGTGTTGAGAAACTCAGTTTCCCTGGTTTCTCCCATGCATACATGTTATTAAACTTGGTATCATTTTCTCCTGCTAACCTGTCTTGTTAATTATTTGTCCAGCCATAAGAACCTTAAGGGAAAGGGTGGAGGGAGATTCTCTCTCTTCCCTGACATAAGCCACCGGCTCTCTAGCAGATGGAATTGACATTAAAGGGGACTTGTTAAGATTATATAAATTTATCCTCTAGAAAAATGAGAATCTATCATTTTTACTTCCTAGGTCTTATAATCTGTGCTAATAATAATATAACAGAGAGAAAAACAATAAAAACTACTGCTGGCGGATTTCCTATGTGCTGGACACGGAGGTATGCATTGTATCTACAATCTCGGTGGAGCCGCAGGTTAGGTCGGTATGAAGAGAAGGATGGCTAAAGTAATAAGGCTAAAGTTTTACTCATAACTCTTCCATTTTCTGCCTGTGTGATCCTGGGAAAGTTACTTAACCCCCCGATTTTCTGTTTCCTCGCCTCTAAAATAAGAATAATATTAATAGTATTAACAACCACCTCATGGTATTAATTTTAAGTGAGATAATGCATGTAAAAGCAATTAGCCTAGTGCCAAGACCAATGTGCTTACCTAATGGTAGCTATTGGTATTTTAATAATCATATGTGGTAAGGATTATTATCTCCTTAGTGGGGATGAAGAAACTAGGAGAGAAATAAATTGCCCAGGATCACACAGCTAGTAAGGGAGGAATTAGAATTTGAAATTCAATGTATCTGATTCTAGAGCTTGTTTTCTCATACACTACGTTATTTTGTGTCCTTTTTTCTTCATTTATTTAATAAACAATTTTTTGGTGCTGATTATGTGCCACATTCAGGGCTTTGAGCTAGAAATGCAATGGTGAGAGAATAAAAATTCCCTCTGTTCTAATGGAGGCTACAGATGAAAGGTCAAGTCATTAACAGATATTTAATTAAAAACTGAGATAAGTACTCAGAAGGAAGAAAATATAATTTCATAAGAGATAAAATAAACCAACCTCACATAGATGATGAGATTTAAAAATATTTCCCTGGGAAAGGAAGATCTTACCCTTTAGGGTAAGACTGAAGGTGACAACAAGAGCCAGACCCTACAGGACTTGTGGGCAACACTAAGCACCTTGGTCTTCTTTCTAAGGGCAATCCAAAGTCACTGAAGAATTTTAAGCAGAAAGTGACCTGAGCAAATTTGTTATTGGAAAAATCACTGCCTAGTTTGGAGAATTGCGGGAGGAGACCCACTGTGGATAAAGGAAAAGCAGTTACTAGGCTAACTACTATTACTACTAATAATAATTTATATATTCTAATTTATTCTAGTATTGTCCAGAAAAGAGATGACAGTAGCTTGGACAGGGCTGATTGCAGAAGAGGTGGTGATAAGAGCAGAGGTTTGAAATATATTTGGATGACAAACTTAAAGGATTTAATGATCAATTAAGTATGGGAGGATGAGAGAAGGAAGGTAATAAGAATGACTCCTAGGCTCACGCCTCTGGAAGATGATGGTGCTGTCCTCCAAGAGTGGGAGAGTACCAAGGTTTTGAAGGAAGATAATGTGCTCAATCACAGATATGAGGAGTTGGAAATGCTTTTGATATCCAAGTAAAGATGTTGAGTAGACAGTTGGATGTATGACCCAGAGGAGAAGTCTAGCTAGAACTACAAAGAAAGAAGATGGGTGTCAGCGGCATATAGATGGTAATTAAGGACATGGATCTGATTTTTTAGGGAGAAGTAGAGATAAGAGATGCTATCTGAACCTTGAGAAATTACAACATTAAATAACCAGGACTAGAAGAATGGTCATAAATCAGATTAAAAAGAGAACAGAAATATAGTTGGGAAACCAAGACAGGGTGGTTTCATAGAAACCAAGAAAAGAGAAGGAAAATATTAGGGACAATAGAAATAACGGAGTGATCTACATTGTTAAATGCTGTAGACACATCAAATAAGATGAAGATGGAAACATCTTCATTGAATTCCATGACATGAAGGTCAATGGTGATATCATTGAGTTTTCACTGTAGAAAAGAGAGAGAAAGCCAGTTTCGAGTGGACTGAGGAGTGACAAGCTGAAGAAAGGGAGATGTAACTAAAACCAATTCTTTCTAAAAGTTAGATTTGAGGTAAAGAAGAGTATGGTGATAAGCTGGAGGCAAATGTGGTTTGAAGGATGAGTGTGTATAATTTTACATTAGAGAGAGGGATCCAGTGATTCAGTTGAGAGCAACTGGTTTCATAAATGGGAGTTAGAAGAAATAATTAATAATATAAGCATCCTCAGAATACAAAAGTGAAGGTCTCAAAGCACAGATTAAAGAACTGTTCTTAAAGAGAGATGGCATCTCTTCCAAAGTAACAGGAGGGACAAAGACGTTATGTGCCTGCATAAGTATATTTGTGAGTCCCGTGTTTTGCAGGAGCAAACCGAGGGAGTTCCTGTTGGATGGTTTCAATTTTCTCTACTCACTATTGCTTCCCTGAAAATCAGCTTGTCTGCCTTTTATGATTTACAGTAAAGTTATTTTTTCAGTTACCATATGTGCCCATAAATGACTAAAGCTACTGTTTGTGGTATTTAAACTATTTTAATGATTGAACAATTTACTTACACAAAGTTAGCCTGAAGTCTTAGGGTAAAGGTTGTGTGCTAAAATCAATAATAAAGGCTAGATCTAGGTCTGGTTTAATGGAAAGGATCAATATTTTATAAAGGAGCTTCTGAAAGTAGATTTTTACACTGGAGAAGAGAAGTTTATTTTTAGCAAAAAAGTTAATAATCGTAGCTATTATTTTATCTTAACTTCTTAAATAATATGCTTTATATATATGTTTTAATATCATACACACTTTTCCTAATCTTTTCTCTGTTCTACCTATTTTCTAAAATCTTCCCTCCTACTAGCTTACTCATCCCCTACATATTTACTCCCCATGACCTGTGTCATAAACATAATTATATGTATTCTTCCATATTTTTCTATAGGTATAGGAAAAAATCATAGATAGAGATTTCTATTTAGGTAGTTTATTGTTTTTCAGAAATATGTACTTTTTCATGAGTTAAAATTTTTTTCTTCCTTCAACTATCCTTACAGAAATCTCTCCAAATCAATTGGAATAGTTCTAATTTATTCTTTTTAATATTTCAGAGTGAGGTTTATACCGTAAAGTATTCAGTTATTCCTCTATTTATGGTGATTTAAATTTTTACTGATTTTTTTCTTTTTTGCCTCTGTGAATCAACACTCCTACTATATCCTTGCAATAAAATGTTTTATACTAGTGTCATTTTATATGTATATGATGATTCTCTGGAAAGGAGTCTCCAAAGTGTGTATGGTGTGTATGTAATTTTTATTTAATAGATTTTCTCAGGTTGCAAACACACGTGGTTGTAATGATTTATTTTTACCAGCAATGCATGAGAGTCCTTTTTTCCTTGCATCCCCACCAAATCAAGAAGCAAAATTTCAAAGGAAATATTAAGAAACATTATCATCTCTAAAGTTGATTATTTAAAATATTTCAAAGACTGGAGATTGGTAGAGGATTTATAAGAAGGGTTTCTTTGTATAAAGTTGAACTGAGAGATTGATGTGATCCCTCCCCAAAGTAGAGGGCTGGGGGAGTCCCCCCTCACCTCAGGTGGAGAGTGTGACATCAACAGAACTACCAGGGGTAGAGTTTCCAGATAAACTACAGGACACTCAGCTAAATTTAAATTACAATTGCAGATAAACAATGAACAATCTTTTAGTAAAAAGTGTGTCCAAAATATTGCATGGGATATACGTATACTAAAAATATCTTTTATTTTTAAAATTCAAAATTAACTGGACATCTGTACTTTAACTTGCTAAACTCTAACCAAGAGAGCTTGACATCCTAAACTAAGGCAACACAACTGACCCGTGTCTCGTGCATGCCTGGGAAATCCAGAAGTCTTAGGCTGGATTAGCCTGCACTCTCATCATTTGTCTGAGCAAAGAATGAATGTTTTCCCCCATTGCCCAGATGTAGGACATGTACAAGGAAGACCTGTGTGTATCCTGTGCAGGCATACTCCTAGATGGGTGAACTGGGCTCAGCAGGGGAGAAGCCAGGGTAAAAAACCAATTTCTAGAAGTGGAACAGGAAGTAAGCAAACACCAAAACATAGCGCGTTTGTGTGGGTCAAGGAAGTGTCAGGTAAGAGAGGGTAACAAGCAGGATTCCCAAAGTATCCACAAGAGTAGCAAGGAGTGAGAAAGTCAGCATTAAACCCACCCAACCAAGAGTGTGCAACTCTTTATGAGAGTAAGTGAGACTTTTCCTGTCCCACCACCCCTGCTCTGCTTTGACTCTACCAGGGTCAGAAATTTTAATTGTCAAAATCAGAGAAGTGGTGGGCCGGCCCGTGGCTTAGCGGTTAAGTGCGCGCACTCCGCTGCTGGCGGCCGGGTTGGGATCCCGGGCGCCCACCGACGCACTGCTTCTCCAGCCATGCTGAGGCCCCATCCCACGTACAGCAACTAGAAGGATGTGCAACTATGATATACAACTATCTACTGGGGCTTTGGGGAAAAATAAAAGGAGGAGGATTGGCAATAGATGTTAGCTCAGAGCTGGTCTTCCTCAGCAAAAAGAGGAGGATTAGCGTGGATGTTAGATCAGGGCTGATCTTTCTCACAAAAAAATAAATAAAGGCTCTGTCCTTTCTGTAAAATCAGAGAAGTGGAGAAATGAAGTGTAGAAGGAGAGAAGAAAAATTATGCCCCCTCTCATTTGCCCACATTGTGCTCCCCTTAGTCCGCAGGCGGTATGTGAGGGAGAAGACTTGCCTCGGATTCAGGTTCAGATTGTGGATTCCTATTTGGGATTGGATATTTTTATTAATGACTTGAGAACATTTTGTGATTTAAAGTGGTTGTGTGATTTTTTTTTTCTATTACTTAAGGATAAAAGGAAAAGCATGGAACCATTACACTTTTCCTACAGACATATGAAAAAAACCTTCTTTTCCCAAAAAGATACAATTTGAATGGACAGTGAGAGTGATACGTTTGTTCAACATAAAGGTTATAGATGTTATCAGTCTTTTAAGATTTATTAATTCAAAGAGGTTTACATATAAATCCTCGGAGTAGTTTTAAAACTAATTAATTTTGGGGGGAAGTAAGACAAATGAGATGATAAAATCCCAGGGGCTGGAGTGAGAGCCACAAACTTAAATGTGTCTAACTTCTGAATTCTAAGAGGTCTGTAATCTTATATTGTAATTTGTCTTTTTAGTTTTTATGATGGGTCTTTCCAAATTGTCTGTAAGACTCTCAAAGGCAGCAGCTATCATATCTCTTCTTTGCATTCTCACCAACAGGTGCAGTGCCTCGTGCACAGGATGCTGGATATATATTACAATTGATTGGTGTCTGCTGCTGGCCCTTGAAGGAGGAGGAAGAGTAGAGGGTCCAGGTGACTGGAACAGATAAGAACCCTATGAATTCAGAAGAACAGAGGTTGAGCCCCCAGGACCATTGAAGATCTTGTGGAAAGAGCAAGATGTAAGCTTTGGAGGCAGAATAGGCCTTGGGGGGCTCTGCATCCAGAAGGCTTTTCAGGCAGAGTGTGGACTGAGTGAATGCAGATGTGACTCCAGGTTTTGTATTCAGGAAATAAAGACGGATGAACCTTAAAGAATAGAAAGTTAAAGAAGTTTGAAATTTATACTGTAGCTTTTCAAAGTATTTGATGAGGGAATGATTTGCACAATGAAGATACAAAAAACATGTCCAAGTAAGTTCTGAACTGGAAGAGAAAGGACCAGTGGATGGAGGCAGCTGGCACAATGGCCACTGAGGAGGTGTCAGGAGCCCTGGAAGGAATGGGTAAGGATTTGGATAGAGCCGTGAAGTGCAAGAGAAGAATTCATATGGGAGGCTCTACAAAGGAAAAAGAGACTAATCAGATGACAGAAAGAGGGGGGAACGAAGGCTGGCATGATGGTTTAGAGCTGGGGAAAATGACGACCTCATTCACAGAAACAGGAAAATCCAGAAAGAGGAGACCTAAACATTCATATGGTACATTTAGTTGAATAAAAACATAAACAAAATGTATAGATTTAGAAAATCCTCGCTTACTTCATAAAAAATATTTTGCAAATTAATTTGATTTTATACCTATGAAAATTTTAAACACTTCTAAATTCATTTAAAAAAAAGCAAAGATTATTTACCTTTCTAAAGTTAAATACAGCTGTCTTTTCCTTCTGTTATTTTGTAATAATTCTGTTGGTTTTAGTTCTCATTCAGTAGGCGAAGCAAGATCCTCAGTTATGCGAATATTCTTTAAGAGGTTGGATTTTGTTGAAAAAAACAATTTTTTATATTAAGTCCTATATTAGTTGGAATATTGATCCACATACTTTGAAAGATCAATTAGCAGTGACTTAAACATGAGAGAAGATTTATGTCTCTTCTGCATAAAATTCTAAGATGGTACATAATCGGATTCAGAAGAGTTCCTTTTCCACCATCAGCATAGATTCCATGCCTAGATCTAAGCTGACTGCTTCAGCAGTTGCTACTTCCTAGCCTTGGGAAAGGTGAAAAGAACAAGTGGAAGGCAAGTAGCTTCCTTTTAAGAAAGTGACCTGAAAGTTGCTTACATCCCATTGGCTAACACTCGGCCATATGGTATGGGAAATGTTATGTCTAGGTGGGCGTCCCAGCCACAATGTGGGGCAGGAGAGTTTTGTTTCCGAAATGAATAAAGGTAGTCCTATGTAGGAAAACCCAAGTCTGCTTATATTTTACATAGCACACCCTGTTCTATTGATGTATACTTATTATTTAGGCTTTTATTTTTCATTCTTTATTATTATTTCTTTATGAGTTATAGATTTTCTTATAAAATTATAATTTATTATTATGTATAACAATGTTAAAAAGATAAACTGAGGCATACTAAAAATTTTAACAGTTTGAGCAAAAATTGATTCGAATTTAGCAGATCCAATTTTGCTGATAAAAAGGAGCTCCAAGGAGTTGCACAAAATGAAAGACTTTTCTAGGCAGGAGGGAGCAGGAGCAAGGAAGTTATACTGGCAAAAAAGTGGCTTGGTTATTGACGGTCACTTTCCTTTAGGGGACGGCAGGGGTCTACCAGGCAAATGACCTAATTAGCGCTGATCAGGCGATTCCTGATTGACTGGTTTAGATTCCATTTCTGGGAGAGCCAAAACTGTAAGTAAGTTAAGTCTCAGTTTGGTGACATGGTGCTTAGCATAAGAAACTTCATTTGGGGCCTTTTGTCTTGTTTTTAACAACAGAAAGATGCCAAGACGCTGGAAGATAATGTTCTCTATGATAATTATTTGAATAGAAAGTTGTACGAAGACATGCCATTTGTCAAAATAGGAGAGTCTTTAGATTTATTCAAAAAGATAATTTTCTATCATAGCCTAGATATGATATGTTCATTAAAAGAGATAATTTCTGCTGGTCTGAAGTACCCCTTACCCAAAGTGTTATTTACATGAATTAATAATCTGCATGACAGTGTGTCATTTTTCTGGCTGAAGTGGATGTGTGGCACACAGTTCTTTTGGGGTTGACTTTCTTAGGAAGAGAAAAGAGAGCTATGAGCACAACAGAGATGATGAGAGAAAGTTGTCTGGCATTCCCATCACCATTGCCCACACTTGAAAAGTGCTGCTCAGAGGGAAAGCTGAAGGAGCTGTGAGTGTGAATCAATGTGTGTTTCTGTGCACAAGCAGTGCTGCTCAGGGGCCAAGACAGTCAGCTGTAGCGTGATTTCTAGAGAGGTCCATTTTTCACCCATTTCTTCAACTCTGGCACAGATAATAGGATATATTTGCTTTCTTTAAGGCTAACAGAGGCAGGAAAGAGAGGTCATTGTGCCTGGAGATGACAGACAGCAGAGAAAGGAAAGAGAGGTGTGTTCAAGTTGAGAGAAGACAAGTGTATTTATCATATTCCTACACAGGCGACCCAAAGATGACTGGGAGGTGGTGGAGGGACGTTTGGGGGAAGGTATTATAAGTCCTAAGTGGATAGGTGTAGGCTTGGAGCAAGGGCCAGCCATGGATTATTACCAGTGCAACCTAATGTGTGCTCAAAGACAAATGAAGTTCGGGACAGTGCTTCTCAAGCTTTAAGACACAGAGGAATGGCCAAGAGACCTTGTTTGTTGAAAGGCAGATTCTGATTCAGTCTCGTGGGTGGGGCTGAGATCATGCATTTATAACAAATTCCCAGGTGATGCTGATGCTGCTGTTCCACACACAGGACAACTTCCAGTAGCAAGGGTTTAGGAACGTTGAATGAACAAGCATTCATCTCACCCACTTCCCAGTGCCCGTCTCTTTCCTTTCTGGATTCAGAAATGCCTGCATTTCAAATCTGGCTATGCCACTGACAAGTGGCATTTAGTAATTATCTAACCTGCCTGACACTTGGTTTTATGAGCATTGTAGTGTTTGCTATTTCTGCCCAGCAAATACTCTTGGTTTTCTTCTTACGAGAATGGTTAGATTGCATACCTCTGTTCTTTTGAAGCTAAGTGTGGCCATATATCTGCTTTAGCCAATAAAATATATGCAAAAATATTACATGTTACCCATGTGATTTGCTGCCTTCTCTTTCTCTCTGTCTTGATTACTGGCAATGTTCTAGTAGATGTTTCATCATGAGAACCACACAGAGCAGAAAACCCAGCAAATCCTTAGTAGACATGTAACATGAGAATAAACTTTTATTGTTATAAGCCACTGAAGTCGTGGCAGTGTTTGTTTATTGAAATAGCTGGCTTACACTGACTGATACAAGCATTAAATGGAAAAAGTCATATATTTGGTTGTTATACAAATATATGTTGTTATTCAGATGTGTTTCCCTTTCCTCATCCCAACCGCTACAATCTAGCTTTTTATCATTTCTCTATGTCTTCATTATAGAAGTAATAAGTTAAGAAATGAAGAAAACTATCCTTTTTTAAAACTCTCTTTAGTCCTTATAAAGTTTTTATTTAAAAATTCAAAACTTTCCGATACATGAAGTTTGAGATCTGTCCGGAAGCTCCCTTCTCCCTGATATCATGACTAATTTGAAGTCAGCTGGAACTGTTCCCCTGCATTCTAACCCATTGGGTGATATTTTACACTCTAACTGATTGGGAAACACAACAACGAACAAAGCAGAACTACAAGATGGATGCTTAGCACACTGATGGCCACAGTCTATTTGCATTATTAAATTTATTTCTGAATTTTTGCTTGCCAGAAGAACAGAATTTTTATTATTCCTATGGGCACCAATTTGAATTTGGCACTAACATCACAAGGCTCTTCTTTCTGTTTTTGAGCTTTTAGTTCTTTTAATATTTCATCTTGCCCTAGAAGTAGAATGTTAAGCAGAATTTCTTTGACCTTTTTGTTGGGTTATAATTTAAGTGTCTGGTATTTCATTTTTCCTTCACCTTTCTTCCGGCTCTGTAACCCATGTGACAGAATGAGAATCACCAGCTAATCAAAACAGAGAAATTTATAAGAAATGTTTAAACCAGTCTTCCTTGTAATTATTCTCCATCATGTCTCCAGTTCTTTTTTTGTTTCATTTATCTCCTAATTCTCTCTTCCAAGGGCAGGGTTTTTTCCTTATCTCTCATTGTACTTATGTTGTCTTAAAAAATGTGTCACTCATCTCTTAAAATACATTGATATATAAGAATTTCTCTTATAAAATCTTTGATAATGAGGAACAATACCTGATAACCATTCATTCAACAAATACTTATTGTAGCACTGTATTTGGTTCTGGCTACATAGCATTAAAAAAAATACAAAATCCAGGGCCAGCCTGGTAGTGTAGCGGTTAAGTTCTTGCACTCTGCTTCAGCAGCCTGGGGTTTGCAGGTTCAGATCCCGGGAGTGGACCTACACACTGTTCATCAAGCCGTGTTGTGGCAGCATCCCATATAAAGTGGAGGAAGATGGGCACAGATGTTAGCCCAGGGCCAGTCTTCCTCAGCAAAAAGAGGAGGATTGGCAACAGATGTTAGCTCAGGGCTGATCTTCCTCACCAAAAAAACAAAAAACAAAATCCCACCTCTCATAGAGCATATATTCTAGTAGGTAGAGAAGGATAATAAAAAACAAAATAATGTTATAGGAGAAAATTGAATTAGGAGAGGGGGACACAAAGGGTCCTCAAGGATGGCTGCCATTTTGAGTGAGATGTACTGGGAAGGTCTTATTGAAAAGCGGTATTTAAGCAGAAATCTGACTGAGGTGGCAGCAAAAGGTAGGGGGTATCTTGGGAAGAGCTTTCAGGGAGAGGGAATAGCAAGTGTAAATGGCCACATTGTCAACAGGGATTCAGATGGATGAAGGATGTGCCAACTTGTAATCTGACTTCCCAGGTTACTCTGGAGATCAATGAGTGGCAGATGGAAGAGGAAAGAGGGCAGGAGACTGCATGGAAGTTTAATTAGTCCTGAGTATGCAGAACCTTACTTTTTATTTTAGAAGTAATGGTTCCTAATTTTGTTTATTCTTTCCTAAATTCATGTCCTTGATTAGTAGTCTGGGCTTAGCCATGTGCTTTGGTCAATGAGACAATAGCAAGTGTGATGCAAGCAGAAACTTAAAAATTGCCTCTTCTTTGGAGCTTTTTGCTCATGGAAACCCAGCAATTGCACTACGTGTATAAGCCCAGGCCAATCTGTTGGAGACAAGTGTTCCAGGTAACGCCATCACTCTGAGCTGACATCACCTAGTAACAGCCAGCATCCATCATCAGACATGTAAGGAATGTCCTCCAAGAACAACCAGTCCCCAATAAATGAGCTGATTACAGCTGCATGTGTGTGCACAGTGAAAGCAGCACAAGTACTGCCCATTTGAGCTCAGCCGAAGCTGTTGACTCATAGAATTGTGAGCTAATATGTGACCTCTCTTTTAAGCCACTAAATTTTGGGATGGTTTGTTATACAACAAAAACCAACTGGTACCAGCAGTAAAAAGAGATGAACTACAGTTATATACACAACATGACTGAATCATCGTAACATTGCTAATTTTTTAAAAAGCGAGTCACAGATCTACATGAAGTTTGAAAACTTATTTGTAAAGATTACTAAGCAAATATAAATAATTATTGCCTAACCATCTATATATACGTCAATAATAAGCAAAAATTAACCACAATTTCAGAACATAAGATAGCTTTTCACATTTTGGTATCTCCAACTAGTTTTTTTTCTATGCATATAGATTTATGTAACAAAAAATGCAATTGAATAAAATTTGCATATTATTATAAATTGTTTTTCTTACTTAAAATGTCATTAAGTTCTCTAAAAACATAATTAAAGACTACTAATAATCCATGATATCAGAAAATATAATATATTTAATCGGTGTCCTCTTTTCAATATTAGGTTACCTATAACCTTTTTCAGCAATTGCCATGAACATCTTCATGTATAACTTTATACATCATATACACTCTACTCTTAGAATAACTTCTTAAAAGTGGTTTTAATAAAAATATTATAAATATATTTAAAAATTATTAATACACTTTTTCTAATTGCATTCCAGACTAGGCAAAAATTTACATTCCGGTAGAAATCTATGAGATAGCTTTTTTTGTTGAACATTTGCAAACATTTGGTATTATTCTATTCACAATCTCTGACAATTTGATAGGTAAAAATGACATCTCACTCTTATTTCAATTGTTAAATTACTAGCTGAACTTGCAACTTTATTCATTAGTCATTTGTATTTTCACATCTCTGAATTATCTTGACGTGTATTTTTCTCCAGGTACTTTCTTCCTTTTGACAGTTTATAATATAGCTGCTGGGTCCCACCTTTCTTAATTGCAATCATATTCTAGTGCTGCCTGTAGGAGGTTACACCCTCATTACCTTGATTGTTCTTCAGTGTTTCTGTCGTTCTCAGAAACACATTTAAAAATGATATTTTACTGATGATTAACCTCTTCTTTGATGAATATCTGATAATTCTTGTATCTGTGTAGTGAGTTTTATCCCTTAGAAATCCAAGACCAACTTGAGATGGCTCATTTTGACTTCATTCTTAATAATTACATAGGGCACAATTATTTCCACAATCAAAGGGTACCTTACAGTATTTGTTCTTGTATATTATGTTTTTGTCCTATACAAGTATACAAATCTGATAAGGCAATTTAGAAGAAATGATTTTGGAAAGAAAGTTGTATTATTTTCTTTTCTACATCGATTCTATCACTTGACTTAAGGATTTGTCAATTGTGGAATCAAATCAGGGTAATCACAGAAGATATGCCATTTAAAACTTTAAGTGAATGACCTCAAGATAGTAGATTAATCACAAAATGAAGTTAAAATGGTGTTGATAGACTATATGGATAGGTAAACTTGAATATAATCTGTCATTGATCTTGCAAGTTAAAGAAATGGACAAATGTAAAATACCAAGTAGTCCAATTCAAGGATCTTCTTCTGCTGGGTCAATTGTTCACAAAGCATTGTTCAATTTTATGATTGTTTGGGGAAAAAAGGTATTTTTCTATGCCAAGCTAAGGGGGGATCAAAGATATGTTTAGTCAGACGTAAAAGATGCGTTAGAGAAAAAAGTAATAAAAAGTAGAAATAACACCAAAAAATGAAAAGTCAAGGAAATTATATTTTGAGGCTACTAAAGTATAAAGGCAATGCAATACGGCAAAAATTTTCCTGAACTATTAGCTGTGTGCCACGTGGCAATAATTTTTTAACTGAGTTTAATTTGAAATATAACTTTTATTTTTTATTTTATTTTATTTTATTTTTTATTTTTTGTGAGGCAGATCAGCCCTGAGTTAACATCTGATGCCAATCCTCCTCTTTTTGCTGAGGAAGACTGGCCCTGGGCTAACTTCCGTGCCCATCTTCCTCTACTTTGTATGGGACGCTGCCACAGCATGGCTTGATAAACAGTTCCTTGGTCCACTACAGAGATCCAAATCCGCAAATCCTGGGCCACCAGAGCGGAGTGCGCGAACTTAACTGCTATGCCACTGGGCTAGCCCCGGAAATCTAACTTTTAAAAATCACTTTTGTTTTCTTTTCTGGTAAAAACTTGGATACATTCATATTTTTGTCTGTTGACATTGTAAAGGTGCAGTGTGCACACATGATGAAATATATGTGCAAGTGTTCATGTTGGGGCCTCAAGCTCTTGGCTACAGCAAGTCATTCATTAGGTTGAGGATGCTGTAACAAACAGTTGAAACTGCACATTTTTCAGAATATGTATGTTTCCTTTGTGAAACTGAGTTTAAACCTGTAGGCTACTGGGAGTGCATGAAAACAAAAATATTTTCATTTTTAGAAAGGCCATCAAATTAATGCTAGAAGACCTCCCACCCCATGGGTGTACATGTTCCAAAACATCATCCCTAAAGGTTTTATTTAGGATAATATTTTGACTTCCCAGACTACCAGTATATCAGCATTCCCAGAGTGCTGATATGTAGAAATAGCATCAAAATGGCTGTAGCTAATCAGGAAATAGACTCTACACATTAGAATAGTTCTTAAAGATATTAGCTTGACATGTGGAAACCTGTTATAAGAACACTGCACAGTAGCATAATTAAATACAATTGAGATTTGTCCTAATCTGCCTATCAAAACTATTTTTCTGAAAATCAAGTCCTTTATAACTCTCTGAATATGTAACAAGTTCTTTTCAATCAGTAATACAATAGGTGATTATTGTACTACTCACAGAAACCTTTAGTATTCATTAGGATTTCATTACTCATAACTCATAACTTCAAGGTTAAGGAGGAAATGGAGAAAAGGAATTGCCTTCTGTCAAAAGAATTTACCATGTAGTTTGCTTCAGGAGTCTGATTGATACAGAGAGAAATGGACGATAATGTGATTTGTTCATGAAAACCAAACAATATTGTGGACAGCCTTATCATTAGTATCTCATTAGATTGTCATTATTCAATGCTAAGAACACTTTGCATTTCCACTTTACTCACATTCCCAGGGAGTCTGGCATTCTTCATTCCTACAGCCCGCCGCCCTTCGGTTGACACAACCACTTGTTGGGAATGAGCAGCTGCAATTAAAGTAAACAGCTACTGGGCCGACCTCGTGGCGCAAGTGGTTAAGTGCGCATGCTCCACTGTGGTGGCCTGGGGTTCGCTGGGTCGGATCCCGGGCGTGCACCGATGCACCGCTTGGCAAGCCATGCTGTGGCCACGTTCCATATAAAGTGGAGGAAGATGGGCATGGATGTTAGCCCAGGGCCAGTCTTCCTCAGCAAAAAAAAAAGAAAAGAAGAGGATTGGCAGATGTTAGCTCAGGGCGGATCTTTCTCAAAAAACAACAAAAAAAGTAAACAGCTACAACCATATACTTAATTAAACACCTACAGACATGTACAGAAGTTTTCTCTCGGAAAACCTGCAGTGCGCTGAGACAGCTGTTTGGTGATTGCCATTTGATCTGGGAGGTGAGTGCAAATATCAGGTCAGCTATCATTTCCCATCCAGAAAGATTTAGAATTTGTATGTCATTCTTTTTGTTGGCAAAGGCTTATTCATGAATCTATGGATATCATTTAGATAGCAAATTGAGTTGGCTGGTAAGAAATCCTTTGAAAAACATAATCAGTGATGTTTTAAGTTTGTTTAGAGTTTGAGCCTAGAACAGTAGACTCCAAAGCTATGTGATCTTTAGAATTATCTGGAGAGATTAAAAAAATACTGATGTTACCACAAGATAAAGTCACTTACTCCCCTCCTCACCCCCAATAACTGTACAGTCCTGCCCATTGCCATGTAACTTGCACTGCTCCTGGTGAGAGGGGCACACATCCCCTCCCATTAAGGTGGGTTTGGCCAGGTGACTTGAAGTGTACAATGGCATGTGAGCAACACTGAGCAGAAGGTTTATGAACCACAGCAGGCCTTTTCCGGCTTTCTTGCTCTTTTCCTTTATCGTGAGGTCAGTCTGGTGCAAACTGGACTACTCTTCCTGTCTGGGTCCCAGACACCATGGAGCAGAGACCAGCTGTCTCCACAGTGCCTGACCGGAATCTCTGATCAACAGTTGCTGTCACTTGCCACTAGATTTAGCAGTGGTTGGTTTTTTGGCAAGAGATAGCAGATTGTTAATTCACTTATATGTAGCACTGAACATATATTTTCGGTTTGAAATATATTTTGTTTCTTCTGAAAATTATATTTGAAAATAGTCAAGTAGCCATGAACACAGCAAAATATGCCAATATATTCCCCAGGCAGTCAGCTCAGACTATAATACAAGGTCAAAATACTGATTATTTTTAATAGCCAAAAAAAAGTAAAAATAAATGCAAAGTAAAAAGCGAGCACACAGAACCAAAAGAAAAGAAGCAATTATCTACACAAACGACAAGTTACTGGCAACTACTACTCACTTTGCACCTACTGAGGATGTTCATTGTCTTTATCTTGGCATTATAGTTCTCCAATAACCTAGTTTTCCAACAATTTGTGTTTAATAAACTGTTCCCAATCTAGGCATGATTTATATAAAATCCTCTGAGTTGAAAAAGTTTTCACCAAAGTCAAAATATTAAACCGTTCAAGTCAACTAAAATAGTTTCAGAAAATGCAGTTCTTGAAATACTTTTGGCTTTGCTCATGTGTGGAGTGTGTGCTCTGTGTGTGTGTGTGTGTGTGCGTGTGCATGTGTAAGATGGAGAAAAGAACTATAAGTAATGACTTGAGGGTTATTTGTTCTGTACCTTACCAAACACCAACAAGCAACACGTGATCATGTTCTGTTTCTATCATTCGTCATTTCATGGCTATATTAATATTTATTCTGAATATTAGGCTAGGCTTTGCACTCCAGTGCAGTGAATGCCATCTTTAGAAGGTGGTGCATTTGTGTTGGGCACTTTATTGAGTGGCACAGGAATATATTAAAATGTTAGTTTCTTGGTAGATGTTTAACTTTTTAAAAAAACACCTGCTCTTTGTATTTTCTCTAAGTTTTTGGAAAAATGCTACTGCAACATAAAACATTGTTCTTTCTATACAGTGTATACACATTCAGATAACATCATTAAAATGTCAGAATAATTGCTCTAACAACGCATTACTCAAACTGTATTATGAAATGTATATTGAATTTATTTGAAACAAAGGGGATTGTATTTTGTATTTTTATATTATGAAAGTCTAAACAAATACAAATGCTAGTTGAAGGAAAGAGGTTATTCTCAAAGCTACAGATTTGTTTTTAATCTTGTCTAATAAAAGATATTCTCTTTATAGAATCTATCCCAAATTCTTAGCTACAAGTTTGGCTCTTTTATCAAAACATAACTGTGAAATTTTGAATTTTTTGTGAACCACAGTGTCTATAGCTAAAATTCTGCCGGCTCAGGTAAGTTTCAGAAGGCAATAGATATAATTAGTTATTATTACTGAAATAAAATCCTAATAATCTATGCTATCAATAACACAAGTTTAGTATTATTTTAAATTTTTAAGTAAAATTTATGCAAACTATACGAAAATAAAATTTTATAAGTAAAATTTTTTAGCCAATCTGACTTAAAGACACCTATAACTTTTGATCACTTTTAAGAAAATTAAAATAATAGAGGAAAAACACTTTTTTGAAAATAAATTCAAGTATGTTACATATTTGAAAATATTAAAAAGGTGAATGCCTCTATCATTGTATTTTGATATGAATATTTTATAATAAAAGTAATATGATCATGAGAAAGAAATTTGAAAAGCAATCGAAGTATCAAGTAATATCCATAATTCTACCTCTATAGCATTTTGGTATATTTTCATTTAAATTTATTCTGTACATAGAGTATTATTTAAGTAATTCCAATTCTTAGGTTGGAATTATACTATATGTTCAGTTGTCTGGTTCTTTTTTTATTCCACTGATATTCTATCTTAAGCGCTGTTCTGTGTCGCCACAGAGTCTTTATAAGCATCATTTTTAAAGGCTGGGTTTGAGGTTAGGTTTTGGTTTCTGATTTTTACCACTCATCTTGCTGCCCCTTCAGTAGTCCCTAGCAAGCCAGCAAACACAAAAGTAACATTTTTTTTTTGTGAGGACGATCAGCCCTGAGCTAACATTCATGCCAATCCTCCTTTTTTTTTTTTTTTGCTGAGGAAAACTGGCCCTGAGCTAACATCTATTGCCAATCCTCCTCCTATTTTTTACCTTTTTCTCCCCAAAGCCCCAGTAGATAGTTGTATGTCATGGTTGCACATCCTTCTAGTTGTCATATGTGGGACGCCACCTCAGCATGGACGGACAAGTGGTGCATAGGTGTGTGCCCGGGATCCGAACCCGGGCCGCCAGCAGCAGAGCACGTGCACTTAACTGCTAAGCCATGGGGCCAGTGCCACAAAAGTAACATTTTAAAAATGTGAAAACAGTACTGAATCTATTAAGAGCCAGCCAGTACCAACTGGATAAAGTTGAAGAATGAGTTTTTGCTTAAGGAACGTGAGAGTTCTCCTACCTTGTTCATCAACTGAGTTTCAAAAAGAAAAACAGAACACATGCCAGATAGTTGAATAGGTGAAATTTAATATGGGGAACTAGTTCTAAAATATTAGGAGAACTTAAAAGCCAAACGGTGAATAACGTGTGAGTTCAGAGCTTAGCAATAGTAGGAAACCGCCATAATCTTTCAGGATAGAGGAACAAAGGTTACACTAGAATTCAAGAGCAGAAACTACATCTACAACAAATACTGCTTAGTGGGAGCGGGACGCCATGAAGGAGACACAACAACTTCTAGAGAATCGCCAGAAACAGAGAGATCTGGAAGACATATCCTGGCTTCTTCCTTCTTCCCTCCACCCAATCTTCTCCAAGAACTCCCAATTTTGAATGTATTCAGAAGCCAATTTTGAGGGGAAAGGCAATGTTCTTTACCTGGAAGTGAGACTCTGAAGTTTAGAGTCCTTAGTAGTCCTGCCTTTATTGAATTTCTACACGCTTCCATTACATTTTCCTAGTAGACTGGAAGTACTAGAGGTGCCCTAATGAATACCTTGAGACACAATCTTCCTGCTTGTCCCATTGTGTAGCAGAAACCTTATTTCTCCTTGGTAATGGAATTGCTCACAGGATTAATTACTTTAGCCTTACAACACAATAGTTCCTTTTTCTTTTAGCTTGCTGGTCCCGTAGCAAGGGGTGTCCAAAATGGCAGTCTCAATTTCCAATTCAATGGAAACTTTGTTGTGACCCCTGGTGAAAGCCTTCCTCCATTGAGAATTAGGATCTCTGAACCAACAGAGCTCAAGGTTGAAGGGATGAAAATCTAAAACGCTTCAAGTGGATTAATAGATCCAGTTGTGAAAGAAGCCACTTATATTTCCAACCCTTGGTTCTGAGACCTTGTGTTCTGCCTGTGGGAGAAACTGCACCATATATTTCTTGATGAATCAAAGCATATATTGCATCCAATAGGGCAGCAATGCAGTTTTGCAGTGTTTTCTCTTAGCTGGCACTCTAACAGTTTTCAGAAATGTATTCCATTATTCCATCAGGTCACCTGTCTCTAGGAAATGAGATGTTTGGTAAGATCAGTAAATTCTGTGGATTTAAACCCTTTGCAAACATTTCTTGTGCAGAAGCAATATTTGTGTAGTACACTATGATGGTAAATAAAGCGTTCTGTAAGTCCATAAGTCCATAAGTGATGATGCTTGCAGAAACGTGGAAGGCATTGAAGGCAAATCTGTACCCAGAATAGGTGTTTTTCTAGGAAGGATGTGTGACTGATCCCCCAGGAAACACGGTTCCGAAGTCAGCAAGCTGCCATCAGGTAGTTGGCTGATGCGCCTAGGAAATAATGCCACTGCGTGTGCTGGGGCAGGTGCCACTGCGTGTGCTGGGCAGGTGCTGACCTCTGCCTGTGGCAGGCTGCATACTACACAGTGGTAGAGGATAAAGCAGCTATGGTGAGAAATGCATGCTGTCGAGCCCACTCATAGCATCTTTTCTGCTGCATTACTATTTTCTATATGGCCCATTGAGCAACCATCAGCGTGACTAGGAATGAGACTGACTGACTGGATGTGCCTTATTGAGAACCTACTCAGCAGTGGATATTGTTCAGTGACCAAATGTCCATGGATAGGTATAACTCAATCTTGACCATTTTTCTTTCCAGGCAAAAATTATGCTTAGATTCACTGCTCAAAATCTGCCTACAGGGGGTGAGATAGAGAGTTACCTTCACTATTGTCTTTCTGGATCATCCCTGAATTGGGATACAAGTCAGCAGCATACCACGTTAAGCTGGTAACAGCTTCTATTGTGAAGATATTTGTAAACAGTCTTTTTTTTCTCTCTCTGGTCATAGGGAACTCTCATGAGGCCATAGATGTGGGTTGAAAGGTGGCAGCAATGCAGTGGGAGTACATATCGTGGGAATCTGAGCCACCTACACGTGCCAATAACTTTCAGACGCACACAGCACACATCCCATATATACTATTTCTACTGTGTTGGATTGTGCTTACACATGACCAACCTTGCAGCTTAATGGATCAGACAACTCCCAGGTCAATGTGGGCAGCACGGTTTTCACATATTTGGTATTCTGTGGACAAGTGTTCAGTCTTCGCAAGGACCTAGCATCAATCCAGAAGCTATTTCTCTAAAGGAATAACTAATTTTGGACTATTATGAATAGAGTTTCTAGGAACAGTCTTTGGCATATCTTTTGGTAAATGCATTTCTATTGAGTATATTCCTGGCAGCAGAATTAATGGATCCTAGAATATGTTTATACTTAGCTTTAGCTTTTCTACTGTTTTTAACACTCCAAAAGTTTGACAAGTGTCTGTTTCCATTTCCACTTTCTCTTTTACTATTGATATTGTTTCAGATTATAATTTCTAAACATGGCCACAATAATACCTCCCATCCCTTATGCTCTCTACAATGTGATTTTGCCACATTCTCATCAAACAGTGGGAATTTATATCCCTTCCTGTTGAATTTGGGCAGGCTTGTGACTACTTCAAAGTAGAAGAGAATGGCAGAAATGGAGCTATGTGATTTCTGAGACTAGGTCGCAGAAGTCGATGGAGATTATGCCTTATCTGCTGACCATCTGATTTTTAGCTCTGAGTCTCCGTGTAGGAAGCCTAACTACCCTGAGGCTGGCATGCTGTGAGGAAACCCAAGCTATATGGAGAGGCCACACAGAGGGGTCAACAGAGAGCCCCAGCTGGGTTCCCAGTCAAGAGCCAGACATGTGGATAGAGACCTCCAGATGATTCTAGCTCTCAGCCAATGAGCTGTCCAGTCTTCCCAATGAGGTCCCAAATCTTGGGGAAGTTTATGCCTCCAGTTTTAGAGGTGATTTGTTACACAGCAATAGTAACTAGAATAATAATTTAATTTTAAATTCATTAATCCATTTGTAATTTTATTCTGTGTATGAGATAGTTATATTTTTTATCCCAGATAGTTATATCATTGACCTCAATTATTGAAGTGATTTTCCTGTAATAAATTTTGATTTTTAATGCCTCCTTTCAGGTATATTACATTCTATGAAAACTATTTCTGTATTTTCTTTACTTTTCCATTAACCATTTATCTGTGTATATGTATGTAAGTACCGTACTGTAAAATTATTTAATTTTTATTATATGTTTAAGCTAAAAAGATTTCACCTTATTTATTTGTTTGAATAAGATTGGCCCTGTGCTAACATCTGTTACCAATCTCTCCTTTTTCTTCTTTTTTTTCCTCCCCAAAGCCCCAGTACATAGTTGTGTATCATAGTTGTAGGGCTTTAGCTCTTCTATATGAGATGCTGCCTCAAGGTGGCTTGATAAGAGGTGAGTAGGTCCACATCCAGGATCCAAACTGGCGCACCCTGGGCCGCCGAAGCAGAATGTGCAAACTTAAACACTACGCCACCAGGCTGGCCCCTATTTAGTTGTTTTTAGTTATTTTCTTTGGTAGCTGTACTTTTTCATTCCTCCAATTGAATAGGATATCTCATTTTTGACCAAACAATCAATTTTGTTGTTCCAGAATTTCAGAAATATTTAATTTACCTTAATAAAGAATTAGAGCCATTATGTTGAGCTTTAAAGATAATTTTTGAATAAGTAATGAATTCAAGCATAACATGATATATTCTGTTAATCTAGAGAGTGCAATATTTTGCCTATTTCTATATGATTGCATAGAGTTGGAGAATTACTAGTCAGATTAGGTGACCTCGAAGGTTCTTTCCAACTATAAAATCCTAAATTGATATAAACTTCTCTGCCACAAATAACAGTTTCACATTCACATTGTAAAATGGAATAAGATCATTCTACATTTGCAGGTGGTTGGAAGATCCTTGATCCTGAGCTTTGCTTTTAGTACTGGTCACTCTTCTATGCTTAATCTCATCCTTGTGATTTTCAAAGCTTTGTGAAAATGGACATGAGCATCATGGTGGTATGAGTTTCTTCCTTTGTCTCTCCCCTCTAAGTTACAACCAGTGGCATATCCATAGACCAACAAAGGATTGCCTGCATGGCACACCAGAAAGTCTGAGAGATCCATACATCTATACATCTGCAGGTGGGTGGATTGGATCTCATGGAGGTGGTAGAACCAAGGGAGCAGCTGTGGCAGCTCCCAAGACCAAAGGCTCAAGGAACTGCAGCTGTGCCTGAAACCAGAGGGTCCAAGGATTGCAGTAATGCCCTCTAACGGAGGCCCCAAGAACTGAGGCAGCCCATGGTCCTCTAGGCTCCAGGACCTGCTGTGGTGCCTGTGACTAGCGGCTCCAGAAATTGTAATGGTACCTGCAACCCAGCCCCACTCCCTTCCCTGGTGGTGGTGCATCTGACCCTAGCCCTCCCAGCAAGGGGGGCTGTATCCAAGACACCAGAACCCCCAGGAGCAATGGCAGTGCCTGTGACCTGAGGTTCTGGGAATCGCACCAGCACCAAAGACCACAGGCTCCAGGTACTGCAGTGGTACTCACAACTCAGCCCACCCCCTCCCCCAGCAGTGGCGGTGGTGCCCGTGACTTGAGATTCCAGGAACCATGCCAGTTCCCCAGACCAGAGGATCCAGGAGCCTCAACAGCACCAGTGACCCAAGTACCCTACCCCTGTGGCAGTGGCAGTGGTGCCCACAATCCTGGGCCACCCAGCAGTGGTGCTGCCAGAACCCCTAGAAAAGGTGGGAGCAGCAGAGCAGTTGGTGTGTACAGCAGCAGTGGCTGAGGCCACAAAGAGCCTGGTAATAGCAACATCAGAACCCACAACCCAGTCCCTCCCATTTGCAGTGGTGCCCACAACTTCACCCTCCCCCACCTATGGCAGCAACACCTATAGACCCAACAAATCCAGATGCAGTAGAGGTGCCCACGACCCCGACTCCTGCTCCACCATACTCCTCCCCCCCATCACAGTGAAGGAACCCACGATTCAAGTGACCCCAAAAGCAACAGAGGTGCTCACCAGCTCGGTGACCCCAGTGGCAATGCTCACCACTGCAGTGACACTGTGAACAACAAGGCATCAGTAACCTCAGGGCCACAAGCAGCATGATGTCACTGCCAACACCTCTGACAGGGGCAGTGGAAGGTGGAAAGCTGAGGCTCTCAGATACAATCAGAAGTAGCTCAGAATCAAAGTAAACAAAGCCTTGTCTAAATAAAAAGGTGTTTGCTCATACAAATGCACTGGCAGAGGAACAACTCACCAAGCACCATGAAAAACTACAGTAACACAGTATCACAAAAAGAAACTGACAACTCTCCAGAAACTAAACTTGAAGTCACAGAAGATTGCTCTCTAACTGATAGAGAATTCAAGATAGCTGACATGAAGAAACTCAATAAGCTACAAGAAAACTCAGAAAGACAGTTCAATGAGCTCAGGAATAAAATTAATTAACAGAAGGAGTACTTTACCAAAGAGTTTGAAACTCTAACAAAGAACCAGACAGAAATTCTGGAAGTGATGAACTCTATAAATAAGATAAAGGATAAAGCAGAAAGCACTGGAAATAGAGCAGACCTTATGGAAGGGAGAATTAGCAAGCTCCAAGATAGAAATCTAGAAATGATTTACATGGAAGAGGAGAGAAAACTAAGATTTAAAAAATATGGAGAAATATCTGACTCAACTAGGAAAAGCAACATAAGGATAAAGGGTAACCCAGAGGAAGAAGGAAGCAGAGACTTATTTAAAGAAATAATAGCTGAGACTTCTCAAACCTAGGGAAGGAACTGGATATATGTGTACATGAAGCTAATAAAACGCCTAATTATCTCAACACAAAAAATCCTTCTCCAAGGGATATTATATTAAAATTGTAAAAAGTCAACGTCAAAGAAGGAATATTAAGGGCAGGCAGAGAGAAAAACATAATAACCTACAAAAGGAGCCCCATTAGACAATCAACAGATTTCTCAGTAAAAACTCTACAGGCCAGGAGAAAGTGGAATGATGTATTCAAAATATCGAAAGACAAAAACTGTCAGTAAAGAATACACTAACCATCAGTTATCTTTCAAATATGAAGGAGAAATAAAAGGACAAACAAAACCTGAGAGAGTTCATGGCCGCTAGCCCTGCCTTACAAGACATTTTGAAAAGAGTTCTCCTACTGGAAATAAAAAGGCAAAGATAAACAAAGTTTTAAGCAAGATAATAAATAGACAGATAGAATCAGAATATTGAAACTCTATATCAGAACAGGTTAGTATAACACTTAATTATAATACAAATATTAAAGGGAAAGAAAGCATTAAAAATAACTATAACCACTTCAATTTAGTAATAAATTCACAATACAAAAAGGGATAATTTGTGACAACAAAACACACAGAAGAGGAAGAGGAAAAGGAGGGAACCTGCATAGGCAAATGGAGATAATATGCTACCAGCTGAGAAAGGACTATCTCATCTATGAGATCTTTTGTACAAACCTCATGGTAACCACAAAACAAAAAGTCAGAGCAGTCATGAAATATAAAAAAAGAAGAAACTGAGAAACACATCACAGAAAACCACCAAATTGAAATGGTAGACAGAAACACAAGGAAGAAAAACAATGGAAGTATAGAACAATCAGAAAACAAAAGATAAAATGGCAGTATTAAATCCTCATATATAAATAATCACCCTAACTATAAATGGATTGAATTCACTGATAAAAAGACACAGAGTGGCTAGATGGATTAAAAAACAAGACCCTGAGGCTGGGCCGGTGGTGTAGCAGTTGGGTTTGTGCAATCCACTTCAGTGGCCCTGTGTTCGCCAGTTCGGATTCTGGGCACAGACCTGCACACCACTCATCAAGCCATGCTGGAGAGGCATCCAGTATAGAGCAACTAAAAGGATGTACAACTATGACATACAACTATCTCCTGGGGCTTTGGGGAGAAAAAAGGAGGAAGACTGGCAGCAGATATTAGCTTCCTCAAATAAAAAAAAAAAGAAAAACTCAACAATATGCTGCCCCCAGGAAAAACGTCTCAGTTCTAAACACAAACACAGGCTCAGAGTGAAGGGATGGAAGATGTTACCCCAAGAAAATGGCAAAAAAAGAAGCAGGTGTTGTCATACTTACATCAGACGAAATAGATTTCAAGCTAAAAAAGATAAAAAGAGACAAAGATGGACATCATGTAATGATAAAGGGGACAATCCATCAAGAAGACACAACATTTATTAATATATATGCATCTAACATAGGAGCAACAAAGTATATAGAGCAACTATTAACAGACCTAAACAGACAAAATGACAACACAATAATAGTAGGGGACTTTAATACCCAACTTACATCAATGGATAGATCATCCCAACAGAAAGTCAACAAGGAAACATCGGCCTTAACATTAGATCAAGTGGACTGAATAGATGTATATAGAATATTCCATCCAAAGGTAGCAGAATACACATTCTTCCCAAGTGCACATGGAACATTCTCAAAGATAGACCATATTTTGGCAAACAAAACAAGTCTCAATAAATTTAAGATGATTGAAATCATATCAAGCATTTTTTCCAACCAAAATGATATGAAACTATAAATCAACTATAAAAGCAGGAAAAGTCACAAATATGCAGAAACTAAACAACATACTACTGAACAGCTACTGGATCAAGAAAGAAATAAGAAGAGAAATAAAAAATACCTTTATACAAATGAAAATAGCACAACATACCAGAATCTATGGATATGCATAAGTGCAAATCTGTGGTATGCAGCAAAAGTGGTACTAAGATGGAAGTATATAGCAATACAGGCCTACCTCAAAACACAAGAAAAATCTCAAATAAACAATCTAACACTACATCTAAAAGAACTAGAAAAAGAAGAACAAACGAAGCCCATAGTCAGTAGAAGGAAGGAAATAATAAAAATGAGTGGAAATAAATGAAATAAAGACCAAAAAGACATAGAAATGCTCAATGAAACTAAGAGCTGGTTCTTTGAAAAGATAAACAAAATTGACAAACCCTTGGCTAGACTCATCAAGAAAAAAGAGATAAGACTCAAATAAATAAAATCAGAAATGAAAGAGGGGAAATTACAATGGGTATCTCAGAAATACAAAGGATTATAAGAGAATACTATGAAAAGCTATCCGCCAACAGATTGGATAATCTAGAAGAAACGGATGAAGTCTTAGAATCTTACAAACTTCCAAAACTGAACTGAGAAGAAATAGAGAATCTGAATAGATCGATCACTAGTAAAGAGATTTAAACAGTAATCAAAAACCTCTCAAAAAACAAAAGTCTAGGACCAGACAGCTTCTCTGGTGAATTCCACCAAACACTCAAAGAAAATTTAATGACTATCCTTCTTGAACTCTTCCAAATAATTGAAGAGGATAGAGTGCTTCCTAACTCATTTTACAAGGCCAATAGTACCCTGATACCAAACTAGACAAGGAAAACACACACAAAAAAATTACAGGCCATTATCTCTGATGAACATAGATGCAAACTTTCTTAACATAATATTAGCAGATTGAATACAACAATACATTAAAAAGATCATACACCATGATCAAGTGGGATTTATTCCAGGGATTCAAGGATGGTTCAATATCTGCAAATCAATCAATGTGATACACCACGTTAACAAAATGAAGAATAAAAATCACATGATCATCTCAGTAGATGCAGAGAAAGCATTTGACAAGATACAGCATCCATTTGTGATAAAAACTCTAAATATAATGGGTATAAAAGGAAATTACTTCAACACAATAAGGGTCATATAAGACAAACCCACAGCTAACACCATACTCTATGGTGAAAAACTAAAAGCTATCCTTTTAAGTACAAGAACAAGACAAAGATGCCCACTCTTGCCACTTTTTTTCAACATAGTATTGGAAGTCCTAGCCAGAGCAATTAGGCAAGAAAAAGAAATACGTGGGATCCAAATTGGAAAGGAAGAAGTAAAACTGTCACTATTTGCAAAGGACATTATTTTTTCATAGAGAAAACACTAAAGAATTCAAGAAAAAACTATTAGGAATAATTAACAAATACAGTAAAGTTGCAGGGTACAAAATCAACATACTAAAATCAGTTGTGCTTCTATACTCTTACAGTGAACTAGCAGAAAGAGAAGTTAAGAATACAATCCCATTTACAATTGCAACAAAAAGAATAAAATACCTATGAATAAATTTTGCCAAGAAGGTGAAAGACCTGTACACCAAAAACTACAAGATATTGTTGAAAAAATTTAAAGAAGACACAAAGAAATAGAAAGATGTTCCATGCTCATGAATTGGAAGAATTAACATAGTTAAAATATCCATATTCCCTAAAGCAATCTATAGATCAATGCAATCCTTGTCAGAATCCACTGACAGTTTTCATGGATATAGAACAAAGAATCTTAAATTTATGTAGAACAAAAGACCCCTAAGAGCCAAAGAAATTTTGAGAAAAAAGAACAAATCTGGAGATATCACACTCCCTGATTTCACAGTATATGACAAAGTTATAGTAATCAAAACAGTATGGTATTAGCAGAGAAACAAACACACAGACCAATGGAACAGAATTGCTAGTTTTCAATAAAGTAGCCAAGAACGTACAATGGAGAAAGGAAAGTCTCTTAATACATAGTTTTGGTAAAACTGGACAGCCACATGCAAAAGAATGAAAGTAGACCGCTATCTTACATCATATGCAAAAATTAACTCAAAATGAATTAAAGAGCCAGCCCTAACAGCCTAGTGGTTAAAGTTTAGTGTGTTCTGCTTCGGTGGCCCTGGTTCGGTTCCCAGGTGCGGAACCACACCACCAATCTGTCAATAACCATGCTGTGACAGTGGCTCACATAGAAGAACTAGAAGGACTCACAACCAGAATATACAACTATGTATTAGGGCTTTGGGGAGGGAAAAAAAGAGAGAGGAAGATTGCCAACAGATGCTAGCTCAGGGTGAATCTTCCTCAGCAAAAAAACAAGTGCAGAGGATCTGAACAGACATTTTTCCAAAGAAGATACACAGACGGCCAACAGGTAAATGAAAAGAAGTTCAACATCACTAATCATTAGGGAAATGCAAATCAAAACCACAATAAAATGCCACCTCACACCTGTCATAATGGCTTTTACTAAAAAGACAAGAAATAACAAATGTTGGAGAGAATGTAGAGAAAGGGGAACACTGGTACACTGCTAGTGGGAGTGCAAACTGGTGCAGCCACTATGGAAAACAGTGAGGAGATTCCTCAAAAAATTAAGAATAGAACTACCATATGATCCAGCTATTCCACTGCTGGGTATTTATCCAAAGAACATGAAAACACTAAGTCAAAAAGACATATGCACCCCTACGTTCATTGCAGCATTATCCACAATAGCCAAGACTCAGAAACCACCTAAGTGCCCATAAATGGATGAATGGATCAAGAAGATGTAGTATATATATACAGTGGAATACTACTCAGCCATAAAAAAGATAAAATCTTGCCATTTGTGACAACATGGATGGACCTTGAGGGCATTAGCTAAGTGAAATAAGTCAGACAGAGAAAGACAAATACTATATGATTTCACTCACATGTGGAAGATAAGCAAACACATAGACACAGAGAACAGATTGGTGGTTACCAGAGGGGAAGAAGGGGGGCAGCAAAGGGGTAAAGGGTCACATGTGTACGGTGACGGATGGCAGCCAGACTTTTGGTGGTGAGCACATCACAGTCTATACAGAAGTCAAAATATAATAATGTGTATCTGAAATTTATATAATGTTATAAACCAGTGTTACCTCAATAAAAAAGAAAGGAAGAAAAAGCTTTATGAAAACAAGGCTGAGGGAGATAGTAAGCGATTGCTTAAGAGAGTGGATATTATTCAATGATATTTATTTGTTTTTAGTTTTAATCTTTATATTCCTATAAAAAATGCATTTGTTTATTCTTTTAATTGGTTGATGATCCCATTATCACAGTCAAGAGCTAGGTTTTGTATTTCTTTTAATTTTGAAAATATGTTGCTCACTACTTCTTAATCAAAAGTACCAACTCACACGGGATGTGAAGGAAAAGTACCCTATAATGATCCGTGAATTCTTCACTCCTATGTGTGCAGTTAGTGTATTTTGTGGAAATCATGGATTTTTCAGTTTGCTGTGTATTTATACTCAAGGTAAAAGCATAAAGGTCAGCAAGGAATGGTGAACGACCAGAAAAGCTGCTAACTAAGGGAATTTGGAAAGTGTGAAATTGTACATTTTCATCTTTTCATCCTGCCTGGGAAAATTTATATTTTGTTAAGTCTGATATTTAAAAAACATATCAAAGTTTGGCAAAATGCTCAAATTTCCCAATACATGAAATGTGACATGCTCTCAAGTAGACTTTTGCTAGCACCTTTTTCAGATATGAAGAAATATATAAATCACAGAAATCAGCCAAGACAGCACAATCTTGGGTGATAGAGAGCTTTTGAATATATAAAGTTCAGCGTTCCCCCAAGTGGGTTTAAACAGGCTTCCCTTAGGAACAGTTTCTGCCATAGAGTATTTATTACCTTGAATAATGTGACAGAAAGAAATGGAACAAAGGAAATGATTTTTACTAAATAAAAACAGCCATCAGCTCTCAAAAGATAAACTATCCATATTTTAAGACGAATACAGTTCACTAGAAAATCCTGGTGCCTTAATGACAATTTGGAGAAGCAGTGTTTATTGGCACTGTGCAAAGCAAGCACACACATTTGGTTTGACAGCTCAAGCTCAAGTATCCACAGCTAGATGTCTAAAAATTGTCCAAATCTACAAAATGGTCTTGCTTTTGTTAGTTCTGCCCGAACAAGCAGGGAGGCCAAACTCCCCAAGCGCAGGTTCTCGGTACCGACAGGAATAGCACATAAGAGTGGCTCTCAGAGAAACCAAGGCAGAGAGGAAAGCTCTGTGAGCCCCAGGGCACCTGTGGGAGCGGTCCGGATTCACTGGGCTCATCCAAACAGGACGCCTAAATCACCATCACTCAGCCTCCAGGAACACCAGCTGCTGGCTTTTTTCTTGGAAGGGGCCTTGGTTTCACCTACCCCTCAAACCTGTAAGTGGCTAAGGATTACTATTCCATAGAGGAAAAGCACAGTAACAAAGAAGAACTATTTTTTTAGAAGCTAAAGTAAAAAAGAAGAAACCTTGTTGAAAATTGTTTCCCTGCCTCTAATCCATTTTCTCTCCTAATAGAAATTATGGTCTCCTTTCTGACCCAAAATAGATTTATTTATCAGGGAAAAGTTGAAAGCTTGTAGGATAAAGTGGAGAGTAAATATAGATGCAAAATAAAATTAAAGCAATGAATACCAATAGATTTAAGTGCCTCTCTCTGCATATCATTTGCTTGTCTAAAATATCAAATATCCCGTTTTTATGCCCTAAAGTCATCCTGAAGATATTACAATCCCTTCTACTTTAAGACAATTGTTTTCTTATATTGTTAAAAATAAAATTGGAGGGCCCGGCCTGGTGGTGTAGTGGTTAAGTTCACGCGCTCCACTTGGTTGGCCCAGAGTTCGCAGATTTGAATCCCAGGCGCAGACTGACGCACCGCTTGTTGAGCCATGCGAGTAGAGGACGATGGGCACAGATGTTAGCCCAGGGCGAATCTTCCTCGGCAAAAAGAGGAGGATTGGCAACGGATGTTAGCTCAGGGCTAATCATCCTCACAAAAAAACTAAATAAGTAGAAAGAATAAAATAAAATGGGAGAATTACTGCAGAGTTAGATTAGGTGAACTTTAAGGTTCTTTCCAACTGTAAAATCCTAAATTCGTATATACAAATGTTTTCCACATAATATTATACACATACCATTATTAATATTATATCAAAATAATATTAATTTAATATTATATAAAATATTGTTAAATTATTGCTTGGGAAAATCAAGTGGTTTACTTTTATTATCAAGTTGGTCCCTTGCCCTAGGCATAAGAAGAGCTCTGACTTTGGGATCTAGAGTCCCTGCATACGGCCTTGACTGTAAAGTCAGTGTTGAAACAGGATGACTCTCTACTGTACAGCTGTCATGGCTTTTATGGCCTCAGAGTGTGTTATATTGCTAATAGAAATGGAATGTTTGGAGGCAACAAGAGATAATGTATTAGAAGCTGTGTAGGTCAGCATATATATATCAATTTCCAATGTGATTGCAGAGTATTGCTGTGAAATTCTACGCAATATCTCATAATAGGTATCTGTCGAAGTCAACATTCATATAATAAATAATTCAAGAATGTTAAAAATTATTATGCACTTAGACAAATAATCAGTAAAATTCCAGACACCATAGAAAGCAATAGCAATCAATGTCGCTTATGACATCATCTCCCTCATGGAGATATTCACTGCTTCTCGGTTCATTGAATAAACTCTTTGGGGTTTAGCTTCATTAACATAAGTTGTCATAAGAGCACTTATCTCAACCTAAATTGGAAAAATGGAAATGCTCAAATTAAACTCATATTTAACATATGAAAATTCCAGACACCACTCCCTTGACAGTTAATATAATTCAAATGTATTATATTTTTTTATGTTTAGTAGAGCTTTCAGCTATCTGTCCCAAACACTTGAAAATGAATCATTTTATTTTGTCTCCTGCAATTTAAATGATTCAGTGAGGAGTAAATCTCAGGTTTTCTAAGTTTTTCAGTAAAATGCAATTTCGTTTATTGGTCAAGAGGCTCATAAGAATACTCCTTTTAAAAAGCTTAATTTTATTGAGAAAGAAAAATAAATTACATAATTTAACAATTATTTTTCAATTTAATGTTTATTTTTCACAAAATAAATCATCCTTTAAAGTATATCTACCTATTTTGAAAAGCACAATTTATTTCAACAGTGCATGATTCTGAGTCCACGAGCTTCAGCCTCCATTTACTACGTTGGGTCTTGGGCAAGAGACACCTGTTGTCTACAGCAGTGTTGCCTCCCAGGAGCATGAGCTCCTGATTCTGTAGCAACCTTCTTCATGTTTACCATCCTTCCCTCATGCTTTTCCCTCACTTTTTGATTCAGCTTGCACCCTCCTCTTTGGCAGAGCCAGTAGGAAACTCCTTTGATTGCAGCTGCAGTGTCAGTTGCTAAAGAAACTATTTTTAAAGGGAAACTCCTTACCTCCATGGGGCTATAACAGACATCTTGAGTAAAATTTTTCTTAGATCAATAAACCTGTGGACAGCCCATCATCTTCAGGTCCCTGTGCAGTTATAATAGTTGTGATTCTAGGACAATGAAAACTATGAGAAAAACATTTGAAAGCTGTGTAGTTTAAATAATCTCTCTGTTGTTATACACATGTTGTCTGTCCACATATAATTGCCATGGTCTATACTTACATGTCTAGGGGTTAAATTTCCTAGTAGCATGATGCTGTCATTTCAGTAGATAGACCTCTCGATCCTATTTTTGTGAAAAAGATGCAGTGAGAGGCATTAACTTATTTGCATCTGCTATACTGAAAAGACTGTATATATTTATATCTAATATTTATATTTAACAGTTTATTAGAATGATATATTTACCAAAAAATAATGTTAGCATTAAATATTAGTGGACAATAAAATAGCCCTTTCATTTGATTTATTAAAGGACAATAATATTTTTGAGTCATAAGATATTAGGACAATAAAACATAAACTATAAAGGTTAAATCATTAATAAGTGTCTAAATTACAAAAGAATAATAAGGATGTTCATGAATGATAATTCTATTCATGCTTTTGTTATTGATGTAAACTATTTGTTTTCATTAAAATTCACCAATTTGATCAAAGTCATTAGTAGCTCTAAAAATGAAAATGCATCTCATCTCTGCAGGTGTTTTTAGAATTTCACAGCCTTGCAATTCATGGAAGAAACCTTGTTTAGCCACCACTTCCACACCCTGACCTCTGCAATGAATATGTAAGCTATACTTTCCCAAAGATTTATCTTTAAAAATAGACGTAGATTGAACCCTGACTAATAAATTCGCTAATTGCTTTACCCTAGTGCAGCAATTAGGATTAAATATTTAGGAGCTCCATCTTTTTAAGACTCTTTTCTGCTGTTTCTATAGGGACGTCAGTGATATCATAGATTGCTTTCGGTAAGGAAGGAACTCATTGCATCAATCAAGGTTCTACTGTATGACAGTGGGATGGGAGATGGTTGGGGAAAAACCTTTGCTCTTTTATGGAATGAGAGGTGGGGAGGAGAATGCTTGCTCTCTTGGAAAAATATTACAGCAAGTTTAAAAGGAGATAGGTATTGGAGTATGAGTATATTAAGTAAAAACATTTCTGCATGTCTTCCTGAAATACATGGTTTTTATATAATAAAATATAAAAACTACACTAGTTATTTATAAACAGTAATTGTGATCAAATAAAACTCCACTAAAGATTAAACTCTGTGTCTCATTTAGTTAGTGTGTATAGAACATTGCAGATAACATGCTTTTATATGAAGCACATTTCTGAAAAACATGCACCCCACCAAAAAAGTATATTATGTTTATTAATGCTTTTAAAAAAACTGGGTAAAAATATAAAGTTCATATGGATATCATAATACTGTAGAGTCACTCAAAATATCTGATGTCTGATTCTTGCAAGCTCTTTTCTAAAAGCAGAACCAGGATTCACAAGGGTCTTTACTTGCTTTGTTCTGAAAAAAATGTTTGTTTTCCTTGCTATTCAAGAAGAGAAGAAAAATGTTTCATTTTTCTGCCAAATGACAAAATTGGCAGAAAAAAAATATACCCCTTTTATTCTCTGAGTAGTGAGAATATTTTCACGTGGTATGTGCTTCCTTAAGAGATGCATCAAAACACTGGCATAACACACAATTTAAAAGTTTCTTAATGCACTACAGTGACAATTCCAATTCATATTCATTGCTAACATAGTGTACTCTAATGATGTAAGGTTAAAAACAATCAATCAGTCTGTGTAGGTTATTTCACTCATGCGCATTTTCCTGGGGATAGATTTTAGGCAAACTGGCTAATTCACTTGGATTAGTTTGTTTGTATCATGTTGTCTTCTATTTTGCATCTTTAAATGGGCAATTGATAAACAAAGAGCGAGCTGAGCCACAAGTGCCACAGATGGAAGCCTTGTGGATTCAGCACACTCGTGAGCTGGAGACCTTACAGCCCTTTCAGCCCTCTTGCAGACCTGGAGAGGGATGTAATTGTTCCTGGAATTGGGAGGCTGTTGCTGGAGAGCTCTGTGGCTCTCCCAGGCGTGCTGAGACAGGAAGGTGCGGAGGGAATGGGCAGGGCTTTAGCTGTCTGCCCTGCAAAGTGACTCAGACAAAGGGACTGGGAGGAGGGGGAGTTGTTTCCTCCATTTAAGTTGATAGAGATTTTCCATTTTCACTACTTTTCTTTTTAGATTTTCACCAAATGAGGATTTTAGAGAGTACCAATCTCTATAAAAGTAAAATGGGGTTATATTCTTATGGGAATTAAACAGAAGCACCTTAAAACAACCTGCTAATTCAAGTGCATATAATATGGTGAATCCTCTTTGATAACAAAAATTTTTTTTTACTCTCAAACAAAAGTGTTGACTTATTTGATGCCATCCTTTGACGCTGCAAAAATGCTGTCTCAGATCATTTAGAAGGAAAATCAGTGAACAACTATGATATGGTCTTAAATATGGAAACTCCATAGTCTTTCTTATAAGTTGTTTTTTTTTTTTTTCTTTTTGTGAGGAAGACCAGCCCTGAGCTAACATCCTATGCCAATCCTCTTTTTTTTTGCTGAGGAAGACTGGCCCTGGGCTAACATCCATGCCCATCTTCCTCCACTTTATGTGGGACGCCGCCACAGCATGGCTTAACAAGCGGTGCGTCAGTGCGTGCCCGGGATCCGAACTGGCGAACCCCCGGCCAACACGGTGGAGCGCGCGCACTTAACCACTTGCATCACCGAGCTGGCCCCCTATAAGTTGCTTTCATAAAACCAGGTTGTGTTTTTTAAAATAAATTTTAATAAACGGGCTAAATAATTTCTTTTGATTAACTTTAGATGAAGAAGTTACACATTCCCTGACATGGCTACTAAGCAGGTAATATAGCAAAGTGGTAAAAACAGCACCAATGAGAAGCAGTAAAATGGAAGCTCAATAACACGTTTACTAAAAGAGAATTTTCTAACCACCAGATCAGACATATAATTAAACTATTTTAAATTTGTTCTCCCTTAAGAATACTTAAAAATCTGATGAAAGTGGAAATGTAGATGAATTTCTCTGATATACAAAATTGTAGATAACACTTTGCTGACAAAGTGTGGGCATTTTCTGTGTAATACAAGTACTTAAAAAAAGCTAATAATTAGTATCTGCAGTTTAGGCTCTCTGTATCTGATAAGACACTGAAGCATTTGCCAATTCAACACTATTTATGGTGAAATTTGGAATGTTTGATGCCTGAAACTTAAACCTGTCGGAGACGTAATCTAAAACTCTCAGGAAATGAATGAAACCTTCAAAAGTGGGTTTAGATTCTCAACAAATGTTTATTGAATTGTTTGCCTAAATGTAACTAACCAGCATCAGCACCAATCCCTTTAGCTTCTTTGTGGCAAGAGCGACTGAGTTTTTGCATGTGGGATGCACACATGTTGGGTACTTTCAATCTGTGAATTTCCAAAGCAATGGAAATCAAAAAAAAAAAAAAATCCCAGAAAGGCACATCCTGTGGCTCTTCCTCCTTGACACATAATTTGTATGTCCTGATGTGGCTGCATTGATAAAAGGCTGGGTGTGTAATAAGTGAAAATGAAGGCCACCCTACTGCCTGGCTTTGAAACAAGCTTAGATTGGCTTTGTGTTCACAAATCAATGATTTTCTCATTGAAAGTTAATACATTTTGGTAATGCTGGAGAAATTAGATGCTAGAGGTCACTGTAGGGGGTAAAGGAAAACCATAGCAGTTGTCAGAACAGCGATTACTCTCAGGCAAACTTGGTTGGATAGAAGGAGTAACAGTCTTGCTGGGTTCCAGTCGCTTTTCTATTTGACTATGCTTACCAGTGATTAGAAGAGAGTGTTGGGGGAAACCCAGGGCTGGGGAGAGAGCTCTCTGTGGCTGTCTTTCTATGGCAATAAAACATCCAAGTCAAAAATCATCAGGCAGTTTTGTCTACAGGGTGCCGAACAAGCTATTTCAAGGTTATACAAAGCCAAAAGTTGATTGTTTGTGAATGGTTAATGTGAACCTGAGCACATCCACAAGTCAATTTGAGAAACAATCATTTAATCAAAAATTAGGTACCTAAAAAAAACCCCAAAAAACTGTGAAATACAATCAGTAAATTAGTAACTGAATACTTCAGGGAAATTGTTTCCTTTACGGTTTATGTATGTAGACACAGAAAAGCCCAGATATAGCTCAAATATTCTCAATTGTAGCTAGTTAAGAAAAATTGTGTAACAAATTTTCAATTGATTGTAAATAGAAAGTAGCGTAGAGGTCTGCCCAACCCCTGGACAACCATAGCCTGCTTCAGTGCTGCTATGGAGATTTTTTTCTTTCCCTTTTTTAAATACTAAGTAGTATTGCATACATGAAAGTATCCTACTACCTGATCATACTTCTATACATTCTCTGCTTTCACTTGCTTTAATCCCACTGCGTCTATCCTTTCAACCCATTGTAAATCATGGAGCATCATTTCTCAACTTCTTTCTATTATCAGCCACATCCCTCACCGCAGTCCTTTCTCTTCAAGCCAGATACTACAGTGCAGTTCATCCCATCAACTACTCCTTGCCTGCAATATTCTAAACATAATTGCCCCATTGTTCTTGCAGCCAGCACTGCAGAACTCAGCTCAGAAGAGACCAATCATCTCTTCTCTATGTTCAGGATAGTGAGTACTTACTGATGGAGAGAACGTTGTAACCATATGGATAGTTGCTGTTACCATTTTGTGCTCTCCAATCTTAATCAGCTTCTCAACTGCACGCATTCACCTTCCTTTTTTGAGTGGCTTTTTCTTCAAGACTCTCTTTCAAAATTCAATTTTTTATACTTTTTACACCTCCAACTTTCTCATTATTATTTTCAGATGTCCTCACCTCTTATGTCTTAGAGGAAGGGAAATCATCTTCAATTCACTGTGACATCTTAGAACAAAGCAACATCAGTGCCCACCCTTTGTTTCCTAATAGAAAAAGTGTCTCATCTGCTTGTAATCCTTTCCATTAGCCCTGAAATACTCTCAAATAAACCATACGCAGTGCCACTACTGACAACAATGGCAGTTTTTAAAATCCTCAACAAGCCCATATTGCCCAATAGCTATTGACTTCCTTTTCCCCTTCACAGAAAAACCTTTGAAAGAGGTGTGTGCATTCTTTTTTCCATTTTTTCACTATTTGCTCACTCCTCACTACTGTGAAATGGTTTCCACTGCCTATATTTCGCTGAAACTGCTCTTTCCAAGGTCACCAAGACTGCTAATTGTGGAACTCTCTCCACTCCATATAATCCTCTCTTCCCTGGGATTCAGTAGTGCCACATTCTACTATCTTCTTCCTACTTCTGTTTAGTTCTTAACTATATTTCTTTTAGACTCTTCTTTCTTAAATATTAGTTCTTACAGGATTCTGCCTTAGGTCCTCTTCTTATCTTACTCTATAACTCTTCTGGATAATCTCCTTTACTCCTAGGGCTTCAATCACTATCTCTTTCTAATGATTCTCTATATCAGTCACGAATGCTTTCCTGACACATACACGCCTCTGCTACAGAGGCTTAAGTAAAAGGAGTGTGTTATTGTTGTTGATATTACCATTATTATGATGTAGTATAAAATCTAGGAGGGATACATGGCAGGGATGATGCCCCTTTTCAATGTTTCTCTTTCTTTCTGCTCTGCATCTTTAGCATCTAGTATGTTGTCCTTAAGAGCACATTTCAGTGTTCAAGCTTCAGGCCCAAACTCTGGACACTGTAAGGGAGGAAAGGGAAGAGGAGGCACATTAGGATTTTGCTTATGTCTTACTGGCCATAACTGTGAAACATGCTCCTTCATACCTTTATTGTGGGGCAGGAAATCAAGTTTTAGCTTGAACAGCTTCTATAGCAGAGGCAGTTCGTGGAGAAATAGAGTTCAGTATGCTGTTTGGTTCAACTATTCTGCAGTGTCTGCTGTGCTCCTAGATGCAGCTCTTGACTATGCCATTCCTAGCCTGACTTCCAGATTCACACCCTCCAGACTATACACACACTTTCACACACATATACACATGTTCACAATCACACATCATCTGTTACCTGGAAATCTTCATTTGGCTGTCCCTTAGGCACCTTAAATGCAACACGTCCCATAGGAACTAACTGACTTCTTTCTATCTTTCAGTCCCAAACAGCTCCTCTTGAGTTACTTTTCTCAATGAATGACACCCCATCCATAACCCAGTCTTGGCACCATAGTTGACATGTCTTTTTCCTCTAAACCACACCTCGAGTCCTGCCAATCCTGCCCCGAGCAACTCTTTCTAATACTCTCTGTCCCTACTGTCAATTTCAGTCTGAACACCATCTTGTCTGCCACACAAACTCTCTCTGCTTCCAGTCTTTTTTTTTCCTACAAAGTGTTATCGCATCACAACTATAGTGATATTTCTATAGTAAAAATCTGCTTATGGTTGAGTATGTGTGTGTCTGTCTGTTTTCTCTCTGTTGGTCCTAGCAGCAATAGGATGCCTTTTCCTTGCCACTGGAGGGGTAAGTATTTTCTCTGTAGATCTAATTCCACACAACTGGGTTCTAAGGTGTACACTCGAGACAAGTGGGGAAAATGTCCAGGGAGTGAAAAATTGGTTAAGAAGCCCCATTTTTTGGCTTCAGGTCTTAGCTGCTTTCCTTAGAGAGCCTCTACTTTTGGAATTAGTGTACTATACTGTACTATTCCATAAATTAATCAGAAGCCATATTTTAATCTTCTGTTGGCTCTTTTTTGTCCTCAGTTGACTAAAACTCAGAGAAATGAGTGAGTAGAACCCAAAACTCTCCAAATTTTCTAACCTCAAGTAAATTCCTAGGGATCTTTACATCTTAGAACAGTGATGGAGATTATACCAACTCCTGTCAGAAATTTTCTCAGAAATTTATTCTTTCTCCCTACCTCGGTTAGAATTACTGTATTTAGCAAACAAAAATATTTTATCTGGCCATGCAAACCACATTAAATTGCCCAACATCCTCAGGTACAGACTGGATATAACCATTAACTTTTCCTTAGCCCTTTGCTTCCCTTCCTTTATTTCACCTATTCCTACTATTTGTACTATCAAAATATTTCTCAAATGTCTCCAATTCTCAACTCCTCGTTGCCAAAATCCTCTCTCACCTGGCCTGTTGCTACAGGCTCCCAGCTGCATTCTCTGCCTCCAGCTTACCTCTCTACGTTCCAGCCACTATACTGCAGCCAGAATACTCTTTCTAAACTGCCAGTCTAACCTTACAATTTCATTCACTCTTCTGGATAAAGTCCAAACACCTTACATTAGTGCGCAAATTCCTCTATGGTATGGCCTCTGTCCATTTTTCTAGGATCTTCTGTCAGCATTCTAGAGACCAAAGAAAGGAATTGAAACTAGTCAGTGGGGGTTCAGGGTGGCACAAAAATATTTTGGATCAAAGAAACAATATGAGAGATAGAGAGCTTGGCACAATGGAAGATATAACAAATGGTAAATATAAATGGAAAAGGAGGAGGGAATGAGTGTGGCTAATGGAAGAACACAGTCATTGATTACCAGGCTTTACAACCAAGAGCACTTCTTCCCTCTGAGAAATTTGCCATCAGCCTAGAAGAATGGGTTAGGTATCCTTCTTGTGCTTTCCAGTAGAGCCTTGCACTTTTCCACAGCAGCGCACACGACATTCTATCATAACTACCAGTTAACATCTCTGCCACTCCATCTTATATGCTTCACGAAGGCAGGACCATTCCTGTCTTGTTTATTTATCCTCAGAACCTTGTATGTTGCCATTATCTTATAAGGTACTGAGGAAATATTTGTCAAATGGATGAAAGAATGCATCTACCCATTAGGAAAAAAAATCTGATGATGTTATTCCTCTCCTTAAAACTTGTTTTAGCTTGTGGCCTCAGAAAACAGAGCCTGAGGCAAGAAATAATCTGCTATAACATTATCAGGGAATGCAACTGCAGGCGAGCTCTAGTGAGGGAAGAAGAGTGAGGTGGTGGAAGAAAGGAGAGCCAATGTGCGAGCAAAGGTTGGCTATGACTTGGTATCAAGAGCAGCTGTCTGCTTAACTTCATGGCTTTCAGTGGCTTTACGAATTGTGCGTTTTTAAGGCCATTCTTCCAGGGGAATGAAAGCAGGAGGATTTGTCTTCTACTTTCAGTATTCCATTGGTCAAAGTTTGTCCCAGTACTGCTCTTAGTTACAGCATAAGGGGCCCTTGTCTGGGCCCTGCACATTATAGGGTTCCACACCATTTGCATCCTTCCCTGGTTGCACCTTCACCTACAAGTTGAGAAGTCTATGGAACCTGGGATACTTGACCACTCAGAATGCGTGCCAACCTTTTTAGATCACACTCCAAGTATCTGGAACCCTGGAACTCTCTACCCCAATGGCTCCAAGAATTCTTCTAAGACTTGCACAGGGCTTTTCCCTTTGTCTCTCCTTCTAGGACAGACCACAGAAAGTGTCTGCACCTCTAAGCCTTAGAACTGGTCAAGAAGCAGCTGTCAGTGGAGTGTGTAAACCAAGGTCGAATGTGTGATTTGGGTGTTCATATAGGTACATATGAAGCCATTCATGGTACAGAACCAAGCCAATGGTAAAGAAGGAATGGGAGTGGACTCATAACCATGAACAAACTCTTCCATGCTTTTTTTTTTCTTCAAACTATTGCTAGTCCCTTGCACTTTTTTTAAATTGAGATATAATTGATATATAACCTTATATTAGTTTCAAGTACAACATAATGATTTGATATTTGTATATATTGCAAAACGATCACCACCATAGGTCTAATTAATATCCATCACCTCACATAGTTACAAATTTTTTTCTTGTGATGAGAACTTTTAAGATTCACTCTCTTAGCAACTTTCAAATATGCAATATAGTATTGTTAATATGGCACCATGCTGTACATTACATCCTCAGGATTTATTTATTGTATAACTAGAAGTTTGTATCTGTTTACCAGTCTCACCTGTTTTGCCCCCCCGCTTACCCCCCACCTCTGGAAACCACTAATCTGTTCTCTGTATTTTTGAATTTTTTGTTTTTTGTTTTTAGATTCTACATATAAGTGAGATCACATGGTGTTTCTTTTTCTCTGTCTAACTTATTTCACTTAGCATAATTCCCTCAAGGTCCATCTGTGCTGTCACAATGGCAAGAGTTCCTTCTTTTTTATGGCTGAGTAATATAAATATATACTATGTTTTCTTTATCCATTCATCCATCAATGGACATTTAGGTTTCCTCCCTGTCTTGGCATTGTAAATAATGCTTCAATAAACATGGGAAGGCATATATCTTTTTGAGTTAGTGTTTTGATTTCTTTTGAATATATATCCAGACGTGAAATTGCTGGATTATGTGGTATTTCTATTTTTAATTTTTTGAGGAACCTCCACACTTTTCCACAGTGGCCACACCAGTTTACATTCCCATCAACAGTGCACAAGTATTCCCTTTTCTCCATATCCTCACCAACACTTGTTATTTCTTGTTTTTTTGATGATAGCCATCCTAACAGGTGTGAGGTGATATCTCATTGTGGTTTTGATCTGCATTCCCTGATGATTAGTGACGTTGCACCTTTTCATGTGCCTGTTTGCCATCTGCATGTCTTTGGAAAAATGTCTGTTCAGATCCTCTGCCCAATTTTTAATTGGATTATGTCTTTGTACATATTTTTTTTTTTAAAGATTTTATTTATTTATTTATTTTTCCCCCAAAGCCCCAGTAGACAGTTGTATGTCATAGCTGCACATCCTTCTAGTTGCTGTATGTGGGACGCGGCCTCAGCATGGCCGGAGAAGCGGTGCGGTGCGTGCCCGGGATCCGAACCCGGGCCGCCAGCAGCGGAGCGCGTGCACTTAACCGCTAAGCCACGGGGCCGGCCCCATTTGTACATATTGAATATTAACTCCTTATCAGATATATGATTTGCAAATATTTTCTCCCATTTGGTAGGCTGCCTTTTCATTTTGTTGATGGTTTTGCTTTTTTGGTGTTTTTTTTTTGCTGTGCAGAAGCTTTTTAGTTGGTTGTAGTCCCACTTGTTTATTTTTGCTCTTGTTGCCTGTGCTTTTGGTGCCAAATTCAAAAAATCATCACCAAGATTGATGTCAAGGGGCTTACCCTCTATGTTTTCTTCTAGAAGTTTTATGGTTTCAGGTCTTACATTTAAGTCTTTAATCCATTTTGAGTTAATTTTTGTGTATGGTATAAGATAGAGGTCCAGTTTCATTCTTTTGCATGTGGCTATCTCCCATATTTTGAGGTTATGGTAGTTCAAAATTCAAATATCCACTAATTTATTGATATTTCTCCATTCAAAAGGTAAAGGCTAATTCTCCTTTCCTTCAAAATGGCTTGGATTTAGTGACTCAATTCTATCAATAGAACATGTTGGAAGCGAGGGTGTGTGGATTCTAAGACCAATACATTGTAGCTTCCTCCTTGCTCCTTTTCTTGGGTCATTTTCTCTGGGAGAAGCCAGCTTCTACGTGGTAAGAACACTCAAGTAGCCTTATGGAGTCAGCTTTATGGCAAGGAACTGAGTCCTCTTGCCAAAAACCAGCAAGGAATTGAGTTTTCACTAACAGCCAAGAGAGTGAGCCATCTTGAAAGTGGATCCCCTAGCCCCAGCCAAGCGTTCAGATGATGCAGCTCTACTGACACCTTGACTACAGCCTCACGAGAGGCCCTATGCCAGAACTGCCCTGCTAAGCTGCCTCTGAATTTCTCATCTCTGTGAGATAATAAATGCTTGTTGTGTTAAGCTGCTAAATTTTGGAGTAATTTGTTATGAAAACAATAGATAACTGATAAATACATGAAATTACCAAGATTCTGAAATTTTAATTTCAAAATGGCCTTTTAGATTGCTATTAAGGTAAGATGATGGATCAAATTTTATTTAACAGCATGTTAGATTGATTTGCAATTCTTAATATTGAGCATATTTAGATATATAGAATACGATATATGGAATGGCCCAACCATTTGTACTCTTTTCCTTTAAAGATGGGCCTAAACGTCCCCACGTTCCTTGACTGCATGTGCAGAGGGACCAAGCAGGTCCTGTGAAGTGTCGTGCTTCAGCTGCAATGGGGAAGCCCTGGTGTGTGAGGCTGGAAGCACTCAGTGAAGGCTGGAAACTGGGCATGTTTGTGTATCCCTGCATAGAGTTGTTCTGAGCCTAGGCAGAGCTGGTCTCTGGAGTAGCAGCCAGGTGGGGAAAAAAATTGCTGGGGGCTCCAGAGACAGGTCTGTCCAAATGGGTCTGCAGTGGTGCATAAGAAGTGTCTGCTACAAGACCCTTTAATGGTTCCCAATACCCTGAGGATCAAGTTCTGACCTTTAAGATCTGGGTCCCTCTTAACTGTCTAAGCTTACCTAATGGCACGTCTACATCACTCTCTAGGCTCCAGCAAACTGAGCTACGTGTCATTCCTCAAATGGCCACACTATTCCTTCTGCACCTTTGAGTATGCCCTTCTGTGTTTCAGGAATATTCTTCACATCCCCTCTCTTACAGCTTACTCCTATCAATAAACCCTCATAAGATGTCTGTGATCAATGCATAATTCTTTCTGGTGTTCCCATTCATTCTATAGCACACTGCACTTACTGTTATTATCACATTATGATGTAACTAAGGGTGCTATTCTGTACTTACACAGAGACTGTAAGCTCCTTGAGAATAGGGATCATGTCTTACTAATTTCTGACTTTACTATGGCATACAAAGCACTTGGTACATACCAGGATCAAACCATATTTACAACATAAAATTTTAGTCAGTCTATGAAATAATTTTGTGGAAGAATTTGGGGGCCAGCGCCTGTGGCCTAGTGGTCAAGTTCAGCGTGCTCTGCTTCAGCGGTCCGGGTTTGGTTCCTGGGAGTGGACCTACACCACTCGTCTCTCGGTGGCCAGGCTGTGGTGTGTGGTGGCGGCTCACACACAAAAAGAAGAAGATTGGCAGTGGATGTTAGCTCGAGGCAAATCTTCCCCGGCAAAAAAATAAGAATTTGGATTATTAAAACTCTGGAAAAAATGATTGCATTTTGCTAAAAAAGAATACTCTGTAAAAAGTAATGTACAACAAAAACAAGAATGGCCTAATGTCTTATTAGTGTACAGTTGTGTTTTAAAAATAACATCTTTCAGAGGTACTAGAGATACTATAAAATGTAATGTAGCAATTACTACCTTCACTATAATACATGGTGTAAATCAGTGGTGGCATTAAATCTTGTCTAAATGACTAGAACAAGAGCCAAAGCTCCCTCTGTAGCACATATTTCTCTTTAGTTGATGTCACTCCCTTTAGGCTTGTGGTTTGTGAACAGAGGCTTTTAACGACAGGAAAATCAGGGATCATTTTATTTCAGTGATCTCCCTAGGAAAGCCTAGAGTCTAGAAGTAAATACCTAGTGGCTTATAAATACATTTGCATTGGAAAGCAAGAGAGAATTGGAGTGATAATCCAGTAGAACAGAATTAGTTTTTTATCCTCGGTACAGAAATTTTTAAATGTCTCAAAGTAATAAAATAGAGAGTCCTAATCTTGGTTTTGTGATTTTCAAGATGCCTAAAAGAAACTGCAAATATTCAAAACAAATATGTTTAATTCTCTGAGAACCTGTAATAGGCTTTACAAATGGTTATTCTTAGAGAAGGGAACTACATAACAAATAAACAACGATAGAGCTCAATTCCAAAAAAATTAGGAAGAATTGATATAAAACATGATTGCTGCCCTCCTGGCCCAAATAGATTGAGTTAAATATTGAAACCCTACAAGAAACAGGATATTCAGCTGTCTGTCTCTTCACTTAACCCAATAATTCACGTCTCACCTTTATGAAGTTCTTTCAAGTAAACTTCATCAACTCTAAATTGACCGATGCTGTGAATTCTATGATTTTGTGATTCTATTCCCTCTTCTCTAGTGGCATTTCCAATGAATATGTCACAAATGTTCTCGCTCTAGAAGAGAAAAGGAGGTGATGACGAATGCTTAGTTCAGTTGAGTTCCTTTTGTGATAGGCTCTGCACTGGACACTGGAGTCCATTCTTTTTGTTCTGAAATTGTTGAAAATAGATGTGAATAGAGAAATCTGGAGTATTGTCAACACCACACATCCAGCCTTTGTGTAGTCCAACTCTTGTGCAGTTTCCTTTCACCTGGATCCAGGCAAGTGAGATTTGACGGGGGCACTTTTAGCTCCTGTGGCTTCGTGTACATGTTTGTAAATGCCCTTCCTTTTCCTTCTGACTTTTTCTAGTCTTCACATGACATTGTTGCTCTACTCTTTTGCTATTCCATTATTTATCTTTATAAAAAAATGAAATTATTAATCAATGGAACAGAATTGAAAGCCCAGAAATAAAACCACACATATACGGACAGCTAATTTTCGACAAAGGTGCTAAGAACATGCAATGGAGAAAGGAAAGTCTCTTCAATAAATGGTGTTGGGAAAACTGGACAGCCACATGCAAAAGAATGAAAGTGGACCGTGTGCTATCGCCATTCACAAAAATTAACTCAAAATGGATCAAAGACCTGAAGGTGAGACCTGAAACTATAAAACTCATAGAAGAAAATATAGGCAACACACTATTTGACATTGGTTTTAAAGGAATCTTTTCGGATGACATGCCTGCCCAGACTAGGGAAACTAAAGAAAAAATAAACAAGTGGGACTTTATCAGATTAAAGAGCTTTTATAAGACAAATGAAACCAGAATCAAGATGAACAGACAACCAACCAGCTGGGAGAGAATATTTGCAAAACATACATCTGACAAGGGGTTGATCTCCATAATATATAAAGAACTCACACAATTGAACAACAAAAAAACAAACAACCCAATCAAAAAATGGGCAGAGGAAATGAACAGACACTTCTCCAAGGAAGATATACAGATGGCCAATAGGCACATGAAAAGATGCTCAACATCACTAATCATCAGGGCAATGCAAATCAAAACAACACTAAGATACCACCTCACGCCTGTTAGAATGGCTATAATCACCAAGACAAAAAACAACAAATGTTGGAGAGGATGTGGAGAAACAGGAACCCTCATACACAGCTGGTGGGAATGCAAATTGGTGCAGCCTCTATGGAAAACGGTATGGAGATTCCTCAAAGAATTAAAAATAGAGATGCCTTATGATCCAGCCATCCCACTACTGGGAATCTATCCAATGCACCTGAAATCAACAATCCAAAGAGGCTTATGCACCCCTATGTTCATTGCAGCATTATTCACCATAGCCAAGAAGTGGAAGCAACCTAAGTGTCCCTCGACTGACGATTGGATTAAGAAAATGTGGTATATATATACAATGGAATACTACTCAGCCATAAAAAAAGACAAAATCGTCCTATTTGCAACAACATGGATGGGCCTGGAGCGTATTACGTTAAGTGAAATAAGCCAGAAAGAGAAAGACAAACACTGTATGATCTCACTCATATGTGGAATATAAACCAACACATGGACAGAGAAAACTGGACTGTGGTTACCAGAGGCAGTGGGGGTGGGGGTGGGGGGTGGGCACAAGGGGTGAAGGGAGTCATATATATGGTGATGGACTAACAAAAATGTACAACCCAAAATTTCACAATGTTAGAAACCATTAAAACATCAATAAAAAAAAAGAAATTATTAAACTAATTTCATTTATTTTACTTTGGTGTACCTATTTTTACTCATACTTAACTTAATTAGTTTATTAGTAACCCATTTCAAAGGAAATCCATTGTAAAAGAGCTTTCACTTACTTGAATAAAAAATGGAGCAATGAAGAATTCCAGGTGTAATAACATCTATGGATATTCAGTCATGGTGAAAATATTAAAGTAATATATAAGAATTCAAGTCGTAACAAAATTTAAGCTTAAATCCTCAGTAAACCACAGAAACAGACGGAGCAGAGGAATCTGTAACATGGCTAATTTAGTTTCTGTGGCTTCCATAGGCGCATTTATTAAATGAATGTTTTAAATCTATCTTGATTATCCAAAGTCAAGAATCCTCAAATAAATGTTTAATGATCTTGGATGCTAGAAAGGGGAGGAGGAAATCCTCAAAGTCCAGCACATACAAGCATTAATGCGTCGCTCCTTGTAGTGGAGTGAACCATATTCTTTTATACTCTCAGCATTCCACCAGTAAATAATCAGTCAGTCACTCTCTCCCTGGGATATAACTAAAAACCTGCTACCAAAAGACAGGGTTGCTTTACGTACAGCTAAGGAAGTATATGTTCTCTAAGGAATAAACGATCCTCTTTCTTCCTCTCCGTACCACAATAGGAGGATCCTAACCTGATTTTAAGTGCAGAAGTATACTTGCTGTGAGAAATGACATTTTGATGCATAGGATACTAAAGAATTTGCCTTTGTTCGTTTGAAACAAGTGCAATTAATTTGTTATCATTTTAATTATCTTGCCCTAAATGCATGCATTTTACTGAAGCATCTGTAGTGTGGAGCAGAAACATTGTAGTTTCTTGAAATCTCTATTGTATTCAAATGGTCAGCGTGGGTTCATTAGGGAAATTAAGAAAACGAGACAAGTGGTTTTTCAGAACATATTCAGAAACCATGTTGAGGTGAGTCTACTGCCCTCCTTTCCCTGCCTCCTCACCGCACTGCTGAGGGTGATTGTGCATGATGCAGCACAGCTGCCTTGTAAGAGGACAGGGAGGAAAATCTCTGGGGGACTTGGGCTGCCAAAGCCTCAGACCTCTCCAACACAGTCCGATAAAAACACAGGTCAGTGAACCGAGAGACAATGGACAGGAGGCACCAGCACAAACAGACCACTGCGGACTCATAGCGGCGTCTTAAGAGGACGGCACTGCGGTGGTGGCTAATTCAGAAACGTGTGTGATTATGCACCCCAGAACACGTGTAACTTCAAAAAAAGGAACTGAAAATTTAAAAGAAATAGATACCTTTGGAGTGTTTAGTCAGACTTTGGTTGGAAAGTATTAGTTTTCTTAATTACTTTTATTAATATATTAATTTCTCATGAAATAATTCAAAGGGAAAACTACAAGCACAAACAGCTGTCAATGCACCTGGGATCTTTTGCCAACTATAAATGTTCAGGACCTGCCTTCCCCTGTTCCTCTCACCTCCTCTAGTTCCTACACACAAGTTATATACCACAGAGGTGTTTCTGTTCATATTTCACAGATATTTACATTCTTTTGTTAACTGCTGGTCTAGTTGAATATCTTCCCCACATGTTCCACTAATTTTCTAATTTCACTATTACCTTAGAATTTTAGGATATTTATATTAGAAATGATATTATAGGTCACTTAGTCCAATTCCCTGAGGAAATTGAGACCTCAAGAGGAAGGATGCTCCAAGATCTCCTGTTAGTGGGCAAGCTGAGACTAAACCCAGATTTTCTATCCCAGTAGTAGAAGGAGCACAGTTGAGAAGTTGCAACACCTGGGCCGGGACCTAGGTCTGTCTCCCATCTCTCTGTACCTCAGCCCTGCACTGATAAGATAGGAGCAGTAGTGGTTGTTTTGAACACTCACAAAAATGTGTAGTGGATGATGAGAGATGATACACGTGAAGGTACTGAGTCAGGGTGAACGGCGATTAGGTATTTGCAACATTCAAACAGAAAAGGAGAGGAGATGAACGCTGCCAAGAGAGTGTTGCTGGCTTTCCTGGAGGCTGCATCACTTACTTAAATCACCTTAAGGAATTTTCTATGGTAGAAAGTCTAGTGATCTGAATTAGAAACCTGACTTTGCAAGGAAAGGTATGAGAGTAGATCTGTCTCTTATGGGTAAACTCACATTAATTAGACTCATACTGGCAAAGTTGAAAATTTGTCAATTTAGAAAGGAAACTCTTACTGGCATCTAATTTGGAACACCTGCATTAGTAAAACTGGCATATTCTCCCCTGGAGGCAAAACCATACAGGAAATGAAATTATAATCAATGGTTTCCAAGTGGTCATGGAGTCAGAGTAAAGGGAGTCAGGTAAACAATTCAGATGTTCAGTGGCATTAGGCATGGATAGCCCTTTGGCTCTATTTCCATGATAACAACAAGAAGAACTAACATGTATTAAGCACTTACTATGTGCCAGGCATCGTGCTAAGTACTTTGTAAGAATTATATCATAGAATACTTACAACTACCCCAGGCAGAGAGCATCCTCTTTATAACTATTTTTTGCAGAAAAGGAAGCAAGGCTTAAGGAGGTTGGCTGCCCGTTACCTCTTCAGTAATACCTCCCACCCTTCTCCTGGACGTTCACTCGCCTCCAGGCACTCTCCACTTCCACCAGTTCTGTGAAAACCTTAGGCACCCTCCAACTTCCAAGTTTTTGCACATGCTGTTCTCTGTGCGGGGAATGCCCTTCTCCAAGACATCCTCACAGCTATTTCTTGCTTTTCCTTCTAGTTTTGACTCCAAAATCACTGTCTCAAGGAAGTTTTTCCTAGGTCACACCAAACATTTCCAACTAGCCCCACTGGGCATTTCATATACCTCAAAACTACTTCATTTTTTTCTCAAAGTACTTATTACTAGAAAACCTAGTATATCATTACTTATGTATCATTTTGTTGTCTGTCTCTTCTACTTGAATATACGCTCCGTGAGGTTTTTAGTTTTCCCACAATATTCTATCTCTAATGAACCCCTACCTGACTCTGCAAATGCTCAATAAGTATTAACTGAATGACTGAATGCAGCCACTGCCCAAGGTGATGGTTTGAATGGGGAAACCACTCAGGCCATCCACTCTGTCTTTAAGGAGGAGAAAGGACCATCATTAGTGACAGTGCTTCTATGTTCTTCCTTAGGCTACGACTGCTTCCGTTAGTGACTAATTTGCCACCTCATTAATGCATTTTTTAACACCTTTAGTCTCCTCTTGTAATCTGGGAATCAGCCTTTAAGAGTACTGTTTTACAGGAAATTCTATCATGAGAAGATAATTTAACAAAGGCAAAGGACACAAGGTAAAACCATTGAAAAGAGGAAGCAAATTTTCATAGGAAATTGTGAAAAAATTAGATTCTTACATCTTGAAATTAATAACAAATTTATTTCATCTTATATTTAAAAAATATCTCTTATAATTGCCACTTTGTCTTTTTAAAGAATAAACAAGAAATGAATCAAGTGGTAGTTCCTGTAAAAATACCTGGTGATACTACGTTATAATGGAATCCTTCGCTTTGTTTGGACTTTCTCAGTCTGACTTTGAGTTTAATTGCTCTTCCCAAAGTCTTGTTTTAATCCTTTAATATGTTCACACTTCCTCTTTGGAGTGCTTTGTGTTATCATCTTGGTGGTGGTGGTCTTCCCCTCCCCCCCTTTCTGCTTTTAACTCATCTAACTACTGAACCCTCATTTCTGATCTCACATTCCAAGATTTCATAAAATCCTTCATTTTATTTTCATTGTATTGCTATTTGTTAACAAATGTCAGTCAGAATCAACCAGAGGCTGAGTGGCAAAGGTATCAGTGGGACAGACAAAGATAATAGCAGAGTTAAGGACAGAAGGATGTTTTAAGTATATTAGTAAAAAAATTTGTGTTACGATTTTAAGTTTCCTGTGCCATTTCAAAGCTATGAGTAAAGTGGTTGATGAATTTCTAAAAAGTACCATTCCCTTTGCAACTGCTTATGAAGTTTTTAAAGGGCAACTAACTTTGCCCTTTAGCCCGCAGTGATGATCATGTATGAGCTGCTCTTCTGTACTCGGCACCATGCTAGGAGCTACACACGTCTGTCACTGCCACGTGGTTTGTCATAGGGAAGCTGAACCCCAATACTCAGCTGCTAAGTGGTAGACATTGTCTCTCCAACTCTCCACAAGCCCCTGGATCTTCCAACACAAAGTCAAGCTTTAGAATAGATGAAGCTACTAATGTGGTTTTGTTCAAGGAGTTCCATATAGAAGGCTGCTCCTCAAATCATTTCTTCCATTAGCTTGCCCCAAATTCCCTTATTAGAGATCCATTACCCTGAATTCATGACTTTAGAGTTTTAGTTGGCCTGTGGTTTTATGCCAAAGACCAATTTTTAACAGTTGGTTATAGTGAAAATAGTGATGGGATTGGCCTTTGAACACCTGTCTTCCTGTTCAAGAGATTTAATTTCTCTGAGTTTCAGTTTCCTTCTTTATAAACTGAGGGTAAGAACTTCATGATGAGATTGAATGGCTCAGTGAGACAATGTGTGTAAAATTGAAGTGGCAAATATATATGTCATTATGCAGTAATTAATTCCAGATAAAACATCTTAACGTGCAAATGAATCTCTACTCGAAAAGAAAGTCCCCTAGCATATCCACCTAGTCAAGATTGCTTTTTCATTGGCAACTTGAAGAAGACTAAAAGAAAGTAAATAGTAACTTGAATTGTTCAAGATGTTTTTACCTGCAAGAAACAGATAACTGCAAATCAAAGTGGCGCAAAAAATGAGGGCATTTGTTATCTTATACAACGAGAAGTGAGAAGACGGAAGTGCACCAGGACACTGCCTCCACCTCACACTGATCTCGGGCTCTGACCTCCTCTCCCCGGCTTCGTCCATTGGTCTGCGAGCAAGATGGCTGCAGCAATTCTAAGAATCACACTTGGCGACAAACACCAAACAGGCACGTTGCTGCTTCAGGGCCTTTGCACTCACCGTTCCTCCTGCTAGGGAGAGCCTTCCTATGTGGCCAATCCCCCACTGTGTTTGGGTCTCTGCTCAAAAGTTATTTTAATGAAAAATACAAGTTTTATTTTACCTACATAGGTATTTTTTTACACACCAGATTGTTTAGAGATTTAGTTTTAAAATAAATATTCAATTTATTAAAGTTATTGCACTCCTAAAATCATATTCTTAATAAGTCCAGCATACATATTTGATTATTCTGTTTTTAAGACTAGCAATTTTAATGATTACCTTTAAGAGAACTTTGACTAATATTTGTTTCTTTTTGTTACCTTACTTAAGTTCCTTTAAATATTTAAACTGTATTTACAAATTTTTTTATGTTTAATTTGCTCAAGTACTATGTTTATTTACCTTAAGTAACAAACACTTCCAAAGTAATGCAATTCTCATAAATATATTGAAGTTTAGATATTAAAGTCAGAGAGTTGACTTGCTCTAATAGGCCAAATTCTCTTTAATATTACTTGTACAACCAAATAAGTGTATTACCAAATATGTACAGATTTCTTAATATAAAATATTAATAGAGTGGGTTTTAGTTTATGTTACAAACATTCCTAAACTTAATTGTAAATCTATTGAGGATTCAAAGGTGACTACACAATAAGGAAACAGGTGTCACACAATCTTCAGAAATACCTTTTCAAGTAATTTTTGAGGTCACTCTCTTAGCTTGGAAGCCTGAAGTGTCTGAAAGTTAGTGAAATCTGTTCACAATCCATAACAAGGGCTTCATAATGTAGAGGAAAATGTGATCATACAGAAGCATCACTTATTTTTGAGTAATATCATTATTAATTTTTAAGTGAGATTATAGAGTCTATAACCCCCACTCTATGGTTATGTCATTGGAGTTAGTTTTCTTTTTTGTTGTCTCCTGAGATATGCAAATACCTGTTACGTAAATGTAAAGATCATTGGAAATGAAAGAATCCTACATTCCTTCATATATTCTTGTCTCTTAGGATCATACAGTAATTGTAGTCATTAAAACGACATCCAATTGTATTCTAGTTTTTTTCCCCTGAATTTTGAGGGACAACTTCTATGTCACTTAACATGGAGGCCTTGCCAATCAAGCGCCTTTATTGAAAACAGTGTCCTTCTTCCCACATTTCTCTCTATCCTTCACCTGGCTTTATTTTTCTCCATAGAAATTTTCCCTTCCTGATACATTATTGATTGACCGATTGAGGTTTGTTTTAGTTGTTTCTTTCTTCTAAAACAGAAGCTCTGTGAAGAGCAGTGACTCATACTTCCTCCTGTATCCTCAATGCCTTGGAAAGTCCCTGGCACATAGGAGGCAAAAATGATTGTTGAATAGATGAATGAAAAGATGAAGGGGCCAGACATACATCCCACACCTATTCGTAAACTGACATACTGGTAGAGAGAATTAGCGTGCCATGATGGTCTTAGACTAATATATACCCTGGAGCTAAAGATGATTCAATTTCCTTATTGTCGTGGGTGCCAGGATGGGTCCCTAAATACAATTCTATAGGTAAACAACTGGGAATGGTACACTTAAATGATTCTAATAATCACATTTGGGGTGGAAGAAAAAGGAGATAGGGACTGTTAAAGGGTGACAAAATACAATAATATACAAAGTTAGAGAGAAAGGTTTCTCCCTCTAAAGGTTTTGGCACATCCCAGAAAGCCTCACAGAAGAAATCTCATGACTATTTGATCTTACTCTGCCCTCTGTAGTAGAGAATGTAGCTTAGATGCCTCTTATCCCAACCTCATAGATCACATCATAGAAATAAAAAAAGATTAAAACCTCAATTATTTTTTATTTGAGCTTATGTAGAAGAAAACCATTCTTATTTTATGTACTGGTTCTTTCATCAGATTTTTTTCCTTAGATAAATGATAATAAGGAATATAATTTTCTATTGACAACTCTTCTTTAATGGAGACTTGAATAGCCTAAATACTATCATGTATAACACATTCCAACTCACTTGCAAAGAGGTTGGTAATTCTGTATTGAATAAAATATTGCTAAGTGATGTAACCAATCCAACTGGCTAATAGGGAGCATTAATTGTCTCAAAATTCCTTTCTAAAATTAGATAGAAATTATATTACCCAACAGAGGATCCGTGCATCTCTGACCTTCAGAGCAGTTGTTGGGAGTCAGCTCTTCAATACGGAACGGAATCTCACTTGGGTAGTTTCACCTGATTCTTGCTTTATTCAACAGCAGCCAAGTGCATAAGGCTCCTCGGTTGTAAGTCAAGTCATCTATTCCTCTCAAATAGTTATTAATTCTTAGATTTAATAACCTTTGTATAGTTATTACCCCTTAGTTATGCAATCAGGGAGGTGCCATATAGTCCTGACTGCAGACAAGTCAGAAAGAGGAATTAACGAAAAGGGCTTTGAATAATTAAGAGACTTTCTCATTGACAATACTTGAAAAGAGACAAAAATGCATACTAGCCTCAAATTGTCTCTAAAAACAGATGTATACTAAAATGGACTTTAGTAGTGAGAGTTGAGGAAAACATATAACTTTAGGTTTAAAAGGGAACCTTAGAGCTTCACATAATGGCTTTCATTTTTCTGATAATTCAGGAAACTGAGTCCCAGATAACTTAAAGGATTTGTGCACAGTCATATAGGAGGGGCCTGAACTAGAAATATGATGATCCTGACTCTAACCTTGCGCACTTTCCTCCCCAATGTGCTTGGTAGAAAAATATTCCTAAAGACACATGGTAAAAATAAAATCTAACCAAAACTAGAGCCATAGATGGATATCTCCCCCCAGAAAAAAGACTTTATTCACTTTGGCTAAGTGTAAATTATAACTTATTAATTCAACAAATATTTATTGAGTGACTGCTATGTGTACTAGGTATTATTCTAGGTACTGGAAATAGAGAAGTAAATGAAAAAGACAAAAATCTCTCTCTGTCTCTCTCTCTATAGATATATAGAACTGTTTTGTTTCTTTCATTGAAAGAGTAAATAGGATTCCATTAAAAAAGTAAAACTCATGTAAGTGTGATAACTAGATAACTACCAGGCAGCAATACAGCAAATAATAAATATCAATGCAACTATCGTCAATTAACAATGAGATATTCATTATTTTCATGGCCATAGCACAGACTGCAAAGTGTTTTATGACCTGTTAGTAAGTGACAAACCCTTGGATTAGGCAGGCATTTTGCATACATAAATACAGAGAATTAAAGAAAAGATTAATTCTACGACCTTTTCAGACTGAAAGGACCGTAGTGACTAAGAGATCTCATTTATTCAGCTCCATTGGGAAGTAGCAACTTCCATATATGTGAATTTCCTAGATGAACAGACTCGTTCATTCATTTGACAAATGTTTGTGGAGCACTTCCTCTTTGCTAGGTCTTATTCTAGGAACAGAGATAAAGGAGAATAAGACAGTCTTGCCCTGATATAGTCATGCAACTAACAGGTAAATAAATACATAGATATGACCAAGATAGGCAGTATGAAAAAAATTAAAGGAAATATGAGTTTAGGGAGGGCCTGGGAGAGGTGCCATTTTAAATAGTAGGGTCAGATGATGACTCCTCTTAGAATCAAGATAAATTCTATAAGAATATTTTACAAATATATTACGAACATGTAGAAAAGTTTTTGTAAGGACTAGCCCTTACATAAATGTTTCAAAAACCTAGGTGATATTAGTGTTGATCAGCAATAAGAAGACAGACAATTTAACAATCACTATTTAAATAAATATATGAATACAATAAAATGCATATGTTGTGTACAGGGTAATTGCATCAGATGGAGAGAAATAGTCAGATCTTCTGTGTACCTTAAGAACATACTCCCAAAATCCTAACAGTGGTTTCCATTGTTCCAGAATCTTAACATTGCCTAACACATTTCTCCTGGTCTAGTCCTTGGCTAACTCTTAAGTTTCATTTCACATACTTTTCCTCTATGTGCTCTCTATGTCTACTAAATATTTGGAATACACCTCACAGATTATTAAAATGGGAAAGAATAAAACATGCAGTTTGCATTCTTACAGGAGTGATAAAAATGAACATATCAAATTAATCAACAAGATAACTCTGGATAGTCGTGATGGAGATATTATGGAGAGAAATCAGTCAGGTTGGAGAAGGCGCAGGCAGGTACATGGAGAGAGAATAGAAGCCCAGGGAGGAAGAGAGGGCAATACATAGGTGTCTCTGGATAGCCTGTTCAAGAATGAGAGGACTCAGAGAGGAGAGCATTTCAGGTGTGGATAACAGAATGCAAACACCTTGAGTCAAAACAGATTGTTATCTTACACAGACAGAACTGAGGCCAGTGTTCTTGATGTTTGTAAGCTCAGTGGTTGATGTTTCGAGGGGATTAGAGAGCCAGGTGGGAGGCAGATCATGAAGCACATTTTAGGCGCTGGCAGGGACTCGAATGTATTCCAAGCGCAGTGGGGAGCCATGGAGGGGTTTTAAGCAGAGGAATGAGGTGGTCTGATTTGCATTTTAACCAGTTTTCACTGGCTCCTATGTAGAGAATGGATTTCAGGAGATCAAGATGGGATGCCTAGGAGCCTGCTGGCAGGCTATTGTAAGAGTCCAGCTGAGAGATGGTGTAGAGCTGGCACGACGCACAGTTGCCCACAGACAGAATCGATGTCAGCACAGGAGCTTGCGACCTGTCCACGGAACCTCTTTCATCCGAGTCCTCAACAAGTATTGATTGAAAAGTAGAACTGCAAAAGGCAAGTCCTTTCTTTTCCTCTGTGACAGTTGACTGACATAAATTCTGTCTATTTGCCACTGTGCGTTGTGTCAAAGATCTATGTTTTAAAGCTCTCTAATAAGAAATCAATGATGGTAAACAGTCCATTCTGTCAATAACAAACATTCATAAACCTTCATAAATATTCAAGACGTATTATGTTCATAGAGTTAATAATAGTCTGAATATATTAACCCTATGTACACATCAATGCGTGACAGATATTAGAAACTAGTGATCGATGGGTTCTCATTATGAAAAGTCGAGTGGCTTTAGATTTATACGGAAGAAAAATGTAAATGCCCCTGCAGACTGAGACAGTGGTTTATTCTGGTGCCGAGAGTGTTGTCTGCCAAGGACACAGCTGAGTTTCTTTCCAGGAATTGCCCTAGACGGAAGTAAAATGCCTTGTCCAAGGTGCTTTCCCTGCCTGGAGGCGCCATACCCAATGACGTGTCCCTGCAAGAGGCTGGATTTTGGTGCCCTTTGCTGCAATTCGGGACTCTGAAGGGCTATCCCCCCTCGAGCTTCCCGTGGGACTGACTGAGGCCCTGTTGCAACTGCAGCACAATCTCTCCTCTGACCAATCCTGCGTTCCTCACTCCCTCACGGGCATGGTTATGAAGAACATTCTCCAAGAAACCACCTCCATGCAAATATCCAGCTCAGAGTCTGTTTCCCAAGGAACTAGACCTAAGATTAAAAATCAGCTTAAACCCATTTCAAACGAGGGAAAAGAAGCAAAAATTTCTTGTGGGCGCTCCAGATAATCTGAAAAATTTGTCAGGAAATTACTTTTTCACACGTGTAACTTGAATTAAATTAGCCATTTTGAACTACTAAGGCATTCTACCTAAAATATGCAATTAGTATTTTAAGCATGATATTAACTATTTTATCTATCATCTATCTATATCTATCTATCTATCTTTCTATCTATCTATCTATCATCTATTTATCTATCCATATATCTAACTCTGCAAAATTGTTACACTGGCCAGAAAAATTTTGACAAATGTGATGTTTGGAGGCCCTTCATCAAATTAGTAACTCACCTAAATTTTGACTCACATTGGAAAATTTGTCATGACACTGTGTATGAAACCTGACAATGGGCTTGGAAAAACTTTCCTGGTTGCAAATACTTCTAGGAAGAAAAGATTAAGAGATTTTCTGCCTGTGTTTGGTGTGTTGGTCTATAGCAGCCAGGAACTGCGTTTTCTATAATCCTTGAACTCTGCTGGGGTTGTGATTTTTTGCAAAGCAGTTAGCATTTTAATCTGTGGTTGGAGCCAGCAACAACTTGGGAGGAGAGTGGTCAAAGGTTTAGGAACCTCTTCATATTTTCTACTACCTCTGCTCATGAATGAGAATACAATCAAAATAAATATCATTTGTGTGTTATGAAGACAACTTCAACCTGTATCCACTAGACCCTCTTCCATAAATGTTTCCTAAGCAGAAATTCCTTTTTTTTTTTTTTTTGGTGAGGAAGATTGGCCCTGAACTAACATCTATTGCCAATCTTCCTCTTTTTGCTTGAGGAAGATTGTCACTGTGCTAACATCTGTGCCAGTCTTCCTCTATTTTGTATGTGGGATGCCACCACAACATGTCTTGATGAGTAGTGTGTAGGTCTGCGCCCAGGATCCGAACCTGTGAACCCTGGGCTGCCGAGGAAGAGTGCACAAACTTAACCACTACTCCATGGGGCCAGCCCCCAGAGATTCTTGAATTACCACTGATCACCTTCACCCAGAAAGGCAATGAATTATATTCCTTTCTGTAAAAAGACCCCACTCAATGAGATAAAAATATCAAGAAATTTACTCCTCAGATTTAGAAAATAAGCATATGGTAGTGTGACTGTTACTGAGCAAGGGCTTGCCACCTGATGCTCACAGAAGCCGACACCATGGGACATTCCGTCTTTGAGGGAAGAAAGGCTTTACGTCGCAAGCAATCTGCAAGGAGACGGGAGACCGGGCTGTCAAATCTGTCTCCCCATCCAAGGTGTGGGATAAGGTTTAAGGGATCAGTGAGGGGTGGCTGGTATGTGGAAGCCCTGGCAGAATGAGTTTTGATTGGCAGATCAAAATTTTCTCTTCTGCACAAGCTCCTGGCTGGCTCGCCACCCCTGAAAAATAGCTTTAACATCCTTTTGTTAAGATGGGAACAGTCATGGGAGGTTACCGGGAAAAGTACAATAAACAAGGGTAAAGTTGTTATGCAGATTTAAATCATTACTTTCTTCATTGATAAGAGTTTTTACAGATTTAGAGTCATCCTCCCCTTCCTGGCACAGAGAGAGAGGCTCCCTTACAAATGGAGCTTTCTCTTATAAATGTAAATTTCCCTTATGAAAGGGTAACTTCTACCAGGTTTTCAGAGCTTTTCCTGTGTCTGCTGTTTTTTAATAATCATAGCTCAAAATAGCCCTTATGCCAAAAAAGAATATTTTGGGGTGGCAAATTCTATTCCTGGTCCTGTGGTTACATGACCAGTAGTATCATCTTTAAGGAATTTGAATATATTTTTCAATTTTACCTTAAGACCCACCTGATTCAAAAGGGACCAGACTTTCAAGATATCATCAACCGTTTCCAGTCATAAGGATGTCCATCTACACAGGCAGAACATGCTAACTTTTAGGGTCATTAGCAAGTTCCTCAGAGTAAGATGATTCTGGGTAAAAAGTGATAGAAATGGTTGAGTTTTCCCTAATTCTGAATGGACAAAAGAAAACACTGACTTATTCAACTTCAATTTTGATGTTTACAATTTTTGAAGTGTTTGATGCAAGACAACCATCTGCTTGAAAGAAGAGGTAACCTCTTAAATGCTAATCTTGCCATGTTCAAACAAGACATGGGGTAGGGACTCTACGTGTTCTGAGCATCCCTACTGGTTTCCCTTCCACTTCAAAATTACCGCCAGTATTTGTGTTTGTTCTATTACTCAATCCTTCCTTAAAACTCCCTGTAAGCTCAGCATTGACAGTTTGGTTAACGAAACTCACAGTTTGCAGAGGCCTTGTATAATACAGCCAACGCCCCAGCAGTCAAGAGTTCTTTTGGGGGCACAGTGCAAACGCACTTGCCTTAGGCTGGGGTGGGCGTAGTGACTGGGCTTTGCCACTGTGTGATTGCTGCTTTGCATCACTGTCGTGAAAAATAAAGTATTCATGTTGCTTCCCAAAGGTCACAGAAAAGAATTTATTTTCTTGCTAAGAGAATCTTTAATAAAGAATTTTTTTAAAGCTTGCTTATGAGAAAATTTATGGTAAAGAATTTTAGAACAGTCACAAACAGAAATTTCAGTGAGGATTCATATTTAAACTGGACATTTTTTCTTTACTGTGCTTTGTTCCTCTACTGTATATGGCACAGAAGGGAGAAATGCTACCTAGTGTTTGAATGCCATCATTGCAAATCATCTGCACAGCTGTAGAAAATAGACTCTGGGGAATGATATTGCTGTGCTGGGGGAGAGGCAGCTCAGGCCAAAGTAATTTAATTTACCTAACCTAAATCAAAATTTCAAGACTCACTCATGAAAGCAGTGTATATTTTGTCCCTGTTTCTAATTCTTATTTTTCAGGCTGACTTAGTTCCTTGCCTCTCACCCAAAGCAATGTTAAATACAAGGATCATAGTCTTGAAATTATTTGTTAAATAATTTAACAGACACTATAATGGGTTTTTTAGTTTTCCAAATGCCACATGTTATTTTCAATAACACATAGTATTATTTTGCATACATATGTATAAAATCTATTTTGGAAAATAGGTAGCATAACCTAGCAGACGAGAGATTACGCTAGGTGGCGGCTCATGTGGTTTGAAATCTGCCGTTACAAACCTACGCGGTGTTTATTTATTCAGGATGAATAATAATCTTCATTTCTCGAGAGCAATGCACTAGAAAATGTACATAAAATCTTGTCCGCTGATTAATCTAAGAGATAATAAAAGAATATGAGCATCATAAAATTTTTAAAAGTGTAAATGAGGAGGTAATTTGAGAGGCGGGATTTAAAAAATAAAAAAAGAGAGAGGCACCGAATGTTAATCTACCTTCTCTGGTATTGTATTAGAGATAAAAACTCAGAATCATTTAAACTAAAACAATAATATTGGCTATATTCAATCATTTTTATTTTTTTAACTCAAGAGGTGAAAATATAAAGATAGCTAAATGCTTGTGGGAATATTAAGGACTCCATTTAAATTATTTTGAATTTAAATATAATTTTTACTAATACTGTTGAGCAATGGGAATAATTAGAATGATTTCAGCAGGCTGGATACTTGAATAATTAAAGGCACAAGATTAATTTCAGGAGAAGCATCATTATCTAAAATCAAATACTAGAACTCTTATAAAAGACAGGGATAGGGACGGAGGAGAGAAAGAACCACATTTTATAATTATTTAGCCTCATTAATATCATAGATTTCTTTGAAATAACATAAAATGTATTTGTATCAAATATAAATTTTAAAGTCTCATGATACATCACTATTTGTTTCTTTATAGAAAGTAGTAATTGAGTAATCTAGCCTGTATTTCTTATATTACTATTCAACAACAGTTTCCCAAATTACTCTTTTCTTAATCATTTTTGAATAAGCAATGCATGCAAATTGTAAATGCTCAAATACACTGAAAGGTAAGATTTTCTCTCACCTTTTTCCCCAAGTGAACTGTTTCCCCAGAGTAACTGTTTTTTTCCCCAGTTTCTGACAGAACGTGCATAACTTTATGTATTTTTGTTGAAATATTTGGCGCATGCTAGTCTTTCAAGAAAGGCTTCTGCTTCTCTCTCCAATCACTCAACATGACACCTTGTTGCTCATTCTGTATTAGCACATAAAGCTTTTAACAGCTGCATAGTATTCCATAATTTATTTCATAAGTCCCTGGTGATAGATATTTGAGGTTGTTTCCTTGTTTATTTTTTTACCATTATGAACAGTACTGAAATGAATATAATTGTACGGTACATCTTTAAACACATCTATGAAATGATTATTAGAAGTTTAATTTCTGGTCAAAAGACACATGGATTAATAATTTAACAAATGCCTATAATTACTCTCCAAAGAGGCTTAACCAATTTACATTTTCACAAGCAATATGTGCAAGAGTCTACTTCAAAAAATATTTGTCAAAATACAGTGTTTTACAGTTTTTAATCTTAGCCAATATGACAAGTGAAAAAATAGAGTACCATTGGAGCTTTAGTTTGCATTGACCTATCTAGTGTGGCTGAGATAGTTTTATGTTCATTTATGTTTAATGCCATACTGTATTCTTTTCTGGAATCTGTATGTTCATATCCTACGCTGACTAAAAAAATTGAAAACAAAAAAACTTTTGATTGGTGCATCTGCAAAATGATGGATGATTTACAAGCATCTGCTTCCCAGTGGGCCCACATTTCCATTGTTTCACGTGTCCAGGGTAGTTGGTTAACGACCCTGTTCTTGCTTATTGAAGCAAAGAATGAAATCAGTGTTGAGTTTAGAAAGATGGTTATGAAAAATATATCTTCACCGCGGTAGTATCTTATTCCAGGGGCTGAGAGAAAAATAAGAGTGAATAAATAACTACTTATGAAAATTCCAAAGACAGGGAACAAGTATCATTCTCATGATAATTAAATTAATTCTATAGTTCCAGAATAGAGCACCATAAATATGAGTTTATGCTTGAATTTCCAGAAGTGCTGGTTTCTATAAATACCTGAATTTGATCATCATCATTGCATCTACTTTACGTCTTTGTTTAGAGCTCAAAGAGGCTACTCAATGCAACTACTTTCCCCTGAGGCTTGCAAGATAAAGGTGCAAGCAAAGGTGGGGCTTCTAAATTAGAACAGATTCTCATGAGTAAGGATGTCATTGATTTACTACAATTTGGAAAAAGCAGCAGGTCTGAAATCTGCCGACTTCAAGCTCTGGACAAGAATGATGGCACAGGAGAGAAAACTTGTCTGACTTTGAGGGACCCATCTGAGGAACTTTTCAGCAGAGTCTATTCGCCATGGCTTTGATAAATTCTCTGAGCTTTTTTGGACAAGTTTTACAGGGAAAGATGGGTCGAGGGCTTAAACCCCAGCACTTACTGTTGCTCCTCTCTGCTTCCTATCTGTTAACAGCCTGGGATTTTTGAAGTTAATTTTGTACATTACTAAACATTGAAAATAAGACAGAGTAATATAAAATAAATGCTTTGACAATTCATATTTTTATATATATTTTGTTATATTAGGCTATTAATATTAAAAATTAGATGCTTATTTCTACCTATATTTTGAAATTTTATGTCATTTTTGATTAATTTTTATACATTTTTTGGTTATGCCTGTCAATTAACAAGCAGAAAAAACCACCTGAAATATGTGCTAAGCCGTACTCTTTTTTCCTTCTAAACTTTTTCTCCAAAACCATTTTTTAAAATGTTCTGACTATATATATGTAGAAGAATTCTAGGTTAAAATAAGTGCCTTTTTTGTTTGTTTTAGACATAAATCAATAATGACAAACAAAAGAAAAAACAAAACATAAGACAGGCCTTGCTTAGATTAACTAGTCACATTTATCTGGGAGTGTAAAGAAAATCCCAAGTCTCTCAAATATGTTACAAGTATCTGGAAAAGAAAGAGAAAAGTGAAATAACACATGAGGGAATGAACTGTTGTCCATGAGAGTAACTATTAATATTAAGGAAATCTTCTCCAACAAAATTTTGTAATGAAGCTTCTTTAATTATTTTTGGAATTTTTCCCAAGAAATTTTGTGATAATCCACAAAGAAATTTATACCATGCTCTTCAATTTCCCAATAGACTCTAGGTATTGAGTACAGAGTAGGTACTCAATAAATATTTGCTGAATAAATGAACACAAAAATATATACAGATGCTTTCAAATTACCAAACTTAACGGGTGTATTAAGTATGTTAAACTTATGTTATGTTAAACTTAACAGAATGTATAACCAGGTAGACTAATAGAGAAGAAGAGATCCTGCGGGTAGTTATTCTCCTCTCAAATGAGAACCTTTATCATATTAAGTATTTTTCATGTTGAAAACCAACTTGATAATAGGAATAGGGAGACTGATTGTGGAATGAGGGATAATGAAAAGTATATAGGGGAAAGGGGAATATAGCAATAAGATACAATGGTCTGTGGAGATCTAAGGGCTTAGATTTCAATTCTGGCTCTGCCATTTACTAGCCGTACAGCCTTGGACAGGTTTCTTAGTCTCTCCCATCCCCTGTATCCTTATCTTATAATTTTTATAAAATGTTATCTACCTCATGGATATGGCAAAAACATATTGATCACCAAATATCCATGTACTCCTGCATCAATTCCTTGCAACTAAGTGAGATCATATGACTAGCTCTGGATAATGGAGTGGAAGTGATGTGTGTCACTTCCATGCAAAAAGTTTAAGAGCCAGTGAGCAACCCTCCTTCACTCTTTCCTCTCCTGTGAGGATAGAGAAGAAAGCACAATCTAGGGATGTAGCTAAAGATGGTGGAACCCTGGGACCCTGTGTGACGGTGTCGAGCAGAGCTCTCTGCTCCCTTCCCCTGCAAAGGGCTATGTGCTGTACATGAAGAATACATTCATTTATTTTTATATTAAGCCCTGAGAATTGGAGATTAATGCAAAGAAGTTTTTGTAAAAATTAAATGAGACAATGATTGTAAAAGCATCATCTTGATAAATGATATATTGTAAGAGCACAATATTTAACTCAGTGTTTGACAAATTTTTTTCTGTAAAGGGTCAGAGAGTAAAATTGTTTGGGCTTTACATGCCATATGGTCTTTGTCACAAGTATTCAACTCTGCCATGACAATGTGTGAAATGCCCATACATTACATGAAAGCAACCACAGAATATATATCAAAAATGAGTGTGGCTGTGTTCCAATAAAATTTTATTTACAGAAAGAGTTAGTGAGTTGGATTTGGGCCAAGGGCCATAATTTGCTGTCCCCTCTATTAACTCAACATTGTTTTGATTATGATGATGAAGATGACGAAAGAAAAGGGCTTGGTTGAATAGAGTTGAATTCACATGCATTTAGAAAGCATATAAATGTACTTGGAACTCTTATTTGCCATGGGAAAGAAATTTATGTACACTGAGCATTCTCCATGTGGCAAGCAATCTGTTGGTTTCTTTATATACATAATTGCATTTAATCTTTATAGGTCGTCATTTTGCAGCTGAGGATCTCAAGACCCAGAGAGGTTAAGTGAGGAACTCAAATTAACACTGTTAGTAGTTCTCAGATACGGGATTAGAATCCCATCCTATTTGACCCCAAGAACTGAGTTCCTTCCGTGTTTTTTTAACTGTTACATTAAACAAGCAAGACACAGAAGTGCAATCGTAAAGACATTTTCTCCTTGTAATTGCCTCTACAAACCTAGTCTGTGTGGCTATTTTCCTCTCAGGCAATAGAATTTGGGCAGATAGCCCAGATAGCTTATCTGTTCATGCTAAGATAATAATAATATTTTAAAAAGTAATCCTCTGGTCACTTTGGTCCCCCAAATAGTCTCAGCTCAATGTTTCCTGTCCAGTGTAACAATAACAACTCTGAACTTCCGTCAGAGTGGAATCTTAGCCTCCACTCTGGTTCGGGCCTGCGACAGGCAGGAAACTGCTTCTGAGAAGGGCAGGCGGTAAGACATGTGTTTTTTCTTTTTCCTTTTCCAGCTCCTCCTCATTATCCATCATACTTCTCTTGCTAAGTCCTTGTCTACATCTTCTGACCTGTCCATGTCTGGAGCTGGGGGCAGGGGAGAGAGGGACCACATCAGTCTCACCTCACTGGCAGTGACACGGCTACGAAAGGTATTTAAAGGTGACTCTTTCCCTTCAGATACCACAGCCACTGCTGAGGATGTGGGGGTGCTCTCACCTGCAGTTTCCTTTTCTACACACCTCCTCCTGCTGATCCCTCACCTCCCTCAGCCTCCTTCCGTCAAGGTGTGCTGCTCGCTCCATGTGATGCTCGGCAGGCTCTAAAATGACTCTAAGTGCCCTCTCTCTCTCTCTCTGTCTTCTTCTCTCATGAACGTTGTACTCATGGGCCACATCAGAGTTTCTCAAGATCCAGGAGTCTCTTTAAACTCTTCTCCTTCCACTCGAGGAGAGGAGGAATGTCCTCACACCTCATTCTCATCCATGGTGGGAATCCTTAGAGCAGACCTGCAGCCCTCTCCAGCCTCCAAGTCCTGGCTGCTTCAACTTATGCATGACTTCATAACATTTGCAAAAGCAGTATTCAGCCACTTCCTCAGCTGGCCCTGCCTAGTTGATCAAACACCTCCTGATGAAATGTGGGAGAAATTAGTGTCTATTATCCTAGAGGCATCTGTAGAAATTTCTTAACGGTCTTGTATAAAAGCCTAAAATACTCTTTTTTTCTTAAGGCATTTGCAGTATGGTTGTGAATACAAAACTAATACTCCATAAATATTTACAAGATTCTTATGGATCATAAGGGACTTGGAGGTCAGTAAATTCATTCCTTAGCTGAATCGATGAATATTTACTCAGTACCTAGTATTTGTAAAATGCTGGGCTGGGGCTTAAGTAAGACTGAAACCAAATGCCCATGTCCTTACAGTCACTACTTTAATATCTATGGTTTGGGAGAATTTACTACCCCTTTTAAATCACCATTTCCATGGTTTTTCTAAATCTTGGGGTCTCCCTGTTATTTTAAACAAATATGCCTGCCTTGCAGAGAAATATCAATCTTTACAGAATAGCCATTTGAGTGTTGAAGACAAGGCTCTCATGTCGTTTCATCGTTCCTTAGACTTGCCATCATTAGCTCTTCCAATAGTTCCTTTTATGACGTGTATAACAGGGTGCACATCACTACACCCCTACTGCACTCAAGTATAGACACTGGGGCTCTCTTACAGACCACCCTTACCACTGTGGGCCAAAGGACCCACTCTGCATTTCTGGGAGCTTACACGTAGTTTGGGCCATCTCTCGATGCTGACTCTGCGTCTTTGCTTGTGATCTGTCCAGGTCCAGCTCCTCATCCCTGGCTTCCTTGACTTTCGTCAATATTATATCCATCTCTATCAAACACATCAAATTAGTGGTTTTCAGATAATAAATATCTTTTTTAAAGAGGAATTGATCTCACAAAAGTAAGGAAAAGTCACAGGGCTTTGGAAAGTCAAATGCAATAAAGTAAATCTAAAATAGTGGTTGCCCCCCAGGAAAGTCTGCCATATCCTGGTAGTAATTGGGAAATGCAAAAATGTAGATCAGCATCATTGTCCAGCAACTAGACGGCCACAAACTGAAAAGTTGGCCGACAGCAAGTATAGCTGAGAATATGAAGTGAAAATGTTCGCTACTTCTGGTGGGAGTGTAAATTGGCAAGAGCACTTTAGAGAATAATTGGGCAATATCCACAATAATGTGCTGACCCTATGGACCAGCAATTTCTCAGTTATGTATGGATATACCATAAAGACATGCTCAAATATGTGCACAAAGAGATCTGTAAAATAATATCTTAGCAACATTGTTCATGACCAGAAACACAGACAAACAACAACAACAACACAACTTGAGACCAGCTTAATGTCCATGACAGAATGAATATTAACACGTGGTATATTTATACACCGGGGTACCACATAGCAATGAAAATGAGTGAATCAGATTTAATAATATAAATGTGTACGAATCTCACAAATATGTTTGAGTATAAAAAGTAAATTGTAGAATATTTAATAAAGTTTAAAAACAAACAAAAAGGTACTGTATTTTGTGTAGAGAGACATACACATGTAGAAAATATATAAAGAAATGCATGATGTAATGAAACTCTGGAAAACCACATGAAACACTAAAATAGTGTTGCCTGAGAGGGAGTGAGTGAACAGGAGGAGACATGACAAATGAAAGCAGGGGTGGGAGTAAACTTTAACTATGTACTATTTATATTTTTAATTATGAACTTTATGAATATATTACTAATCAAACAAATGCATGGAAATGATTAGTAACTAAATCCAGAATAGAGGAGAGGAAAGAGATGTGATTAGTTGGAGGGAGATACAAAGGGAGCCACAAATTATATATTCATAGCATTTTATTTACTAAGCTGAATGACGGACACATTGTGTTATTATACTTAATGCCTTTTGCATGTTTGAAATATGATATTTTAAAATAAAGCTTTAGCCTTCAAAATCATTGTTTTTGCTAAGGGCTTGAGAATCCTATTTTTGAAGTCAAAACTAAGCATTAATTTTTCATTCTTCTTTGTAGTTTTCCTGTAATAATCTCAATTTAGGTCAGGTAAGCGTAGATGATTCTGGAAAACTATGGGAAAGGCAAATTACCAGCAAGTATGGAGATGTGGAAAAGAAAGATAGATTAATGTTTCAAGGTATTATTTTACCCAGTTTACACATCCCTCACTCTCCTTAACACTACTGACTTTGATATATTTCTTAAATCTCTCTTCCAGAATTAAACAAATTATTTTGGATATTACCTCCCAACAATAGCATTTGTAATCTCTGTATTAACCTATCACAAAGATGATCTAATATTGCATTTATATAAATATAGCCTTGATTTTATAATACTTCTGAGGAACACTAATGTATTTACTCTGAAAAAACGAACCTGAAGTGATGACACTGACCTTTTGCTTTGATTCCCCCTCTTAGGATTTGATCTTGGCAGCTAATCTTCTTCAAATGTGGGTTTTCTTATCATTAAAAAGGATAGAGTACTGTGCAAAAACAATCTCTTGAGAATTACATCAAATTAAAATAACAATATTAAATTAAAAGAGACAATGTGTATAAAACAACTAACTTGGTGCCTGGAAAAAATCAAATGCTCAGAAATTAGCCATTCCATTTTGTCAATAAAATAAGTGCAGTGATGCCTCCATTTCTGACTACTCTGGAGGTTCCTGCAAGGTCTTGGGGTCATCGTTCTCACCGTCTAGGACACATCGATGATGCTACGAACACATAAGTTAGAAGAGATTTGGGTAAGTAGGTACACGTTATAAGCATATAGAGAAGCTTTAGTAATAAAACTTTGATACGAACTAATTTTTGAAACTCTTGTCAGTGTTTTCTAAAACTAGTTTAGAAAAACAGAGAAATAAAAATTTCAAAGCAAATTAAAAGCCTATTTAGTTAACAGTTTCATATAATTGTATTATAGTGTTTTCATTTACTATATATGTATTTATATGATTTTCATGACTCATATATAAATTAGTTATTCGTATATATAAATAAGTATAAATATATGTACATATTAAATATATGAAATACATAAAAAGACATATACAACCATACACACATATAACAAAAGTTTGAATCTAAAAACAAAACTACAAATTAGGGAGAGATTTTTTGCTCTGTGAGAAAGTTTAAAATGTTATTTCTTTAAACCGTAATTTCCTCTGCAATTGTTTTATACACAAAGTCTTAGGACAAATCTTAACATAATGCGAGTTAAACACCTAATAGTGGTTCTCAAGTGCTAGAATTAATGAGATGAGTTTCATTTATGATGAAAAGAATAGGAAGAAAGAAACTTAGGCCTACACATTAAGCTTTCATTTAAAAAATCCTTGACAGACCTCCATAACGAATTAAAAATGACACAAATTTTTTTTCTTGATTTTTTTTTTTCTTTTTGAGTGAACAAATAATGATGTACTATACTCAATGTCTACATATTGAAATAATACAAATTAATATTTCAGGGTAAAGTGGAGTGTTTCAGTGGTGTTTCCACAGATTAAGGAAAAATAACTTAACTTGGCAGCTGCTGAGAGCATGTTTTACCCCGACAGCTCGTGATGCGTTTCCCCCAACCTGGCAAACTGGGAGTGGTGCTATTTTTGTTCATAGCGTATAGTCAGCCTGTTTTGAAATCCAGTCATATATTGGCTGGGCTGACCTCCTGCCTTAGTGAATTCCACAGGCAGAAGCTCCATGCTATGAAAAGTGGTATTCAACTAGAGGGGTTCATGAAGAAAGTGAAAGTCTCTCAAATTAATTTCTCAAAATGCCCTAAGCCCCAGCCGTCCCTCTTCTGATGTTCTCTGCAGCTGCTTACCACATCTGGACCAGTTGAGCCCGGGTGAGTTGGCTGCCTCCCCCTATGGCCATATTTCCTTTCCAAAGGGCAGTTGCCATGGATGTATAATTTTGTGCAGGGAGTGGGAGCCTTTGTCATTGACCAAGCTGTGCTGAAACATAACAAGCACAAAAACCACAAGTTTAAGCTGAGGAAAACTTTGTCGAACTCTCAGTTGAAAGTTGGAAGAAAGAGTGCTTTCCACAATAAAGACGTGTCACGTTTTTAAACATCATCTAACTGCAAGGGGCTCACAATGCTTAAAAGGTTTTATTAAATTTGGTCAGACCTTTCAGTCTCCTAGTGAGCATGTGGAGAACAGAAGAACTGTAGAGAGACAGAATTAGTGCAAAGTAAAGAAACAGAGGAATGGACTAAACTCCTGGCTCATTTGCTGTCGCGTCTTGGATCTTGTAAATGGATGGTACCTCTCAGAGTCCCCTTTGCTCTAGGTTGATGCCTCATCATTCGCTCTGACATTCTCATTATCATCTGCTATCCCTGTAGCAGGCAATTTCTTGCACCTGGAATTTCCTTTCTTGAAATACTAGGTTTGAGCAAAGTTTGCGAATCAAATCTCCTATGATATTCTTGCAAATAAAAAAGTAAAATATTGACTGGCTAAAGGTAGTATAGGATAGATTTAAAGATGGCAGAAGAACTGTATTCAAAGAATGTTGATCAACAATAGTATCTATATATACTGAGCACCTACTGTGTGTCAAGAATTGAGCTGTGTGCATTTGCTTACATTATCTCAATTAATCCTTTAACATGCATGTTAGTTGACAACTAACTTACCTTTTTTCTTATTAAAACAACTTGAATATTGTTCGAGATTCCATTGTTTCCAGCTAAAACTCCAGAACCAGCAGGCTCCGTTGCATCTAGTCACGCCCAGGTGCACAGTCCTGATCAATGTGATGGAGATGAAAGTCTCTGGTGGAAGGATCCCTTTCAGAAATTTAACTTCAGAGATAAAGATGGCAAACTCTGGAAAGATAAGATTTTGTCTTTTGTCCTGAGCTGTTGCCTTACTCCTTCTTCTCACCTGGGATGAGAGTGTGATCATGATACCAGGAGGGAGAGCAGCCATCTTTGATGAAATCACACAGTAAGGAGGGGAGAGTGGAAAGACAAACTAAGATAAACTGAATTTTAGATGACTTTTTGGGCAGTTCCACCAGCCCTGAACTCTTTACAGCCAGCATTTTTGTTATATAAAAAATTTAATCCTATTGAAGTAATTTTTTTGTCAAGTTTTCTGCTACTCACAGTATAATGCAATTATTTCTTATGCACACATCATAACAACTCTCTAAGCTATGTGGTAATATCCCACAGCTAGGAAATAGGAAGGCGAGCTAGATTTGAAGCTCTCTTTGTAACTCTAGATCCCATTCTCTTTTCGCTCACTTCTTACGGTCCTATATAGCTTAATATTTTTTGTTAGTGACTTAAATAGAGGGATAGAGGAGTCAGTCATCAGATTTGCAGTTTCCCATAGCTTGAATGATAGCTAATATACCACAATCTGAGACTGCAACTGTCTTGAAATATTGGATTTCCTGTGTCAAGCTTTTCGCCATTGGTTGAATTTATATTCAAATAATTCATGGTTTGATAAGTCTATTAGAATCCAACTGGAGATATTGAGTAGGCAGTTGGATATAGTAGTCGTGAATTCAGAAGAGAGATCTGTGCTAAAAATATAAATTTATTCATCAGGGGCATATAGAGAGTATTTTAAACCACAGGACTGGGTGAGATCACAAAGGAAAAGAGAGTAAATAGAAAAGGAAATAGGATTAGTGACTGAAGACTAGGCTTCCAGAGTAACGTTGTTGATGAGAGTAAAATGTACAGAAAAGGAACAATCAGTGAATGTGGCGTCCAGAAAAACAAGTAGTGAAATTACGTGATCTGTGTTGTCAAAGACTGCTAATTTGTCAAGTCAGATAGAAATTGAATTGGTCATTGGACTTAATCACACGAAGAATTTTGGTAGGGTGACCACCCATCCTAATCTGCCTGTGGCACTCCCAGTTTGTACCTGCTGTCTTGGTTTAATTAGTACTAATGTTCATTTCATTCTTACGTGTCATAGTTTTGAAAATAAATTATGTAATCATCCTAGTCATTGGTGATCTTGACAAGGACAGTTTCAGTAGGATTCTGTGAGCAAAAATCTGATTGGAGTATATATAAGAACAAAGGAAGGAAGAGGATGAGATGCAAAGGAGCAGTTTTGCTAAACAGGTATGCAGAGAAATGTGGTGGAAACTGGAGTGAAAAAGAAAAAAACAATCCAATTATGTATCAAAAGGATGTAGTATAGTGAGAAATTATTAATGTAGGAGAGAGAAGGAAAAAGTCCTTGAGTAATTGAGAAGGGATTGGACCTGTGTTTAGTGGAAGAATTGATTTAGAATAAATATTAGAGACCATTTCTCCAAAGGTCTCTTGCATTTCTGCATGTTTTGTGGGTGAGGCATTGACTGCCCTGTGTTCTGGACTATTATTTCAAGGATATTTGTACAGTCAACAGTCTTGGAAGAAAGAGAGACTTTCTTCATAGCAAAAGGTAGGTTTGCTTATAGTCCTGGAGGAAAAAGTTAGTGTCTTCCTCTGAAGCAAAGGGCAGGCGTATTCACTTTCTTTTATAAAAATTTGGCTTCTCTAAGCTCAGAATTCCTCTCCCACAATGTAATCCCCTGCACGTCCAGGTTGTCTATGGCCTTCTTCATGCTGCCTGTGGGAACTGGGGCTTGTAGAAATGAAGAAAAGATTCTGATGCTCTGGCTATTGCTGTTGCTGTCAGTAATAAACTGTTTTACATCTCTGAACCAAGAATCGCTTATCTTCTACCACTATCCACGAAACATCTGGACCAACTTGTTTACTTGGAATTAGGGTAAAATATCAGATTCTTCAGAGTTCTTGACAATAAGATCTTAGATAATCTAGAATAATAAATACTGTAAATATAGTCTCACATTTTTATTATATTTTTCACTGTATATAAGATTTAGGTTTCCAATGTAATCAAATCTATCAATATAGTCTGTTATAACTTGCGGATTTCATAGCTTGCTTAGAAAGATGTTATTCAATCTCTTATAGATGAATGAAAGACTGTCCTTTATTTTCTTCTAGACCTTATCTTTTATAGTTAATTTTTAAAGATTAGGTATTGAATCCATATGAAATATGTTGTTTTTTGTATGAGATAAAGTTTTTCCCTCAAGAGATAGCTGATTTTCCCAATACCGGTCAAGTCCACCCTAACCTGATTATTTGAAATTTCTTTCTATAATACATTAAATCTCTAGTATGGAAATATTTATGTTATGGACTCTTCATATTCATATATACACTTATGTATGTATATATGAATATATTTATTTAGTCCTTTCTTTCAACACATGTTTAGTTAGTGTCAATGATGCGCTATACACAGTGGTTAACAAAATGGACATGATTTCTGCTCACATGGAAATTAGAGCCTACTGGGAAAACAAATACTAAAAAGTTAGTCAAATATATATATATATATATATGTATAGTCAAATATATATATAACTAAAGTGTATGGTAAGTGTTATGAAGGAAATACAAGAGATGCTTTGACAGAATATTGAGGCAGGATGGAGACCTATAAATGTAGATCTCCTCCAAGAAGGCTATCATTTAAGCCTACACTCAGACTATAAGAATTGATGATTACAAAGAGTGAGTGGAAGAGTGTTCTAAGCTGATGGAACAGCATGCCATAGATAAAAGTTGTTTCAGAAAAGGGTCTTGCAATGGTTTTTGCTCACCAACCAACAAATGTGCCATTTAAGTCTTGATCTTTTGGTTAACTTAATTCAGGTCAACCAGTTGTACTGTATCGCTATGGTGTTGATGTATTTTCAAAAGTAAATATTCCCTTCCTTTTATAGTTAAGATCAAATCATTTTATGTATAGTAGTGGTCATTACGATTAACTCTCCAACATCTACTCTATTTGAAATAATCACTCTAATCCACTCTTCTTGCTAGGAATTGGTTTTAAGAACAGACTCAAATCTGGAAAATGAGATGTGAAGGGAACTGCGCTGGATGGCTTTTGTAAAAATTTTCCCAACTTCTAATTTGTGTAGTAATAGAAGGATGCTCTATGCTTAGGAGTCTGAATGTAACTTTTAACTTCGTGTGGGAGCTTGCTGTCAGCTTGAGAGTCAGTCACTAGGTGAGAGGGCAGAACAGCGAGAACTGCAGAACAGCAGAGCCAGAGCCCTGGCATGTTGTGCCTGGAACTTGCCAAACTTAGAAGTTTATTTTTAAGTGCCTAATGCATTTCCTTTTAGTTAATTCATTTGTAATTGAGGTTTTCTGTTTTTTGAAGCTAAAAGCATTCTAATATTTGTAACATTTTTAACTGCAGTCTGAGGCCTGAAAGGGGGAGAGGATTATCAGAAAAGAGTGGCTAGTAGCTTCAAACTCCCCAGCCTTCTTGACCCAAAACAAACATGTCTACATTACATTCTTGAAATTATTTGGTAACAATTATGGAGTTGTAATGCTTTTTGTCTACCGTACTTTATTAGTTGTTATTATGATATAGTGAAGTTTTATTCCTTATTTCTACTCTTTTGTAAATAAACATGGCAAAAAGGTTTATTTGGGCATTATACCCTTACAGCCGCACCCCTTCACGGTCTGTTCCACACTTAAGCAAGCACTGGGAGTAAAGCAGGTGGGAGTTTTCGACATATTGCTGGGTTTACAGTGGAGAGTGGACTGAGCTGCGCTGCAGAGTCCTCCCTTCCTTTACTCTTCCCTGGACCCTTATACCCCAAGCTTCTGTATTCTTCCTGTGCTTGCTACTGACGGGGAGTCCGCATTATTGTCACCACCATCATTAATTGCCTGGCCACTCACGTATCCTCACGCTGCCTTTCCTTAGACCTCAGGTGCTGCTTAAAAGCTGTAAGTCTGTTAGACCTGATATTGAGCCTTTTTTCTAGTGTTAGTCTTTCCCAGGAGAATAGATGTCTCCTTCTTTTCATGTGCCTGCTCTTTTTGTGCTGTTTTTCTGCTCTGCATAGTGATCGGGATATAAGAATACCTATTGTTAAAATGCATACTATAAATATTTTTATTTTTTTATGTTTAGAAGATGTACTGCTGAGATAATTTCGACCCATTACTGTTCTCTGATGAAAAGAATTGCTCAAGTATTTATGACAACTTTCTGACTTGTACATTTAAATTTTCATGGACTTTAGTTTTAATTCAATTAGATTAAAAAAAAAACTCATTGTCAATAGAAATTCCTATACACAGAAGTAGCAACAGTAAAAATAATCCCACAATTTGTTTTGTTACTTTCTAAGACATTTTCAGAAATCAAATATCGCAAATAGCTGATTGGCCAAATCAACTTTTTGATATATCACTGTCTTTATATTATGGAATTCCAAGTTGAAGGTATAAAAGTGGTTAAATGAGCATTCAACTTGGCACTAAGATGATTCATGCTGGGGTATTTGTTATCCAAGGAATTTAATTAGTATGTCTGAATGTTAAGGAAAATGGCAATAATTTCTGGCTGGCAGAGGTAACTTACACGTGGTGATTATTAATAGCTGTTAAGAATATATGGGATGAAAGTAGTAAACAATTGAATATTAATTTTCTTCATTTAAATGATTCTGTTTTGGCAGCTTTAAATTTTAAATCTAAAAATTCTAGACATATAGTGGAACCTCTCTATTTTACAAATGGAGAAAGAAAGGCCCAGAGAGAAAATTATTTTCTCCTAATAAGTAATGAGGAATAAAAAGTGATATTGATTTTCTCCTAATTGCAAATGTACTGATGGAAATAGAGCATAAAATCAAAGTCTTTTTAAAAAATGCAGAAAAAGAATTTAAAAGTTAAAAAAGTCACCGGTCCTTCATTGGAATTTTTCTAAATCCCTTCAAAATGGGATTGGCATAATGATATGTGAATAACAAGACTGATGGTAAACCCCAAAATGTTGTAGCCCCAGATAACAAAATTTGGGTAGGCTCTTGTTTAAATTAGGGGATATTTGAATTGTGTATCTCCTCCTTGAAGTTGATTTCAGTATGAAAAGAAATTGTGAAAAGTTTTAAAAATAGTTTACTAGCACATGGAAATCTAGTGTGCAAGTCAGTATAACAACTGGCCTTGAACTGCACCCAAATGTATTAAATTAGTTTATAAATCCATTTAATCTATTTCTATATTTTCCAGGAAGAGAAATTAAAATCTTCCCCTGGCTATTTCGTAACTTTTCCCTTACTGCATAAAAAAGCTGTTAGGTCAAATAGATTATTTTCTAGAAACAAGTTATTGATGATCATTTTAAAATCACTAGTGCATATGGATTATGCAGCATCTTTCTTCTGGAAATGTAGATGCAAAATGAAGTGGTTGTAAAATGACCTGAAGGAAAAAGTTCTGTGTGCTGTGTGAGGCACACACAGATGGTGTCACTCAAGGCCATCGAAACGGAACTTGATCTCTCCATTGATTAGGAAATTCTTTTAAGGCAAAAATGCCTTCAGGATTCCACTTACCTCTCTTACAGGCAGAGACATGGAAGAACAGGAAAAAAAAATGTAATGTTTTAAACACGTGGCATTTAAAACCATTAATTTATGAATTGAATATGGTATTCCTAGGATAAAAATGTTAAAAAGCAGCTTCAATATCCTCTTGGGAAGACATCATTAAATGGAGGGTCTGACTCTGTTTCTCTTGTGTGTCCTACTTCAAGGCCAGATGAGGCTGCTCAGAGAACTTACCACACATCATTTAATTGTCTATGCTTTTCTTTTCGTGTGTGTGTTAGCCCTTCGCAATTTCTTAACTGTGAATTTTTCATTCATATCCTTTACTCACTTTAATGGGTTGTTGGTCTTATCCTTTTCTTCTTTATCACAATGTCATTAGAAATTTTTTCATATTTATACATTCATATAAACATGGAAATCATTCTGTTTAAAAAAAGTATATTAAAAAGTTTTTTAAAAAAACATTGAGACTTCTATTTCTAGGAAATGGGGTGGATTATTAGGAGAAATCATTCTGCTGAAAATATCAAAAGAGTTACCAAAAGGTATTTTAAAATCTTTTTAACCATAAAAGATTCAGCAAGCCAGTACATCAATTTAAGGGAATTAGGAACCTAGAGAGGAAAGTGGAATCCTGAAGGCACCTTTGCCTTAAAAGTATTTACCAATCAATGGACAGGAAAAGTTCTGTTTTGATGGCCTTGAGTGGCATTGGGAACAGAAGTCAAAGCCTTGGGTCTTCCAAAGTGGGGACTCCAAAAAGACACACTCCATATTAAGCTAGGCTTCCTAAAAACTAAACCTTCAGAGTAAAGGATCCCGAACCACCACCACCAGGAATTGTCATGGAAAGGTGCTCAGAGTTCGGCAGAGTAAGAGAAAAAATCTCCTAAGCAATTAAAATGAAAAACTGTCCTGTGTATTTGCAGTTCCAACCAGGCACATATATATATTTCTATAAGTTTATGTAAATATATATGTTTATATATATAAACCATTGATAGATGACTGAGGTGGAATTGCAGATCAGTGGAGAAAGTGGGCACAGTGGGCCAAAAGAGACATTTTACACAAGATTTGGATGGAGGAAATGGAGAATCAGTCCTGTCCCTTTATACTCCGGAGGTCAGAGGCACTGTTGTAAGTCACACATGCCATTGTTTTATTTACTATCTTACCTGCTCAGTGTCAGCAAGAAGCAGGTGTGTGGATTAAATTGTGTCTCCCAAAGAGATACGTCGAATTCCTAACCCCTGGTATCTGTGAATGCGACCTATTTGGAAATAGGGTCTTCACAGATATAATCAAATTAAGATGAGGTCATACTGGATTAGAATGGGTTCTATTCAGAATAGTGACGTCAGTATAAGACATCAGGGGAGAAGGACATGTGAAGACGGAGGCGAGGACTTGAGTGATGCAGCTACAAGCCAAGGAACACCAAAGAAGCTAGAAGAAACAAGGGAAGATTCCTCCCTAGAGCCTCCAGGAAGAGCATGTCCCTGCCGACACCTTGGTTTTGGACTCAGCAGCCAGAACTGTGAGATCACAAATTTCTTTTGTTTTAAGCCACCTGGTTTGTGGTACTTTGTTAGGGCAGCTCTAGAAAATGAATATACCAGGCCTACCTTCCTACCAGATTCTCTCTTTCAGCTTCTCTGATTCCCAGTCAAGAGGTGTGTTCATCTGAGATGAAGGTGCTAGCTTCTCCTGCAGAGCATCCCCGTCATCAAAGTCTTCAAGGCTGGAGACTTGGAGGTGGTCAGAGACAAGTGAGGTTTTCAGTAGGAGCTTGTGTATCCAGCTCAGCCTCACAGGTTCCAGTTTGTCCTGACTTTCCCCACTTTGTTTCCATTTTCTTTTCCTAACTGCACACCTTGCAGACTTCAGGCTTCAGTGCCAGGCACAGAAATAAGTCGTCTATTATCTCCTGGTGGTTCTGCTTCTCTGATTGAACCCTGACTGATAACACCCAAACAAAATGATATATGTTTCTGTTAACTTATTTTGGTTAACTGTGCAAAAAATTATCCCCTATTATTTCCCAATAATAGTTTGGTATTTTGTCTTTTACATTATCATCTTTTAATATTGGTTTTTAAAAGTATTTAGTGAATACAGATTTTAATATCACTTTTATTTTTAGCAAAATGTATTATATGCCTTGAAAACCCAACAATTGGTTGCACCTGTGAAAAATAAATGGATGAAAATCTCCTACCACTGTGACAATTAGAGCATTAGCAAATGGGCATGAATCAGAATGGCTCTACTACTGAAAAATAGAGAAATTACTTATTTTTATGTAAAGCTTTAACCATTTGCTGTCAGCATCAGCTTTTACACAGAGAATGATTCTGTGATACCAAAATATTCACTAAATCAATTTTTTAATGAAATAGATTATTCCCATAAAACAAATCAACAAACACAGTTATTTATATGAACAGATAATTTAGTTGTTAAAAATAAACTGACAATTCAGTTTAAAAAATGGGTTTAGAATGGAGACATCCTATTAATATTTTCAAGTATTTTAATCCTATGAGCACCCCTCACATCTAAGAATCTGAAAGTCTAAGCTAACTTTTTTATGCATGCGAACGTTACATGCACCCCCACACAAGCACACTCACAGAAGCGCATGATATGCAACTATTTGAACAGAGAATTAGCACTGTGAAAACTTGCTTTCGCTTCTTCTTGTCAGAAATGGAGCCTGAACTCAGAAGAGGAGAAGGGAAATGCTCTGATTAGAAATGTTAGAGGGGCCGGCCCCGTGGCTTAGCGGTTAAGTGCGTGCGCTCCGCTACTGGCGGCCCGGGTTCGGATCCCGGGCGTGCACCGACGCACCGCTTGTCCGGCCATGCTGAGGCCGCGTCCCACATACAGCAATTAGAAGGATGTGCAACTATGACATACAACTATCTACTGAGGCTTTGGGGGGGGGGGGGAAAGGAGGAATATTGGCAATAGATGTTAGCTCAGAGCTGGTCTTCCTCAGCAAAAAGAGGAGGATTAGCATGGATGTTAGCTCAGGGCTGATCTTCCTCACAAAAAAAAACAAAGAAAGAAAGAAATGTTAGAAAAAGAAAGAAGCATACATGGGAGGGTATAATCTGACTGTGAGGATCCAATTATAAGCAGCAACTTTTGCTTTCAAAAACATAAATTGCAGTAAAAGATAAATCGACATATGCATTCCATAGACTATATGTCAATACATAATGTAGAAGAGGATGAGTTATTATCACTTAGACAATATTTGGTTCTGATATGACTCCTGAGTGCTGAGTGTAACTCACAGTGATGTTAGCTAACCTGTACTGAATTTGTTATATACTAGCAAATGCATTGGGAATTTTGCATGTATTAACTTCTCTAATCTACATACCAGAAAGATGGTAGTTTTCTTTGTAATTTATATTTGAATTCCGGATTTTTATAAGCGTAGGTAACTTTCCCAAATACCAACAGTCTGTAAGTTAGGGAATCAGCATTCACGTTCAGTAACCCATCCTGACTCTACAGTCAGTATGTTTAGGTGCTATGCAGGCTTTGCTGCCTCTTTACAGTCAAACAATAGTTTGATAGCTCTGGATTATGATAGAGTAAGGGGAAATATCAGAGACTCCTCAATTTTCTGTTAAAATGTCCAATGCATATGTAAGGAAATTCTTTAAAACATTATGTGAAACTAACGACAATTAATAGTGATGGAGTCAAGTGTAGGGGAGCAGAATTTGCTATCCTAAAATGCATCTTTTTGGCTTGAGGATTATTTTGGGTTGATTATTTTTAAGAACAAGGGACTTAAGAAGAAACTTTGACTTTCCCCCTAACTGCCTGAAAGAATTAAAGATAGAAGGTGTAGAGGGGGAAGAAATATTCCTCTGCCCTTCTAGGTTCTTCTGGCTGGTCTAAGAATTAAATGATATGAGACAGAATAACAGGAGACAATCAAACAAGTGTAAGAACGTCTATACATGAGCAAAACCCAGGAAAACTGAGCAACTCACCAAAATGGCTGAAGCCACCACTCAAATACAATCTTCAGATAAAGACAAAGGAGGATGTTGGGGGGGGTGGTTTGGGACTTCAAAGGGGAGGAAGGAAACTCACATGGAGATGGAAAAGCAAATGTTCAGGAAACAAACGTTTGCCATGCTTTGCAAAGACAACAAGACATGGAGAAGACTTTGATCAAATGGGCCTTGCCAGGTTCCTCCCTGTCTACCACACCTAGTTCATATTATGCTATAGTTGTCCATGGTGCTACCTCCTTCCTGGAACAGGCCTTCTATCTTGAATTCCTTTAAGCAGTTAAGAGGAAGGTCAGTGTTTCTTCCTGAGTCTTTTTTCTTAAAAATAATCAAGCCAAAAAGACACATTGTGGGGTAGAAAATTCTGCTCCCCTATGAAAGCCTGTTCCAGGAAGGAGCTATGACCATAGATACCTATAGTATAATATGAACTAGGTGTGGCAGACAGGGAAGAACCTAGCAAGGCCCATTTGATCAAAGTTCTGTCTGTGTCCCACTGTCTCTAGATGGACTGACAAACACCTTTTTCCCAAACATTCACTCTTTTCATCTTCCTGTAAACTGCCCCCTTTCCCTATGAAAGTCCTGATTCTGCCCCCTCTCCTCTGTTCCAGAATGACATATATACTTCATTTTGCCTAACTATCTTTGGCATTTTCATACCTACATGAACTCCCCTAGTGCATATATTAACCTGTGTTTGATTTTCTCCTGTTAACTTGCTTTCTGTTATTCTACTTATTCAATCAGCCTTAAGAACCAAGAGGAGATGGGGGAATTTTCCCCTCTTCCACATCACATGTTCTAGAGAAGAGCAGGTAAATAGGGTTAAAAACCTACTAAGGACTGTGATTTCCAACCTATCCGGAACAGGAAGACAGAGTGGGCAAACTGGGCAACTGTGCAGGTGCTGAGCAACAGGTAAAACACAATGTTACTGGACTGAATATAAACTCTGTACTAACTCAGGGTTCCACATTTGGTTTCTGAGGGAACAAGTAAAATCATCACTGGTCATACTTTGGCAAATTAGGCAGCACTTAATAATAAATAATCAAAAAAATTAAAAAAAGAAAAGGAAAAAGGAACTACTTCTTGCCAGAGTAACTTCAAAAATTACATGCAATCAAATAGAAATAATATAATAATAATATATTAAATTGTTTTGCTTCATATTTAAAAATTTATACCAGTTGGCATTGGTGGAGAGAGTTTGTAAACTTTTGTCATCAACAGCTGGTATTAAATATTCATTATTAATAAGTTTTATTTTTCGCTTTGGCCCAATATTGTTGGCTGTGCAAGTTTTGCTTTTTCAAATGCATTAGGTTTTTGTGTACATATGATGAACTTTTATAATTATTAAATGGAGGCTTGCAAGGACATATCATCAATTTTGTAGAAATCAGAGTGTAAAAAATATACATGAAAGCTGTTTTATAAGCCGTCATCTCAAATACTTGATATTCTATTTTTTAACCAAATTGATCTCTCTGACTATGAGAAGCCTATCAATATAAACATTTCTTCTCCTCATATTTCCAACATTTTCCTCTCCATGTGTTCAGTACTTTTTTAATTTGGAGAATATAGTTTTAGGACAGTTAAAGCAAAAATATGTATAATAACATCATGAAAGTAAAAGTTTACCCACAATGTTTTAATATTTTTTAATTCAAGTTCTCTTTTTGGATTAGCATTAATAACGTTTCTTTCTTTTTCTTGTGTGGCATGCCTAACTTTTTTACTCTTCTGTTTAATTTTGATTTAAATGTGTTGCATTTAAAAATACATATTGTAACTTCTGTTTCAAGCGAGTGAGCTGAACACACACTTCACTCTTACCCTCCTGTATCAAATATCTAGAAACAGTATACAATTTCAAAAACAAAGAAATAAACTAACCCAACAAAAATAGGCTCTCTCACTGGACCAGAAGTTATGACCAGTTCCTGAAAGTTAGAAAACAAATAAAATTGAAGAGATAAACCTCAGCCAAGGACACATATATGAAATTACCACTGCGAATGGTGCCTCGAGCTAGTTGAAGCCAAACAAAGAGACTGGGAGTGATGAGGCCACACATTTTCTAAAACTTCCTACTCTCTACCTTCCTCATTATGTGTGCTGGGTAGTAAGCACTGGGTCGTTTGTCTCAGCAAACCCTCAAAACAAAACAAAACAAATGCAAACTCCTTTTAAACATGTATGATATATTCACAAAAATTGGCTGTGTTTAAGAGGAGACTCAGAAACATGTTCAAAAAGTAAATAATGGACAAGTCAGATTCAATTATCATAAAGCAATAATTTTAAACACTGACAAAATATCCCTCAGTCATGAAAAAAATTTTAGAAAATGCCGTTTAATACTTCCAAATAACTCTTGTGTTTATAGAAAAAATAGAGATCACTCTTTAGATCTATATGACAATGTCAAAATTAAAAACAATATACCTGCTGTTTATTGTGTGCTTACAGTGTGTAGTTACTGTTCCAAATGTGTCAGTTACACTCAAATATTTAACCTTCAAAAAAACTCTATGAGATCAGTACTATTATTAATCCCATTTGAAGACATGGGGAGTTTAAATGTGCCAAATTTCACATAGTAACATGTAACTGAGTTAGGATTTGAAATCAAACAGTTTAGTTCCAAAGTCCAAACACTGAATCAGGATGCTTTACTTTCTTCACACTGCAAGAGAGATACTACATATAAAACCGAAAAATCAAAGTGACAGAGGAAAACATAGCTTTAAATATAACTATTAGAAAATAAGAAAAGTAGAAAGAAATGAATTAAACCTGCATTTCAATAAAAGTAAAAGAACAAAGAAATAAATCTCTAAATAGCAGAAGATAGGAATTAATTCTAAAGCCAGAAATTAATGAACTAGCAAACAAACAAATACAAACAGCAGAATTGACCAATAAAAAGAAAAGCTGGTTCTTTGAAAAGACCAATACCATAGACAAGCCTTTGGCAAATATAATCAAGAGCAAACTAAAGAGAGAAAGCACAAAGGGGAAAAAAATATGGGGAATGAAAAAAGGAGGTTATGACTGCAGATCTAGAGGAAATTAAAATAACATTCTCAGAGAACACTATATACAACTTTATACCAAAAATTTTTAAACTTAGACAATTTTGAAGAAAACTATAGATTGTCAAAATTGATCCTGGAAAAAGTAAGAAATGTGACTAGAACAATCACCTTAGAAAAAATGAAAATGGTTGTTAAAGATTTACCCTGAGGAAAGGCATTAGCCCCAGGGTATTTTATGGGAAATATCTAACAAAATTTCAAGTGATAGGTAATTCCAATCTCAGAGAATGTATTTGAGAATATGAAAAAGATGGGAAGTTACACATCATTTTATAATGCTCAGGTATGACTGATGACAAAACTTGATGAAAACAGAATAAAGAAGAAAGCTAAGAGCCAATTTTACTCCTGAGCATAGAAGCAAAATCTTAAGGTATTAGCAAATCCAAATATTCCTGTGTTAGCTGTGTGTGTATGTGTGTGTGTGTGTGAGTGTGTAATGCCACAACAGGATATGTATCCCCTAAGCCGCTCATTTCCTATGATAAATATGACCAAATATGTATACTCAAAAAGACAAATTGATCTGAAATCACGGGTCATGTAAGCTCAGGAAAGTATTTCTCCACCACAGATTTGATTGTTGATTTTGATCTTTAAAAATGACAATTATCTCCTAGTTGAATTACCATTTTCTGTCTTGATTATTGATAGTTGTTTTCATGTCTTTTTTCTTTATGCACTTTAGAAAATTATCTCTATTTTTTCCTTCCACATTGCTGATTCCATTTCTACAACATCGATTGTTATATTTACTGATTCTATTACACATATTTCTTTGTTAACTTTTGCATTTACTTATTTCTTTTCTTATTTCATGTGCTTTTTAATATAACTGTAATTTAGCAACCTATCTTTCCATTTTAGTTTATTGCCTTATCATGTTAGGTTTCAGATCCTCATTTGTGTTATCTTGAGCTTTTTAAGTCTATAGAGAATACAATTAGATGCTTTTTAAAATTTATACTTTCTTATTTAGTGAAGATATATTTTATTATTTATAAAAAATGGAAGAAATATTTTCCTTAAATTTTATATTTAACAACAAACATATAACTACTGACCTCAAAATTTCTATGTTCATGAGACATATATTGAACAATAAAGGATTACAGGATAGTCAATAAAATGTTTAAGGAGTGAAAATTATTGTTGTCTCTATTATAAGCTCCCTCACAAATCAAAGACAAACAAAAAAAGTGAGATGCATTTTTATAGTGATCAGATAATATAGTGCCTGAACCCCATAGCCTTTGGCTGAAACAATTGTTTCATATAGATTATGACTGAACACAACGTAGCTCTTTTATGTATAGGGCTAAACTGAAACAAATAAACCAACCAACAAAAACACATTTTCCAGGTTAACATGCTCTTCTGGATTATACTAGGTCTGGATGAATCTGTAGCAATATGTAAAACTGTCTAATACACAAGGCACTGTCTTCTTCACTCATGTCAAAAAAAAATATTTTGGCACAAGCCACATTTGAATTTGACCACTAGAGATTTCGATATTAAATTGCAATTCATGAGCAAGTAAACAGATACATTTTATCAATATTTTAAGGCATGCCTTGTGTGCATATATGCATATAGCTACATTAATTAAATTGTGGAAATTAAAAATAGAAGTGTCTTCAAGTTAACATGAATTTTAGAATAGAATATCATTCAATAAAACTGCAAGGTAAACAGAAACTGTAAAATAAATAATGCATCCAGGTGTCAAGTAAACAAACATTGAGGAAATACGCATGGAGAGTGATGAGTAGAGCCGTGGAACGGTTTGTGCAGCAGAACATTCCCCAGAGAGCCAATGAGTCTCTTTTGCTGACTTGGCATGTGGGAGATTTCTAGATACAAACAATAGTTGTTCGAGTACACAGGCTTTGTAATCATATTCATCATGTTTAGGATTAACTTTCTACATCATAATCTATATGGGTATTCTGAAATGTCAATACTTGTATCAGGGATTTTATACATCAGCCCACTCAAGTATTCTGTCCTAATAATATCCTCTTTTCTTCATTCTTCTCTCCCTCCCTCCCTCCTTCCTCCTTTATTTTGGTTACATATGTAAGCAGATGTCAAGCACACTTTCTCTTAATTGGCTATTATTCAATGCTTTCAGATCAGTTAGGTAATACACATTTTCACACTACTATTTCTCTTGCTCATTTTCCTTAAATACTTGGTAAATAAGTAAATGAATATTTATAAAATCTATAAACGTTACACATGTCATCTATCAAAAAAGTTCAACTTCATCAAATGTAATATCCACACAATCGTCCTTTGTCAAAATAGTAATTAGCTTCTATTTTCTTCAAGTCATTGCGTAATGTCTGACAGATAAGTCAAATGCCTTCTTTCCTATGATTCTAAATATTGTAAACTGTGACATATAAAAAACATATTTATACTAGACACATTTAAAATAGATTGTAAAATTTTACATAAAATAAACTCTACTACACATATTCTGGACTAAATATAACTGACATTCAGATATTACAAGTATTGTAACTACATTATACATTTTAAACAATTAAGAATTAATGTTTAAGCTTATTACATGAATTTTAAACCTTCTCACCTGAATTAAGGGACTCCAGAACATGAACATATCAGTGCCACTGTTCTAGATGGTAAAACCATCCTTATCACCTTTTTATTATTGTGATCCCCAGGTCTCCACAGAATACTTCACCAGTTCATAATATTTGGCTGTGAAATCTGTTTGAGGCTGAAGGAAGCAACATCTGTTATTAAAGCTTGTTTCTGTTTTGAAGCATTATCCTTAGATCTGATACCCTTTTCTAGAGGAAATTGAGAGGATCAATGCTATCTTGAACAATGTCATGCTAAAACATTAGTTTTTGTTTTTATGACTTTCTTTCTCAGTTAAAATCCAAGTGAAGGTCAATTTTTTTTTATTTTTTTGGTGAGGAGGATCAGCCCTGAACTAACATCTGCCAATCCTCCTCTTTTTGCTGAGGAAGACTGGCCCTGGGCTAACATCCATGCCCATCTTCCTCCACTTTATGTGGGACGCCGCCACAGCACGGCCCGACGACAAGCGTGTGCCAGTGTGCGCCCGGATCTGAACCCGGGCCGCCAGCAGCGGAGCGCGCGCACTTACCCGCTGTGCCGCAGGGCCGGCCCCAAAGGTAAATTTTTAAAATCCCAGACTCTCTGATGACTGGGATGTTTCCTTATTTCTAAGTATTTTTTACAGCAACCCATTATTACTGAATTTGTAAATTAGGAATTTAGGTGTTCCAGATATTTCTTCTCCTTAACAATCATCATTATCAGATTTTAGGTCATTAGAGCTGAGCTTTCCTGAGTTTTGCATGAAAGCCACTTGCTCTAATCTCTGCACAAAATGACTCTTCATTTGCTTTACTATCATCTGTTCGTGTTTCGCACTTTTAAAAAGCTGCGAGTTCTTCATCTTTAGATTTGCAAGTTGAATGGAAACCCTGGAAATCTGGCAAGTCTTCCATCTTCATTATCGCCGTGACAATTCCCCTTTTCTCTACAGGTGACCCTTACAATTCCACAAGCGTATTTCTTGCAGGGGACTTCTGGAGAGAGCTGCCGGTCCAGGTCAGTGCATGTCCGGCTGTCTGTCAGGTACGCTGTTTCCGCCAAACTTAATAGTGAGTCACGCCGTGAAGATGTTTGAATCATTTTCTTTAATCTTTTCTTTTCGCATCACATCTATGACATGTCACAGGGTACTTTCGAAGTTCCTCCTCCTTGGCACCGTCCCTCATCTCAAGGACGTGACGAATCACGTCGGCCAACTCTCTGGTTTTTAGCCGTTGTTGCACTTTCTTCTAGTCGATATCACGGCAACCGCCATTCCACACAGACTCAGATATCCTGGCCAGCACCAGTACCTTTCTCCGCGCCGCTGGGAAGCCAGGGCAGAAGCTGAGGCGCCTACATCAAGTGGCATGATTTCGCACACCTGTTTCACTCCCCGTAGGACTAAACATCCAACCTCGGGAATTTTTTCCCATGTTGTGTACGGAGGTGTTGACTATTCACTCCACAATACTCAATTGAGGTTCCTAGGTCCTTCCATTTTATTTTTCATTTCTACCGAAAGATATTTCCATCCATGTAGATAAGCAGAAAGTATGCTCTTAACAGGTAAAGAAGGAAGATAGCGATTTAAAAATCCAGGACTTAATAACCTGCTCTCAACCGTTCCTAACCTTCTAATTTGAATGGGCTTGTGGGCCATGCCCACTTATTCCATGACCTTCTAAAATTTCTCTTGTTTTCCTTTACAGAGCAACTGGGTATTATCACCACATTGTTGAAGGAGGGCATTTAAGAACAAAGTACATCATCCTGCGCAAGCTTGATGACATTTCTGTAAACAGATACAACAATTTAAGAGAGTGCAGACTTTTCCTCTCTCTTTCCCTGAAATGGCCTCAACCTTGTCCCAAAGCTTTGGCTCCAGCATATTGTTATTCAAGTGTTGGCTCTGACTTGTTATCCAAAGTTATCGCCAAAAGATGTCTCTCTGTTTTCCTCAGACGGCATCTAGGATAACTTCTGTACCGAGACGCAGGAGATAGAAGGTGGCAGGGGCCACTCCGTCCAGTACCTCCAGGAGCTTTTCTGCTGCATGCTCTGTGCTAGAGGCTCAGACGTGACCCACCCATACCAGAAACTGCACACCAAATTTGGAGACACGATGAACTCGGGAGCACTGGCAGTGACAAAGACATAAATAACGACCCACTCTATCCCCTAAAATCATCCCTTTCTTCCTTGCCCCCCACCCAGATGCAAACATCTTTCCTCCTCTCTCTGCGCCTGGCTCCTTCACTTGCCTATCTAGAGGTTGCGTCAGGGAGATTTGCTCAGACTACATTTTGGTATTTTTTCCCTGATATTTCGAGGGCAAGCTCTTATCACAAAATTCAAGTTCTTTTTTTCCTTATTTTTGTTTCCCATTTTTTTCTGTTTTTGTCCTTTATTCTTCTCCACACAAGAGATATTTGCCTAGATCTGTTGGCAGCCAGTAAACAGGATCAATGGATTCTCATTAAACCGCTCATCATCTCTGTGGATGCTGTTGAAATCTGCCAAGATTTTAAGCAGGAGAAATTGTTGATGTGCACAGACCTTAAGCAAATTTCTCACATGGAGGTCATTTATCTGATTTTTCTCTGCTGGGCAAAGAAGAAAACTTTTGCGCTCAGAAACGATTTGAGTAGCAGCGTGACAGAAAGTTACCCTTGCACAATTTGGAGTAGGTTGAAGTGCTTGCAACACCAGACAGGGCATAGAAGACTATAAATTCTATTGCTCCCTTGGCTTCTTTCTGGTATTTCCACCCTTCCTACTGCTGAGGTCACAGCTCAGGTGTAATGCACCATCACCTGGTAATTTCTACCTTTGGCCGTGTTGCTCTATTGGGAAGTGTAACCAAAGGAACAAAGAAGTAAAGTTGGTAATAAACTAATGGGGGGCTCCTGTGCAGCCATCTCTGAACAGAGCTACATAGACCCTGTGCTGTAGAGTTAGAAGGACCTTCTAAGTGAAATACCTGAATTTTTAAGGCAGCAGAATTCAGTGGGGGTTAGTGCAATAACTTCTCATGTCTTACTGTCCTGCTGTTTTGCCTTAGTCCATAACATGTTTTTGCTATTGAAAATTCCTCTTGTGTTTTGGTGGATTTGACAAATATTGCTAGTTTCAAATTCTGTCAACACTTTACATTTTTTCTGAAATTTTTCTCTGTTCAGCCCTGCAGAATTTATTTCTCTCTATGCTTTGATAACAGTTATAAAAGCACTTGTATCGCGTTTATCAGATAGCATTATGTTTGTTCTTAAACACTGTAAAAGAGAAAACCCTGTGTGGTAATAGTTTCTGGATTCAGAAGCATATGAATTTACTGAATTTGGTTATGCATCCATAAAAACTAGGGGCTTTTCCACCTTATGCTTGCCCACCATGTTTTCCTAACACTACTGATTTCTTTGACTTTTTATTGATTTCAGTTGACCTAGAATGTTGCCATGGCCACCGTCAGCACCTTCCACATTCCTGAGACAATTGTAGATACGAAGCTGGGTCAGAATTGTGGGCAACCTTAATCATAATAAAAAGATCATAAAGCAGTAGGTTATAAGTAGTAATTTGAGATGTGCCTTATTTTTAATAATAGTCTGAGAACTCCTTTATGTCGTTAATCTCGTCTTATTTACCTCTTTATTAGCTGACTGTGCTATAGAGTGTGGCCCAAGGAAAGTAATATTTAATCATTTACTAAATGGAAAAATAAATGTTAAGTATAAATATTTTGGCAAGAAAAAGAGTTTACCACTGAGACACGTGTCTGAATAATTTTATAATCTTCTTTAACTTACAAATTTATTCAATAAAAATTTTTGTGTCTACTATGTACCTGGCAAAGAGATTTTTTCAAAAAGTCTATTTCACATTTTGGAAATTAAAAAAAATACTGGATAGAATTATTTGAATGCTACTAAGCAGAACAGTTTAAAACATGGAGGTCATCCAAGGATTTGAAAGCTAAGTTAATTTGTCTTGGCATCAATAGAATTTTGTACTTCCTCTTGCCAAGCAATGTGTACATGTTGGATCTTCTTAACTAGTTCTGGATTTGGCTGAACTAAGCCTACCCTGTAATCCATTATAACCCAGATTTATTGAAAAAATTGAAAATAATGATAAACGTAATAAAATTTAGAGCCCTTCTTCTGAACTCTATTTAAGATGTCTCGTGACTTGGCCAATATTTTTTCTTTTATATTTTTGCCATTCTTTCTGACCTCAGGTTCAGGTCGGCCTGGTGGCAGATTGTCTAGGCATGGGGCATTTGAGATTGATTTCAGCCTGCCTACACTGTTCTGGCATGTCCTTGAGGGGAAAACTTCCATTGCAGTGTGAGTGAGATCTCTGCATTCCTTCCGTCAATCGCAAGAGTTGGACTGTGGATTGAGAGAGATTATAATCATAGCCTCCTTATATTTATAGTCTCAGTAGACTAAGAAAGAAAAATGTTGAGGTGCAGAGTAAATTTTAATTGGAAATATGGCTTTAGAACTAGTTTAAAATATCTATCTCAAAGATAGAAATAAACAATAAAAGCATAGTTATCGTTTTATCAATAGCTTTGGCAGTAGACTAAAGGTAAACGTGTGATTCCTGCTAAATTCACTTCATGGTTTGCTCTTTACTGTCAAGATAATGTGATGGTAAATTTATTAAAGTAGGAAATTTTCTCTTTGATCCAAGTAGCTTTCCACAAGGAAATGATGCAAATGAAAAAATATATGTTGACAGATTCCTTCTAGTTCCAGTATTCAGGGCTCCTAAAGCTATTATGTCGACTAGGAGGCATTTTAGTAGCTGTAAAGTTCATAAGGCTGTCAAACTGGCTCCCCACATCTGAGAAATCTGTATGCATTTTAATAGAAAAGTTAATATATTAAGACATTCCAATTTGTTCTTTCCAGGAAGTTGGATTAAAAGAAGGAAGGAATACATTATTTTTAATATATCAGGTAGCTCAGAAATTAAACCTTTGATGTTACAGAAAAATGTTATAAAGTTTTATACCAAGAAGAGTATCCGAATATGAAAATACATAATAATTCAGAATTTATTTTACCAATGGAATCATTGTGCAGCATATCTCCATATTGGTTTATGTATAATGTATAAAGCAAGCTTTGATTTTTTTTTAAGGCAGTTAATACTAAAAGAGAAACTCTAAAATTTTGTCTGCAGCTGTATTGAACTCTTAGATAATAGATACACGGTTATGAAGTTCTAAATCCTGTCTTTTCTTTGTTTTTTAAAATCAGATGTACTGAAAAATACATATAAAGGTATATACTTTGAAGTAGCCAACATGGTAGTTAATACATGTTTTTCAGAGCTGTTCCCATTGATGAAAACTTTTGTGGGCCCTTTTGAAATTGCTGTCTGAGATTTTGAGTAATATAAGATTGTCAGTGTCCTGGGTTATTTGCCTAAGTTGGCATTAGATAATGTTTGGATGTTTAAAAAACTATTTGCTACATGAGTAGATTTTAAATGTTCTCACCACACACACAAGCACAAAATGATAACTCTGGAAAAAAAAAATCTATGGGAATCTAAATGCCAAAATCAGAGTTTTGATGACATCTGGTAGAGTTGGGGAATTAGAGAAGTGTCAACTCTATAATGAGTATATAAGTGTTTGTTATCTTATTCTCCTCATTTTTTTTATGCCTAAAATATTTCATAATTAAAAAACAATAAAACCAATACACTCTAAAAAGAGAAACTATTGGTCTGAGGATACGAAAATAATACACTAAGAATTCTGAAAGAGTTCCAAAATCCTTTTGAGCAAAAGCATTATTGTTGTAAGAATTTGCTTTCTGACTTAACAATTTCTAACATTAAATTGTGATGGATTTTCAGGTTTATTTGCTAAAATATCATTGATGTTTCTTTATAGTCTAATCACTTGGGTTTTTTTTTTTTGTTGTGTGGGAATATTTCTTGAATGAATGTCAATATTATATTAATTTTTTTTCCTGTATTTTAGACACACACGATACAACATGATATATTGAAGGCCGGTGAGTCTGTTTCTCTATGTGCACTCTCATGCATCCACTTGCTCTCTTCTCTCCCACGACCAATTAGGCAGCATTCTCTTTTTTTATTGTATCGCATATGATGGGTGATATTAACATCCAGGACATTTCCATGACATCTACTTGTAACTGCACTTTCCTTTCCACTTGGGAAAGGAAGCTTTAATACTTTATTCATAGAAGTAGATCACACGCAAAACACCTTACAATTGGTTGACCCATGTGAGTTCATGGTTATGAAGAGCTGATTTAGGACTCACAGTCCAGGATATCTACACGTCTCAGAAGAATTATACATCAGTGGTGTCTATTCTATGCCAAAATGCAGAGACAGAGAATCTACTGAAAATCTTAGTTCATTGGCAGGCCCATCTGTGTATCCCACAGTGTCGCTGATCTGCATCTTGGCTCTCTTTCATCTGTGTCCCGCAGGTACCTACTTTTAATTTTTTTCTATCTGATTTTAGGGGCTAATAACTGAGAGAGTTATCCGTTGGATAGTAGTCTATAGATGCCCTTCAAACTCTTCATTTCTGCAGACTGTCTTCCTTCGCTTTTCAATATATTGGGTTGGGGAGTGGGTCCCCATTCCTTCTTGTACCTCCTGCTCTTACAAAGTCCCCTGGTATCTATAGCCCCGCTTGGAAATAAACAGTACTTACTATGCTTGTGCCTGGTAAACAGTTCTTTCATGTCTACCTTCTAAAATATTTCGAAGTGACCTCTCTGTTTTAGGCTGCTGCTGCTGCTGTTTTAATTCGGGACAATCTAGGCATTTAGAATATGACCTGTTTGAGGTCATCTTTAAAATCTTAGCACTTGGCACAAAACCTGGCTTAGAGTAGGCTCCATAAGTGCTTGTGCGTTGAAGGAATGGTTCAGTCTTGTACCACACAGCCAGCCTGTGGACGCCCTGAAGATTTTTCCTAGTTTCCTCCATTCTTGCTAGCTCCTATTAGCGCTTGTCTCTTCCAAAATCTTTTGTGCCCTTGTTCACTGCCTTCATTACTGCTCAGAGGAAGATCTTTAACAATGCTGTTCAAACTGGAACAGCACAAGGCCAAATGAAGACAGTTTGGCTTACACACTACTTTAAACTGTTCTCAATTTCAAAGTCTTGCACTGAAACATTCACATTCAGGTTGACCACAGTCACCGTCATTCCTTATTGCTTTACATAGGAAGCCCTGGCTACACGTTTCTGTTATCTGCCTGGCTGTGGTGGACAATGAAACCTTGCCTCTCATCTGTGTTGTCTGTTGCCAGCTAAGTGTAACATCCAGGGCTCAGGTGAATGCCGTTTATTCTTAAGAAGAAAAAGGAGGAGGAGGAAGAAAAGAAAGATAGGTTAAAATTTGAATGTGAACTATGCAGACATTCTAAAAATATAGAAAATGGATACCTACAAATTCATATTTGCCAGATTTATTTTAAAGATTTATTTATATTTATTTTTCAGAAATAAAATGTATGCATATCACTAAAGCTCTAGTCCTCCACCCATTTGCTTTCCATTCCAGAGGAAACATCTGTCAGAGTGTATCCCTTCTCTACAGCTTTTTAGTGCTTTTATTACATATGTTTGTGCCCATAATAAAACATAATACTGTTTCCTAAAGCCCTATCATATTCTACTACCTAAAAACACTTTCCTACTTTCTCAGCTAATGTCATGTTTTGAGAAATCATTATTTTGATACTTGACAACTTAGTTCACTTATTTTCATAATCATGTAGTGATAGACTGAATATACAAACAGATAATTGCCATACCATGTATAAAAATATAAGTCTGACCCACAACCTCTGCATCAGTCAGCTCAAAGCCATGAATAACTGGGTCAAATAACTGCCAGCTTCTGTAATTTTTGTCCCTGCTTCCAATCTTGGACCAACCAGAGAAAGCTGAATATGTTCCCCGAGTCCATCACAAAGATGCCTTGCTTCTGGTTAGCCCTCCTTCAGCTTCCCCAGGCCAACAACCTCTCATCACGGTCCACGTGGAGCCGTCCGTTTTTTCCACTGTATTTAGGTTTCTCACTCCCCTGCCCGCCTTTGAGTCTCTGCCAAATGCGAGTGGTGGTAGCTGACTCCCTTACTATGCTTGTTCTCGTTAGTGGTCTTCGTTTATTTCTATGGTAGCAGTCAAGTCCTGTGCCCATTCTCATAAAGATGGGCACTTAAGTCGTTTCCAAATTATCACTGTTACGAGGCTGCAAACTACATCTATGTACATACATGTGCAAGAGTTGACTGAAAATACAATTAGATTTTAGACTAGTTATAACTTCAACTTTACTAGGTATTCCCAAATTGCCATCTAAGCTTTGAGCAAATTTACTTTTTACCAGTAAGACTGTCTGTTTCCAAAATCTTTATCAACAATTAGTCTTATCAGACTTTATATTTTTTGAGAGTGACCAGGGTTATTGCAGGCTAAGACTGTAATAAGAAAACAAATATCAGTAACTTCATCTAGTAAAAAATGCATTTCTCATTCATGTAGACTATAATGTTGGTCTGTATATAGATCAATTTGGAGGGGCAATTGATATCTTAACAATATAACATCTTCTAATTTAGAAATATGATCTATCTCTCCATTTATTAGGTTTTTTAAAGTTTGGGATGCAGATTTCTGTAAAAATCTTGCATATTTTAGTTAGATTTATTCCTTGATATTAGATGTTTTAAGAGGTTTTTGTAAATGCTATCTTAAATTTTTTTTTACTGATTGCTAGTATATAGAAATATTAATTTTTGTATAAAGACCTCATCTCTGGCTTAGTAAGGTCACTTAGTAATTCTAATTCTATAGATTGTTTTAGATTTTTTGATTATCTGCAAATAAAGGAAGTGTTACTGTTTTCCTACCTTTATATCTTTTATTCCTTTATTCTTTTTTTACTGTTGGCTTTTTGCACTGGCTAAGAGCTTCGGTGTAATTTTTTTCTCATTAAAATTAAATTTATTTATTTATTTTAATTTTTTGTTTATTGCAGTAACATTGGTTTATAACATTGTACAAATTTCAGGTGTAAGTCATTATACTTCTATTTCTGCATGGATTACACCATGTTCTCATGTTCACCACTCAAAGACTAATTACAGTCCATCATCACACATATGTCCCTAATTATCCCTTTCGTCCTCCTCCCTTCCTCCTTCCCCTCTGGCAACCACCAATCCAATCTCTGTCTCCATGTGTTTATTTGTTGTTGTTATTATCTACTACATAATGAGTGAGATCTTATGGTATTTGACCTTCTCCCTCTGACTTATTTCACTTTGCATAACACCCTCAATGTCCATCCATGTTGTCACAAATGGCTGGATTTCATCGTTTCTTACGGCTGAGTAGTATTCCATTGTGTATATATACCACATCTTCTTTATCCATTCGTCCCTTGATGGGCAACTTAGGTTGCTTTCGAGTTTTGGCTGTTGTGAATAACACTGCAATGAACACAGGGGTGCATGTGTCTTTACTCATCGGTGTTTTCAAGTTCCCTGGATAAATACCCAGCAGTGGAATAGCTGGATTGTATGGTAGTTCTATCCTTAATTTTTTGAGGAATCTCCATACTGTTTTCCATAGTGGCTGCACCAGTTTGCACTTCCACCAGCAGTGTATGAGAGTTCCCTTCTCTCCACATCCTCTCCAACACTTGTTGTTTCCTGTCTTGTTAATTATAGCCATTCTGATAGGAGGGAGGTGATATCTCATTGTAGTTTTGATTTGCATTTCCCCGATAGTTAATGATTTTGGACATCTTTTCATGTGCCTGTTGGCCATCTGTATATCTTCTTTGGAGAAATGTCTGTTCAGGTCTTTTGCCCATTTTTTAATTGGGTTGTTAGTTTTCTTGTTGTTGAGATGCATGAGTTCTTTATATATTTTGGAGATTAACCCCTTATCAGATGTATGGTTTGCAAATATCTTCTCCCAAATAGTTAGGTTGTCTTTTCACTTTGTTGATGGTTTCCTTTGCTGTGCAGAAACTTTTTAGTTTGATGTAGTCCCATTTGTTTATTTTTTCTATTGTTTCTCTTGCCCGGTCAGACACGGTGCTTGAAAATATGTTGCTAAGACTGATGTCGAAGAACGTACTGCCTGTGTTTTCTTCTAGAAGTTTCATAGTTTGAGGTCTTACATTCAAGTCTTTAATCCATTTTGAGTTAATTTTTGTGTATGGTGTGAGGTAATGGTCTACTTTCATTATTTTGCATGCAGTTTTCCCAACACCATTTGTTGAAGAGACTTTCTTTTCTCCACTGTATGTTCTTGGCTCCTTTGTCGAACATTAGCTGTCCATAGATGCATGGGTTTATTTCTGGGCTTTCGATTCTATTCCATTGATCTGTGTGTCTGTTGTTGTGCCAGTACCATGCTGTTTTGGTTACTATAGCTTTGTAGTATATTTTGAAGTCAGGGAGTGTGACACCTCCAGCTTTGTTCTTTTTTCTCAGGATTCCTTTACTTATTCGGGGTCTTTTCCTGTTCCATATAAATTTTAGGATTCTTTGTTCTATTTCTGTGAAAAATGTTGTTGGAATTTTGATAGGGATTGCATTGAATCTAGAGATTGCTTTAGAAAGTATGACATCTTAACTATGTTAATTCTTCCAATCCAAGAGCATGGAATATCTTTCCATTTCTTTCTGTCTTCTTCAATTTCTTTCAGCAATGTTTTATAGTTTTCAGTGTACAGATCTTTCACCTCTGTGGTTAAGTTTATTCCTAGGTATTTTATTCTTTTTGTTGCAATTGTAAATGGGATTGTATTCTTACTTTCTCTTTCTGCTACTTTGTTGTTAGTGTATAGAAATGCAACTGATTTTTGTATGTTGATTTTATATCGGGCAACTTTACCGTATTTGTTTATTACTTCTAAAAGTTTTTTGGCGATTCTTTAGGGTTTTCTATATATAAAATCATGTCATCTGCAAATAGTGACAGTTTCACTTCTTCCTTTCCAATTTAGATCCCTTTTATTTCTTTTTCTTGCCTGATTGCTCTGGCTGGGACTTCCAGTACTATGTTAAATAGGAGTGGTGGCAGTGGGCATCCTTGTCTGGTTCCTGTTCTTAGAGGGATAGCTTTCAGTTTTGCACCATTTAGGATGATGTTAGCTATGAGTTTCTCATATATGGCCTTTATTATGTTGAGGTACTTTCCTTCTATACCCATTTTATTCAGAGTTTTTATCATAAATGGATGCTGTATCTTGTCAAATGCTTTCTCTGCATCTATTGAGATGATCATGTGATTTTTATTCTTCATTTTATTAATGTGGTGTATCATGTTGATTGATTTGCAAATGTTGAACCATGCCTGCATACCTGGAATAAATCCCACTTGATCATGGTGTGTAATCATTTTAAAGTATTGTTGTATTCGATTTGCTAATATTTTGTTGAGGATTTTCGCATCGATGTTCATCAGTGATATTGGCCTGTAGTTTTCTTTTTTTCTGTTGTCTTTGTCTGGTTTTGGTATCAGGGTAATGTTGGCTTCGTAGAATGAGTTAGGAAGCTTCCCCCCCTCCTCAATTTTTTGGAAGAGTTTGAGAAGGGTAGGTATTAAGTCTTCTTTGAATGTTTGGTAGAATTCAGCAGGGAAGACATCTGGTCCTGGACTTTTATCTTTGGGGAGGTTTTTGATTACTGTTTCGATCTCCTTACTGGTGATTGGTCTATTCAAATTCTCTATTTCTTCTTGATCCAGTTTTGGAAGGTTGTATGGTTCTAAGAATTTATCCATTTCTTCCAGATTGTCGAATTGGTTGGCATATAGCTTTTCATAGTATTCTCTTATAATCTTTTGTATTTCTGAGATATCTGTTGTAATTTCTCCTCTTTCATTTCTGATTTTACTTATTTGAGCCTTCTTTCTTTTTTTCTTGGTGAGTCTAGCTAAAAGTTTGTCAATTTTGTTTATCTTTTCGCAGAACCAGCTCTTGGTTTTATTAATTTTTTCTATTTTTTTTTAGTCTCTATTTCATTTATTTCTTCTCTGATTTTTATTATTTCCCTTCTTCTACTGATTTGGGACTTTGTTTGTCCTTCTTTTTCCATTTCCTTTAGGTGCATTGCTAGATTGTTTATTTGAGATTTTTCTTGTTTGTTGAGATAGGCCTGTATTGATATAAACTTCCCTCTTAGAACCATTTTTGCTGTATCCCATAAATTCTGGCATGTCATATTTTCTTTTTTTTTAAATTTTTTTTTTTTTCGTGAGGAAGATCAGCCGTCAGCTAACATCCATGCTAATTCTCCTCTTTTTGCTGAGAAAGACCGGCTCTGAGCTAACATCTATTGCCAATCCTCCGAGTTTTTTACCCCCCCCAAAGCCCCAGTAGATAGTTGTACGTCATAGTTGCACGTCCTTCTAGTTGCTGTATGTGGGACACCGCCTCAGCATGGCCAGAGAAGTGGTGCCTCAGTGTACGCCTGGGATTCGAACCCGGGCCACCAGTAGCGGAGCACACGCACTTAACCGCTAAGCCACGGGGCTGGCCCAGGCATGTCATATTTTCATTTTCATTTGTCTCCAGGTATTTTTTGATCTCCCCTTTGATATCTTCATTGACCCAGCATTTTGTTTAATCTCCACATATTTGTGGCTTTTTTGAATTTCTTCCTGTAGTTGATTTCTGGATTCAGACCATTGTGGTCAGAAAAGATGCTTGGTATTATTTCAGTCTTCTTAAATTTATGTAGACTTGTTTTGTGGCCTAATATGTGATCAGTCATGGAGAATGTTCTATGTGCATTTGAAAGGAACGTGTATTCTTTGATTTTTGCTGGAATGTTCTGTATATATCTACTAGGTCCATCTGTTCTAGTGTGTCGTTTAAGGCCAGTGTTTCCTTTCCAATGTAATGTTGAATTGAACAGAAGTTGGGATGTCAGACCTCCTTGTCAATTCCTGATCTCAAAGGGGGGTAGAGTATTCTTTTCACTAATTCACCATTAATTTTGCTATTTGGTGTAGACTTTTTGTGGGTGCTCTATCAGATGAAAGAAATTTCCTTCTATTCAATTTATATTTACATTTATTAACTAATCAGAAGTTTGAGCATTTTTTCCCATATTTTAATTGAACATTTATGTTTCCACTGAGTAAATTGTTTTTCCTTTGCCCATTTTTCCATTATAATGTTTGTTTCTTATTTACATGTTGCAGTTTTATACATTTCTGTATTTATTATTATTGCTGTAGAGTTGATTCCAACTCCTAGTGACCCTGTGTACAGCAGAGCGGAACCGTCCCCAGTCTTCGTGCGCCATCCTCTCACCCTTCGCGCACCATCCTCTCACCCTACGCCTCTATATCAGACAATGCTCTGCTGCTATTCATGGGGTTTTCATGTCCAATTTTTTCAGAATTGGGTAGCCAGGTCCTTCTTCCTATTGTATCTTAGTCTAGAAGTCCCACTGAAGCCTGTCCTCCATGGGTGACCCTGCTGGTATTCGAAATACCGGTGGCATAGCTTTCAGCATGACGGCAACACACGGTCACTACTGTAAGATAACCAACAGATGGGTGGTGTGGTTCCCTGATGGGAAATGAACCCAGGCCATGGCGGTGAGAGTGCTGGATCTTAACTACTAGACCACAAGGGCTGGCTACATTTCAGTATATTCATCATTTATTAATTATAGTTTTGAAATATCTTTTCCCGTGACTTTTCTTTTCATAATGTTGATTGTATCCTTTGTCATATTGAAGATTAGAAAGATCTAATTCACTTCATTAAAATTAAATCTTTCTTCCTCATAGCAACTCTCTCTATTGCTAATAGGCTTTTTTTTGTTTTTGGTGAAGATTGGCCTGGAGCTAACATCTGTTGCCAATTTTCCTCTTTTTGCTTGAGGAAGATTGTCCCTGAGCTAACATCTGTGCCAATCTTCCTCTATTTTTTTGTATGAGGGATGCCGCCATAGCATGGTTTGATGAGCAGTGCATAGTCTCCACCTGGGATCTCCACTGTGAACCCTGGGCTGCTGAAGTGGAGTGAAGGAACTTAACCACCACGCCACTGGGCCGGCCCCAGGCTTTTTTTCTTAAAGTCATTTTTAACCTGGTCTATCTATAGTCTATCTATCCAGTTTATTTTAGTTAATATTTAATTAGATTTTTTTAAATTTTATTGAGGTCATATTGGTTTATAACATTGTGTAAATTTCAGGTGTACATCATTATATTTCAGCTTCTGTATAGACTGCATTGTGTTCACCAGCAAAAATCTAGTTTCCATCCTTCACCATACATATGTGGCCCTTTACCCATTTCTCCCTCTCCCCACTCCCTTCCCCTCTGGTAACCACTAATCTATTCTCTGTATCTATGTGTGTGTTTGTTTGTTTATCCTCCATATATGAGTGAAATCATGTAGTATCTCTCTTTCTCTGTCTGACTTATTTCGCTTAGCATAATGCCCTCAAGGTCTATCCATGTTGTCACAAATGGTATGATTTTGTCTTTTTTAATGGCTGAGTAGTATTCCACTGTATTTATATACCACGTCTTCTTTATCCATTCATCCATTGATCGGCATTTGGGTTGCTTCCAAGTCTTGGCTATTGCTATTTGCATTATTTATGCTGCAATGAATATAGGGGTGCATATATCTTTTCAAATTAGTGTTTTCATGTTCTTAAAATACATGATTAATAATTAATAATGTATGATTATACATGATTACATACACGTATGTACATAATACATACATTCTGGATAAATACCCAGAAGTGGAATAGCTGGATCATACGGTATTTCTATTTTTAATTTTTTGAGAAATCTCCTTACTGTTTTCCATAGAGTCCATACCAACAGTGTATGAGGGTTCCCTTTTCTCCACATCCTCTCCAACACTTGTTATTTCTTGTCTTTTTAATAATAGCCATTCTGATTGGAGTAAGGTGATATCTCATTGTAGTTTTGATTTGCATTTCCCTAATAATTAGTGATGTAGAACATCTTTTCATGTGCCTGTTGGTCATCTGTATATCTTCTTTGGAAAAATGTCTGTTCAGACGCTCTGCCTGTTTTTTGATTGGGTAGTTTGTTTCTTTGTTGTTGATTAGTATGAGTTCTTTATATATTTTGGAAATTAACCCCTTATGGGAGATATGATTTGGAAATATTTTCTCCAGTTGGTGGGTTGTCTTTTCATTTTGTTGATGGTTTCCTTTGCTGTGCAGAAGCTTTTTAGTTTGATGTAGTCCCATTTGTTTATTTTTTCTATTTCCTTTGCCTGAGAAGACATAGTATTCAAAAAGATACTGCTTAAGATTGATGTCAAAGAGCATATTGCCTATATTTTCTTCTAAGAGTTTCATGGTTTCAGGTCTTACATTCAAGTCTTTAATCCATTTTGAGTTAATTTTTGTGTATGGTGTAAAATAATGGTCTACTCTCATTCTTTTGCATGTGGCTGTTCAGTTTTCCCAACACCATTAATTAAAGAGACTTTCTTTTCTCCATTATATGTATAACAAATTTTTTAAATCATTTTATTTCCAGCATTATGAGGTCTTTGACTTTTAGGTGTGTCTCTTTTAAAGAACATATAGCTTAAGAAAAAACATAAAACATGCATTTATTTTGACTATGTTTAGTTCATTTATATTTATTGTGATTTTTGATATATTCAGACATTTTTCCTTCATCTTATGTTGTTTTTTCTTTTTGAATAAATTTTGTAATACTCTTTTGTATACATTTTTGCCTGGTTTTATTTGTTTTCTCCTTTTCCCCTTCCATCTTTTCTTCTGTTTTACTTTCTTTAATTCTTTCTTACCTATGTATGTATGTGTATATGTATATATTTTTCTTTCAATTTTTTTGGAAGTTATATGCTCTGTTTTTATTTGTAATGCTTATTCTTAAAAAGAATTGCTGCACATAATTAGCATGTATAGATTTAGATAATTTTCCTTATGATTTCTCTCTGGATTTAGAGAGTATTCAGAAATATGTTTTTAATCCTTTATATACATGGGGTTTTGGAGTTCATTCTGTGTTGTTCCTTTCATTTTATTTTATTTATTATTTTTTTTGTTGAGAAAGACCAGCCCTGAGCTAATATGCAATACCAATCCTCGTCTTTTTTGCTGAGGAAGATTGGCCCTGTGCTAACGTCCATGCTGGTCTTCCTCTACTTTATATAGGATGCCACCACAGCATGGCTTGACAAGTGGTACATTGGTGTGCGCCTGGGATCCAAACCTGCGAACCCCGGGCTGCTGAAGCAGAGCGTGCACACTTCACTGCTGTGCCACTGGGCCGGCCCCAAACTTCTATTTTATTTTATCTTAATAAGGGAACTCTATGTTGTAGGTGATACGGATTATTTGGTCTTGTTGAAAGTTCTTTTCTACTCTAGTAAATGATTAATATTTGTAAATTTTCTATATGTTCTTGAAAAAATGGATAATGTGTAAATTTTTGACATGACGTCATATTTTGTTATATTTATATATATTTTAATTGAATTAAAATTTTCTATATCCATGCTAATTTCGTTAGATTTGTTTATTCCTATCTTTCTGACTATAGTATACTAAAAACACTCCTATTATAACTGATTTTTTTCAACTTATCTCTGTAATCTATTTTTACTTTATATATTTGGAGGATATATTGTTGCATGCATGAAGTTCAGCATTGTTATATTTTTCTACTGATTTTTTTTCTTATATCCATGTAGTGTTCCTCTTTATCTCTAATAATGCTTTTTACCTTGAAGTCTATTTTTGTCTGATAATAGTAGTGCTTTACTAACTTCCTTTAGTTTTACATTTCTTTAGTATATATTTTTTCCATTCCTTTACCTTCTACATTTCTGTGTCATTGTGTTTTAATTGTCTAAGTAGCCATACATGTAAAAAACTCCAGTTCAAGATTTAAATTTTTATATATGTGAATTCAATTATTTATCATGACTATCAATATATTTGTATTTAGTTCTCTTTTTTTAAATTCTTTTTAACATACTCTTTTTTTCTTGTTTTGTATTGAATTTGTGATTTTCATAAAAGATGTCTGGTTATTATAATGTTAAATGGGTTATAATTTAGGCACTAAGATAAAATTATTCCAAGAAACTATTTTTAAGCTTCCAGATTTGTTTTCAGTATACAGTCATGCTTTATAATTTTGTAACATAATATCCACTGGATTTAGGAAGGACTTTAGAGAAACTTGTGTGAATGGTTGCCTTCTCCCAATACTTCAATATCATCACCACAGCTCTACTACCTGAGGCCCATGTTATTTTTGCTTTTGTTTTCCAGTAAAGGACTTGACCTACTTGATTAATGATTAACTGAACATTAAAATAATATTGAAAATTGTTTAGTCCCAAAATTGTTTTTCAGTTTTGAAATGTAAATATAGATATACTCCATATCAGTTATGCTGCTGATTGTCCGGAAAAAAAAAAAGCCTAATACTTAGTGTTTGCTGATTTCCATGATGTAAACATTCCCATTATAGCAAATTTCAAGCCTCTGATGTGAGATCACAGAACACAGAGTTTGGAAAGAGCACAACTGGTTCTTTTTTTGCTGATACAAACCACTGGATATACATATGTTCACACTAATTATCAGTATGTTTTTTAATACCTTTATTCTAGAAAAGATTTCAGGTGACTCATATAATATCCAATAAAATATTATATAAAACTAGTAAAATAAACCAAAAAATAAAATATTTACTATTATCATTCAATGTGGCAACTAAAATATTGCAATATGATCCACAGACAGCTTATATTTCCTCTAGGCCTCAAAGATTTCTAGAGATTTTTTTTATACCATTAGCCTTTTGGTATTTCTATCAACTGCATACATAATATAGCATATTTTATAATTGGTTCTTAAAAGGCACAAATTTGTCAGCAATATGAATTAATATAAATTAAAACAGTACTTCTATCTTAAGGGTAATTGCATGAGGTGTAATTATTAAATTATGTGAATTATTAAATTATTTGGACTTATTCTATATCTATCTCCAGTCAGATTTCTGAATTTCTTTATTGACATTCTTCTAGAAAGTCAGCACGTTTTCTGTGACTATACTTAATTTCTACGTTGAGAACCTTTTTATGAATCTAATGTTAATCTATTGTCCTTGGATTCTAAAATTGATTCATGTTTCTTAGCATTTTATTAATTTGATTATAAGCATAGTTTGAATACATAGATCATAAGATCTCAGTAATTCTAACTGTGGGGAAGTTCTGTCTCAATTAAAAATATTCTTAGAAGTTAATGAACAGAAAAGATTCTGTCATTAGTAACTTGGTAATTTTTATTTAAAGTCATAGCAGCAGTACACGTTTGACGATATGTGTGGGCCTAAGTTAGATTTTGTTGGACACCTGCCTGGTTAAAAGTCCCAGACCAAGAAGGGAGAGCACAGTTAGAGAAGACTACAAAAAGAAGCTAGAACCAGCCAATAAAAAACGTCAAATTCGGAAGCAGTGAAGAGTGAAAGATTCAGTCTGTGAGTATATTCTAGATAAAAGCTGGTGGATAATACAAGAGCAGAGCATGAGGACTTTGGGCAGTAGAGATAAATGGATTCATGAGCTGAAAATGTGGTTATGTTGGAGCCTCTTTTGAAAGTCGCATATTCTGACCCTGTAATCAGGCTACATTGAACTTAAAAATATCTTATTCTGACTGTACTCCCCCTCCCACCTCTAATGCCACCCATTGGTTTATTATGTGACAGTACTAATGTGGCCCTTCTATAACAAATTGAAGCATGCGTTTCCCTGAAAACTAGAACTATGATGAAAATGTTCTCAAAAAATAGCTGAGATGCCTCTTTTGTTATACCATTATAAAATAACCACCCTGTCAAGAACTTTGAGGGATTTGAGAGTTTTACCCTGCTTACAAACTAAAAAGTAGGTTAGCCTTCCGCAGTTTCATGGTTTCTGGCAGAAGATATGAGACTCTTGGGTCAAACACAAGACACTTGGTTACTTGTGGCTCAACAGGCAGTGTGAACTGTGTGTTTGCGTGCTTTTCCCTTGTCCTCTAAGCCCCATGAGAACAATGTGAAGGGGCCAGGTGGAAGCTGTGCGTGCGGTATATCTGCATCACAGCTCAGGAACTCTGAGTTAAGGAAACTCCAGTCGTCTACATGGACTGCAAGCAAAGCTGTTCAGTCTTTCCCTGGAGGGAGACATTCTCTTTACTATTTTGGGTGGCAAGCAAATCTGCTCTCTGAACCAGGAGACACTACCTGTATCTTCTGCAGCTGTTTGCTATATAAACATCCTTGTAAACGGAGTCCTAAACAAAAGTTGTATTGCCTCTGCTGACAAGTCGTGTAGAAGCATGAGAGACCTATGAGGGCTATACCCATGGCAAGGACAATATTCCATTATTGACGGATAGACAATAAACCAGCACACTTCAATCTTTGCCTCATCTCCATGCTGTTTTAGTGACTGCTTTGCTCTTCCTCCAGCAATTACGCTGCCTCTAGGGATTCCTTAGGCATCATTCCACAGATCCTAGACCTCAGCTAACATAACAGTTTAGGATGTTACTCTTCCAACTGTCCCATTTCTGATCTACCAGGCTACTACCAACTCTGAGGACTCATAGCCAGATGGATCATCTCAACTAGGTTTTGAGTGATACTGCTATGGCTACATTTGCTACAGATAACATCTCCTCTACCCACTAAGTTTCCATGGAATTTTATATAATGTCAGCATCTCCTAGTGCACTTGTTTCCACAGTAAATTTCCATTCTTGGTATTACTCATAGGTTCTAGAGCCACCATCACCCCTGCATCCCAGCCAGTACCTAAGGGAATATGAAAATGAGAATGTCTGGATGTCCAAATAATGGCATAAAGATATATTACCCAGTGTTTGGAAGTATATCCACACAACAGATATTATTCACCTTTCTCTGGATGAATAGATGTCCAGGCCAAAAATTGAAGTGCAGCCTGAGTCCTCCCCTGCAAAAACTCCCTACACTCCTATCCTCCCTTCCATACTAGACCCTTTAAATGAATCCAGATCACCCACATCAGCAGAAGTAACTGAGAAAAGTTCAACTCTTCATCATTTCTACTTTGAAATAATGTAATATTCTCAAATTTTGCTTCTTTTTTTTTTTTTCAGTGAGGAATATGGGCCCTGACCTAACATCCACTGCTAATCCTCCTCTTTTGGCTGAGGAAAATTGGCCCTGGGCTAACATCCGTGCCCATCTTCCTCTATGTTGTATGTGGGATGCTGCCACAGCGTGGCTTGATGAGTGGTGAGTAGGTCCACGCCTGGGATCCAAACCTGCGAACCCTGGGCCGCCAAAGTGGAGCGCACAAACTTAATCACTACACCACCAGGCCGGCCACCAATTTTGCTTCTATCTATGCTTGTCACTAGATTCATAGAATTATTTTTAAGTTGCAGCTTGTAAACTCAAGTGGTGTCAATCTCTAGTTAAAATCTTTTAATATCCAGCCTCATATACCACTACTTTCCCACATTCCTCCTTTGCCTCCAAACAACTTGCAATTTTGAGGGGTAAAATATTTTAGGGATCTACGTTTTGCACATGTTATTCCCCTTGTCTGGACTAACCTGTGTGTATGCCCCACCTTGCACCTCTCTTCTCACTAATTTGTTCTTTAAATTTAGTACAGAACAGAAAATCATAAAAATATTTCAGTAATGAATATGTCTTCCTGTTAATCCCTACTGTCTAGCAAATTATAGGTGATCAGTATATATTGTTAAATAAATTGTAAGCATGTGTTTATCAATTTTCATATGTTCAAATGAACTGTCATATTTCAGAAATAAATTTCAAATCACTTGTTAAAATCAGTATAGATACCTCTTTGTAAACTGTGATATGCAATTTCAACAGGAATTTGGTTGTTAGGTTACAATACTCCAGTGTGTATAACTAGAGAGTTACCATTCTTCACTCTTGCACAACATGAAGAGTTAATTTAGATTCAAGGCTACAGGTCTTTCTGCTCATAGATGCCAGGAAAGTGTCAGAACACTTCAACTGAACTTTATCAAACTGAGTGGCAGATTGGTTTATCTAAATCGAAGGGTTTTTTTCCTCTACCTTTTAATTGTGGATCGTTCTTAAGGTGTTTTATTATAATTGTTCACAGCTTGTGCTGCTTTATTGATTAAACTGCTGTGAAGCTCTTGGTGAAATTACAGCACAAACCATGTGAGATACGCCTTTTATGGTTATCGTTATGCTTGCAGTCAGATGGCTGCAGTGGTGACGGCTGTGATTGAAAAACAAATGAAATGTTTTTAGGAAACTGTAATCACATTAGTCTTGACATTTCACTACTTCCCCCTGGGTGACTAATAGATTCTTTCCGTTTCTAAAAGGAAACTTCTAACTAAATATTATTTTTCTTCTTTTTTTTAAGGGAAGAATTCTGATTCTATAAAGACCTAAGAGCTTATGTGAAGTTTCATCTCTTTCTTCATATTTGTGTTCCTATTTAGTTGACTCTAAATGTATATGTATATTTCAAGAGGCTTCAATATACTCCCTACTATGAGACACAAAGAATATGTGCTTATAAATAATTAGCTTTTCTTAGAAAATACATAGAGAACTAAAATATTGACTCAGAATGGATTTGCTATTGGTGATATAAAATTACCAACATCATTGATTGTGAATGAGAAACCAACAAAAGAGATAACTGAGTTCCTCAGACTTCGTAACACTGTGAGATATTCTATACTTACTCAGCCAGTACAGCAAAACCTTAAGCAGGTTTGAGAGTCAGATGGCTGGAATTGAATCCAGGCTTTCTCACTTACTAATTCTGTGATCTTGGGCAAATTATTTAACCTTTTATGTCTCTATTTTTTCATCTATAATAGAAGGATAGCAATTGTACCTAACTAATATGATTGCTGTGAGGATTTAATGTAAAATATTTAGAACAGCTTCATCACTCAGTAAATTTTAGCTCTTAGATTTATTTTTATTATCCATATTTCTCCTCTTCATTCAACTAAACTCATTATGAATAGGTAGAGCACCTACCTGTAAGAGACACTGTGAGACATAGAAGAAAAGACAGAGAATGTCTGTCCATCAGGGTATTCAGGTACCCATTGGATATATGACACTATTTTGAATGCAAACTTGGTAGAAGTAAGATATTGGCATCATTTCCCCTGGGCAGAAAAAAAACGCCACTGGAAGCCTTATTAAGTAAATACGTTGTAACCGTTACATATGAACAGTGTTTTTGTTTAAAGAAAACATTCATATTGAGTCACTAATGCTGACAAATAAGTTAAGGAGGTGGCTGATCAGTATTTTCTTGAGAATTGATGTTGCCATTTGCTTTATATTCAGGGATTACGTGTAAGTGCCATTGAACTACTCTGTGTAACTCATTACACGTGCAAATACATACACATAGTCAACTAAAAAAGAAGAAATATTTAATTTTCTCTGGTAGGCAAAGTCTCAGGATACACCCATTATTGATGAATCTGACCAGCATTAATTATTTGGGCATTGTAACACCAATATTCAATTTGTCAATGTTAGGACCCTTCTCAGGAGTAAAATAACCATGATTTATCTCTCTAAATTAAAAAGGTTGAATGGTATTAACTCATATACGTAATTCATTTTAATTAAATGCATATTCTTGAATAACTTCTTAATGGCTGTCCAATGCTTCATTAATCTGAAATGTAGCAACCTGAGATCCTTTGGGAGGTCACGTGATAACTCAGAATTCACAAACATAATGTGTGGCACCCAAGGAGAGTGTCTATGAGGCAATGTATATGGGTTGAGTGCCTACCAGCCATTTTATTCATTTCTGATATAGTTAGCTCAGGCAAATATTAAAAAGATTTAAAAAACATGGATTCAGGAGAGCTGGTTTTTCTGCCATTACCACTTTCAAAATTCTGTTCCAAATAACCCTAGGGTACCCATATTTTATCTTCTATGAAAAGAGTTTAAGGGAGTTTAGGATATGCTGGTTTAACCCAAGTCACATTAGGTTTCTTTTGTGAAATAGGGGTTCCTCGTACATATTAGACTATGAATTTCCAAAAGCAGAAATTTTAGTCTGTTTTGTTTACTTCCATGCCACCAGAATCTAGAAAATTCCCTCACATATAGGCATTCAGTAAAAATTCCACAAGTGAATGAATGTTTTTTGAATACATTAGAGTGTATTGTGACTGTCCAGGAAGTGGATACGTCAGCATTGACCTACTTGATTTGGGCACCCTTTTTTTTTTACATCTTTTGCTACAGTAGTGTTCCAAGGGAAGTAATCTGGGTAACATTCCTCTGGTCCATAGTTATGTCTTCTATCACAATCTCTGGTGAAATCCATGCCAATTGTGGAGCATCAAACTAAAGAGTACGATGGATGACTACATAAGCCCACCACCATTGCTAGGAAGAATAGATATGACCCAGCAAAATAAAACAAAACAGAATTCTTAGCCTATGAACTCTCAAAAATAGATGAATTAATCATTAAACATCTAAGAAATATACCTGTGTTCTACTTTCTTTAATTTTTTATAGTGCCTGAAATATATAAAACTACAATATACTGTCTCTCATTATTTTGGCATAGTGTCTTTTTTATATTCTAGCTTCTTTGCAAAGAAAATACTTCTGAAAGAAGATAAATAAGTCTCTGAAATTTCTCTGGTGCATCCATTAATTTGAGGGAAAGAATGAGAGTGAGGTAGGAGGCACACACACATACATTTCTGGGAGAGGCTTGAGAGACATAAGACAGCCAGTCCCGAACACATTGCTTTTTTTAAAACTGCCTTCTTGTGAAGTTTGAGAAATGTATGATGCACTCTGCTTTTTTGAAGTATTTTTACTTCATTAATTAGGCAATGCTCACAGCAACTCAGTGAGCTGAGTCAGAAGCACAGGCCCCATTTTACAGATTATGAAATTGTGACACCATGAAGTAGGAGCCATTTACCCAAGGTCGGGTGAATAGTAAATTGCAAATATAGGATAAAAAATTGTGGTCTCTAAATGTGTACACTGGTACAGCTGTGAATGAAACAGAGAAGAGTGTTGTGGAAGAGAAGGGACAGAATGGGGCAGGGAAGCAGAGACTGATATAGAAGTTTGGTAATATGTCACTGATCTTTGCAAATCTTGAGTGAAGTTCTACAGAGGAACTTATGTTGAAAATAGGATCTTGTAGCTAATTACACACAGAGAACACAAGAACGAGATTCAGAGAGATGTTTCCCTAAACGAAGCTATTCAAATGACCATTCTTTAGAGCAAATTCTCCTTCAATTTATTTAAATATAACAAAAAGAATACTTCTATATTCCTGACAGTGTGCCAGGCATTGTTCTTACTGCTTTGCATGGATTGACTCATTGAATCCTCTCAACAATCCTATGACATTTGTAAATTTTGTAAATTAGAAGATTGAGGCAGAAAGAGATTAGGTAACTCATACATATGTCAACTAAAAAAGAAGTGCTTAATTTTCTCTGGTAGGCAAAGTCTTAGGACATATCTGTTATGGATGAATCTGACTGGCATTAATGGTTTGGGCCTTGTAACATCAATATTCAATTGGTTCAAGGTCACATGACTGAAAATTGAACCCAGGCAGTCTATCTCCAGAGACTCCACCACTATGCTCCTCTTCCTCTAAATAACTGAGCTACTCTCTCTTCTCATCATCTTGGATTAAGAATTTAATTGAATTGGGCAATTTTAGGGGTTAAATACGTGGAGTTGGAGGCTGACTCTCCTGAATTTCAGTGCTAGCCCTGGAACACTGTATCTGTGTAATTTGGGGCAAGTTGTTTAACTTCTCGAAGACTGTTTTCTCCTCTGCTGAATGGGAGTAATAATAGTGTGTATAAACTTACTAGAAAAATTAAATGAAAGAATGAATACAAAAATATTTAGCAAAGTGCTTGACATGTAGTAAGAAGTCATTTAATGTTAAAGTGTTATTATTGACTGAATTAACCAAATGTCTTAATATCACAGTTTCAACCACGTAGAGAAGAAAAGGTACAGTAGGAAAAATTGATATAAGTACCTTTTGTTATAGCCCCAGCCATTTGGTTGGTTTTCATTAGCGATCTTTGCACACTGCTCAGGGATTTTGAGATGACATTTTAAAGTCCTTGTGTAGACAATGGTTCATCTAAAAATTGTCAGATCACTAAGATCCAAGTGCAGAGAAGATCTTGACACAGCCCTAAAATGCAATGAAGATATTTTAAAAGCGCATTTATTGTGGTTAGAAACATTGAGTTGAATAAAAAAATTGGTGCTTCAAAAGGCATCATCAATGAATGAAGAAAAGTTTGAGAGAGAGTGAATTATAATCATGAGACTCTGTTAGACTAAGTGAAACTTTGGTTACGCGTTTTGGAACTCTTTCAGAAAAAAATAGCAACAGTTCATTTATTAAAATATGGAGGTATAATTTATGTACAACAAAATAAATATATTTTAAGTGTTTAGTTTGATGAATTTTAACAATTGTATATACCTGCGTAATCACCATACAGATCAATATACAGAACATTTCCATCTCTACAGACAGTTCTCTAGTGCCTCTTTCAACTCAATCCCCACCCTCAACTCTACCCTTGTCCTGCAGAGGCCACCATGGTCTCATTTCTGTCTTGGGCCTCATACAGAATATGTGTTACCTTCTTTTACTCTCCATAATAGTTTTTGAAATTCACTAATTTTGTTACATTATCAGTGGGTCATTTTTTTATTGCGAATATTAATACATTGTATAAATATATCTGATATATATCTCAATTTTCCTGTTACTGTGCACATTCTTGAACAAGTCTTGTGGACATATACTTTCATTTCTCTTGAGTAAATACCTAAGAGCAAAACTGATGAGTTATAGAACAAATGAAAGTTTAACTTCATAAGAAATTGAAAAAGTCTCCAAATTTGTTCCATTTTATGTTCCAAATAGCAAAGCATAAGGGTTCAAAATATAGAAGTATTTACATTTTCTAATTCTTCTTGTGCACTTCTGATAATTGTACCTTTGAAGGAGTTCGTCCATTTCATCTAAGTTGTCAAATTCCTAGCATTGATTTATCCACAATACCCCTTTTGATGTCTGTAGAATCTCTGGTGATACTGAGAATTGTGTTTCTCTCTCTCTTTCACCACTTTTTTGTGATTCTTGATCAGTCTTCCCAGGTGTGTATCAATTTTCTTAATTTTTTCAACAAATAAACTTTTGACATTGCTTATTTTCCTTTCTATTTCATTGATTTTGCTGTTATTTCATTATTTCTTTTCTCTAATTATTATTATTATTATTATTATTATTTTTTTGTGTGTGTGAGGAGACCAGCCCTGTGCTAACATCCGCCAATCCTCCTCTTTTTTTTGCTGAGGAAGACGGCCCTGGGCTAACATCTGTGCCCATCTTCCTCCACCTTACATGGGACGCCGCCACAGCATGGCTTGCCAAGCAGTGCGTCGGTGCACGCCCGGGATCCGAACCAGCGAACCCCAGGCCGCCGCCGCAGCGGAGCGCGCGCACCCAACCGCTTGTGCCACCGGGCCGGCCCCTCTTTTCTCTAATTATTTTAATATTAATTGCCATTTTTTTTAACTTCTTAAGGTGGAAGCTTCAAACATTGATGTAGACATTTTTCTTTTCAAATATAGCCACAAAGCTATATATTTTTAGCTATATGTTTTTTCTTTGCAGCTGTCGTGTGGTTGACTGACAAAAGTGAGATTAATTCTCTACCCAAAATTGGTTCAAATGTTGAGACTGATGACATTATACACACCAACAGCTTGTTAAAAGGTTTATTACACACACGGTGGGATTTTCTGGGGAAAGTAGACAGGCTTAAGTCAGTTTAGGTGGCTTGAGTGAAGCAGAGAAGAGTGAGTTTGGTTTTCACTATGACTAAAAGGTGGACCTGGGGAGATTTCACGCACATGCAGGTAAGCCTGAGCTCACTGGTTTGAGCATCCCTACCAGTGCCTGGGGAGAATGCACAGGGGCTTTCTTGTTGTCTTGCCCAGTTGGGACAAAAGAGGAAGTGGGAGGGTAGGCTTGTAAGCTGTCAGTAGTCAAACATCAAAAACAGAGTCTTTCTGGGCCCGCCCCGGTAGTGCAAGCGGTTAGATGCGCGCACTCCCCTGCAGTGGCCTGGGGTTCGCGGGTTCGGATCCTGGGTGTGCACAGACACACTTCTGGTTAGGCCATGCTGTGGCGGCGTCCCATATAAAGTAGAGGAAGATGGGCATGGATGTTAGCCCAGGGCCAGTTTTCCTCAGCAAAAAAGAGGAGGATTGGCATTGCATGTTAGCTCAGGGCTGGTCTTCCTCACACACACACAAAAAACAAACAGAGTCTTTCTCTTGATTACAGCAGTATCTATCTCCACTAATTTTATGTCGTATTTCATTATCATTCAGTTAAAAATACTTTCTAATTTCCCATGCAATTTCTTCTTTGACCTATGTGTTATTCAAAGATGAGTTTATTTATTTATTTATTTACCTTCCCAAATGTTTGGGAATATTCTTGATATTTCATTCTTGATTTCTAATTTAATTTAATTAGAAATTTAATTTAATACCATTGTAGTGAGAAAGGAAAACTTTGTATGTTTCAGTCCTTTGAAATGTATTGAGATGAGTTTTATGGCCCACCATATGTTATATGAAAAGGATGCGTGTTCTTATGTTGATGAGTGTGGTTTTCTATAATTATCAACTAGGTCCAGGGTGTTGACAGTGTTGTTCAAATATTCTTTCTCTTTTACAGCATTTGTCTCACTGTTCTCTCCATTACTAAGAAAAGCATGTTAAAACCTACAAAGTGATTACGGATTTGTCTCTTTCCTCCTTTAGTTCTTCAATTTTTACTTCATGAATTTGAATCTCTATTTTTAGGTACATATACTTTTAGAGTTCATATGTCTTTCCAATTAATTGACCTTCTTATCACTAGGAAATGTTTCTTTATCTCTGGTGATACTGTATTTGCTCTTCTACATTCAATTTGTCTCTATATCTGCATTGTTCATGTTTTCTGAAATTTAAATATGATATGCCTGAGTGTGTGTGTGTGTGTGTGTGTGTGTCTGCGTGTGTGTTGAAGGGTTTTTTGGGGGTGTGGGGAGGAGGGGACATATTTATCCTGCTCTCAGTGGTTTGATGTCTGTCACTAATTTTAGAAAACTGTCATCATTACTTCAAATGTTTTCTCTGCTCTGTTTCCTTTCTTCTCTCTGGTATTAAAATTATGTCTATGTTACACCTTTTGATATTGTCTCACGCTCATTCTTTTCTGCCCTTACACTTGAGTTTGGCATATTTCTCTCTTATCTTCAAGAGTGCTGCTTCTTTCCTTGGCCATGTCCAGTTTTATGAAGAGTCTATCAAACACATAGTTTATTTCTGTTACTGTGTTTATTTCTAACATTTTCTCTTGATTCTCTCTTAGAGTCTCCATCTCTCTGCCCACATGACCATCTGTTCTTGCCTGTTATATACTTGAGCCATTAGAGGCCTTGACATATTAATCACAGTTACGTTAAATTCTCTATCTGATGATACCAACATCTGTTTCTTATCTCAGTGTGGTTCCAATGATTGTTTCTTTTCTTCAGAGTGTGTTTTTACTTGCCTTCTGGCACGACTTGTAATGTTTTGCTGAAAGCCAGATATGTGGCATTAGGTAATAGGAACTGAGGTAAATAGGCTCCAAGTGTGAGAATTTATGTTAATGACCAGGAGTGAGGCTGTGTTTAATGCTGTAGCTGTGGGTACTAGGGACTTCCCATTTCCCAAGTGTTACTGTTTCATTCCCCTGTTGTTGTCCGGCTTTCCTATGTATTCCTCCTTGGAGAAGGTCTGTGTCTGGCCGTCCTTCAGCTGTGGTGCACGCCATTAACTGGGGCCCTGTCAGTGTGGTTGCAAGTGGGAAACAGGAGCATGTTACAGTCTCTGATTAAATCTAGCCTTTCACTGGGCCTGTGTCTCAGGGATGTGGCCTTGACCAGGTTGCCTCAAGTGGCACCGCTTTTGTTCTCCCTTCCCCCTACTCCCTCCAGCCATGGAGGAGGCTCTGGGTACATTTCACAAGGGCCATGCTTGCCCTTCCCTGCCAGAGCCACCAGGGGGATCTCTTGGATCCTCACTGTGAGAACTTGGGGGCATTTCTGGAGGGAAAATCCAAGAAAGTGTGCTGCTCCCACCCAAGACTGCAGGCTCCAAGGATTTCTCACTCTCCAACTAATCCGTAAACAGCCTCCAGCAATTAGTCAAAGTTCCCAACAAGTGTTCCCACCAGTTGACGGCTCCAGTGGCTTCCGCTCTAGGTGAGCAGATTGCAGCTGTGTCTCTCCACCACGCATCGTCTCTCCAGATTTAAGGGTGCTGGTATGCTCTTCGGTCTCAGATCTCTTATGGGTCCAAGAAAAGTCATTGATTTTCAGTTTTTCCAGCTTTTTCTGGTCGCCTGGATGGAAGTAGCTCTTTACATGTCAGAACTGAAGCAGAAAATCTATAGTATTTCTTACATGCTCTGTATAGTTGGGTCTTTCTTCTTATCTAGCATGACAATCCTGCCTTTAGTTGGAGTGTTTAGTCCATTTGTACTTAATGGCATTATTAGTAGGCTCATATCTAAGTCTACTATCTTGGTATTTGTGTCATATTTGTTCCATCTGTTCTCTGTTTCTCTTTTCCTGACTTCTTTTCAGTGAGCTAAACATTTTTTAGTATTTCATTTTATGCCCTCTTTGGTTTATTAGCTATACTTCTTTGTTTGATATTTTAGTGGTTATTATAAATTATGTTTACAATATTTGACTATAGCATCACCATCTAGCTTTAAATAGCATTGTGTGACTTCCTGGTGAGTGTATACACTGTACAATAATATCAATCCATTCACCCTTCCTTCCCTTTGGCTCTCGTCATATTTTGCGCTTCTTCATTTGCTGAAAACCTCACAATCATTGTCCTTACTTGGTTGTACATGGTCAGTAGTCTTTGAAAGTGTACGTGTTTAATAAACTTCCCCCCGGTCTTCTGCAGCTGATGCCTCAATCTTGGTCAAGTCCCGGAGAACCTCCTAGGATTTCTCTTCAGCTCTCTTGTCCCGATTGCACTCCTCAGTCAGGTGTCGCTTTGTGTTAGCGGAAGTCCCTGCATGCCTCAGGGAGGACCTCTCAGTTATTTCACCTTGGACCCAGCCTTTGGTCTACTGTTCCTGAACTTGCTGTAGGTCTATGAAAAAGAGTTGGCAAGTGAATACCACTTGCTGTGTCGTTGGGGCTGTTTGGGACTCTAATAGTCCCAAAACTCCCAAAAGTCAGCTCACATGTGCCATAAAAAGTTTGATATGAATTTGTCTGGTGTGTTTTTCCCTCAGTCTGTAGCAGAGTCTTCTTTCTCCTTCTGCTTCAGCAGAGATGATATCTTCTGTTATACTAAGGGCTTATCCCTTTCTGGATATTAGCTCATTTTGATTTCTTTGATTCTTAGCTCTCTGAATTTATTTTTGAAATATTGCTTGGTAACTTGTTCCGCTTATTTTCATGTTCGTGGTTGGACCAACATTATTACTTCTCAAATTCTAGCTGCAAGTAGAAGTCTTCTTATTGTTTAAAACATCTTTCTCCTCTTTGGCAGGTGCCACCAGCCAATTTGTAGATAACCTATTTCATATGCAAATAAAACATTTCTGCATATAGTCTTCTCTTTACACACATTTATGTAGAATAACTGTGTTTAGCGCATGGATGAAGAATCCAGGGCTATAAAAATTCTTACCAGTCTAACTCAAAGCTATTGCTGGGGTACTATCCAGGGTTCATCACAGGTCATGCAAGTTGTTCAGCTTGACTAGTCAAGCATACTCCTTTTTTTACTGTGTCAATCATAGGTCCTAAGGCTTCTGGTGTCATCAGCCTCAAGGAGAATTATATGAACACTGGACCCTGTGCAGCAAGGTAGCAGGGAAAGCAGGAGTTTCTGCAGAGATGTGAACAGGAATAAAGGTCAGAACAATATCTGTTTAGAATTTCTAAATGTCTGGCTCCTTCTGTGGTGTCCACCACTCAGGGAGAGGTGGTAGAAAATGACAGCACCTAATAATGAACAGTCTCTAGTCTTACAAACGCACAGCATGACTATGGCCACTAAACCCCGTCATGGAACTTACTCATGGTTAATTACCTTTTATAAGGATGCTGCTTTCATATCCTTTCCCCTCAAGAGCCTCTGTTTCCTTGTGCTTAGGAATTCTCTCCACCCCCCGACCCCCACCTCACAAAAAAAGTGCATGTGTATGGTTTTTTTGTGGGAGGTAGTTGCTTATATATTTTTAGAGTAAACTTTATTTTAAAAAGTTTTAGATTTACAAAAAATTGTGAATAAGTACAGTGTTTTCATATACCCTAAGCCCAGTTAGCCTTACTATTAACATCTTACATTACTATGATATTTGTTAGAATAAGATGAGTTTAATTAAGTCTGTACTTTATTCAGATTTCCCTAGTTTTTACCTAATGTAAAAATCCTGTTGAAGATTCGCATCTAGGATAGCACGTTACATTTGGTTATGTCTCCTTAAGGTTCCTCTTAGCTGTGACAGTTTCTCAGACTTCCCTTGTTTTTGATGACCTTGACAGCTTTGAGGAGTACTGGTCAGGTGTATTTTAAAATATCCCTCTATTGGAATTTGTCTGATTTGTGCCCCCATGATTAGACTAGGATTATAGATTTTGGGGAGGAAGATCACAGAGGTAAAGTGTTCTTCTCATTTCATCAAACCAAGGATACATACTATCAACTTGACTTATCACAACCTATGTTGACCTTGATCACCAGGATGAGGTAGTTTTTGTCAGAGTTCTCCACTATAAAGTTACTCTTCTTTTTTCCCCTTTACATTCTGTACCCTTTTAAAAGAAGTCACTATATGCAGTCCACACTTAAAGTGTTGGGAGTCATGCTCCTCCTCCTAAGATTTGTCCCTTATCCCCTATTTATTTATTCAATCACTTATTTATGTCAGTATTGACTCATAGGTATTTACTGAAACTCTAGATTATAATACAATACTAATTTGTCTATTTTGTTCCTCAAATTCTTCCAATTTTGGTCATTGGAAGTTCTTTCACTTGCCTTCCATGTTCCTTTGACTTACCTCCATCATTATGTTTTCATGTTTCCTGTATTCACATATTTCCATAAGTAATGATTTGTATCTTTATTAAGCTAAACCTGAGTTCGTATTGATGTCTCCAACTCGAATCCACTCCACATGGACCATTCTCACTTCATACGGTTGCTTATCTATAAACTCACACTCCAATAGTGAAACTGCTACCCATCATTCATCATCCTTTAACTCAATGGTTCAGTTCCAGTATATATGTGGTGTCAGAATTGTTAACCCATACCTGTATATAGCTACATGATATATACATATCCATCATAGATCTATATCTATATATATCATGTATATCATATTGTAGGCCAAAAAACACATCTTAACCAATTTCAAAGGATTAAGACATACAAAGTTTTATTTTTTGACTGAAATGGTATTAAATTAGAGATCAGGGGCCGGCCCCGTGGCTTAGCGGTTAAGTGCGCGTGCTCTGCTACTGGCGGCCCGGGTTCGAATCCCGGGAGCGCACAAATGCACTGCTTCTTCGGCCATGCTGAGGCTGCGTCCCACATACAGCAACTAGAAGGATGTGCATCTATGACATACAACTATCTACTGGGGCTTTGGGGAAATAAAGGAGAAGGATTGGCAATAGATATTAGCTTAGAGCTGGTCTTCCTCAGCAAAAAAGAGGAGGATTGGCATGGATGTTAGCTCAGGGCTGATCTTCTTCACACACACACACAAAAAATTAGAGATCAATAAGAACACGCAGAAAATCTCCAAATATTTGGGAACTAAGCAACTCAGGATAACTCATAGCTCAAAGAAGAAGTCATATGGGAAATCAGAACATTTTTTAACAAAATAATAATGAAATACAACATAACAAAAAATAAAAAAACTGTCTCGTGCTTTGCAGATTGGCTCTATATTGTGGCACTCTTTCAATACTTAGCTAGGCAGACCATTTATAACTCTGCTTTATCCTTTGTCTCCTGCTTGTGCTGAGACTGTAGATCAGCCAGAGGGGAAAATTTAGGGTCTTTTCTGAGCACTCATCCCCCTGGACATGCACATGTGCATGGCTTTCTGAATGCCCCACCTTTGAATGTCCTAATTTCCCAAAGAAACTTTCTCTCAGCTTTCTCTGCCAGGTTTTTGACACTCTTTATTTGCCTCCGCTGTAATTTTTTGCCCCATATGGCAGCAAGTTGTTCATTTGTCTTACAATATTTTTGAGGAATGATGAGTGAGTCTGACATGAGTAAACTCTGAGTTAGGAAAAACAAAGACAAGCACCTTGTGTCAGTCCTTCAGACGGCTTCCAGGCAGGTCAAAACAGACAAACGTAATTCTTTAAGAACAGGTTCTGCTCTGCTCGCTCCAGACCAGCGAACAGGGTTCTACACTGGCCATGTGGGCTGCTGTCTTCAAGATCTCCACTGAACTGGAAAGGGGAGTGTGGCAAGGGCAAGTAAAAACACTGCAAAGCTTTCTTATTTTAAAGTTGCCTTTTTCTTTTTTCAGCATTTGCGTGGTTGCTGTAAACCTTTGACTATTTTCCAGAGTTCTGATAATGTTGATTTGGACAATTTTTGCTTGATTTTTAGAAGTTTCTGTGGAGGAATGGGACTGTGGAGTTACCTACCCCATCATTTTTGCTGATGCCACTCTGTATGTCTTTATTGGTGAAGTGGCGGTTCAAATCTTTTGTTCGTTTTTTAATTAGGTTGGGTGTTTTCTTGTTGAGTTTTAAGTGTTCTTTGTTTATTTTGGATTTAAGTCGTTTATCAGATAGGTATTTTGCAATTATTTTCTCCTAGTGTTTGGCTTATCTTTTGATTTCCTTAACAGTGTCTTTCACAGAAGATATTTTTAATTTTTAAAAAAATTTTTTTGGTGAGGAAGGCTGTCCCTGAGCTGACATCTGTGCCAATCTTCCTCTACTTTGTATATGGGATGCCACCACAGCACGGCTTGATGAATTGTGTGTAGCTCTGCACTCGGGGTCTGAACCTGTGAATCCCAGGTTGCCGCAGTGGAGCGTGTGAACTTAACCACTATGCCACCAGGCTGGCCCCAGAAATTTTTAAGTTTAATAAAGTCCAACTTATCAATTTTTGTTTTATGGATCATGTTTTTGGTTTTACATCTAAAAATTTATCACCAAATCCAGACTAGTATTTTCTCTTATGTTGTCTTCTAGACGTTTTATAGCTTTGCATTTTACATTTAGGTCTGTGGTATATTTTAAGTTAATTTTTGTGAAATATGTATGGTCTTTGTCGAGGTTCATTTTTTTACATGTGGATGTCCAGTCGTTCCAGCATCGTTTGTTGAAAAGAATATCCTTTCTCCGTTGATAAATTGTGTTGGATCTTCTAGACACTTTGTTTCTCCGTATCAATTTTACAATCAGATTTTCAAAATCTCCAATTATAACTTACTTGGAGTTTGATTGGGATTGTGTTAAATCTATAATTCAAGATGTGAAGATTTGAAATCTTAACAATATTGAGTCTTCCAATCCATAAATGTGAAATATCTCTGCATTTATTTAGATTTTTTATTTTTTTATCAGAATTTTGTAGTTTTCCTTATATGGATCCTGTACATTTTTTACTGTATTTTGTTTTGGGGGGTGCTATTGTAAATAATGTTTTTTTAAATCTCAAATTGCAAATGTGCATTGCTGGTATAAGGAAAAGCAATTGAATTTGTATATTAACCTTGTATCCTGTGACAGTGTATACTCACTTATTATTTCTAGGAGATTTTTTGTTGATTTTCTTCACAGATAATCATGTTATCTGCTAACAAAAACAGGGATTTTTTTTCTTCTTCCCAATCTATATAGCTTTTATTTCTTTGTGTTATTTTATTGCACTAGCTCCCGTATGATGTTAGATAGGAGTGGTAGAAGAGGTGTATTTGCATTTTTCATGAACTTAGGGGAAAAGCACCCAGATTCTTACAATTAAATATGATATTAGTTGTAGGATTTGTAGATTTTTTTGAAGTTGAGAATATTTCCCTTTATTCCTAGTTTGCTGAAAACTTTTGTGATGAATGGATGTTAGATTTTGTCAAATGCTTTTTTTGCATCAAATTGATATCATCATATGATTTTTCTTCTTTAGCCTGTTGATGTGGTAGATTGCAATGATTTTTTAATGTGAACCAGTCATGTATACCTGGAATAAATCCAAGTTGATTGTGGTGTATAATTCTTTTTATAGATTGTTAGATAAGATTTACTAAGATTTTATTGAAGATTTTTTGCATCTATGTTCATAGGAGATATTGATTTGTAATTTTCCTTTCTTGTTAAATATTTATCTAGTTCTGGTATTACGGTGTTGCTGGTCTCACAGAATGACTTAGAATTTGTTTCTTCTGATTTTCTGGAAAATATTGTGATGAATTGGTATTATTCATTTCTTAAAGAAGAATTCACTGAAAAATGTCCCCTCTTTCATTTCTGATACTAGTAATTGTGTCCTCTGTCTGTTTTTCTTACTTAGCTTGGCTAGAGCCTTATCAACTTTATATTTCATTCTCTTTTCTATTTGTATTTCAATTTGGGATGTTTCTATTGACCTATCTTAATGCTGACTGATTATTTATTTGGTCATTTCCAGTCTTCTGATGAGTCTATCAAAAGCATTCTTCATTTCTGTTAATGTTACTGTTTTTGATTTACAGTATTTCCTTTTGATTCTTGATTTTTCCATAGAGTTTCCAGCTATCTCTTTTCATTATCCATTCATTCTTGCATAGTGTCCACTTTTTTCATTAGAGCCCTTAACCTATTAATCGTAATAACTTTACATACTCTGTCTGATAATTCCAAAATGTGTCATATCTGAGTCTGGTTCATATGTTGCTTTAGCTCTTCAGCATGTGTTTTTTCTTGCCTTTTAGTATGCCTTGTCATTTTTGTTGAAAGCTCTACATGATTTATCGGGTAATAGAAACTGAGGGAAATAGGTCTTTAGTGTGAATTATGTTAATCTGGCTGGAATTTGGGCTGTATTTAATCTTTGCTGTAGGTGTGGGTGCCAGAGGCTTCAAAGCCTCTTGTTTTATTTTCTTTTCCTTCTACCATCTTCTGACTCCCTTGAGAACTGGTCCTTACATAAACCCTTTGTCTTTCAGTTCATTCAGTTGTTACACACTGTTATTCTACTGGAGCCTTGCTGGTGTGATGGTAAGGTGTGGAGGAGGGTGAGTGTTCTATAATCTTCTGATTAAATTTCATATTTTTAATGGACCTGTGTCCTTGGGCTGTGACCTTCACAAGTGTTTCTTAGCTGTGATTGTTTTTTCCTTTTAGATGAGACCAGAAGGCTAAAGGGGGATAGAGTCTGGGAAATGCCCTTCCCCCAGGTGGATAAGACTCTGGTAAAGTCTTTTCCTCTGAAGAGTAGGCTTTTGGTATGGAGAATGCTCTGGCCATATTTCACAGTTTTTACTTGTCCCTTCCGCCCTTCCCCTAGAGCCATGAGGGATCTTTTGGCTCTTCCTTTTGAAAGCCTAATGTGGTTCCTTTAGGTAAAACCCACGAAAGTGTGTGAGCAACCCCGAGACTGTCCCCCTGGAGTTCTCGCTCTCATTCTAGTCCGTAACCAGCCTGCAGAAATTCATCAAAATTACAATTCAGGTGTTCCTACCAGTTGATGTTTTCAGCTGCTTCTGATTTAGGTCAGCAGATCTAGCTGTGCCCTCTGTGTGTGCCTATTCCTCCAAATTTGGGGTAGCAGTTTGCACTGTGAACTCAGTTCTCTCATAAGTCCAAGAAAAGCTGTTGATTTTTAGTTTGTTCAGCTTTTTTCTAGTTGTTAGGATGGGAGTGATTACTTCCAAGCTCTTTACATATTTGAGCTAAAACTGGAAGTTAGTATATGTGTTTTTAGAAGAAAAGGGCATAATTTTTGCAGTTTTCTGTGCTATGAAGTGACATTTTAAACAGTCAAAATCAGGGGAAGGGTAAAAGGTTAGAAATAGTGATCCACCTGGCAAAGAAATTATGGAGTCTGCAGCAAGTCTCCTTGTATTATTTCAACAGAGATTCATAGCTACTGGCTTTTTCTTTCAATAGTTGTGTCTACACTGACTTTATATGTAGTCTAACTGCACTACTGAAAAAGTTTTTCAGTAAATATCATAAACCCAGAATTAGGTCAACAATAATCCTGAAATGTACTTTTTTTGTTAATTTTCTTGGTTTAAACAATAATGTACGTTTCTAAACTATCTACCTCTCAAAGATAAACAGCCTGCAATATGTTTTCTGTATAATCATTTTAATTTCATGACTTCAAGTGCCACAACACAGAATAAAGACTTTATTGCTGGAAGTGGTGTATCAACGAGCATAAAGGGAAACGAAAAAACCTGGCCTAGTTCTCCCTTGCCCTAAGCAGTCCCTGCTCCAATAACATCAGATCCTATAAAGGGACCCATAAGAATAAAAGGCTTGCACTTTCTTCATAGCCCATTGTGCAATAATGGGACCCTTCATTTTCACAGATGCAAAAGCAGTTTTGGATTTCTGTAGCAACGCTGTAACGATATTCCAGCTCTGAATGTGCAACTACAGTGCAATGTGAGTCTCTCCAGGACAGCAGTAGAGAGACACGTGCCTCAATGCAGATCTTCTCTAGCAATGGCAATGTGTGTGTGGGGGGGTCACGCTCTTCAAGAAAGAAGCTTATGCCTTAAAAACTGAGTAAAGCAACATATAAATAGATAAGTAGTCAAGGAGTTACTTAATGAATTTACACTTAATGTAAGAATTTGTGTTGGAGATACAAATTTATTTGTATGTTGAACCTGAAGACTGGTGTGGATCAAATCTGAAAAATATGTTCACATAGATTTTCAGTAAAGCGAGATTAAAATGTATTAAAACACTTATATAGTGTAAGAACAAATGGATTATGTGGGTACTTTTGTACATATGAATTTATTTAACACTTGGTAATTGAAGGTTCTGTTCCCACCCTGCTGGCTCGTGTTGCACAGGTGAGCCCAATATCAGGCTTAGCTGAGTGGGGTTTACTAGCTTAGATGGGCGGCTTTTTGAGCAATAGTGAAAAAGTCTGTATTATAGGAGAGGCTTATCAAGTTATCTCTTGAAATTAGTTTATTTGATCTATGAGCATCGGTCAAAATCAAAAGAAACATTATTTTAAATGGTAAAATGAGGAAAAAAGAGTTAAGGTTTTTTAGGATACATAATGAAAAGGTTAGAGCTTCTAAAAAGAGTCAAATTAATCTTGGTATGAAGGCTGAGGGGGCAGTTCTTAAAAAGTACTGATAGTTAAATCATACATGGAATAAAAATAGGAAGCAAAGATAATGTCAAAAATAATTATTTTTAACTTTCTAAATATGTGAAAGGATTCTAGAATGTAGGAGAGAATTTTGATGATTCAATACATGTTCTTGAGTATTTTAAACAGTGTGACATAAGTTGCAAAAGAGTCTTCCTTTCCTGTCTTGGGTTATTAACTGTAGATCCCCTTGACATATTTTTGTTGGAGAAATATATTTTAAATAAAGCTTTGCCTACATGCCATATCTTTTAGTCCATTTTTTTAATAGCATATTAAGCATAGCCTAAATTGTTACATCTTCCCGCCTCCATTTGTGTATCTTTGAGCCTGATCTTAGGAGGAGGGTAAACACAGTGTGCTGTAATGCAGCATATTTTACATAGAGCTTCTAAAATATAGACATGCTCAATAAAACTAACAGTGGCTTATTTAAATCAAAACAAAAAGTCAAAGAAATTTATTTTGTAAAATTCAAAGCTATTTCTCCAGTTTAGACAAGAGTATATTTTCTCATTTTCTTTTGGTGATGGGGGATCATGACTTCTTTTTTCACTCAATATTCATTTACTGCTTGGAAGGATAAATGGGGTTGGTATTGGGATGGGTGATGTTGAGGGGAAATGAGATGCTCTAAAGAGAATAATGAGGAATTCTACGAAACTTGGCCAAAGAAAAAGCTGTGATTCCACACAGATGGTCATTGTATATCTTATGCCTTTATTTTTCTACCGTGCATGAATGGACCACTCTGATTAATTCCACTTTACTTTATATGCTGTAACGTGGGTGGCTGAATCACAGAGAAATTGCCTACTGAAAGCACAAGAATAAAATTTTTATTTTGATTATTTTTTAGAACCTTAAAAGTAGATGAAAACAAAGATGATAGGTAACAAAACCAATGCTATTGATTGGTTCTAACCTCCTCCCAACCTTCCCGCACAGTGCAGGGTGCTTTGAGAGAGAAACTAGACTGGATTCTTTATACAATCTACAAAATGGACCTGTATAAATAGTCCTTCCAAAGTGACAAGAGGGAAAAATTACAAATTGATGATATCTAATCTTTTGAAGTCTTTAAAATCCCCAGGAGTTTATTTACTCAGAACAACAGAAAGGCTTGACATTACATATTTTTGTAAATTCTTTGATCCTCTATAAAATGAAATAGTTTATTTTTCTGCAGCTAAAATTATGACTTTGATTTAAGAAAATTTTATTTGAATTTTGATGATTTGTATTGATATCTTTCCTACGATATTAATTTCTAAGTCTAGGATTTGTTTATAGTTGTTTTTTGAACAATGATTTCAACAGCAGGCTTGTAATGACGTGTATAATCGCTCATCAATGGTTTTATTTCTAAGGCTATGATGATTGTTTTCTCTCTGAGTTGGGTCCTTTACTGATCATCAAGTATAAAGTATAGTTACTGGAACGTCAAAAAAAAATGTGTCAAGGGGTATGCTTTTTCCACTACGATGTCTAACATTATAGTGTCGAAATATTTTTCTCTAGCAGCTTGAATAATTTTAGCATTTTCATAGTTTTTGTGTTAGCAAACATTTATTGAGTCTCAGTTTTGTGCAATCATTTTTTCTAGAGCTTAGTGTTTTGATAAAGATGACTAAAACTTGTTTCTTGCCTACAAGGATTTTAGAATTTTGTGGGCAAAACTGAACTATAGTATTATTAGACAGTGAATATTATCAGCATTTGTGTGCATATTAAATTTCTAAATATGAACAGTAGCATAAGGGTAGTTTATGTATTTGTTATTCATATTTTATTTTGTCATTGTTTAGAAATTTTCTAATCCTCATAAAAGTTGCAAAAATTGTACTCTCTGAACATGTGTATATCTTGCCTAGATGCACCATACGTAAAATTTTGCCCATTTAGTTTGCTTTATTTCTTCTCTCTCTGTCTGCTCATCTGCCCCTTCTGAAGCATTTAAGAATAAGTTGGAAAAAGACAAAATAATTTACATAAATAATTCAGCATTTAGCTCCTAAAAACATGAAGATTCTCTTCATAACCACAATACAGTGATCACACTCGGGAAATTTAACATTGGTATAAAATTGTTATCTAATATTGAGTCCATATTCAAATATTCCCAATTATCTGAATGCTGTCCTTTTTAGCTACTTTTTTAAGAATTTGAGATCTAATCAGCAACCACACATTGCATTGCCTTGTCACCTCTCTTGAATCTCCTTCAGTACAGAAGGGTACATCAGCCTTCTATTTGCCTGGATGGCACTGATGTTTCTGTAGTGCTCAGGCTGGTTGTCTGATTGTCTCCTCATGATTAGATTCAGGTTAAACATTTTGAAAGAGAATATTTCTTAGGTGATATTGTTATCTTTTCGGTGTGTCCCACTAGGAGTATGATGTACTACTGAAATGCCGTACTGGGTGTGAAGTGCTTAGTGGAAGTAAATCCAGGAGCATTGGGAGGCGGGAGGGTAGGTAGACTGAGGAGTCATGTTTGATTCAGGAGACAGTATGACTCACATTATTGAGTTATTTGGACGTATGAATACTTGGATATAAGGGGTAGATTAATGGAAAAATAATATTTAAACCAATATTGAAATGGCTAAATAGTTGAAATCCACACAAACCAAAGTGACAGATGGACTGTAAACTCTAATCTTGTGAGTTGGACTTTAGTTTTTCTAACTAAACTCATTGTGATGGGCTGAACTCTGGACACCATTGACATCTTGATTCTGGTGTTTTGATAATTTCAGATACAGGAGTGAGTCAAGATATTGAAAGCAAACATACACTTCTTTTTCCTGCCCCTGACTGCTGGAAATTGTAGCTAATATTTACATATTTAATGGTTCAAACTCAGAACAAACTGGAAAAGAAAAAGCTGGAGGGTGGATGGGTGAGAGTTGTTCATGTATGTATTTGCTGAACAGAAATTACAAATAATTTTAGAATATGAAAGCCAACACTCTAGTATTTCCCACATTAAAAACGACAACAATATCAGTATGACCCCAAACAAAAACTAAAACTCTCTGACCCGACAACCCTCTCCACTTCGTCCTGATGTCTTTCACAGCACAACTTCTCAGAGAGGTTGTCCAGGGCTGCTGTCTTCACTTCATTGCTTCCCCTTCTCTCCTCACCCTACCCAGTCTTACCTATAGCATTTCTCTAAAACTATAGTGCTCAAGTTATCCACTGACCATCATCAAATGACCAGTGGTCACTTCCCGGTCTTCATTTTACCCAACTTCTCAGCAATTTTTGATAGTTGAATACTCTTTCCTTCTTGAAATAGATTTTTATCTTGACTGTTGTGATACCATATTTTACAAATTTCCTCTTTCTTCATTCACAACTCTTTCTTAGCCTCCGTTTTTGACACCTTCCTTTCTGCTATGGAGTCTGACTGCTTTCCTCACCACCACAGCTCTCATTCTACTCCAAGCCACTGTCATCTCAGCATTGGATTCTATGATAACCTCTTATGCCAAACATATCCTTTCACTCCCCTAATTAAATCCCTCAAAAGGCAACCCATCAAATGTAGGGTAAATCCAACCTCCATCAAGAGCTTATGCGGTCTAGCATCCTCCCATTGTACCACCTGATCACCAAGAGTATTAATCAGGGTACTCCAGAGAAGTAGAACAATGCAATATATATAGATACATATAAGAGGAGATTTATTCTAGGAATTGGCTCATGTGGTTATGGAGGCTGGGAAGTCCCACCATCTGCCATCTGCAAGCTGGAGAACTAGGAAGGCTGGTGATATGACTAAAAGTCTAGTCCAAAGACCTGAGAACCAGGGGAGCCAATGGTGTAAGTCTCGGAGTCTGAAGGCCCAAGAACTCCCATGTCCAAGGGTAGGAAAAGATGAACATCTCAGCTCAAGAAGGGAGCTCTTTGTTCTACTGTGGCCCTCAACAGATTTGATAATGTTCGCCCATGTTGGTGAGGGGATCTTCTTTACTGTCTACTGAATCAAGCACTAATCCCTTCCAGAAACATCCTCATAGACACACCCAGAAATAATGTTTTACCAGCTATGCAGGCATCCCTTAGTCCAGTCAAGTTAACATGTAAACCTTGCTCATGACACCAATGGCTTTTTTTGCTAACAACTCAAACCTAGTTTCTAAATCAGAGTCTTCGTATGGGCAATTCTTCTGCAGTAAGTCTTCTGCTCTGAGCTTCTCCAAGCCATCTTCTTCTTGTCCTCCAGGTCTTACCTTAACTATTATTTTGTCAGAAAGGCCTGCGCTGACTACTTAATCTAAAGTATGTTCCAGACTCTGTTCTAAATTCTTTACGTGCAACTCCTTATTTAATCCTCTCAGTAGCCCTTTAAACAGTTATTAACATTCTTGCCCCCATTTTACAGATAGGGAAAGTGAAGGTCAGAGCAGTTAAAGCAATTCTTCAAAGTGGTAAGACTAGCTGGCAATTGAATTGGATTCTCTGTGAAGCAGATTCCGGGACACTAACTCCTAACCTTTCTTAAACTGCCACTCGTAAGTGCTAGCACGTCACCTTTTCTAATTGTTGTTGTAGCATTTAGATGATCTGATATCTGTGTTTATTTATTGTTCACAGCTTATTATTTATTGAATATAATCTTCATGACATATTTTTAGTCTTCTTCAATATGCTACCCTGTCACCTAAAATAATTCCCGAAACAAGGAAGTTGCTGAGAAAGTGACTGATAAATGGATCCGCGAAACCCATTGACAAGAGGAAGCCCTAATTCACAGCATGAAGGAGACGGCTGCTGTGAAATTAGTTTCAGGTGCGCTGTTGGAAAACAAGGGAAGGAATCTTGGGAAACTTCTGGGCCTTTGGCTACAAAAAAGGAGCGTAAACGGAGTGCTCAGCTAGGCTGTCTCCTCCTTGCTTTTCAGCTTCATTTTTGGCACAAGCATAGGCCAGCCAAGGCGTTTTCTCCCATTGCAGTGACTGTGAGCTCTTGGGGTGGCCACGGGGTTAAGTCAGTTTAATCTGAAATGGAAAAAATGACTTTTAATAACTACACCTTTTATTTGTATAGCATTCTATATCTTAACATGTTTCTACATTCAATTTTATTTACTCCTCATAATAACTATGGAGGTAGACATTATTATCCTCATTTTATAGATACGAAATAGAGAATTAAACAAATTAAGTTACCTATTAAACTTGTTGGTATGTGGCATATCTGGGACTTGAACTTTAATCTTCTATTGTCAAGTCCTGTGTCTTTAGTTTTTAATTGTCATTTAGCTGTTCCTTTCATGATTAATTTCTTATTTACTGTTTTCACCTAGGATGCCTCTTCCTAATATCATTAGTGTAAGAATGTAGTTAGTTTTTAATTTGTTTTTCTATTTCATTAATTTTGCTTCTGTTCCTAATGAATTTTGGCTAACTTTTTGGATACAATGTCTTGTTAAATGGAATTGATCATATAATGGAATAAACACAGATAACTTATATTATTGAAGCATTATTTTGGGGAGTAAATTTGGAAGAATAACCCATTTCTTGAATAATGTACTGAGGCATAAAATGGGGTTATAAGAAAGTGAAAAATCAAATCTTTGTTTAAAAAGATAACATGATATAGTGGACTGCTAGGCAACACATTGTCCCAAAACATGCATATTTGGGGAATAAAATAATGAATGTGAAAAGTAGAATACTTTGAGGCCAGCCCCGTGGCTTAGCGGTTAAGTGCGTGCGCTCCGCTACTGGCGGCCCTGGTTCGGATCCCGGGCGCGCACCGACGCACCGATTCTCCGGCCATGCTGAGACCATGTCCCACATACAGCAACTAGAAGGATGTGCAACTATGACATACAACTATCTACGGGGGCTTTGGGGTGAAAAAGGGAAAAAAAAAAAAAAGGAGGAGGATTGGCAATAGATGTTAGCTCAGGGCCGGTCTTCCTCAGCAAAAAGAGGAGGATTGGCATGGATGTTAGTTCAGGGCTGATCTTCCTCACACACACACACAAGAAAATAGAATACTTTGAAGAGCAGGTATAAGATTATATCTTTTGATACAAAAGCTGTGATTAATAGAATTCTATTCAAAACTAAGGAATTAGACAAAGACTTTTAAAGTGGAGCCATACATATTAGAATTTTATGTTACAAAAGATTTGCTGATTTTCATTCTCCAGTTTAAATGAAAGATCCTCTTTGCTTGAACATGAGATTGCAGCAGCAAATGGAATCCACACATCTTTCTGCGTGTTATCCCCAAGGTGACCATGTCTATACTGTGTGTGTGCCACTGAATACCGTGTTAGAAGCACCACGGTAATATAGGTGTGGTAGTAAAGGGTGGACTTTTAATTCGGTCAAACCTGAATTAATTTGAAAACTACCGTGTCTTTCAAGTTCATTGATTCTGAACTAGTTTCTTAACCTCACTGAGCCTGTTTTCATTCATAAAATGGAGATTATAAGACCATTTCAAATGATTCCTTTGAGAATGAATTAAATAATGAAAGTAGCGTGTGCTGTGCTTGGAATAGTAAGTGTTCTATCAAAGAAAACCAAGTCATTTCTCCTTTCCCACCAACTGCAACGTGTCACCATAAACTAGGTGGACGTGCTTGTCAGGAAAGCATATACTTTAAGGGTTAAAATAGAGGTTTTCATATATTTACCTATCTATTTATCTATCTGTCTACCTATGTGTCACTCTATCAATATCATCTATCAATATAATTTCTTTTAATAATGGAAACTTCTTTCAAATAAAATTTTAATTGGAACACTAGCATGTAAAAGTGTGTAAATGCTCTGATTCACAACTGGTTTTCCCCAAAACAGCTCCACAGACCTGCGTGGCACCAAGGGGCACAGTTTGAAAATCACTGGGCTAAATAAGCTTTATGGGTCCTGCATCCATCCCAATAACAGCAAAGCTTTGCACTTTAGTTTCTCAGACTTCATCTGCTTGTAGACACAACCAACACCACATTATCAACAATGGCTCAAATTTTATTTGCTCGGTCATCCATGAAAGATCTTGATACCCTCTCCAAATGAATTTCTATAGATGTCCAGGAGTAAATCACATTTGATAATGATATGTGTATTTTTTGTGTGTATGAGGAAGATCAGCCCTGAGCTAACATCTGATACCAATCTTCCTCTTTTTACTGAGGAAGGTTGGCCCTGGGCTGACATCTGTGCCTGTCTTCCTCTACTTTATATGGGACGCCGCCACAGCATGGCTTGACAAGCACTTCCTACAAGAAAGATTAAAGTTAAGAAAAAAATTTGAAGGTTTGACAAATTCAAGTACGAAAAAATAATGACACGAATGGTAATTTATATATTAACTTTGAAACTAGTCAATATCAAAATGCCACTTAAACCGATTTCTTTCAGTTTATGAAATAATCATAAAAACATGACAGGAAAAGAGCACAGCAAAAATGTTGGCCAGTTTTTGCACAATATTGTCTTTGCACAATAAATTGATAAGAGATAAGGATACTCTTAGGAGGAATTTTCTACCTGTAATATGAAATGTCCACTTAGAGCTTCGGCCTGCTGGTTCGGATTAAAATGTAAAATGTCACATCTTACCTAAAGCACATGAACCTGCTTTCAACAGTCAAATGTTCATGCCATTTAGGAAGGTGGCTCAGATGGCTGATGGAAAATTACAAATGTTCTGTTCTGAAGTGATTCTTCCCACAGTTTACTGAACACAAAGCTTCAATGCACAAGTCTGGGAGTTTATAAAAGGGCCTGTGAATTAGAATAATTATTAGAGAAAAGTATCTAATGCTCTGTAGAATCTGCAGTCACACGTGTCATCTGTTCTCATGTGACCATGTATGAACAGATGATGATATGGTTGTTGGTTATGATAACAGTAGTTGATTTGGACAATGATGCATACATTCTTACAGAAGAAGGAAAGAAAATTTGGCTGCAAGTGTGACACTAATGAAACCACAGCAGTCATGGTTTTCTAATCCTGGTGATTTGATGGGAAAAAAAGTTACTAACAATCTCTTACACTGCCTTGGAACTTTCTTAGCATAATTGATCTCCTGTATAAGACTGGCTATCTGAAGAGCTGATGCAGAGCAGTTGCATCTAGTTATAGTCTCATCAGTTAGTATCAAAATTCACTTTTTTTTTTTTTGTGAGGAGATCAGCCCTGAGCTAACATCCGCCAATCCTCCTCCTTTTTTTTTTTTTTTTTGCTGAGGAAGACGGCCCTGGGCTAACATCGGTGCCCATCTTCCTCCACTTTATATGGGACGCCGCCACAGCATGGCCCACCAAGCAGTGCGTCGGTGCGCGCCCGTGATCCGAACCAGCGAACCCCGGGCCGCCGCAGCGGAGCGCGCGCACTTAACCGCTTGCGCCACCGGGCCGGCCCCAAAATTCACTTTTTTTTTTAAAGTCATTACTCCCCAAAAGCTATTCCAGGAGAGCTGGACATAACGGCTCATTTTCAATAGATTCAGGAGAAGAGGGGCTTCTTGAGACATCTTTTCTCATTAGATATTTTAGTCCATTGTGGTCTTTTTTTCCTCAGTTGATGGATATCGCAAAAGATCGAGTGAAAAGACTGACACAGAACAACTTTTAAAAATACCTTTTGTCCCTGAAAAGACATCCTCATGTGAAAACAAGATAGTGAGTGCCCAGAACAAAATGTGTTTAATTTAGGCTATGTCTTGATGAAGTAAGATCATCCAACCATACTATATTATGAAGGTGCGCCAATGACATGAGAATTTAAATATAGTTTCACTTTTTAAAAATGGATGAGTGGTTCTCCACAGGGGGTGATTTTGTGTTTTCAGGGCACATTTGCAAACATCTGTAGACATTTCTGATCGTTGCAACTTGTGGGTGCTACTGGAGTCTAGTGGTAAAAGCCAGAGATGCCGCTGAATACCTGACAATGCACAAGACAGCCCCCACAGCAAGAATTATGTAATCCAAAATGTCAACAGTACTACTGCTGGGAAATCCCAATTTAGAGCATACATTCTGTTCAACGCAAATTCACACCTTTGTTCTAGCATCTAAGCTTCTACATGCTAAAAGGGAATTATTATAGAGTATAGTCATAAAGTCTATGACCTTGGGCAAGTTATTTATCCTCTTTATCCCTAATCTGCAACTCACACCTTTGTTCTAACATCTGATAAGCTTCTACATGCTAAAAGGGAATTATTATATAGTTATAAAGTCTATGACCTTGGGCAAGTTATTTATCCTCTTTATCCCTAAACTGCAACATCTGAGGTAGTCAGATAATAATGACTACCTCGTAGAGGTATTGTGCTGATGAGAAAATAAATTTAAGTCAAATGCATAAGACTGCCTGTCACATCGGTAAATAAAAGTTGTTTTTATTGTTATTATTATTATTATATTAGAATAATAAATGTTGGTAAAAAGTGTAGGAAAATCTGTAGTAAATGTTTGCATCACACTTGAACTTGTTTCTCTCTGAAGGTTCAAAGTGAACCTCAGAAGTTGCAATGATGAGGAAGGACTGTCCACTTATTTCACATATTCAATGGTAAACGCCATTGGAGTTCACTTTTTAAAGACAGGAAAAGTGAAATTTTTCACTGATGAACAGAGGTATAATCATACACACAAAAAAGTTAAGATTGCTGCAAATCTTTTTGGAGCTAAGATCATAACAGAGAAATAAGTATATGGGTTTGGTTCAATAAGAATTTATTGAGTAACTTCTACATACAAGGCTGGATGCTCTGTGAAAAAGATGGAGGATTGTTCAGAAACTTCTCTAGTCACTGCTTGGGAGAGATCTGGCAAAGGCAGAGCTGTACTTGAAGAGCGCTCTGAGCATGCCCAGGGGTGGGGATGTTGAACTGTATGGCTGATCTCTGGAGAAATTTCTACCAGGCCTGGGTGTTGCTCTAACAAAACACAATGGTGGCATTGGGTTTGGATCCTGGCAATGAGCAGCAATGTGACTGTTATAGGAGTCTGGAAAAATGGTGACCCCTGTGCGGCAGAGCATTTGATAAAACTGTCTCCTGCGATCATGTAGAAAGCAGGTAATGTAGTTAATAAACTTGCGGTTTTAAGAGCAAAGATTGAGAAATGAGTGGTACTGGTTAGAGTGCCTTTGGTACAATTGATTGCATTTAAAAAGAATCTCAACAAAAACCTGTTGAATGAATGAATGGATTTCCATTATTTCTCTTTAGTTCTAATTCCTAATTTTTATTTGAATTTTTGTCTTTGCCTTCTAGCTAGTCTCTTAACTATTGACCTTATTTCTACTCTTAATTCCCTTTTCACTCCCTGAGAAAATAATCTGTCACTAATATATACTAATTATTGCCTTGCATCAAATGCTTCAAGATATATTATGTATAGCACTCCTTAGCAAGTCATACAGTAATTTGGCCTCGGCTTACCTTTCCTATTTTCTACTGTTTTGCCACATACAACCCACCCTTCAGATTGAATTCCTTTCGTTTCCATAGGTCCATGTCTATAAATGAAAAATTTCCACAACTTGAAATTGCCCCCTAGATTTTGCCTAGAACATAGTAGCCACATAATAAATACTTATAGACTTAAGAAATGATGAATTAATATATGGATATGAAGATCCATAGAGGAAAATATTGCACTCATTGAAAATATCAGTCAGATGCCGTGAAAAGTTATGATTTGAAACGGCTCCAATTTTAAAGTGTGTGTACCTCACCTGGGGATCTTGTTAAAGCACTGATGCTGATTCAGTAGATCTGGAGCAGGCACGCGGTGAGTTTCTAACCACGGGTTTTAGGTGATATCAAAGCTGCTATTCCGTAGATGATGCTTGGGTTAACAAAGTCTTAACCGTAGAATTTCTCATAAAAGTAGGAAGAGAATATAGATAAAGGAACAGCGTTAACAAAGTCACTGCGATAGGAACTTATTGGTTGCTTTTAGCCACAGTGAATTTTTTCTATTTTGTGGTCACTTAGGATTTCTAGAAGAGAAATTTAGGCAATAATGCTAACAAGATAAGTTAAGGCCATGTTATAGAAGATCTTGAAACTACAGTGAGAAAAGCGTACCTAGTAAAGCTGGCAGTGACAGACAATTACTTTTTTTTTTTTAAGTAATGGAAGTGGAGCTGTGATATTTATATGTGTATGTGTGTGTGCGTGAGAATTCACTTTGGTTAACTGCGTTGTGAAAAAAGAAGTCAGATGAAAAGAATTTTGACATGAGGTCAAAGGTAAGTCAGACGGCACCAGAGGTGGGAGTTGCTGAAATTTAATGTTGATGTTTAGTGTCACAAGAGTATCTTCAAGTCACTGCAGTGCAATTTGTGAAGCCAATGTAGTACTTATCCTCCCCATTCCTCTCACAAATTTGGGTTCAATGAAATACCAATTTTGTTTAAGTTTGGTTCAGAAAAATAGTTTATATTGGTTTTGTACCTGTTTCGTAGAGAAATAGGTAGATATAGTTCCTGCTTGACTAAGTTGGCTGAATTAGAAACAAACAAACAAACCAGCATAAACCCTAATTCAGTTAATGGCCTAGTAAATAGTTTTGCATTTGCTGTGGTTAGGGGTAACGAGCTCAAAAAATATATTGAGTTTATTTCAGCTTTTTATTTGCTTTTTGGTTGAATCATTGAATATAAGTGCTGGATGGAACATCCAGAATGAATACAGAAATATTCGAAGACACAGTGCTAAACTCCAAAATCTCTGGACTGAGACTAAAGAACATGTGGGAGCTTATCTGGTGGCTGTGCTTCAGTGGGGACATCCCAGTGACATCCATGGCAAATATGTGGATGCCCACCAGGAGAGTCTCACTGGAATTTGCCTAAACTGTGTAGATTGGAGAATGAAGGGAACCTGAGGGCTTGGCATCATATAACAATAATCCACACCCCCTATCTTGTACTGTTTATTTGCAAAACAAGTCAAAGAACTTTTTTTACGCAGCTAAAGCTAAACCTATCTATTTGATATTTCTCTGAAAACTTCTTCAATAGGAAAAACAGACTGTGGAAATCACTTTAACAAGATTGTTTATCATGTTACAGGAAGAAAAAGATTAGCAGATTTTATGTGTGTGTATGAACATTAGTTGGGTCTGATATTGAAAACAGAACCAGGATGCATATAGCTGCCTGCTACAGACTGAATGTTTGTGTCTACCTGAAATTCATATGCTGAAGCCTAATCTCCAATGTGATGGTATTTGGAGGTGAGGCCTTTGGGAGCTGGTTAGGTCTGAGGGTAGAGCTTCATGAATGAGATTAGTGCCTTATAAAAGAGACCCCAGAGACCTCGCTTGCTCTCTTTCCACTCTGTGAGGACACAGTGAGAAGACCGCAGTCTATGAACCAAGAAGTGGGCCCTCGTCACCAGACACTGGATCTGCTGGCACCTTGATCTTGGACTTCCCAGCCTCCAGACCTGTGAGAAATAAATTTATGTTATTTATAAGCCTCCCAGTCTATAGTAATGTGTTATAGAAACCTGGTCTGATTAATACATTAACCAATGAATCAAAACTAAGATAGGATTCACATATATAAATGAAACTCCTTTGCTTAGTTTCTAGACTTAAAGCATCCTGCACTAATGTTGTTGTCCTTAAAGATATTTTGAATACTCCCTACAATCTGCATAATACAGTGCTCACAAAATACCATTTAAGAAATGTTTGTGGAATTGCATGAAAACAAATTATCAATCATACCTACCTTTCTGGAAATTAAAACCCAAATGACTTTCCTCATCACTCTCTAGAAGGTCAATGTGAGAGGGAAAACAATATAGGCTTTAGAGATTCAGAGCCCAGCTTTCTATTTGCTATGTGTGTGACCTTGGGAAAATTACTTAAATTCTCTGCACCTGATTTCTTCACCTGTAAAATGGAAATAATAAAATTTTGTTGCAAATGTCAGTGTGAGAATTAGAGATAGAGTAATATAAAGTGCTAGCATCGTTCCTGATGCATAGAATCTATTCAATAAATGTTATCTGTTATTAAGATATTATCTTCACAACTTTACTTTTCAACATGACCAAGTCACCAATTCACATCCAGCAAGGCATTAAAAAGAAAAAACCATCTCAATCTTTCCTTTTTTTCCTTAGTTTGTTCAAAGACACCGAGAGCTAAGTTGGGGTGGAAAAGTTGAAAGCTATGAAGGGAAGAAGGGAAATAAACATTTGAATCAGGGAGTGTTGTGAGCTCTCAGGAGACAGACTTAATCCTAAAGATGATGGACAAAACAGCTTCCTTCTTGCTGCAGATGGGTAAAAGGTAGCCCTTCACATTTTAAATGCTTTTTAGTGGGAAAAACAAAACTAGAAGCAGTAAATATACCCCTTGAGGCATACCTCCAAGGTCACCATAATGATGTTTGAAAGTTTCTGCCTACTACTGAGAAATTTATATTGGGAAAAAGAAAGAGCATGACTCAGAGTTTCTTATAAACCTTCTTAAAGTACCAGGATCATCTCCCTCTATACACCCTTTTAAATTCTAAGAAGATAAAGCAAAATCACTCTTAATTAAATGTTTGATGCCTCTTCCAGCTGAGCTAATAGTTTTAGGTCAAATTTCTGATACGATAGCTCTATGTTATACTGCTGTGGGTTTTTTCCCACATAATCAAGGTGCATATTGATGAATGTTTATTTTATATGGTCTAGAGCATCATTTTGATTATTTATATGATTATATACTTGTAGAGTTTTCATGTCTTTGCCTGTATGACATATGTTAGCTCAGGCTAAGATTTATTCAACGCTGACTTCTTGGTCAGGAACACAACACCCAATTATAATCCTTTTATTTTATGACTTAGTTTCTAGGAACACATTGTGGCAAGAAGTATAAAATGGGATTTCCTGAAACATAAAAACAAAAAAAACATAAACAGACAAACAAACAAAAAATCTTTCAAGGAACAAATGGGATCCAACTTCTACCGAAAGTGACGATTTCATAAGTAATTACTGTATGAATTATACAAGAAGGTTGTTAAGAGGTAAATGTGTTAATTTAGGGTATTTTTTTGATGCTGTATCTTCATGTATGCTTATAATTTGATATGATTTGTGGTTTCATTTATGATATCACTCTGTTATTAAAACTGAATACTTGGAACTTCCAGGTTGGTGAACACATGGAAGCCCCATGCCCCTTCCTACACACCTTGCCCTATGCATCTCTTTCATCTGGTTGTTCAGCTATATTCTCTATCATATCCTTTAATAAACTGGTAAACATAAGAGTTTCCCTGACTTCTGTGAGCCACTCTAGAGAATTAATCAAACCCAAGGAGGGAGTCATGGGCATCTCTGATTTATAGCCCGTTGTTCAGAAGTACAGGTGACAACCTGGACTTGTAACTCACATCTGAAACCCAAGGAGGGTGTCGTTGGAACCCCGAATCTGGAGTAAGTTGGTCAGAAGCACAGGTAATAACCTAGGCTTGTGGCTGTCATCTGAAGTGTGGGGTGGCAGTCTTGTAGGACTGAACCTGTGGGATCTGGTGCTGTCTCCAGGTAGATAAGTGTCAGAATTGAGTTGAATTCTCAGACACCCTGCTGGTGTCCAGAGAATTACTTGGTGTGGTGTGGGAAATCTGTCCCTTCTCCCCCCCCCCCCCACATACACATTGGAATTGCTACCAGAACCAAAAGAGTTGGTGTCAGATAAGTGGGATTTGCTAGAATGGCCCCAGTTCATGGAAACATGTAGAAGAGGAAGGGTGAAAGGGCGGGGGATGAGGAACCTTTGATTCCACCTGGCCACTCATGGAATGGAGCAGGAGCTCCGTTACAAAAGGTCAAAGTTACCAATGGAATTTAGAGATGGATCCAACTCTGGGGTAGCTGGATGCATAAGAAAACGTGGGCTAATAAGAAAAAGAAAAGATATTCAATCTCTTGGTTATTTTTATCTAATAGCTAAACTAAAAGTAAAAGAGAGTGCTGGGTTGGAGAGCTGGACAAACTCAGATCTCAATGAGTGTCAGCTTAGGCCACTGGCCTCAAGGCAAGACACCTCTGGGAAAAATTATGCAGGGACATCAGAAAAGACCTCCAAGAACTCTGGTCACCAAGAAGGTAGTGAACATGGGGGAGGACAAAATGAAGAAACTATTGAAACCAGAAGGCATAGTGTTAAGGAGTTGTTTCATTTTGTGGATCGATTTCATCAGCTTCCTGAGGAACCTTTACTGAAATGGGTTGTGAGAGTAACTAATTTCGGGGCTGAGTCTTTGGTTTTGAATGCTGCAGAGCGGAAGAGCATGTTTGGGTTAATGCAGGACCCACAGCTCACTGTAGAACAATCACAGATGGCTGTATGTGATCCAGACACACAGGAGGTTATTCCTGAGGGAACGGCCAGCCTGGTGGACTGGATAAAAGCCACCATAAGGTCTGTTTACCCTGAGAAGGGGGACTGTCCATCTCCCTCTATAAATGCCAAGTGGAACACCCAGATAATGCAGCTGATGTGTTTCTTATGCAAGCCATGTAGGACTGGCTTTATGATGACCAGGATATTCACCCGCTGACTATGCCCATTACCCAGGTTATGGTAAATGCTGTGGTTAAGGGGACCCCTTTCACATGGGCACCCCATATAAACTTATTGTGGCAAAACTGAGAAACAGTTTGGGAAGGCTTATCGAATTTGCTGTCTCAGCTTCCCTACATGGGTCTTACAGATGCTAATAAAACATTAAATTAACTAACAAGAGAATGGGAAGAGGCCAAGGAGAGAGTCAAGGGACTCTTCTGAACAAGGTGGAAGTTTTTAAGTGGTTATTAGGAAGTAAGGTGAATAAAGCAGATGAATAAAGCAAATATTGATAGGAGTGAAAGGAAGAGGAAACAGAAAGGGGAGAGTCACAGGACTTGTCCAAGAAAGGTGTACATCTTTTTTTTTCTGTGTGTGAGGAAGATCAGCCCTGAGCTAACATCCATGCGAATCCTCCTCTTTTCGCTGAGGAAGACCGGCTCTGAGCTAACATCTATTGCCAATCCTCCTCCTTTTTTTCCCCCCAAAGCCCCAGTAGATAGTTATAGTTGCAGATCCTTCTAGTTGCTGTTTGTGGGGTGCAGCCTCAGCATGGCCCGAGAAGCAGTGCATCGGTGCGCGCCCGGGATCCGAACCCTGGCCGCCAGTAGCAGAGCACGGACGCTTAACTGCTAAGCCACGGGGTCGGCCCGGGTGGACATCTTTTGATGGTTATTAAGAAATGGGATGAATAAAATGGACGTTGACGGAGTTTAAACAAAGATTTTCATATAGCACTATGCAAAGTTAGGTGGCCCAAAGGGACCCCCAGTGGTCCCCAATATTAAAGGGCCGCAAACAAGTTGGCTCTATTTACCCAGTGTGGAGAAATTTTAAAAGCTGGAAAGCAAACATTACAATGAGAAACATTACTAGCAATCGCTTGGGCCAGTGGTTAGGCCGATTAATCAAGATAAAGATTGACAAAATATCCAGGGTCCCTTGGCATGACCCCTCACTGGGGACCCCAAAGCCTTTAGCACAAGAGTGGGTAAAATGGTCAGAGGGTGGACAACAGAAGTTTCCAGGGCTCTTTGATATGGATGTTCCACAAACTGTGGTACTAAATCTCGTTGGTGAAGCCCTGGCTCGGGCTACAATTAGACTGAGATTACGTAAAAATGTAATGGTCAATAGGTTTATGAAAGTTGGAATGTTCAAGCAGGTATTATATAAAGAAGTTACGTCTCCTTTACCTGGATGTTTTATAGGAATGAATATTATGTTTGGCTGGGTAACTCTTCCTCTCTATATGATTTTATTGTAAAACCATAACCTGTAGATGAAGTCCTAATAGAGGCCACATATAGGAATGCAAGAGCTGATGGAATTAAGGTACAACAAGTTCGTAGGAGAACTGGTATGTTTGAACAAGCATTCTGTGAAATGGTTGCATCTATTTTACTGATTGCATTATGGGGATGGAAATTGTATCTAACTGGGGAATATTTCCCCTACCTAATATTGTAAAAGAGAAGGCAATATTAGTTGGACATGCTAAATGGGAAGCAGTAAGATCGGCTGAGCCCACACAGTGTAGGAGAGAAGCTGGCGTTCTGGTAGGGATAAATTCTCTGTGTGATAGCTCTATATGGAGCGTAGACTGGGCCTTATGGCAAAAATCTGTGAGTGCCTTTCAACAATGACTAGTGGGACTTTGGATTAGAGAATTTCCATTTGAGGAGCATTTACTACCTTGCTTTTGGACATTAATTGAAACTATAACTAAACGACGCAAAATGATCTTGAAACCCGAGATAGCCACAGTGTTTAGGATATCACAATGTCAAAGAAATGTTGTAAGGGGATGGTGGTACCCAGAAGTGTTTCATAATAAAATGGAAACGGATTTATACAGGATCATGCTGCCTGGGGAATCCAAGGAGGAGATACTGACAAGCAGGGAGTCCCTTTCCCCTAGGACTGACTCTGGAACTGTGTGAGGAGTTGGTGGATTCTATCATTTGGACAGTGCCCTATCAACAGCTCTCGACAGACAAACAGCTGCTTGGTTTGCGGATAGCAGTTCCAAGGTGAATGGACAACCCCCTGTTTGGGAGGCCACCACTCGGAAGGAAGGAGATAAAAATAAATCAGCTTGGTGGGCTCAATTACATGCTGTTTTGCCAGCAGTGATGGAAGAGTTGAATAGTAGTAAAAGCCCCTACATTTGACTCTTTACTGACTCGTGGGCACTGGCAATGGTCTGACCATATGGTCAAGCAGGATAGCAATGGAAACCTGGCCTATTAAAGGGCTGCCTGTATGGGCCACAGCCCTATGGAAATTTGAGGGGTGCATTAAATTAGGCCATGTCAATGACCATCAGAACTCTCTTCCAGGTTTGGAAGGTGATTGGAATTGACAAGCAGATATCCCCACATGCTTGTTTGAGATGGCCACCTGGGCCCATGAAATGAGTGGATGTGAGGGCACTGCAGCAGTGCAGAGAGGGGATGAATCTAGATGTTTTCCTTCTGCACTTTCTGAGGCACAAAATGCCAATGATAACTATTCTATCTGCCAACAAGACAGCCAGAGACTGCAGATGGCTCTGTCAGATTCTCTGGTTGGGAGGCCCTGAACATAGCTGGCAAGTGAGACTAATGCTGGTAGCCTTGGGGAGCTTCAAATGGGTCTTAACAGGATAGACACGGACTCTAGACTGGGCTTTGCTTACCTAGTGGTAGATACACAAGCTCAGAACTTCATTTATGAAAGAACTGGAATAGAAGATATCACACAAATTTGGAGGGCTGAACGTCATTTCTTCAGACCAAAGTGCACACTTTACAGCCGATAATGTCCAACAGTGGGCAGAGAGATAACCTCCTCAGTACTAGTGTGATAAAGAAATGGAAAGCACAATTAAAACATTGGTTGCCTATAATGGGCGGGGGGAAGGCATGCTCACACTGAACATAAGGGGGGTTAAAGGAGTGTCCCCATTGGATAGATTTCTCTGTTTTTCTGGTGGATCTGGGGAAGAGGGGGTGGAGGAAGGATGTTGGTATTCTCTCTTGCTCACACCATCTCAGTTTCCTTTCCCCGCTACTTGATGCAGTGGTCATTAAACCAGGGCTGCAACTACAAGGGCTGGAAGCATAGATGATTCCTAAGCAAGAAATTGTAACTATGTTTTTAACTGTTATATCAGACAGAATTCCTAGTGGCCTGATTGGGCAGGATATAGCTTCACCCCATCTGGTAAAATTAGAATTAAGAGTAAATTCAGCTAAATTGCCTGATGGTATAGACAGCGCACTAGTTCTGCACCTGTGCAACCTTACCCTATGTGAACAGAAGTGGACTGGGGGGGAGGCACTTGCTAGGTTAGTATTGCTGACTGCTGTCTAGACCAGTACAGTGGCTGAACCTAATGTTCCTTCCAAAGGTGGAAAAGTTTGGGTATAAATGGAGAGAAGGAAAACTAGCAGCAGAGGGTAAGGGAATGAATAAATGGGTCACATAAGGAGGGAAATCCAATATTACATTAATCCCTCTAAAGAGGCTCAGACAAGAGACAGTTTTGTCTTAGTTCAATTATGTTAGATGCCTGAAAATGGCAAAGCCACGTATTACTGAGACCACTACTTCTGCTTTTGGAACATGATAAGATTGAAAGGAAGCCTGCAAACCTGAGTGGTCTTGCCCTGGGAGATATTTTCAGATGATATGATGGTGGATTGGACAGTTACTAATGACTGAATGAGATTTTAGTAATGTGCTGGTATCTTTTGACGTTTACAATTGTTTTGCTGTAAGGGATCTGTGTTCAAAGACCAGGGGTGGACTGCGATATTGTGATATAAGAAATATATATTTGGTCATTTATATGTATTTGGTCTTTGTCCACGGTTCCTGGCTCACAGCTCCCAAAACCCTGGGAATTTCAATTTCCTGATCCATGAAAGCCATGAAGGGGCCTTTTGTTGCGTGAGTAAGGTGAACCTTGGGCTGTGCCTGCGGATGGGAGCTGGTTGTCAGGAGAGCCGGCCCTCTCATTAGAGGGCTGGATCTTCCAGTCCCTCCCCCAGGCCTCCGGGGAAGGGAGAGGGATTGGAGATGGAGTTTAGATGCCAATGGCTGATGATGCCAATGGCTGATGATGGAGTTCAGATGCCAATGAAGCCTCCATAAAACCTAAAAGAACAGGGTTTGGAGAGCTTCCAGGCTGAGGAACACAGAGGTGCTGGGAGATCTGCGCACCCTCGGAGGGCATGGGAGCTCCGTGCCCTTCCCTTATACCTTGTCTTCCGCGTCTCTTTCATCTGGATGTTCACCCTATCCTTTAATAAACTGATAAATGTAAAAAAAAAACACACATGCACAAAACTGAATACTGATTCCTCCGTGTAGTCAAACTCTGAATCTCAATATTAATATGACGGAGTTGAAGTACTTTTATTTTAAATTTGTGATCATGCTTTTTTCTGATATATAAGTTAGAAGAAAAAAAATCTCCAAATATGGAAATCCTTAAACTGATAATTGTTGAAACATGTAAGCATTTGAAAAAATATAACAAAAATGGTGAAATCATTCCATTTATTTCATGGCTTTTTAAAGTAAATTCAAGATTAAACAGAATTAAGATATGTTTGGAAAATGTATTACTTTATTTGAGAATAGTTTAATTGAAGAAATGCTTGATTTGTAAATAGAAATGATTCAAGATCACTTGGAAAATATTTCAGACATTTGGAATCTGAAAAGAAGTAGTCATTTTTTTAGGATTTTTTAAAAAAATTCACATGATTTAAAACCACTGATTCATAAATTCTTTGGATAGTAGAATGCAAGTGAATTTAGACATCATATATTCAAACTCTGAATAATGTATTTTTATATTAATCACATCGAAAAATAATCATTGAGCCATTTTGGGAACACTTCCAGTGAGAGGGGGTTCTGAACCTCCATTTTTGGAAAGCTCTGTTGAAATGTTCTTCCTCAAATTGATTTGACATTAAATTCTATATCACTCATAACTGGTCATCGCATAGAAAACAGAATACCATAGGTATTGTGTATGTGAACTTCAAACATTTTTCACCTATGAAAAAAGCATTTTTACTTTGCTTTTTAAATTTCCCAAAATAAATCTAATTTGTTTTCCATTTGACAGGCTTTCACTGGCTCTAATGTGTCCACAAAGTCTTTTGTCCAGGATAAACTTACCTGGAAAGCATGATATGAATAGTTTGATAAAGAGATTTACATTTCTGGTAGTATAGTAGAGTAGATAGCATAAATAACCCTCTGAAAAAAACTAGAAAACACTCTTAAAAATTATCACTGAGCTGAGAAGAAAGTAAGTGATGCAGAGATCTAAAACACTGTGAAAGTGGGGATCTTGGAAGATAAATATATGAATGTCAAAGATCTCTTCTGATCCCAAGTTTTCTGCCCAACCCTATTGTTGATAAGCTTCAATTCTGAAACTGTGGAGGCTGTGGAATTATGATGGGGTAGGCTGGAGAGAAAATCTAAGAGAGTATATCATGAAAAGAAGACCCACAAGGGCCATTTGTCTGTGTATGGGCAAACAGAAAATCAATCTACCTATCCTCCCTTCTCATGTGACAGTATGGATGAACCTGGGCCGCGTTACGTTAAGTGAAATAGGTCGGACCGACAAAAACAAACACGGCATGGTATCCCATATGTGGAATCTTTAAAAAAAAAGGTTGAACAGGATGTAATCTGTGCAGAAATAGAAGTATAATGATGTACACCTGAAATTTATACAATGTTATAAACCAAAAAGTAACCATAATAAAAAGAAAAAGAAAAAAGTTGAACTGGTAGAAACAGAGAGTAGAGAAGTGGTTGCCAGGGGCTGGGGGTGGGGAAAATGGGAGAGATTGGTAAAAGGGTATAAACTTTTAGTTATAAGGTGAATAAGATCTGAGGATCTAATGTATAACATGGTGACTATACTTAATAACACTGTATATACAATTGCAATTTGCTAAGAGAGTGGAAGTTAAATGTTCTCACCAAAAAAAGAAAAGGTAAATATGTGAGGTGATGGATGTGTTAATTAACTCCATGGGGGGAACCTTTTCACAATATGCATGTATATCAAATCATGATGTTGTACACTTTAAATATCTTACAATTTTATTTACCAATTATACCTCAATAAAGCTGAAAGTAAATAAATAAGATTACAACTAATTTCAGTTTAAGTAACGCTTTGTCTCATGAACGTGATTTTCACATCTTTCTAAATGAAAATGACCATTTTGACTCTCGATCAGTAAATACGAACATCAGTAATATTAGGATTTTTCTCCACAAGGAATGGTGATAGATTTCTGATGATTCATCTATTCCTTTTAGCTAGAAAGCATGAAAAAATGGAATTCTTTTATAATGTATTGTGGTGCTTCAAATAAAATTGCCTTCAGTGGGGTTAAATCTTAGTCTACTTAGCCCCTACTCATAAACGTTTTGGTTTCTAAATACAATAAATGAAGAAGGTGTATTGGTTCTCTCAAAACCCATTCCAATCCTTTTTTCTGGAATGCAGAGGCTGGAGATATAACATTTACTATTCTCAGTTTCCTTGTGGCTAGAGTTCCAGATGTGATTTAGATTTGGCAAATCAGAGACACTCATATAATACTTTGGTTTGGATCTGAGTCATGAGGGAAGAAAGGATATGTTTGGCGCATCCAAGTTATTGGCATGGATCATGACAGTGAGCCTCTTTGGGACTGTGCCACTTTGGTATTAAAAGTCATTTTTGGAAGCCTAGCCAAGAGAGTATTTCTTCAGCACTCCCAGCAATTCTATGAGGTGTGTCTATAACCACTAGTATCCCTTTGCACTTTTCCAAGAGTGGAGCATCTTGTTCATAACTTCCTATATCCAGGGATACATCAAGAGGATACATCTGAATACTTAGAGAATCTACAAATTAAACAGAAAACTAAGTGCAGCAACACTTTTTTCAAGGACAAAATAAGTTGGTTTAATAATGGCCTAGACATTTTCATTTAATTACATAAACTGGATATACTTTATTTCATCAAATAAAGTTATTGTAATATAAATAACATATGGAAAGTGATTAGAGGAATGCTTTGCATTCTTATCTTACTTGAGCAAAGGAGGTGAAGTTTAGTTTTATTAACCTTGGTAATAATTATAACAAATAAAAACACCTAATGCATTATTGGACCTGGGACATTTCTCAGTGTGAAATGATTATTGTTTCCTTGTGAATGTGAATGGCTAGTACAATATAGTGATTTATGGTGCCTATTGTAACAACGCTATGTTACGAATACTCGAGAAACTTCAACTTTTAGTTACTGGCCTGCTTTTTTTTTTGTGTCTGCAAGTTTTGATAATTCATCCTGTTAGCTGAGCTACAATGACTATGTCAGGAAGAAAAGGAAAAATTAACGTTGATAGATGTTCATACCATTTATATTACACCTAAGATGTGTATGATCACTCTGCTAAGCCTAGCAAGTTTTCTTCCCTGTTTCTGGAGGAGTTGCATATGTGTATATGTTTATCTCCTTCCAGGCCATCCCAATGTCAATTGCCTGTTGTTACTTTCATGCAGAGAAGTGTATGCTCACGGTAGAAGTATTATCACTGTTGGACTGAAAGACCTGTTGGTCAGTGATGCAAAGGAATGATGCAGAGAAATAAGGGAAGTGTAGTTCAACAGAGTGCCGGCCTTTCCCCACGATCAGCATGCTCTTGTCTCTCACTGCAGTGTCCAAACAAATGTGCCCTGTCCAGATGTCTGTCCACATGTCTGTCCACATGTCTGTCCAGATGTCTGTCCAGATGTCTGAAGAAGTGTGCAGCTCAAAATTTCAAGTGCTGTATTTGTTTAGCATCCAAAAACATAGCTTATTTGATGAGTGTTTGTGTATTAGACTTATTTGAACAACTAGAATCTTGACATATATAAATAAAGACCTATTTTGTGAGTAAAAAGAGTGAGGAAATTTGTAACTGATATCCGTTTTTCCAGAAATGCCCTCACAAACCTATGTGGGTGTTCAGATGCGGGTCCATTCAGACAGAAAAGGAAAAAGAAAAGAAAATCACTTAACAACCTATTTTAGAAATAACAAAAGTGTAGGGTGGGAATGTGTCGCTAAAAGTGGGCCAAGTTCGGCAAGGGTTTTCATTTTATCTAAAATAGCTTCCTTAACATTTGAGTATTTCAAATGTGTCAGAGATTCTACCCCTTTCAAAGTTTCATATTTAATCAATGTCTAAAAGCCACAGGATGCTAAAGGAGAGCTCTACAAAGTGCATTTTTGATGACTTTAATTAAATCCTTGTTCCATGCTTTATATTGATGAATACTTATAAATTCTCTCTTTGTCAAGAAACACTGAACTCAGAAAAGCCCCTTATTTCCTGAAAATTTTTCTGTACCTTCTTTTCCCTTTGGACAGATGTTAGTAGGTGGTGTACGAAAGACTCTGAATAGACCTAGTTTAATATAGCTCCATATAAACTTTTGGAGTGAGGGGAGATAAAAGGTGTTTTGCTTCAAATGGTAAGGCTTTCCAGCAAGAGAACCAATAAATAAATTCACCTGTTTTTAAAAAGTATGTTTTAAGTAAAAATGAATTTATTTAGTTATATATTAAAATTAAATCAATAAATGATATCATACAATGAACTAGAGACACTGGTATCAATGAATAGGTTTTCTCTGGTTTATTAAAAATGGTGAATGACACTAAAAGTGGCAAAAGAACTATTTTTAGCAGTAGCTTTTGTTTCTTCTACACTCTGGCCAGGGGTGAATGTGCACCTTCTCAGCTGACGCTAACTCACTTCAGCTCGCTTTCCCGTTCCCTAGGCAATAGGATGGAGACCAGGAAGCCCGTTAGCTGCGAGCACCTCCGCAGGACCACAGAATGGCCACTGCTGTCATTGTTTTCATCACAGAAAGGCACAGGTAGAAAAGAAAGAAGAGAGAGAAGCAAAGATGTAAAATAAGAAGAGGTTGGTGAAAAGGATAGAGTGAAGGTAAGAAAAGATTTAATATTTGGGAATACCAATAACAATTGACTATAGGCCACTCCAGAGCCAAACTTAAACTTCTAAGAATTAGTTCTGCCAAATAATCACTATTTCTGAGCCCCTTGTAGACAGGTAGAAGAATGCTACACAGAGAAAAAGAAAAGAATGAAGGATGGCACTCGCCTTTCAGAAGGTTATATTTTAGTTAAAAATGTCATTCTAGCTCCTAAAAAAATAGCAGGTTTTTCATGACAATATCTATTCAAACTATGACAAATTTGGTTAGATTGCAGAATCCATTTGGAGGCTTTTTCAAGTGTATAGCTAACATTTTTGTGGATTTGAGCTGTTTTCCCCTGGAATCGGTTCTGATGGGGCATGCATCTAAGCACAGCATCATCTGTACAACATGATGCCTCTCCATTGATAGTGTCTTGGCCATTTTATTTCAGATCAAAATTAGAAACAAAATGGCAAAGCTGGTCATAATTTCCCCATATTTTGACCTCTGGTTAATTCTCATTCTCTTACTGGCTTTAAAAGGCTAATTTTGAGCATTTTTAGAGGGGAAGAAAGATACTGGCCTTCTGACATGAGTGTCATGAAGGAAGGAGGTGAATTGTAAACCATTTGGAATGGAGACATTAGGACTTCGTCAAAAGATTCTATATTTTATGTCTTGCCTTATACATCAGCAATATCAGTTCAGAATTCCATAGCGTGGCCATAATCTGTTGTTGCTCATTGGTTTGTTTGGGATTATTTGTGTAAAGGGAGTCTAAATGTGACAGTTATGGGACATCCTAGTTGTTATCAGCACATTTTGGCAGTCTCTTTGGTAATGTGCGTTCCAGCCCTAGCTCTGTTTATATTTTAAAGAACAATGGAAATAGGATGATTGCTCTTATCAGAAACAACAGAAGGACACAGAGAGCCGAGCTGCATATACAATGACATATTGTATTAGACATGTGTCATATTATTATAGCTGATTTAATTCAGCTGATCAGTAAACTAGGTCCTGTTCGTTTACTTTTTCTGCCTGTCATCTTCTTTTCACTCTGATAATCTCTCGGTATTTTTTTTGTTTGAGTCTTTTCCTTTCTTTGTTCTATAATACTCCCAGTCTATTTTTCCAAAGTGGAATAGCATACTCTGAATTTTTATCTACTCTAGATTTTTTTGTTTCTTAGGATCTCTATCCGTTATTGGGACCACATATATAGTCTTTTTAGAGAATTATAATTTCCCCACATTTTCTTAATAAGGCCTTTCTACATTCCTAGGAATTTTTCTCCCATGATAGAGATGATCTCCATACGCATTCATTTAAAGTGAGGCAATATAACAATTTTACCTTGAAATTCATTTACCTTCAGGATTTTCAAATTTGCCACCTGGGAACCTACAAATAGTTTTCCAGAGGACAAGTCAAAGGACTGGCAATAATTTTCTCCTTTGGCATAAAACTGAGTCCAAAAACTAATTATCATCAACCCAAGCCCCATAATTTCTCTCACTAAGCATTCCCTAGTAAACCTTAACAGTCCCTGGGGGAAGCATATGTTCACTGTAAAACATCTGTTGGACATCATTTTGTTGGCAGAGCTGTACCACAAAACCAGCTGAACTGTCTCTGTTTTTCGTGAGAGTGAATGGGTACATGAGGAATATAATACCTGTGCGGCCTCTCTGTCCAGGTAGTCTGCTCACAGTGATAGGCTGGTCCCCAACAGTCTCCTGAGTGTTGCTAATTTCTATAATTCCCTACGTCCAGTCTGCTCTATTCTCCCAGCTCTTCATAAATGTCCCTCCAAATTCTGAGGAGGTGGCAAAGAATTTCCTCCTAATTTGGTGACAGAATATTACTGTTCAGTTATACGATCTTTTCAGATCAGAGAGGCTGCCATTCTTATGCATAGTTTAGTCATCTTAGCATTAACCCATACCTGGAGAATTTGTATCTATGCCTGATGTAACACTTCATCTTATTTGGAGCTTGAACTAAACATAAATAGGACATTCCTTAAAACTGGTGGGAAAAGTAAGGTGAACTAGTGTTTATTGAGCAGCAATTTTGTATCATATATTTTTATGTATATTATTTCACGTAATTCCCAAAACCACATTGTGAGGTAAGCATTGCTATTCTTTGGTTTACACATTAGGAAACCAATATTGAGCAGTAAGTGGTGGGATCAAACTTAAAAGTCTCTGTCTATACAACTACAAAGCTCATGATCTTTTAATTAAAATTTGCTTTCTCTTTGTTATCAAAGAGGTAGCAGAAATTTGCCTCCAGCCTGAGTCTGAGAAGGAGAAAACTGGGTGGATATGCTTTTGTTCGGAAACAATTACCATCTCACTTCACCAGTTGGCAGATTACACTGGTCAGTAAGGCCTGTCATCCTAACACTGTCCTACATGTATCCACAGACGCCATCATCCTATTTTTTAACGCAGCCTTAGTCCAGCATCTTTTATGTTCCTAAGTAATGAGTCATCTATTTTCATGTCAGTTCTAAACAAGCATCAGGCAATTTTATCCCAGTTAGGTCACACAGATCACAGTGGGCAATCTACCTTGTGTTAAAATCACAATAAATAATATTTCTGGAACTTATTGAAACTATGATTTTAAAATTGGTCATAATTTCTATGCTATCTATGTAATTACAATTTCCATGTACTTTGAATACATATATGCTTGTAGAATCAGTTTAAAATAATCATCCATAAGATGAATAGGTATCCTTCTGATTTGACAAGGATTCAGATATCTTAGAAATTGTTTCAGGAGGGATTATCTTCAGCATTACAAACTACTGCTTATTATCGGGTGTCTGTGTGAATGCCAGGCACTGTCCTAAACAATAAACATCTTATCTCTAATCCTCACGAAACCCTGCACAGCAGATGTAAATAGCCTCATTTTCTAAATGTGGAAACTCGGGCTTAGACTGTTTAAATACGTTGTGTGAGGTCACAAAACCAGAAAGTGGCAGAATCAAAAATCAAACATAGCGTTTGCTGTGCAAGTGCACGCAGCAGCCATCCAAGTGGGTCTTCACAATCGGTTCCCTCCCTCGCTTGTCCAGGGCTGCAACGGGAGTCAGGACACGGGAGTCCGAGGCCCAGAGGCAGGAGGGACACACACGCTGTGTCCACATTTTCACCTGTAATGAAACGCAGGATACTTTTGATACTTATTTAGTGTCCAGTGTTTGTCTTTAACATGGTTGGTGGTAGTAAGCAATTCTCATCCACAAAATTTCATAAACCAAAACTCAAGTTTTCTAATTCCAAACTTCAGCCTTTTTCATTACACTATGCTGTCTCTATGAAATTTAATCTTTTTCTTTTCATTTCAGGGGACAAATTATCTATTTTTCTTATTAGGACATAATTCAATAATGCTGAAATACATAGACTTATATAACAAAAACTTATGTCCCCACCACTACGCTTATCAAATTTTAGCTTTTTATAGGTCATGTATTTTCTTTAAAAAATACCTCACACCTCCCCAGGAACTCCCAAGTCCCTTCTTCTTCCTCTCTCTCAACAAGTCCCCACTATTCTAAACTTCCAGTTTATCATTCCCCTCCACATTGATACACTGTTACAACACATAAGTGTCAATAAAACAATATTTAGTACTGTTTTGGCTCCATCTGAAAAACATATACACATTTTAACTGTTCAGTTATCTATGTCTGTGTAATAAATTACCCCCAAAACTTTGTGGAATAAAGCACAAAACAGCCTTTATTTTGCCATTTGGGCAGATCCCAGTGGGAATAGCTCATCCCAGCTACACTTAGCATCAGCTGGGACAGAGCAAAGGCTGGAATCATGTAAAGTTTTGCTCCTCACAGATGATGTTAGCTCTTGGCTGGGACTTTACCTGGGCCTTGTCAACCAAAACACATACATATAGCTCCTCTATGGGGCCTGGGTTTCCTCACAATATGATGGCTCAGTTTCAAAGGTGAGCATCCTGAGAGAGAGAGAGAGAGAGTGAGGGAGAGAGAGAGAGAGAGATGGAGAGAGAGAGAGAGAGCCAGCTAGGGGCTCTGATGCCTTTTCTAATGTACCTCAGAAGACCCACAGTGTCATCTCCATTACATTCTAGTATTCTGTTTATTAGAAGCAAGTCTCTACATTCAGCCCATATTCAAGGGGAGGGGAATTAAACGCCATCTTTTAATGGATGAGTGTTAAAGAATTTGTGGACATGTTTTGAAATTATTTATATACTGCTGTATATTCTACTGTGGCATTGCTTTTTTTGGTATAGCATTATGCTTTTAATTTATTCTTGCTGATTTCTTCTATGGTTATGTTATTCCATTTTGAGAATATCCTACAATACCAATATAAACATGTTTATTTTAATATCTGTACAGATAGATAAGTAAATATGAATAAGTGCATATAGCTGCATTAATATATTTCCTAGCTGTCTGCTGAAAGGGCCTAGAAGCAATGTCACCTCAATAACAACGAGCACACCCAGTGCCCAGCTATTGGTATCTGAATAACATTCTCCAGTCTGGGGAACCAGAGTTCCTTTGGAGAAATATCTAATTTTAGGGCAAGGGCAGGGAGAATGCAAGCCAAACTTGGGACATCTTCTATTCCAGAAAGTAAGGAAGTACTTGAAAACAAAAGGCTGGGGGCATGTCTGAGAGACAGGAGGCAATCTGAAAGAGCTCCCAATGGCCAAAGCAGCAACAATTTGAGCAGGAAAACAAATGATCCTGTATTGCATTATAACCTAAAGTAATAATAAATATAAATATGCCCCTACTGATAAAAATAAATGACTAAGTAATAGTCATTTATTAATAATAAATGACAAATGAAGGAAAAGAGACAAGTCTTCCTTTCAGAAGAATTCTAAATAATATATATAGATACCACCTCCTCCAGGTGGGGAAGCCCAACCCCACGCCCCCTCTATTTGAAAGTAGGCTGGACGAGTGACTTGCTTGCAAAGAATACAGTTTGAAAAGGTAAAGTAACTTATAGAATAGAAACCTGGCAGACAATGCCTTAGCCAAGGAATAAAAACTAACATCGACAGTGAAAGGTCACACTACATCACACACCCCTTGAGGTCATGTAATAAGAAGAGCAGTTCACTACTATGATTTTCTTCCATAAATTCCATAAGCCCAGTCTCATTACGAGAAAGACTCAAATTGAGGACATTCTACAAAATATGTTATCAGAACTCTTCCAAACTGTTAAGGTCATGAAAGACAAGAATAAAACAGAACACTAAGAAACTCCCAAATCAGAAGAGACTGTGGAGACATGATGACTAGATGCAGTGAGGTATCCTGGATTCAATCCTGTAAGTACCACAATAAAAAAGACAATGGCGGAAAAATCCAGATAAAGTCTTCCTTTTGCACCAATATTAATTTCTACCGTGGTCATGTATGATTTTATCATTGTGGCAAGCTTGGTGAAGGGCATAAAGAAACTCCTTGGACTATCTTTGCAACTTCTCTATAAATCTAAAATTATTCCAAAATAAGTTTAAAATTTCAAAAAAAGGAATATACCACGATTGTTTTTCTTACCTTTTTAAATTTTTGCCCTTCTCTACAATAGTAATCCAAAAACCAAAACCTAGATTCAGCTTCCTTTGCAGCTGGGGGTTGTCAGCTATGGAAATAAAATGCAAAGAGAACTTTTATAGTGCCACTTCTCTTTCCTGTTTCATTTGCTTAGAATTTAGTCAGTTACTCAAGGCACCTTTAAGTTCACAAGGAAGAAAGCTATATGCTAAGGATGGTGGAAAAGGAAAGTAAAATGGTATTGCTGAATTTCAGTATTCCCCTGGACTGTCGAACGTGTTCTTGTTGTAGCAGATAAACTCGCATATTTATTCTCCTGACAGGTTTTCTGATTACATGATGGATGTTTTAACGTTATAGCATCTGTCATATATTCATCCTGTGTGGGTCTCTGTGGACGTGTGTGAGTAGAACTGATGTGTGATAGGGCGTGCACTCTCCTACCTTTACTAAAGAACACCACGGGCTGGACTCGTGGCGGCATAGCGGTTAAGCGCATGTGCTCCGCTGCTGGCGCGCCCGGGATCCCCCCGGGCGCGCACCGACACACTGCTTTGTCAAGCCATGCTGTGGCGACATCCCATATAAAGTGGAGGAAGATCTGCATGGATGTTAGCCCAGGGCCAGTCTTCCTCCACAAAAAGAGGAGGATTGGCATGGATGTTAGCTCAGGGCTGATGTTCCTTACACACACAAAAAAGAATGCCAAATTGCCCTACTTAATTGTATATATTTATTTTATCACAATGAACATAAAAGTTATGATTTTCTCACATCTTCATTAGGACTTCAAAATTGTCAATATTTTTCTTTATGTATTTAATTATTTTACTTTTTTAAGGTGGCCTTTCTTAATCCAAATTGATAAATACATTTTAGACTCTGTATTTTCTTTTAATACAAGCATAGTCTATTTAATGTTTAAATACCAGGAGTATTTTTGTTATTTATTTTAGAACAACTCTTATAACTCAAAATGATAAACTTACCTATATTTTATTTTCTAATTTTTAGACATGTGGGAATTTATGTCATCTGAGATTTATTATTGTGAAGAGTTTGAAGATGTGGTTTAATTTTAAAATTTTCCCTAAATAGACAGCCTGTGGACTTAATGCCATTTATTGAATAATCAACCTTTCCTACTGGCTTGAAATGCCCTACATAACACTTACTTAATTCTCATTTGCACACATTTTGTTTTAACCCTCTGTTTGGTTTAATCGATTGATTGGTTTATTAGTACCCTGATATCATATTCTTTAAACTACCACAACTTATAAATAATAATAATTATAATTAATATTAATTGAATACTTACAATGTGCCAAACACTCTTTTAAATTATTTACATACTTTTTCTCAATTAAGCCTTGTAACAAAATTATAAGGTAGGAACTATTGATGTCCATGTTTTATAAATGATTAAATTTAATTATAAAAGCATTGAGTAAAATTACTAAGTTTACATATGCAGGAGACAATTTTTGATTTCTTAAGTGTTTCTTACAACTTCATTTTAAAATAAAATATATTTTCTTTTTATTTTAAAAGTGTTGCAAATGGGAATGTATGGTTATATAATATGCTCAGATGATCCTGAAACTGGAGTTTCTGAAACCTTAAAAATAGCTATTGATTGGTATTTGTTACTACTTATTTCAGATTTCAAAACATGCTGCAAAGCTACACTACTTAAGACACTGTGGAACTGTTATGAGGATACAAAAATAGAACTGAAGAAAAAGGTTCAGAACTAGACCCATGGCCATCTGCTTTCCAGTGTGAGTGTCATTGCAGCAGTCTTTCCATAAGTGGTATTGGCTTCACTAAGTTTCTCTATGGGAAAAAGTCATCTTTGACTCCTGCCACTCATTCTAACCAAAAAAATAATTTGAGATGGATCGTAAGCCTAAATGTGAAAGGTAAAATAATAAAGCTTCTAAAAGAAAGCAGAGAGGAATACCTTTCTTATTTTAGGGTAGGAAATGGTTTCTTCAACATGAAACAAAAAGCATCAAATATAAAAGAAAATAATGAATAAATTAGACTTTACTAAAATAAAAGCATCTATTTATCACAAGACACCATTAAAAGAATAAAAAAGGTAAACGGTAGACTGGGAAAGCATATTCAAAAAAATACATCCAACAAAAGACTTCTATTGGAAATATAAAAATTGCTCCTTCAAATCAATAAAAAGAAAGCAAAAAGCACAATTAAAAGAAAACAGGCAGGGGCTTGCCCTGTGGCGTCGTGGTGAAGTTGGTGCACTCAGCTTCAGCAGCCCCGAGTTTGCTGGTTTGGATCGTGGGTGCGGACCTGTGCACCGTTTATCAAGCCATGCTGTGGCGGCGTCCCATATAAAGTGGAGGAGGATGGGCACGGATGTTAGCCCAGGGCCAATTTTTCTCAGCAAAAAAAGGAGGCTTGGCAACAAATGTTAGCTCGGGGCTGATCTTCCTCGCACACACACACAAAAAAACAAAAAAACAGACAGAGATTTAAGTCTGTGATAAAGGAGATATTGAAATGGCCAATAAGCATATGAAAATGTGTGCAACCATATTATTTATCAAGGAAATGCAAATTAAAGCCATAATGAGATCCCAATTACTGTCCATTAAGATTGGCAAAAAAAAAAAAAAAAAAAGACTTAATTCCAGGTTTTGGTGAGGATATGGATCAGATAAACTGGAAGAAAAAATAAACATTGCTCATGGGCACACAATGTGAACAACTTTGGAAATCTGCTCAGCAGTGCCTACAAAGTTACACTTATTTCTATACCAGGACCTAGTAATCTTATTCCTCGGTATACACCCAGTACTCAACATATGAGAGCCTATGTTTAATGAAAAACTTAATAATATGCGTAGATGCTTTATTTATAATACAAAAAAACTGAAGACAAACCAAATGTCCACCCAAAGGAGAATGTGTTATTGTGAATTGTGTTATTGTGTTAAATTCACATAGTGGAATATAACTCAGCCATGAAAGTGAAGATATTACTGACACATTCAACAAGGACTAACCTCAAAGACACTATGTTGAGAAAAAGGGGCCAGAAACACTTCTGTTTCTTTAGCATATACTATATGATTCTACTTATATGAAATTCAAGGAGAGGCAAAAAAAATGGCTAGTTATACATGATTTGACCAGAGGAAAACTCTCTCTCCATATATAATTGTCTTATGCAATTGTAGGGTCTAGCTAGGCAAGTTCAAAGCATACAGGACATGCAGTCATAGGGAAGATCATGAGCAAGCTGGAACCCCATGGCAGGGTCTGGAGCTTGTCTACAGGAGGGAGTTTCTCTCTCCTTCCAGGGAAGATTTAAACTCTTTTAAAGGGCCTCTAGCTGATTAAGTCAGAATGACCCAGGGTAATTTCCCTAATATAAAGTCAATTGCTTAGGGACTTTAATTATATCTGAAAAATCCCTTCACAGAAGCACTTAGATTAGCATTTAACTGAATAACTGAGAGGAGTTGTGTATATGCTACAAAATGGCTGAAGTTTTCCTTCCATCCTCTGACTCTCACTTAAGAATGTCTCTTGTATTCCACCTTATCTGGAAATATACTAAAAACTGAATTTTGGGGAAGGTAGTTTAGCCTAGCCAAGTGACACTCCACAAAGCTATCACACTCTTTGGTGGTGATAGAAGTCGTATAATTATCTCCTTGTGGGTAGGGGATTAGCTACTGACCAGGAGTGGCAGGAGTGCTTTTGGAGTACTAGAAATATTTTATAGCTTGATCTGGTTGATGGTTATGCAGGTATATATAGAGGTAAAAATTTAGCAGACTGTACGCTTAAGATTAGTAAATTTTATGTCTTTTATTGTATGCTTATTATAGCTCAATTTAGGAAAAAAATGAGAAAAAAATCATAGGCATAAACTAGACAAAGGAATTGTGTATGCCAGATGAAGAAGGGAAATATATCTCTTGTAGTGAACATCTTGTGAAATGGCTTGAAAGTAAGAGAGGTTTCTCTTCTTCTTTTTTTTTTAGTGAGGAAGGTCAGCCCTGAGCCAACATCCGATGCCAATCCTCCTCTTTTTGCCGAGGAAGATTGGCCCTGGGCTAACATCGGTGCCCATCTTCCTCTACTTATATGGGATGCCACCACAGCATGGCTTGACAAGTGGTGCATCGGTGTGTGCCTGGGATCTGAACCTGCAAACCCCAGGCTGCCAAAGTGAAGCGTGTGCACTCAACTGCTATGCTAAGGGCCTCCCCCCTTATTCCTGGGTTTTTTTTTTTTTGGTGTGGAAGATTGGCCCTGAGCTAACATCTGTTGCCAATCTTCCTCTTTTTGCTTGAGGAAGATTTGCCCTGAGCTAACATCTGTGCCAATCTTCCTCTACTTTGTATATAGGACACCACCACAGCATGGCTTGATGAGTGGTGTGCAGCTCCATCCTCAGGATCTGAACCTGGGAACCTCAGGCCCCCGAAGTAGGGCACGTGAACTTAAACACTAAGCTATCGGGCTGGCCTTGAGGTTTCTCTTTTTTATTAAGGGCTTCAGTGTAATGAGCACAGATTTGGGAGCAAGTGAAGGACAGAACACCAAGTAGGATACGGCTCCTGGATAAGTGAGAAGAGCTCAGAATTTGAAAAGGCTTTGTAATCCATGTTAAAGAGTTTGGACTTTCTCCTAAGGAAAATAGAAGGATATCAAAGTATTTTAACTATGGTCATTACATAATTAGACGGATTTTTATAAGCTCCCTCTGATCACTCTGTGGAGAATTAGTTGGTAAGGGGCAAGAATGGAGGGAGAGACTGAGGCTTCACAAATCTACAGCACTGTGAGAATCAGGATGTCACCTAACCTGTCGGTGCCTCTGTTTTCTCATCCCTAAGAATACATGTTATCAAGTCTGCTTACTTATCTCATAGGATTGCTCCAAGGATTAGTGGGCATGGCTGTTTACCCACTGTATTTTACAAATATTTATTGAATGAATGAATGATTTGCCCAAGAGATGCCTCAACTGTTAGTGAAGTTGTAATGGAGCACCGGCTGATCTCCCTGTGTCAGAAACTGTCCGTTTCCCAAGTATTTTCTCTCCTTTTTTCCAAAATGGTAACATCTTTAGCCAGGCATATGTATGCCTAAAAAAAGATCACATCACCCACGCCACAAAGGTAGGTGTTTCCATGTGACTAGATTCTGTCCAAATGGGTGCAAGCATATGTGATCTGTAGCAGCTTCCAGGAACTTCCTTAAGAGACATCTAGAGCAAACTCTTCACATGATCTTCTCTATCTCTTCTCTGTTGTGTTTTCTGGAATGCACAGGCTGCTTTGGATCATGAAGACAAAGCCACACACTAGTGATGATGGAGAGGTGAGCTGGAAGTATCTGGAGTGCCTAAACCACTTTTCTACTGCTGAACCAAAACTATATGACATTTATGCATGTTAGAAATAAATTTCTCTCTTCTTTAAGCTTCTTTTATTCTGGGTTTTTATGTTGCTAGCTGCTAAAAATAATGCTAAGAAGTAAAGAATTTGGTACTTGCAATGAGATGCTTAGGTTAGTGAAATCTGAACCTTATTTTTTGTTTGTTTATTGTGGTAACATTGGTTTATAACACTGTGTAAATTTCAGGTGTACATCATTATACTTCTTTTTCTGCGTGGATTACATCATGTTCTCATGTTCACCACCCAAATATTAATTACAGTCCATCACCACACACACGTGCCTAATTATCCCTTTCGCCCTCCTCCCTCCCCTTCCCCTCTGGTAACCACCAATCCAATCTCTGACTCTATGTGTTTATTTGTTGTTGGTATATATACACAATGGAATACTACTCAGCCACAAGAAATGATGAAATCCAGCCATTTGTGACAACATGGATGGACATCGAGGGTATTATGCAAAGTGAAATATGTCAGAGGGAAAAGGTCAAATACCGTGTGATCTCCGTCATTAAGTAGTAGATAAATCTGAACATTTTTCACTGGCTTAATGGAATTATTCACATGGAAACAGCTCAGATACTGCAAGCTTGAAAAGCAACCTCATTTTTTAAAATTTTTGCAGTACATTTTGTGATACTATCTCCTGAATTTTCTTGGAAGTCTGTTGGCTGACAAAACTACAGTTTAAGGGAGCTAATAGGAAAAATATTAAATTTTGGTATGCTTTGGCTACTTTTGTCACTTTCCCAAAATTCTTAAAAAGTGTGATGAACATGAGTATGCAAGTTGAAATCAAAGGAAACATAGTTCTGCAGAAGATAGCATACTTTGCCTGTGGCCTGCAATACAGCATCGTAAAAATTTTGGTAACTTGGAGACTTTCCGATTTGAAAATACCTCCAAATGAAACCCTTAGCAAAAGAGAAGTCAAATGCCTTGTCATATGAGGGTCAATAGCCAACTAATAGAGATGAGACCAAAGGTGTCATTTTCACACTGAGGATCATTGTTATAGATGGCTTTGACTTAACCATTGTCATGTCGAAAAAGTTGAATGAGCAAAACACAGAGGATAGTAGAAAGGATCAAAGTCTTTAAACTTAAAGGCTATGTCTAGATTAGGTTTGTGGCTGTGGTTACTTATACACAAAATTAAGCAGAAGCTGACTAAGATTCTGAGAGAATCATATTGCCAAAGAAATCAACAGAGTCTGCGGTTATAAAACTAAGCAACTCACAGGTCCTGAAGGCTGCACCAGCAAGAAGTAGGCTATGAAAGTGTGAAGCCCCAACAAAGTCTCCAATGACAACCATCAGTGTGGTCAAGGAGGACAACGGCCAATATATTTCCTCCTAAGATCAGAATCAGGTGCTACCAGATGGGAAAAAAAAACAAAAAAGTTACTCAACTAGCAGAGAATGGAGTCTCCATGATTCCCACCCAGGGGAATTACATAATTTCAATGGACTGGTGACTGCTGTTTCTCTTTATCCTCTTTCCTAAATGCGAGTTTTTATCGATGTTATCCTGTTTCCACTCTGCCATTCTATCCTAGGATAGGGAGAGGCAACTTGTCTTTTAATTTACAAGTTAATGTACCATAAGGAGCTACAATACCCTGACACGATAGAGAGAACAACATGTCCCCCAGAGCTCCTCAACTTTGAACTATACGCACTAAACTGGATGGGACATTGGGATGGCTTTCCCTGAGGAGAGAATGAGTGTGTTGTGTAAGTGGGAAGAAACATGTGAACACCGGTTGAGGTGCCCAAAATGTTGGATGTGACGGAACTGTCTGACCAAAAGTATGTAAAAACATATGTCCTATGACAGCTTCTAGAAACTTCCCTTTAGAGACAGCAAACACAAGGCAGTTGCCTTTATTACTGTTCCCTTTCTCCATTTTGCTACCTGGAATGGGAATGGGAATGCCGTTGGACCATGAAGAAAATGGTCACCCCCTAGAAATAGGGAATGGTGACCTGGAAGAAACCTGGACTGTGAAGGCATTTTAGAGCAGAATTGCCATTTGTTTTGGACTCCAAATTTCCAACTTTTATGTGAGAAAGAAATTAACATTTTTTTAGCCAGTTATTTTGGACTTTTCCAAATATGTAGCCAAACCTAATGACCAAGACAGCCGAAAGTTATCCTCAGCTTGACTAAACTTCAGACAGGTGTCTTTCTGTTCTTAGAGCATTCCTCTTTTAAAACGTAAATCTGCTCCAGCCTTTTACTGGTTCCACAACCAAGGGATGTCTTTCTCAAGGACCTGGGAGCTGTTGAAACATAATCAAGAAAGATCACAACCCTATCTGCCAGGTTCTGTGGGAGTGTAGGAGCAGAACTTTGATAAGCACTAACTAGCAAACACAGAGGACTTAATCACGTTGACCAGCCTCCTCCTGGTGTCCTGTAGGACTTCTCCACTGGCTCGCCCCAGTGCTTCGAGACTCTTCCACTTTTTGTCTCAGTGGAGTTGAATTCAATCTCTCTCCCCCATTGCAATTGTCTTGAAAAAGTTTTCCTTGCCTATTCAACTCTGTCCAGTGCAATTTTTCTTTGACACTAGTCCTAATTAATATATCCTCTTTGTAGAGAAAGACTCCTTTCACAACATGTCAAGCCATCTATTCATTATGCCTGAATTAGCATACCCAATGAGAGATTTTATCATCCTGGAGGGAAAGAAAAAAGCAGAATAAAAGTTTCAGAGTGGAAAAACATTTTTGGAAGAAATAATAAGGTAAAAAGACAAGAGGCAAAACAATAATGGAAGAACAGGGAGAAGTAAAAGAAAAGGAAAAAAAATAACATTACAACGGTACAGTAACAAAAAAAAAGTTCATTATTTAATTCCTTCACCCAGACTTTGTCTCCGGGTGTTGGCTGCAAATGGAAAATTAGTGAATTTATTCCTGGTTTTCAGATAATCAGAATATATCATATTATTCACAGAATATTAAAGCATTATACCCCTACAGCTATGTGTTGAAGTTAAACACAAATATTACAAGAGATTAGTGGCATGAATACATTTCTAGTAAAAAGAACAATAAAATAAATATGGATATAGCTTAAAACCACTGTCTCCCTCAAACTTGTATCAGTGTATGCTATTTATGACAGTTGTTTTTATAACCATTACTATAATGCTACTTAATTATGATTGTTATTATGTAAATTTTATGTAAATTGTAGTGATTATTATGGAAATTGAAGGTAAATCTCATTTGTATTCCATTAGTAATGCTTTGGATGAAGATGTAGGTTAATCATGAGACAGTTACTTGAGATTAGATTTAAAGAATGGAAGAGGAGAGTTTCTAGTGAGATTTTTAAAAGCATGTGTACAAATAATAGTAAATGCATAGACTTCAGTCATTTAATTTCATGTTTTGGTGAAATAATGGATTGATCATTCTGTATATCCATAAGCTTCCTGTGGCTGGAACTTAACCTATGAGAGTCTAGAATTTCTAATTTAGGCAACAGAAATTCTAATGCCTTATTTTATCTCTTATGGGGTTATAGCTTCTCAATATGCCATGAATTTTGACTTCGATTTTTAAAATACTAAAATGAATATAGATAAAGAGATAATCACTTAGCCAATCAAATATAAACCATTTTATACTTTCTTTTAACAAGATTCTACTGTTTAAAATTTTTCCACAGTAAAATTTTATTTGCATAATCAAAACTATAACATCATATGGTAGGACAGATGGCTAGTAATAGTATCTTATTTGTATATACCATAACAGTTTACAAAGCACTTTCACTTACATAATTTCAATTAAATTCAATGAAATGATTAATGGTGATTTTTGTTTTCAGTATGTAGTCTTTTCAGTATTAAAGCAGGAAAGGGAACAAATTCAATGTTCACTCTAATTTTTAATAATTTTTTATTTTTACAAATGTGAGCTACAATAATTTCATTTTAACATTAAACTTAAGGAAAATGTCAACTTAGGAGCTGGCCCAGTGGCATAGTGGTTAAGTTTGCGCACTCTGCTTCAGCAGCCTGAGGTTCGCAGCTTCGGAACTTGGGCGCAAACCTCCACACTGCTCATCAAGCCATGCTGTGGCTGTGTCCTATATAAAAAATAGAGGAAGATTGGCAACAGCTGTTAGTTCAGGGCCAATCTTCCTCACCAAAAAAAAAAAAAAATCTTGACTTAGAGCCTGAAGCCTACTTTATAGAATTAATTAATTAATTAATTAATTAGTTGTTCAACATTTGTTGCGTACCTACTATTCTCCAGAAACAGGATTAGGGAATTCAAATGTTTCAAACAGAATTTTTGCATATCTAAAGATTTAGTTATATCATATAGAGAGGGAGTCATCAGCTCTGGTCTGAGTCAGAATAAAAGATTGGTGATGGAAAGCTGCCAATTAAGCTAAATTGAAGAGATGATTCGGGTGATGAGAGGAGGAAGGGCAAGAAAGAAGCATTCATCTTGGATAGAATATAGCGTGATCTTTGGTCATTTAAATTAAAATTTACACCTTTCCTCAATGATTGGCATCAGATGAAATGGAAAATTTGTGACTATCTCTCTAGTTTTCAGATTATCAAAATAATCTAGTCAACATCTGAGGAACGGTTAGGAGAGGCAACCTTGTCCATTCTGAAGGTGCCGCTCGGCTCCTGCAGAATTGCTCTGCTCAGGGCACAGGAGTCCGCTGGAAATCTGAGGAAACAGAGAAAGGCCTTAGCAAAGAGGGAACAGTGATACAACTCACACTGACCTTCACAGTGTGAGTGCCTCGCTTTCCCCTAAAAACATGTGTTTTTCCTTGTATAGTTCTCAGCAATAATCTTAAGGATTTCTTTTCATTTCTATCTTTTATTTTATAATACTTACTACTAGTAGTAATAATAATATCTACATGTTTCTAAACACCATGTGCTGAGAATGGCTATGCATTCTTTATGATTCTTCCCCCGTGGGGTAAATGCTATTTCAACCAAATTTTACAGATAATAAAACCAAGTCCTTGAGAGATTAAATAACTTGCTCAAAGTTTCACATTTTGTAATGGGGAAAGCTAGAAACTGAAATCCCAGCTGGTCTGACTACAAAGCTTTTCTTTATAACCAGTAATTAAGTTGTTCTGTCCCTCAGTTTCTTTAGGAAGACAAATTGTCAAATAAAGCATTTGGTGTGTATGCTGCCATGGGAGTGGGGCTTCCTGTCTGTGACCAGGCATTCACTAAGCTGCTGGACCCATATTTGCAAGGGCAGCGATCAGCATCTGAACACATTTCTTTTTTTTTTTTTTTTTTGGAGGGGGTAGAGCATTCTGTGAATCTAGGAAAGAGGTGCAAATCCACCTCCTACTATTAAATCCCAAAGCGTCATACGATTTAGGCTAAACCAATCAGATTCTCCCATTGCAAACTCAGAAACTACAGAGATAGCTCAGACATTATTCTCAGTGGCACCAGAGGAATCCTAGGTCTACAGACAGTGGTGCCAAGCATCCAAGGATAGTATGTCCAGGATGGCCACCCTCGACAGACTGTTCTCATTGTAAGAACATGGCGGGATTATTTTCGTCCAATGCCTCTCGTTTCCTACCTGGTTTTGAACGTATTTCAGCTTTTGTTGGCACCTCCTTGACTCTGGGGTGCTCTTATTTTATCATCTCATGGAAATGCAGGATTACTTGGTTTGTTTCTTGAAATTATTATCAAAGAGAGAATGTGATCAATTTCCTTGGCACTAAAAAAACCTTTGTTTTATATTATCTATGAGCCTTTTCATTAATTCTTCTAATTTATTTACCTGATAGGCTTTCAGTAAATTGCTCTTTCTCTTCAAGTCATACAGTCTCTTATTGTTGCTTTTCACCAAGAACCCTTGACTGATAGAGGGAAGAAACGATTCAACATCTCATTTTAATGCATCAGCTATTGGGTGAAAATTTGCCTTCAATAGTCTATTTCTGAGTTCTGGTTGAGATTAAGGATTCTTCTTCAAGCCTTTCTTGGAATTAGGTGAATATAAATTAAGAAAAAGTAATGTTTAACTTCCTCTATAATAAGACATCCTTTTGTTCCCTTTTTTTAAAACTTGGATTTTGCAAATGGAAATTTGAGATCTGGTAGAGACACTCCTATAAGACAAATTTACTTATAAATGTAAACTTATCTATGTATTTTATTAACAGTTAGAGATTTTTTACTAGAATAGCTTATTTCTATTCTATTATTAATTGCTTATCAGAATGTCCCTTAAGGCATAAATCCCCTTCTTTTTGGAGGAAGAGAAGAGTTTAAGTGATTTGGTTAGAATATTAGCAGGCTTCACAAGCCATGTCACCCACTTTTTCAGCTTTTGATGGCAGCTCCTGGACTGTGGGGACACAGTCCAGTGCTTTCTGTGAGAAAGCACCAGCAAGGCCATCTTATCGAAATTCTGTCTCTCCGGACACATCCTCTATAGGTGGCCCCATAAAGTGTCATCTGACAAACATTTGCATTTCCATCTGCATGTAAAGTGTCTTCCTCCCCTCTGAAATCCCAAACCGCTACCCCCAACACTCTCCTTGTCTTTAGCTGAATATACTTAAGGCAGAAGCTTAGTCAGAATGACGAGTTGTTCAGTTCTCTTTCTGAGTTTCTCCCACGTATACATGCTATTAAACTTTGTTTTATTTTCTCCTGCTAACCTGCCTTTTTAATTATTTGGCCAACCATAAGAATCTAAGGGAAAGGGCGGGAAGGATTCTCCCTCTTCCCCATCACCATCTCCTGGAATTGTAGTATTATTTGGTTTGTTTTTTGAAACTGTTATCAAAGAGGAGAGAAGACCCAATTTCCTTCATGCCTGAAAAAAACATATTATCATATTATCATGAGTCCTGAAAGAAAGAAAAGTCCTCATAGATCTTCTGTTTCTAAGGAAAGAAAATCCCACCATTAGTGACAGCCTTGAAAAAAAGGAAAGCAACATTTTTTAGTCTCTTTACATGTAATTGTAACATATAGACCCTGGGGCAGTTCTCAAAAAAGTACATCCTGGGGTTCCCAGGCAAGCCTGCTGGGATCTAATCCTGAGGGATCTAAACGATGGGCTGGTAACTTCCAGTGAAAAAGCTCTTAAATGATCTGTATTTAATTCTTGCTCTGAATAGCCCATAACTGAAAAATGGAATGTTGGTGTTTTATTGGGCAAAGAGAACCTGCTACACATGAGCAGTGGAAAGTAGAAGAGCAAGACAACTATAGAGTAAAAGTATTTTATTATGAATTACATAGTAATTGTATAATTGGGGATAAAACTGATGACTATGTCTGTTGGAACTAAGAAAGTGGAAGCTTTTTAAAACGTTTTTTCTAATAAAAAAAGTTTTCAGAAATTTTTTTTCCCATATCTGGCTAGCTATAAGAAAAGGAATTGTTAGAGTATTTTTCAAAATAATATCTCAGTAGCAGTTTAAAAATCTCCCCACAGTGATTTTTCTACTTTTTTTCCATTTTTTTTTTCTTTTAACTTCTTATTATGGAAAGACTCAAAGATACACAAAAATAGAGAAAAAAATTTTAGGAACCTCTGTGTACCCATTGGCCAGTTTCAGCAATAATCCACATGATTAATTTCAATTATTTATACTTCAAACAACTTTCTCCGCTCACCAGCAATCCTTACCCAATATCAGCCCATCCCCACCCAATACCACCTAGTCCCCACAAGATTATTGTGAAGCAAATAATATACTTTATTTCTTTTTTTCCATAAACCTTTGAATATGTTTCTCCAAAAGTTAAAAACTCTCAAAAATATCCTTAATACCCTCATCATATCCAAAATAAATGAACAATTCTGTAATATCATCAAATACCTGATGAATGTTCAACTTACTTGATTTTCTTTTGGCTTTCCTTTTTGGTCTTTCTCTCTTTTTCTTCTCTTTTCTAATTTCTCTCTCTCTTTCTCAGCTTATTGTTTGAATCAGGATCTGAATAAGGAGCAGGATTTGCAATTGGTTGAAATATTTTTAAGTCCTTTCAACCTCTTTTATTTTTTATTATTATTATTTTTCCTTGTAAGCTATTTGTTCAGGAAACAGTTATTTGCTCTGCAGAGTTTCACACCATGTGGATTTTACTCACTGCATGTACATGGTGTCATAGAAAACGTGCCCCACTCTCCTGTATTATCTCTCTATTGGATGTGATCTAGAGGCTTAATCAGAATCTAGGTCACTGTTTAAAATTTTTTATTGTTATGTCTTTTGGGTTTTTTTTTAAAGACTTTTAAGAGTAGTTCTATACTTCCATCATGAAGGATCTACTTGTCTCTCTTTTTGTGATGTTAGCTGCCACCGATTCTCATTAATGCCTACATGTGTTAATTCAGTATGGGTTACAAAATTGGGATGCTCCAATATATACATCTATTTATTCTCTGGAATAGTTCTATAACGCAAACATCCTCTCACCTACTTGGCTATACAGATATACAGTTTGAGAGAAAAGGAAGAATAAATCCTAGAATATTTTTCTTTATTTACGTTTTTTAAAAATAGTGAATTAGTTCTCTACCATTCTTTATAAGATGACCAATTAAGTTTTATTGTTTGTCTTTTGAGTATCATTAGAATCAGTAGATATTTGATGTGTTTGAATCCATTGCAGTCATCATCCTGAATGATGTTCAAATTTTCCCAGTTTGACCAGTAGAACCTACTCAATTGACTCCCGAATACTTTGATAGTCTTTGATGACTTCTTTGTTAGTGTGAAAAGGCTCATCTTGTACATTTCCTGCTCCAGATTTCAAATCAACCATTTCTTCAAGTCCTGTTTTGTTTTAAGGGAAATAGTACTTCCAAAAATTAGGAACACACTCATTTTCTTAGGACTTTTCAGTGGACAAAATTGTTTTTTTTTCCAAGATATAATAGGTCCTGAGTTCATAAGGACAGTTTTAATCATAATTTAGGACTTTAGAGTTTTTTTTTAACCTCATCAATCTTAGATCATTATTTCCTTTCTCTCATGCTAAATATCATTAAATATCTTGGTTCTCAACAACACCAACACAGTTACTCACTTTCTTTTTAACTCAGCATAAAAAATAGAGACACTAACTCATAATATGTTTACTGAAAATAGTATAAGATATTTCTAGTCTGTTAGTCCCTAGGATATATCCCATTAAGATAAGATATAGAGTCAAATTACTGTACTTTAAAGTCACTTGGAATTGTAAAGAGCAGAACTTCAATACATATCGTAGACACTTAGAAAATGAGACACCTAACACCTCCAGGATCTGAGTTGTTGTGAGTCTTCCTTTCTCTGTAAAGGCAACTTTATTGATTAACTACTTCAAATATGTTTATGTAAATACCTCAAATCTATACTGAAGAGTTTTTGCTATCTATTGTCCATAGAAGATATGTCAGTGACTAGAGAATCAGCAATCCTGTGGCCTGGAATCCTGACTTCCTAATCTATGGGTATTTTATTTTAGAGAAAATTGAAATTCCTGATGAGCCCTTAGAGATTAAGCATATCTGGTTCAGTCTCTAGTTTTTCATAGGACTGCTCAGACGAGGAGTTGCCTGGACTTTATTTGAATACTTCCAAAGATGAGTAAGGAGCTAGGTGTCCATTTTGTGGTAATTGTTAGAATGTACTGACCTAGAATTTGTTGAAATCAGTCTACTCATAATTTTACCCATACAGACTAATGTCTGCATTTCACAGGATACATACTGTTATTCCTTCTGGCAGTACTTTAAATATAGTGATTTGAACTGATTGAAATCATAAATTACAATTTTTCTGACATTCACTAGAGCTCTCTATATTACTCAGTTCTGATAGTTGAATTAATACTATTACATGAGACCATATGTTGTTTTCCTAAATTGTTTATTCCAACCAGACTGGCATCACTGTCCTTAAACATTGTACTCTTATTTGTAATTTCAAGCTTTGTAGCCTACTTCACTACTGAGCAAGTGTACCCCATCCCGGCTCTAACTGCCATCCTTTCATCCTCACTTTTATTGAGAACTTGTCATGACTCAGGGATGTGTTGAGCAACAGAAACTCAATAAGTAAGGAATACTTGCTGCTTTTTTTTTCTTAACAATGTGAGGAGTAAAAGATGCAAACAAATTCAATATGACACGGTAAACATTAACAGAGATGTGTGTAAGAAGCATCATGAAATACTGTGGAAGATTTGACAGTAGAGGTGATGATGTTTGGTCTTGAAGCATAAGTATGAATTTGATGATGTGCTGCATGAACAAAGTCATGTAAAACAAAAGAGGAGCATGCTATGATAATGGAATTTAAAGATTTTTCCAGTTCCATCATGGAAGAACTCTCCAATAAAAAAAACAGAGATTGGCAGAATGGATTTAAAAAGCATGATGCAACTATATGCTGATTACAAGAGACTCACTTTAGGTTCAAACACATAAATAGGTTGAAAGTGAAAGGATGGAAAAATATAGTCCATGCAAATAAATAACCAAAAGAGAGAAGAACTGGCTACACTAATGGCAGACAAAATAGACTCTAAATCAAAAAACGTTACAAGTGACAAAGAGAGACATTATATGTTAATAAAGGATTCAATACAGATATTATAGAATAGATATAATAGATCACTTATAGATATAGAATATGCTGTATTCTGTACATTATAAACATTAAAGAACCTAATAACAGACCATCAAAATAGATAAAGCAAAAATTGACAGACTTGAAGAGAAAAATAGACATTACTACAAAAATAATTGGAGACTTCAGTACTGTATTATCCATAATGGATAGGACAACCAGAAAGAAGATAAGTAAGAAAATGGAGGACTTGAGCAACACAGTAAATCAACTAGTCCTAATAAATATATACAGAATACTCTACCCAATAACAATAGAATACACATTCTTCTTAAATGCACATGGGATATTTCCCAGGATAGACCATACGTTACATCACAAATTAAATGTGAATAGATTTTAAAAGATAGATATCATACAAAGCATCTTCTCCAACCATAATTAAATGAAGTTAGAAATAAATAACAGAAGGAAAACTGGAAAATCTACAACTTTGTGGAAATCAAACAACATACACTTAAACAATCAATGAATCAAAAAAGAAATCACAATGAAAATTAGAAAATAGAGACAAATGAAAACAAAAGAACAAATACAAAAATTTATGAGACAAAGTGCAAGCAATGCTAAGGAGGAGATTTATAGCTATATACACACACTAAAAAACAAGAAATATTTCAAACCTACAACCTATCTTTAGAAATTAAAGAACTAGAAAGAGAGGAACAAACTAAATCCAAAGCTAGAATAAAGAAGAAAATAAAATGCTTGCAGCAGGAGTAAATGAAATAGAGAATGGAAAAATAATAGAGAAAAATCAATGAAATCAGAAGTTAGTTCTTCAAACAGAGCAATAAAATTGAGAAACTTTTAGCTAGATTGACTAAGAAAAATAGAGAAGACTGAAATTGCTAAAATAAGAAATGAAAGTGGGGACATTAGTACTGATTCTACACAAATTAAAAGGATTCTGAGACTATCTGAACAATTATACACTAGCAAATTGAATAACCTAGTTGAAATGGACACATTCCTAGAAACACTAAACCTATCAAGACTGCATCACAGAGAAATTGAAAATCTGAATAGACATACCTAGTAAGGAGGTTGAATTGGCAACCAAAAATCTCCCAACAAAGAAAAGTCTGATGGCTTTAGCAGTGAAACCTATCAAACATTTAAAGAATTAACACCAATCTTTCACCAACTTTTCCAAAAAAACGAAGAATCAAGAATACTTCCTATCTTTTCCCTGATACCAAAGCTAGTCAAAGACACTACAAGAAAAATGAAAAGGAAACTACAGACCAATATCCCTTATGAGCTTTGATACAAAAATCCCCCCCAAATACTAGCAAACCGAGTTAAACATATTTAAAGGATTATGCACCATGATCAAATGGGATTTATTCCTGGAATGCAAAGATGGCTTGTCATATGAAAATCAATGTAATACACCACATTTACAAAATGAAGGGGAAACACACCTCAACTGATGCAGAGAACCATCTGACAAAATTCAATACCCTTTTATGATAAACTAGGAATAGAAGAAAACTACCTTAACATAATAAAGCCACATGTGAAATCCATAGCAAACATCATACTCAATGGTGAAAGACTGAAAGATTTTCCTCGAAGATAAAAGGAACAAAGAAGAAGGCAAGGATGCCCCCTTTCACTACTCTATTCAATGTAATACTAGAAGTCCTAGCCAGAGAAATTAGGCAAGAAAAAGAAATAAAAGGTACCCAAATTGGAAAGAAAGATATAAAATTATCTCTGTTTGCAGATGATATTATCTTATATGTAGAAAACCCTAAAGATTCCACACACAAAAAAACTATTAGAAACAATAAACAAATAAACAACAAAATAGCGACACAAAATCAATACCTAAAAATCAGTTGCATTTCTATACACTAACAAAGAACAATCTGAAAAGGAAATAAGAAAGCAATTTCATTTACAGTAGTATCAAAAATGATAAAATACTGGGGCCAGCCCAGTGTTTGTTTTGCGTGCTCTGCTTTGGCAGCCTGGGGTTCATAGGTTTGGATCTGGGGTGTGGACTGACGCACTGCTTGTCAAGCCATGCTGTGGCGGCTTCCCATATAAAGTAGAGGAAGATGGGCATGGATGTTAGCCCAGGGCCAATCTTCCTCAGCAAAAAGAGGAGGATTGGCAACGGATGTTAGCTCAGGCTGATCTTTCTCACAAAAAATAAATAAACAAACAAACAAACAAATAAATAAATAAATAATAAAATACTTAGTAATTAACTTAATCAAGTAAGTGAAATTCTTGTACAATGAAAACTATAAAACATTGCTTAAAGAATTAAAGACATAAATTAATGGAAAGATATCCCATGTGCATGGATTAAAAGACTTAAGATTTCAAAACTACCCAAAGCAACCTACAAATTCATTGTAAACCCTACCATTATCTCAATGACATTTTTTGAAGAAATAAAAATTTCATCCTAAAATTTATATGGAATTAAACAGGACACCAAATAGCCATAACAATCTTGATAAAAGAGGAATAAAGTTGGACAACTCACACTTCCTGATTTTAAAACTTATTACAAAGCTACAGAAATAAAAACAGTGTGGTACTGGCATATAGACAGACATATAGACCAATGCAATAGAATAGAGAGCCCAGAAAGAAACCCTAGCATATATGTTCAATGATTTTTGGCAAAGCTTCCAAAACCATTCAATAGGGAAAAGGCAGTTTTTTCAATAAATGGTGCTTGTAAAACTGGATTTTCACATGCAAAAGAATGAAGTTGGACTCTTGTCTAATACAATATTGAATATTTAATTCAAAATAGATCAAAGACCTAAATGTAAGAGCTAAAACTATAGACACACTTCAGATCTAAAGATATTCACAAAGTGAAGGGAAGGAAAAAGATACTCCATGCAAATGGCAATGAAAAGACAGCTGGGGTAGCAATATTTATATCAGACACAATAGACTTTAAAACAAAAACTGTAACAAGACACAAAGAAGGGCACTACATAATGATAAAGGGAACAATCCAACAAGAGGATATAACACTCGTAAATATCTATGTACCAACAAAGGAGCACCTAAACATATAAAGCAATTATTAACAGACATAAAAAGAGAAATAGACAGTAACACAGTAATAGTAGGGGACTTTAACATTCCACTTAGGCCAATGGACAGATCATCCAAACAGAAGATCAATAATGAAACACTGGCTTTAAATGACACATTAGACCAGATGGACTCAGTAGATACACAGAGAACATTCCATTCAAAAACTGCAGAATACACATTCTTTTCAATTCACATGGAACATTCTCCATGATAGATCACATATTAGGCCACAAAACAAGTTTTAATAAATTTAAGATTGAAATAATACCAAGCATCTTTTCTGACCACAGTGATATGAAACAAGAAATCAACTACAGGAAGAAAATTAGAAAAGCCACAAATATGTGGAGATTAAACAAAATACTACTGAACAATGCCTGGGTCAATGAAGAAATCAAAGGAGAAATCAAAAAATACCTGGAGACAAATTAAAATGAAAATACGACATGCCAGAATTTAAGGGATACAGCAAAAGCAGTTCCAAGAGGGAAGTTTATAGCAATCTAGGCCGACCTCAACAAACAAGAAAAATCTCAAGTAAACAATCCAACAGTGTCCTAAAGGAATTGGAAAAAGAAGAACAAACAAAGCCCCAAATCAGTAGAAGGAAGGAAATAATAAAAATAACAGCAGAAATAAATGAAATAGAGACTTAAAAAAATAGGAAAAAACAATGAAACTCAGAGGCGGTTCTTTGAAAATACAAACAGAATTGACAAGCCTTTAGCTAGACTCACCAAGAAAAAAAGAGAGAAGGCTCAAATAAATAAAATCAGAAATGAAAGAGGATAAATTAGAATGGACACCTCAGAAATAGAAAAGATTCTTAGAGAATACTATGAAAACCCTATGCCAAATAATGAGATAATCAAGAAGAAATGGATAAATTCTTAGAATCATACAACATTCCAAAACTGAATCAAGAAGAAATAGATAATTTGAACAGATCAATCACCAGTAAGGAGATTAAAACAGTAAAAAAACACTTGCCAAAAAATAAAAGCACAGGACCAGATGGCTTCCCTGGTGAATTCTACCAAACATTCAAGAAGACTTAATACCTATCCTTCTCAAAGTTTTCCAAAAAATTGAAGAGGAGAGGAAGCTTCCTAACTCATTAAATAAGGCCAATATTACCCTGATACCAAAACCAGACAAGGACAACACAGAAAAAGAAAATTACAGGCCAATATCACTGATGAACATTGATCCAAAAATCCTCAACAAAATACTAGCAAAATGAATACAATATGTTAAAAAGATTATAGACCATGATCAAGTGGGATTTATTCCAGGTATGCAGGCATGGTTCAACATTTGCAAATCAATCAACGTAATACACCACATTAATAAAATGAAGAATAAAAATCACATGATTATCTCAATAGATTCAGAGAAAGCATTTGACAAGATACAGCATCCATTTATGACTAAAACTCTGAATAAAATGGGGATAGAAGGAAAGTACCTCAACAGAATAAAGGCCATATATGACAAACCCACAACTAATATCATACTCAATGGAGAAAAACTGAAAGCTATCCCTCTAAGAACAGCAACCAGACAAGGATGCCCACTGTCACCACTCCTATTTAACATAGTAATGGAAGTCCTAGCCAGAGCAATCAGGCAAGAAAAAGAAATAAAAGGGATCCAAATTGGAAAGGAAGAAGTAAAACTCTCACTAGTTGCAGATGACATGATTTTACATATAGAAAACCCTAAAGAATCCACCAGAAAACTTTTAGTAGTAATAAACGAATACGGTAAAGTTGCAGGATACAAAATCAACATACAAAAATCAGTTGCGTTTCTATACATTAACAACGAAGTAGCAGAAAGAGAAATTAAGAATACCATCCCATTTACAATTGCAACAAAAAGAATAAAATACCTAGGAATAAACTTAACCAAAGAGGTGAAAGATCTGTACACCGAAAACTATAAAACATTGCTGAAAGAAATTGAAGAAGACACAAAGAAATGGAAAGACATTCTGTGCTCTTGGATTGGAAGAATTAACATATTGAAGATGTCCATACTTCCTAAAGCAATCTATAGACTCAATGCAATCCCTACCAAAGTTCCAGCAACATTTTTCACAGAAATAGAACAAAGAATCTTAAAATTTATATGGAACAACAAAAGACCCCGAATAGCTAAAGGAATCCTGAGAAAAAAGAACAAAGCTGAAGGTATCACACTCCCTGATTCCAAAATATACTTCAAAGCTATAGTAACCAAAACAGCATGGTACTGGCACAAAAACAGACACACAGGTCAATGGAATAGAATCAAAAGCCCAGAAATAAACCCACACATCTATGGACAGCTAATCTTTGACAAAGGAGCCAAGAACATACAATGGAGAAAAGAAAGTCTCTTCAACAAATGTTGTTGGGAAAACTGGATAGCCACATGCAAAAAAATGAAAGTAGACCCTTACTTTACACCATACACAAAAATTAACTCCAAATGCATTAAAGACTTGAATGTAAGACTTGAAACTATGAAACATCTAGAAGAAAACATAGGCAGTACGCTCTTCGACATCGGTCTTAGCAACATATTTTCAAGCACCATGTCTGACCGGGCAAGAGAAACAATAGAAAAAATAAACAAATGGGACTACATCAAACTAAAAATCTTCTGCACAGCAAAGGAAACCATCAACAAAATGAAAAGACAACCTAACAATTGGGAGAAGATATTTGCAAACCATATATCTGAATAAGGGGTTAATCTCCAAATATATAAAGAACTCATGCATCTCAACAAGAAAAAAAAACCTAACAACCTAATTAAAAAATGTGCAAATGACCTGAACAGACATTTCTCCAAAGAAGATATACAGATGGCCAACAGACACATGAAAAGATGTTCAAAATCATTAACTATCAGGGAATGCATATCAAAACTACAATGAGATATCACCTCACACCCGTCAGAATGGCTATAATTAACAAGACAGGAAACAACATGTGTTGGAGAGGGTGTGGACAGAAGAGAACTCTCATACACTGCTGGTGGGAGTGCAAACTGGTGCAGCCACTATGGAAAACAGTATGGAGATTCCTCAAAAAATCAAGGATAGAACTACCATACGATCCAGCTTTTCCACTGCTGGGTATTTATCCAAAGAACTTGAAAACACCAATGCATAAAGATACATGCACCCCTGTGTTCCTTGCAGCGATATTCACAATAGCCAAGACTTGGAAGCAACCTAAGTGCCCATCAAGCCACGAATGGATAAAGAAGATGTGGTATATACACACGATGGAATACTACTCCGCCATAAGAAATGATGGAATCCAGCCATTTGTGACAACATGGATGGACATTGAGGGTATTATGCAAAGTGAAATAAGTCAGAGGGAGAAGGTCAAATACCTTATGATTTCCCTCATTAAGTAGTAGATAACAACAACAACAAACAAACACATAGAGACAGAAAAAAAAAAGAAATAAATAAAAGGGATCCAAATTGGAAAGGAAGAAGTGAAACTCACATTTGCAGATGACATGATTTTATATACAGAAAACCCTAAAGAATTCACCAAAAAACTTTTAGAAATAATAAATGAATATGGTAAAGTTGCAGGATACAAAATCAATACACAGAAACCAGTTGCATTTCCATTCACTAACAGCAAAGTAGCAGAAAGAGAAATTAAGAATACAATCCCATTTGTAATTGCAACAAAAAGAATTAAAATATCTAGGAATAAATTAAACCAAAAAGGTGAAAGATCTCTGAAAACTATAAAACATTGTTGAAAGAAATAGAAGACACAAAGAAATGGAAAGATATTTTTCTTGCTCTTGGATTGGAAGAATTACATAGTTAAAATGTTTACACTTCCTAAAGCAATCTACAGATTTAATGCAATCCCTACCAAAACGTCAATGATATTTTTCACATAAATACAACAAAGAATTCTAAATTTTATATGGAACAGCAAAAGACCCTGAATAGCCTTAGGTATCCTGAGAAAAAAGAACAAAGGAGGTATCACACTCCCTGATTTCAAAATATTCTACAAAGCTATAGTAACCAAAACAGCATGGTATTGGCACAAAAACAGACACACAGATCAATGGAACAGAATCGAGAGCCCAGAAATAAACCGACACATCTGTGGACATCTAATTTTTGACAGAGGAGCCAAGAAGATACAATTGAGAAAGGAAAGGCTCTTCAATAAATGGTGTTGAGAAATCTGGACAGCCGCAGGCAAAAGAGTGAAAGTAGAGCATTATCTTACACCAGACACAAAAATCAACTCAAAATGGATTAAGGCTTTGAATGTAAGTCCTGAAACCATGAAACTTTTAGAAGAAAACATAGGCAGTACACTCCTCGACATCGGTCTTAGCAGTATATTTTCAAATACCATGTCTGACCAGGCAAGGGAAACAAAGGAAAAAATAAACAAGTGGGACTATATTAAACTAAAAATCTTCTGCACAGCAAAGGAAACCATCAACAAAATGAAAGAAAAAAAAACTAACAATTTGGAGAAGATATTTGCAAACCATATATCTGATAAGGGGTTAATATCCAAAATATATAAAGAACTCATGCATCTCAACAACAAAAAAACAAACAACCCAATTAAAAAATGAGCAAAAGATCTGAACAGACATTTTTCCAAAGAAGATATACAGATGGCCAACAGGCACATGAAGAGATATTCAATATCACTAATTATAAGGGAAATATCTCATACCCATCAGAATGGCTATAATTAACAAGACAAGAAACAACAAGTGTTGGAGAGGATATGGAGAGAAGGGAACTCTCATACAGTGCTGGTGGGAGTGCCAACTGGTGCAGCCACTATGGAAAACAGTATGGAGATTCCACAAAAAATTAAGAATAAAACTACCATATGATCCAGCTATTCCACAGCTGGGTATTTATCCAAAGATCATGAAAACATGAATGCATAAAGACACATGCACCCTTGTGTTGACTGCTTGCATTATTCACAACAGCCAAGCCTTGGAAACAAGTGCCCATCAAGGGACAAATGGATAAAGAAGATGTGGTATATATACAGACAATGGAATACTACTCAGCCGTAAAAAAGATGAAACCTTGACATTTGCGACAACCTGGATGGACCTTGAGGGTAAGTGAAATAAGTCAGAGGGGGAAAGTCAAATACCCTATGATCTGACTTATAAATAGAAGACAAAAACAACAAGAATAACAACAAAGAAACACCTAGATACAGAGATTAGATTGGTAGTTACCAGAGGAGAAGGGGGAAAGGAGGAGGGCAAAAGAGGTGACTGGGTACCATGTGTATGGTTATGGATGGTAATTAGTCTTTGGGTGGTGAACATGATGTAATCTACACAGCATAATGATGTACACCTGAAATCTATACAATGTTATAAACCAATGTTACCTCAATTAAAAAAATAGAAAAAAAATCTTCAAAAAACAACAAAAAATAAATGAAAGTAGTTAATTTTTTTCTTTAAAATAAAAGAGCTAAAACCATAAAACTCTTAGAATAAAACAAAGGGCAAAAGCTATACAACATTGGATTTGGCAATGATTTCTTGGATGTGACACCAAAAGCACAGGCAATAAAAACAAAAATAGACAAATTGGATTTAATAAAAGTTAGAAACTTGTTCATCAAAGGACACTATCAACTGAGTGAATAGGCAACCTACAGAATAGAAGCAATTATTTAAAATTCATGTGTCTGAAAAGAGACTAGTACCCAGAATATATAACGAATTCAAAAAACTCAACAATAAAAATCAAACAACCTGATTCAAAAATGGGCAAAGGAATTAAGTAGACATGTCTTCAAAGAAGGTATATGAATATCCAATAAGCACATGAAAAGATGCTCAACATCACTAATCATTAGCAAAATGCAAATCAAAACCACAATGAGATATCACCTCACACCCATTAGGATGACTACTATCAAAAAAAGAATGAAAATAAGTTGTGGCGAGGATGTGGAAAAATTGAAACTCTTGTGCACTGTTGATGGGAATATAAAATGTTGCAGCTGCTGTGGAAAGCAGAACAGCAATTCCCCAAAATTAAAAACGGAATCATCATACAATCCAGCAATTCCACTTCCGGGTATATACCCAAAAGAATTACAAGTAGGGTTTCAAAGAGAGATTTGTACACCCATGTTCATAGCGACATTATTCTCAGTAACTAAAATGTGGAAGCAACCCAAGTATCTATCGATAGATAAAGGGATAAGCAAAATGTAGTGCATACACACAATGGAATATTATTCCCCCTCAAAAAGGAAGAAAACTTTCACATATACTGCAACATGAATGAAACTTGAGGACATCATGCTAAGTGAAATGTCAGTCACAAAAAGAAAATAATGCGTAATTCCACTTATTTGTTGTATTCCACTTATTTGATATATTTGACATACAGTCAAAATCATAGAAAATAGAGTTGTGGCTGTCAGAGGCTGGGGTAGCAAGAAAGGAGTATAGAGTTTTAGTTCTGAAAATGAAAAGAGTTCTCGAGTTGGACATCGTGATAGATGCACATCAATGTGAGTAAACTTAATACCACTGAATTATACTCTTAAAAATAGTTAAGATGCTAAATTTTATGTAATGTGTATTTTAACATAAGTAAAAAAAAATTGAAAGAAAAAATACTTGTTTCTTTCTAAAGGAATGAATACATTGTTCTCCTAGATAACAAAACACAGGGTATCAAAATAATTTAAATTACATTATGTTAATTTTTTCATTATTTTAGGAAATAAATTTATTGCAACAGCTAAATGTCATTAACTCTAAAATCTTTTTTTTTTAATTTTTTGTTTATTGCAGTAACATTGGTTTATAATACTGTATAAATTTCAAGTGTACATCATTATACTTCTATTTCTGCATAGATTACATCATGTTCATTACCCAAATACTAATCACAACCCATCACCACACACATGTGCCGAATTATCCCTTTCGCCCTCCCCCGTCCCCCCTTCCCCTCTGGTAACCACCAATCCAATCTCTGTCTCTATGTGTTTGTTTATTGTTGTTATTATCTACTACTTAATGAAGGAAATCATACGGTATTTGACCTTCTCCCTCTGACTTATTTCACTTTGCATTATACCCTCAATGTCCATCTATGTTGTCACAAATGGCTGGATTTCATCATTTCTTATGGCTGAGTGGTATTCCAAAAGCACGGCTCCTGTCTCTTCTGTTCATCACTATATACTTTGCCAAAGTACAGTACTTGGAATATAAGTTTTCAAAAAGATATATTTAAGTAACTGAATGAAATTATGAATAGCTGTTATAATTTATACATTCATTAAACATTGGGAATTAAAAAATCTATAGGTACATTATTGTTTATTTATGTCCATGTATACAAATATGTTAATATTTTGTGTGCTTATATTTTGTACCATGCAACGTTAAATTATTTATATCACTATTTAGTAAGTTTAAACACTACTTTTTCACACGGATACCCTCCCACCAGAACGTTAATTCCCTACATACTCAGAAGGCAAGTGAGGTGGCAGTTTATTGTGTTTTCATTTACTCTATCCATTTAATAGTTTTGTGTTTAAAATGAATCCCCTAGAAACACTTACTGCCGAGTTACCCTCAGGAGTCAAGGTCTGTGTCTCATTTCCTAATATTGCCTCCATGAATGAGAAATGCTGAGTCTTTTGTTTAATTTTAATTTAACCATGATTTTTTAGTAAGAATGAACTGCAGTTTAGTGACACATCATAGGGAAAACATGATACAAAAAACTGGAATGTACAGTTTGTAAGTGCTGTGGGTTAGGCTTGCGGGTACACTGTTGAATTCCCAAAGGACGCAAGAGCTGGAGACATCCCGGTTAGCAGAATGCAACGGCAGTCTCCAGGGACATCTGAGTCCCAGGTCACTCTTTCTATCATCTAGTTAGTACTCTTCTTTGTCAGGTAAGCAAAGATAAGCACATTTATGCTAATACACCTTTGTATCTGGCTTACAATTTGAATGAATTTAATTGCTGCATTAGTCAAAGCAGAATTTATATTTCAAATTTGACAAAGTGAAGAAAAATAATTGGCTTATTAATGCTTCTTTTTTAGCCACTACATTTTTACCTCTGACTTTACACTCTGAAGATACAGTTGAGTTATTATTAAAACTGAGTTTAACAAAGACGTGCTAATGATGAGCTCACTGAAACCGCGTCAGAGCGAAAACAAGCAATCTGTGCCTAACTTTATGCTGATGATACAGTGTGAAATATGTTTGTTTAAAAGACCATCTGTTATTTTCAGGCATTTATACAGAATTCTGTGGTGGAGAGCAAAACTATTATGACTCTAACCTAAAAAAAGGCGTATGTTATGAACAAAAGTAAAGCCCCATCTGCCCCTAGATATTTGTTGAAGAGCTGATTTTGGTAAACTATTTATTTGAAATGGCATTGGCTGCCTTGAGTGGCCTATGCATTAAGATATGTGTGCTTCATTAACATATTAGACTTTCATCATTAGGTTTATTTTAAACCTAAATTAAAAGTATAACAGGAGAATGAAACCTTGGCTTATTCTAGAGCCCTCAGGTATATGATAGTGAGAGAATACTTTTCTTTCATTTGGCTTTAATTTGCTTTTCTGTACAATGAAAGAGTTCATCTCTAAGATCTTTTATGAATCTAAGGTTTATGATTCTATTAACTATCCAGAGTATTATGGAAAAGATGTGGTGTATAGAGTTCCTTTGAAGCCATTTTAGCACTCTATACTATTTTTCATTTTAGAAATTTCTTTAGGAATAACTTATAAATGGTGACTTACAAAAAATATCATTGAGAATTTGATAAACAGTTTGTAAATATACAATGTCCAATCACATGGTATAGATTATCTCTAAAGTTTGTGTCCGTGCAGATCAGAGAACTGAATAGGCAGTCTTGATCTCTGTGGTTTAGAGCTTTTTCTGCCAATGATCAGGGTCTGAACAGAAAACCTACCGGTTTAGTATCTCCTGGTGTTGCAGAAGAAACCCTCTGGCATCACATGCACTCTCTGTTGTCCCATGGCATGCTCTTAGGAACAGTTGTGTGCGCAGTTTCCTGTCAAGGGAGACCTGACTGAGGCCTCCATCCCAGTGCTCCTTGGCCCTCTCTTGTAGCTAGCATCACTGTCTCCTGCTTTATTACGTTGGAACGTCATAGGAGTAAGCAAATTATGCTCCCCTTGGAAGCTCACTACATAAGAAAATTCTGTCTGCATATTCTTTCATTTAAGTATCTTTTTGCAAAATTACAGGTCAGTTTTTCCTGTTCACTTATTGTCTCTAACTTTGTTATCAAAACAGAAGTACTCCTTAATAATTGTATAAATGTATTTATTTTCTATAACATATTTAGTAAAAAGGATTTTTGATTCTGTATCTCACCAACTCCATGTTTTCAGTAACATTTTTTTTTTGAGTTTTATTCTATAATGGGTTGATAATTAGGCAAAGAAATCTCTCTGCTACCTAATACATCAAAATTTGGCTGAGAAAAAAATCATTCTAAAAATCTTTAATTTAAATGATCATTTTTCTTGTTATATCTTATTAGGATGGAAGAAGGCACATTTTCCTTTCTTCCAGCCCTAGTGAGTATTGAAAGTGAGAGAAAGAGAGAGATACCAAGAGGGGAAACATGCTCTCGGGATATGTTTCAGAAGTAGAAATCTCACTCCAATCTCTTGCTATAAATAGCTATGTGTTTTTAACAGTTGTTTTTCTTTTTTCTAATTCTCAGGAGTTGTGCTTACATATTTTATTTTTTTCTCCTCTCATTCTTACCAAATAGTTCAGTATAGCAAATATTATCAGAGTAATAGAAACCTGAACATACTCAACTTCAAATCAAACCAAAGCTTCCTGAGACATAAAGATCTTGATCCCTTTAAAAGGAGGGGGAGTGACCTTCCCATGCATCTCTCTCACTGTCCTGTCAGACCTGAGGTCAGTGAGCAAATGGGTCACATTTGTGCCCGAGTGAGACACAAAAAGGAAAGGGTCAGGCAGAGAAAAGAGCTGAACTGGAAGAGAAATTAATCACCATAAACATATACAGGGCTTTCAATAAAATAACAAAATAAAGCATTACTTTCTCTCACATTTACTGGAAAATCTCAACATTAGAAATGTTTTCTTTTTCTCAGCCTCTCTATAATATGTATATTTCTTTGCCAATTAGAGAAGAGATTCTTATAATGAAAATGAAAGCACCTCTATGCTATCTTCAGTTTCTATTTCTACTGAATATTTCTAGAATGGAGACTGATTAACTAAATTTAGGAATAATTTTTCTTGGTCATTGGTTCAATTTTTATATAAAATCATTAAAATTGTTCATTGTTGGAATATGGGTGATTTTTTTTTTGGTTGAAACAGAATATGGGAATAATAAAAGGCATTCCAACTGTGTAAGAAGTTAACAACCAATTTTCTTGATGCCTCCAATGACAATGTTCATCAGTTCCAAGTTCATTTCATGGTATAATACTGTTATTAGAATTAGCATAAATTTAAAATGATGGGTAATTCACATCTATTAGACAAAAAAGTCATCTTCTATTTACAAAATTCTTATTACTGTTGAGTAACTCACAGGTTTTAAATTAAATTTTCTGATTCGCATTAGGTTTAAAACTGTAAATAGTTTTTTAGAATATATAATTGAGTTTATATTGAGTTTGTAGACAAGAGCATCCTATTAAAATAGAGATTTCTATTAACATTTTAGCTATGATTTCAGAGACACCAAGGGGAGACACAAGACAAGCAATACATTAGTAATATGCACAGTGTTGCTAGTTCTTTCCAAGACTCACCGGAGAATCACAAAGGAAGGGGAATCAAATAACAGTACAATTAATGTTCCCTATAGAGTCATATTTTACAGATTACTACAGATGTAATTGGGTGAGAGAAAATACAAAGAGAAACAAGAATTTTAATATTAACTGAAGGAAAAGCAAGTCAGCAATTTGCTTGTCAAATGCAGAGATGCTTCCAACTCTTACTTAACACAATGATTGCAGAGAAAACAAATAAGCCACTTGATCTGCATAAGAAATTGTATTAACCAATTAAGTGCAACAGTGATTGAGATTCTGGTAGTTAGCAAGAAAAGTCTCAGGTTTAGATCCTGAAGTTGGGTTGTTAGCGATTAACACTTGCATACTCTTACCCCTTGGAGTCTGTGACAGTGTGTTTTCATAGTTCTGATTCTCCAACCACATCCTTACTATTGCTTTATTTTTTCCCTTTCACGTAGATGATTTTCAGTTCTTGGCCTTAGCTCTCTTCTCTTTTCATCCACTTCCAACTATCACTTCTCTGCAAAAGCTCCTCGAATCTGCGTCTCCATTTGTGGGCCTGTTCTGTAACTCCAACCGTATTTGCTCACATGCATTTATTGAAATTTGTCCTGCACGCTCTGATGTCACCTCCAATACAACACGGACAAACTGAATTTCCTTATCATCTTTCCTCACAATCTTTTCCTTCTTCTTGTGTTCCCTATTTTTATTTATAAACTACTAATGTTTTTGTCACATATTTGTCATCTTGGAACCCTGGCAGAGTTTTTCACTCTTTCCTTTCACATTTAATAATTTCCAAGGCCTAGTGTTTGTTATTATTATCACACTCTGTTATCTCACTCCATTTTCTGTATTTCTACAATCATGTGGCTTTTGATTGTATACCTTTAACCATGCGAGCACATACACACTACATGTCTGCAAGGTTTTTGACAATGATGGGAAATCATCCACTGCCTTCCTTGTTGCTCTGGCTTTGACTCACTGGCCATGCATGCCCTAATCTATTTTCAGACTCTTCTTCGTTACCCTGCTGCAATCTTTTGGCTGTGGAAATTGTATCCCATCTCTCTGGCTCTGAAGCCAAGTTCTTGTTGAAGGGAGTTGGCTTGTAATTGCTCACCTCACATCACTTGGTGATGGATCAAATCCAGCAAATTGGGCTTTTGTAGGATCCCAGTGTCTGCTCTGTATGTCTCCCAGTGTCACTGTGTGGTTATGTCTGTCAGACAAAACAAACAGAGAAGCTAACGTCATGTCCATAAACTTCTGGAGAACAGAGCACCTGCTACTGGAGTATATTTGCCCTCTGGATCCAGCAGCATGTATTCAATGGGGTCCCCAAAGACCCCACTGGGGTCTTTCATCTCTTATCATTCCTTACGTGTCCATCTTCAACCTGTTCTTCTCCCCATTCACACCCAACCAAGCTGACTTTAGAAATCTAGATACAATAGTAAGGATTCAATACTTAAATACTTAAAAATACTTCTTTTATTTTTTAATTATTTTTTTATTTTTATTTATTTATTTAATTAATTTATTTTTGTGAGGAAGATTAGCTCTGAGCTAACATCTGCAAATCCTCCTCTTTTTGCTGAGGAAGACTGGCCCTGGGCTAACATCCATGCCCATCTTCCTCCACTTTATATGGGACGCCACCACAGCCTGGCTTGCCAAGCGGTGCGTCAATGCACGCCCGGGACCTGGGAACCCTGGGCCACCACAGCAGATCGCGCAAACTTAACCACTTGTGTCACTGGGCTGGCCCCAAAGGGAGGCTTCTTATATTCCATAAAACCTCCTGACCCAGAGCTGACTATAGAAATACTTTATTTTGTAAAGGTAATACTAATTGCAATCCTTTTGGTAAACTCCCTATCATTTATGCCTAATTACCTGACAGTGTAATAATGATTATGTAAATCAGTAAATGTCAGGTTAAATTGGCTGTAAGTTTTGTTTGACTGCAATATTCGACCTTGTGTCCACTCAGAATTTACTGTGTGTTGCTTATTTACTATGACCCTGTACGCCCAACTTAAGTCAATCAAGGAAACTATTGGCACGGTAGTAAATAACTCAAGAGAGTAGTGACAATTCAATCAATAAATTTTTAGGAAATTGTTCAAATTTTATTAAAAACACAAAGAACATTAGAATTCACAACAGGATTCATAACAATGACCAAATACAGATAGTTCTTGGCAAAAGAGATTTTAATTTCAAAGATTGTGGTGGATTATGATGACCATTCTATTTGGTTCCTTAATTCAGAATACTTCATGGGACTTAACACAATAGTGCTTAATTAACTCTGATGATCCTTAGTATACAAGATTTTTCAATCAGATTACCCTTGCTTCTGAACAATAATAGATGTCCAATAGTTTTCTGTAAAAATGTAGATGTTTGACAAATGTTTGTTAAGTGGCTGCTCTGACAAGATATCTGCTCTCCTAAGATTTTTATATTTAAAAACATCTTTTTATATACAGTGTCTTTCAAACTGATTTTGCCATTAATGATTTGTGTCATTTAGTATTAGAATAATTTTAATGATGTAAAAGAAAAAAATGTTTCAGTATCTGAATAGTCAGTTACAGTCATGAACAGAGAAGTCATTCAGGTTCAGAATGACTTTGGAATCATAAAATGGTGATGGTAATGAACTGAAGACAAATGGATATTTCATTTATTTTGTTTAACAAGTAGTATTATTTAACAAGTACTACTAAGTGGCAGAGTTTAGTCTTCACAATAATGGGTGCAACTCCTTAAACTGGAAATGTCTGAGCTATTCTATTCAGGGACTTGCTCGATAGTTTAAACGATAATGGTACCCACTATAGTAGCACTCAGTTTCTTGTTATAGTGACCATAGCATACTTGGAGGCAATATTCATAATGACAAGACTAGCTTTGTAGGTGCGCCCTCTGTGCAGTTCTGCAAGGCTCCACACTCAGAAGGGCCCCATGTTTGTTTTAATGCTCTGCTCTTACTGTCTTGAAATTCTTAATAATTTTTGAACAAGGAGTCATACTTTTTCATTTTCTAATGGGTCCCACAGATTATGTAGAGGGTCCTGCATGGTATCTAAATAAAGAGCTTTGGAATCAGACTGCTTTGGCTTTGAATCCTGGTTCCATCAAATTTTAGATAAGTGACTTTTAAGCCTTAGTTTCTTCACCTATAAGAGCAGGAAAATTTCATCTACTTCATAACTTACTGTGTGTATTTGATGAACTATTGTGTAGAACACTCTACCCAGCTATGGTGAATATTAAATAAATTATATCTCATATTGTTATCCTGTTGCAATGTTTTGCTAAGTATTTTAATAGATGTAGTGTGAAAAATGGGTTTCAAAGCTAAATAAGCTGGAGATTTAAAAATTTTCTGCAGGATTTCTCAGAATTTTGTATCATGTGTTGATCTTAGAGGGAAGTGAAATATGTAGTTTGTTCAAAAATAGTTTGATCTTGGAACAGATTTCTTTGTCTTTCAATGAGTGTTGAAGAACAGAAAAGAAACAATTTCCTGGAATAGGAGCAGTCTATCCAATAATGTAGTCCTATTGACAGTCTACACGTACCGTACAGAAATGGACTTTGTCTGTGGGCAACAGGGACATGTGGCAACAGATTTACTTGATGCCCTAAGGGACTTGTAGCTCATATCCACACATCTGTAGGGATATAGAAACTTCTCTCTTTATATGACCAGGACCTTTCAGAGAACATGGTTCAAAGCAGCCACTCAGAAAATAGTTGCTGCACATGCACAGTTTTCAAGCTTTCTTCTTTTTTTGTAAACATCTTGGCCCCTATCTCATCCTGGATAACTTCAACATCCCCATAAACCCTGTGGTTTCTAGTATTTTTATGTCAACTCTTGTGAATTTCCCTGATGTTTTACCTCACCTAAGGTGTCACATCTTACAGACACTACCAGAAACACTAAACATCTCTGGTTCAGTCGCTGCACTCTTCAGCTGCAACTTCCTATCCCTCCTTGCTGGTTCAGGTTCTCCTCTAACATCTTGACTTCTTCAAGGCCCCTTGTCCATTCAAGCCTTTGCTTTGTTCCAGACTGTCACCCTTATTCTTTTCTTCCTTCCCCTTTTTATCTGGTTTAGAGTCCATGCATCTTTCACGATGCCTACCATACTCTTGGTAATACTTTAAACTCCCTCGTCCTTTTGTCTTTTCGCCTACCTATCTGGAGAAACTCTAATTCCGGTTGAACTCAACTATTCACTTTCTCTATGTATGCATGTGAGCAGTGAATACTTTTGGAGAAGATTAATAGGGGGAAATAATAGCACAATAAATCATTGTAAGTTAATAATTACCTGTCACAATTGGAATCTCTACATTGTTCAAAAGTCTTTCTATGTCTCTTTGGTCAATTCAATCCCCCAAATGTGTGAAGATTATTTCAAACTCTCTCAATCATTCTCCAACCTGCCCTACTCCCACTCACAATCCTTCTAACTTGCAGCAAATGCATCTGCCTCCTAGTTTACAGAAAAAAATGGAGAGGGGTAGAATAACTATTAAATGAAAACTCCAATTTTCTTTCTATAAAGTTTTGTGACAATCTTGTCTGTACTCATTATTTTCTTCCTTGATCTTATAATGAGCAAAGTATTCCCTTTTCTTACCTGCAGCCACTTTCTTTACCTGTGCTTCCCTACCTGACTCACCTGTTAAGAAACCAGACCCTGTCAATTATGCCTGCTCTCTCCTATATATTCAAACTTTCTCTAGGACTTCCCAGTAAATATTTTCAAATTAAAAATCATAGTAAATTAGCAAAAAGAAAAAGGAAAAATACATAAATACTGGGAAAAAACCCATCTCTGAACCCACAATTCCCTCCAGTCACCATTCTATTTCCCACGCATATTTTATAGTAAGACATCTCAAAATAATTACTTGAACTAATTGTCTCTTATTTGTTTCTTTTCAATCTCTCCTCAATCTATTCTGAGTTGACTTCTACCCATATCACTCTACCAAAATAATTCTCACTAGGTCATCAGTGATCAATACTCTTAAATCAGTGATCAATTTTCAGGTTTCATCTTTATTTCTTAGCAATATTTGACGTATCAATGACTTTTACATTGAGACATTCTCTCTCTCTGTCTCTCCCTCCCCACTCTCCTTTCTTTTTTGTCTTCAGTAGCATATAGCATCCTAAATTTTCTTCTACCTCTCTGCCTGCGACTTGTTATTCTCCCAAGCAGTCTAATTTTTGTCTGTCTACAAACTGAATGTTGGAGAATCTCAATCCTTGGTCCTAAACCTTTGTTTCAACTGTGCATAAAGCAAAACTCATCCCAAAACTCAATGCCTTAAAACAACAACTTACTACTTCTCCTGATTCTGTGGGTTGGCTGGATAGATTTTCTCCTGTTCTCACCTGGGCTCCCTCATATGTCTTTATTTGTCTGGTAAGTCTGGAGTCTTAGGGTACAAGATGACCTCCCTCTCGTGTCCAGAACCTTGGCAGGGACAGGGGAGTTTCTGGGACCTCTCTCCACATCGTCTCTCACTATTCAGTAGTTTTGCTCACGCTTCTTTACATAGTGTCTGTATCTCAAGAGTGCAAAAGTAGAAGTGCAATATATGCTGAGGTTTAGGCTCTGGAACTTGCACAAAGTCATCTTAGTCAAAACAAATCCCAAGGCCAGTCAGATTCAAAGTGAGGTGGAAATCTACTCCATCTCTTGGTGGAAGTGGTGACATCACAATGCAGAGACCGTGAATACTGGGCATCATGATTAATGGGGGACCGTTATTATCACCATCTACCTCAGACCTCATCTTTTCTTTCTATACCCTCCCCCGCTAAGTTCTAGATCTATATTATTTTATTTGGCAAATCTTTATTGAGCATTTACATCTTTCCAGGTACTATTCTAGACTCTGGGGACTAGATATAAACAAGATAAAAGAACTGCTGCTCACTTTGAACTAACAATTTAGAGGGGGTGAAAGGACATAAACAGGTAAAAACCTTTGTAAAATAATTTTAAATAGCTATAAGGGCTGAGAGGAAAACAAAAAAGGGTTTAGTGATATGAAAATCCTACTGAGGGAGGAAAACCTCTGCATTGTGATGTCCCCACTTCCATCTTCCCTGATGAAGGCATTGCTCAGGTGGAGCACTTAGACTTGACACCCCGTATTTCCACGTGAAGAGAGCTGCCACAGGGCCAAGCTGGCTGCCCTCTGGCTTCTTACTCACACCTCTCCACAGAAGTAGGATTGACTTAGTTTGGGAGTAGGAACTGAGCTATGTAGTTCCACATACAAAAAGAAGGCATTTCATGCCTTGAAATTTTATAGGACAAGACCAGACAAAGAAGTCTGTGGTTGTACTCTCTTTCTTTGTCTGAGTGGGTAAGTTCAATTCTGGGATGCAGAATTAGCAAACCAAAGTCATCTTCAGGCTCATGTCATGTTTCCAACTAGTCTTAACAGCAATGAAAGTAATTTTTTGATTTCCATCTGTCTGACTCATTAGTCTATGTGTTGGTTCTGAATTTGAGAATTGAAGAGATGAGTATCATGTATTGATTCTTTAACAGTCCAGTGGAGACATTTTAATGGATATCTTCAAATGTAAAGAATCTGCCAAGCAAAGATATAAAAATGACTTTTCAATATGCGTGTACCAAAGGTATCACAATCTCAAGAATTACATAGCCAAGTTTACAATATCCATATGCAGCCCCTAAAAGTATGCTCCTCTTTCCATATTTCCTATGACAGTGAATGGAAATACTATTCATAAAGTAGTATAAGCCAAAGCTTAGAATTCATTTTCCAATACCTTTTTCTTCTTTATGTCTCATTTATACTACTAAAGCCTACTTATCTTCCAAAAACTCTTAAACCTAATGATCTCTTTTATTTCCACTTCAACCACCAAAGACCATTTTGCTATTAGCTCTTGACTAATTTTTTGAATACATTATTTTCCATTTCGAATTTATACTTTATATGTCAGTAAAGTAATTTACACCATTCCCTACTGTTTCTTATACTTTTCCTTAAGAATGTTTCCATTGTTTTATGATAAACACTCAAATCCATAATATAGCTGAAGTGGCAGAAACGTTTACCTGTCTATCAAAAGTCATGGTCCGTTTTCCATAGTGGGGACTTGTTAAGGCAACTACCTAGCGTGGGGTTGCATTTTTCAGTTTTTATTCCATTTTTTTTTTTTTTTACTAGTTCTCACAAATGGAATATGAATGGAAGTAATGATTGTCCCTTATAGGTCAGAGTTTTAAGAAGTCATTGGAGTTTCTCAGTTCTCTCTCTCCTCTTTTTCATAGATGCAGACAACTGTAACATCACAGGGATGGCAGAGTCACGAGACAGAAGCAGCTTGGGTCGTGAATCACCCCACGCAAATAGCTGTCCACCAATCTCAAATAGCTAGATTGGACTTTCAGGTAAATGAAGAATAAATTTCATTATGTGAAGCCACTGACATCTTGGGATTTGCATATTTGAGTAGCTAGTATTATTCTAGTTTAAATAGCCTACATGGCCTAAGATGGTTTAGCTTATCTTATTTCTGCAGCCTCACTTTGTGATACTTTCTTTTGTTTCACTATGCTCTCTTCACTGGACTTTACTCAGTTCCTTAAGTGCTTTATTCCACCCCAGGACCTTAGAACATGATATTCCTTTGGCCTGGAATGCTCTCTAACACCTTTATGAAGCTTGCTTCCAGGCGTCAGTAGCACATGCTGTCGATGGTCTGCCCAGATCTCCTAGGACCCCTGTTTACCAGTTCTGTGCACTGCCCAAACCCCTTTCCATATGCTTTTGCATAAGAGCCCACATGCGATATTTTCTTTGGAGGATTTCCCTCAGTCTACTGCTGCTTGTTGTTTTGCCCCAAATCACACACTTGTTTGACTTGTGCCTCTTTCTCTGTCCTGCTTATGCCACTCCAGAGAGTCCTACCTTAATAAATCCCCTGCACAACAATATTCATCTTAATATCTGTACTCTGAGGAATCTGATCTAAAGCAGCCTCTCTCAGATATCAATTTAAATGTCACTTACTCAGGGCAGCCTTTCCTGATGGCCCAGAATGGATCATGTTCCCTATAATATGACGCTTTTATGACCTCGAGAATTTGACTATAGAGAATATTTTATTTTAGCTTAGTGCCTGGCATGGAGTTGACTCCCCGTAAATACTAAATGAATAAATGGAGTGAAGAAAGAAGAAGAAAAGGACTAAAAGAGAAAGGATAGAGCTCCATGAATGATGGCGTAAAAGAGAACCTAACCTTATAAGAAACAGAAATTCACTGTAATGTTTGGAAGATATTTTGTAATCTCTCATTCCAATTGAGGAATCAAAGTGCGTTACAATCAACTCCATAAATTACAGGAAATGATTTTGAGGTGTTATTTTTGAGGGCGTAAATCATTTCAAGTGTGTTATTACCCATTACCAACGAGCTGATTTTTTTCTTCACTGGATCAAATTAGGATTTCTTATAATCTGTCAACAAATGGCATCCTAAATCATTTCTCTATATGAATATTCTTTATTCAATTAATAGTTATTTGTGGAGTTCTATTCTGCCTTAGACATCTTGTTAGCCATTGGAAATACAGGGGTGACATAGATATGCAGAGTCCTTAGTTTTAAGAGGCCTTAAATATAGCAGTAGTTTGAAAATTTATATGGATGCTTGATTATAACTGTACTAAGTTCTTGAATATGTGGTGATTATTTGAATATTAGGACTCCTCAAGGGTACATGTCTCTCCAATGTTTGCCTGGTCTTGATTGGAGTGATATGAAGGCTCTCTGATTTTCTATTTTGCTGTTTTTGAGCTCCTGGTCCTTTGCAGGGCAGCCTCTAAGAATTGCTCATTACAACTAGAAATGTCTCTGGGTCCGTTTACACTCTCCCAATTCCCTGCAGTGGACACTGTGCAGTAGAGATGAGAGGAGATTAGAAAGAGATTTGTTTGTGCACGGAACTCTTTAGGGAATGGCTGAGACTCCTAATGGAAGCCAGAGTAGGACTGTTTCGGAGCCATGCACTTACCTGTAGACCTGGGAGAGCCACTTGAGAATCCACGGGCAATGGAAGGCCAGGAGGGGTTGATTGGACTTCTTAAAGCTGAGGCATGAGAATTGGGCTGTCCAAGACCTCGTATAATTTGCAGAGGGTAAGGTAGCCTGACTGAGCAGCAGAAATGCTGTGCTGGAGAGCAGAGTTTGCCTGAGGTGATATGAAGCAGCTGAGCAAAGAAATCTGCTGAGCCCGGAGGCTGCAATGTGGGCAATCCACCTGTGAATAATCAATTTCTGGCTGATGACTGTGTATGCCGCTGGGTGTTTTTGAAATACTCATTGTTACTAGGATAGAGTCTGATAATAATTAATTGTTCTATAATCTGCTGCATATCTCAAAAGTGATTTTTATTAAGCAGAATTACACTCTGTTTTAAATCCAGCAATTCAGACTCACATGTTACTTATTTGTAACAGATGCCATTGGAGTTCTCCCTGAGGCCTGCTAGCCCCGGGTCTGCCACACCCACTAGAGCACCGATTTAATCCAGCTCAGCCAGGACAGGCACCACACCCTAGAGACTAGCCCCATGCAACAACAAGCCCTCAGGCAACTTGTGGGCCTGCATAGAATGGTGACTGGATTCTCTGCAGCCTGGCAACTGAGCCCACTTCAGTGGGGCAGGGCGTGCACAAGGAGCAGGTGGAGAGTGTGGAGCGGTGGTGGAGTGTGTGGGGCTCCCACCGTGGAGAGACTGGGTCTGCTTTGGGAGGTCGGGGTATGAGCAAGGGGCAGGACTGTATTGACTGTGTGTGTGGACCAGTGGGCTGCAGGGATTGTCAGCTGTGGAAGACTAGTGCTTCTCAAACACCCACATAGGGGGTTTGTCCCACCTTCCAAAGCCTGAAACAATTGGGTGCTCCCGTGCCTGAGGCCAGCCCCACCCAGCTGCAATCCTCAGAGAGCTGACAAGAGACCTAAAGGCTGAAGTCTTATAGCAATTGTAAGGCCCTGAGCCTAATAACCTGCCACACTGGGGGTCTACTGACTTAAAAGAAATACTGCAACACACATGTGGTATTAGGACTTGCAGTCAACTGTGCTAGGGCTCCTCAGACCTGATAAAGAGACTGAAGGGCCCACAACAACCACAAGCAGCTGAGCATTACAACAGCGGGCCAGGGGCATATCTCAGCCTCCCTGGGCACCTAAAGGGACAGCAAACATGCCACAACAGAAGGACACAGGTAGCCCACATAGGGGTCACTCCTGGAACATTAAGAACTGAGGGAAACACACTGCAGGCCTGCTAAGGCATCACTTACATAAGGTCACCTATCCAAGAGCAGGAGACGTAGCCGACCTACCTAATATGTAGACACAAGCACAGGGAAAGAGGCAAAATGAGGAGGCAAAGGAATACATTCCAAGTAAGGGAACAGGACAAAAACCCAGAAAAGGAACTAAGTGAAACAGAAATGAGCAACCTACCTGACAGAGAGTTCAAACAAAGAGTGTTAAGGATGTTCACTGATCTGGGGAGAAGAATAGATGAACTCAGTGAGAATGTCAACAAAGAAATGGAAGAAACAAAAAAGAACCAATCAGAAATGAAGAATACGATACTGGAAATGAAAAATATGCTAGAGGGACTCAAAAGCAGAGTAGAGGATACAGAAGAACGGATCTGCGAGTTGGACAAAAGACTAGAAGAAATTACCCAAGCTGAACAGGAAAAGAGAAAAGAATTAAAAAGAATGAGGACAGTTCAAGGGACCTCTGGGACAACATCAAGTGCACTAACATCCGTGTTATAGGTGTTCCGGAAGGAGAAGAGCGAGACAAAGGGGCAGAGAATCTATTTCAAGAAATAATAGATGAAAAGTTCCCTAACCTAAGGGAGGAAACAGACATCCAGGTACAGGAATCACAGAGAGCCCCAAACAAGATAAACCCAAAGAGGCCCACACCAAGACACATCATAATCAAAATGTCCAGAATTAAAGATAAAGAGAGAATCCTAAAAGCCACAAGAGAAAGTCAAGTTACATACAAAGGAAACCCCATAAGGCTATCAGCTGACTTCTCAGCAGAAACCTTACAGGCTAGAAGAGAGTGGCACGATATATTTAAAGTGCTAAAAGGAGAAAACTTACAGCCAAGAATACTCTACCCAGCAAGGTTATCATTCAAAATGGAAGGAGAGATCAAAAATTTCCCAGACAAGCAAAAATTAAAGGAGTTTGTCACCAAGAAACCAGTCCTACAAGAAATGTTAAAGGGACTGATTTAAGGGGAAAAGAGAAGACCACAAATAGGAAAAATTATCTATGTCAATGACAAGAGGGTAATGGATACAAATGCACAAAAAAGAGATTAGATATGATATCAAAAACATAAAAGGAGGGAGGAGGGGAGTTAAAGAGTAGAGCTTTCAGACAGAGGTCAAACTAAAGTGACCATCAATTCTGTATAGAAGGAGAAAGAAACAGAGAAGGACTACTAAAACACTGAGAAAAAAAAAGTTAAAAAATGACAGTAAGTACATACTTATCAATAACTACTTTACACGTCAATGGACTAAATGCTCCAATTAAAAGGCATAAGGTGGCTGATTGGATAAAAAAACAAGACCCATATATATGCTGCATACAACAGACACACTTCAGACCTAAAGACACTCACAAAGTGAAAGTGAAGGGATGGAAAAACATACTCCACGCAAATGGCAATGAAAAGAAAGCTGGGGTAGCAGTACTCATATCAGACAAAATAGACTTTAAAACAAACACTGTAAAAAGAGACAAAGAAGGGCATTTGGGAACAATCCAACAAGAGGATATAACACTTGTAAATATCTATGCACCCAATGTAGGTGCACCTAAATATATAAAGCAATTATTAACAGACATAAAAACAGAAATAGAGAGTAGCACAATAATAGTAGAGGACTTTCACACTCCACTTATACCAATGGATAGATCATCCAAACAGAAGATTGATAAGGAAACGTTGGCCTTAAATGACACACTAGAACAGTTGGACCTAGTAGATATATACGGAGCATTCCATCCAAAAACCGAAGACTACACGTTCTTTTCAAATGCACATGGAACATTCTCCAGGATTGATCACATATTAGGCCACAAAACAAGTCTCCATAAATTTAAGAAGATGGAAATAATACCAAGCATCTTTTCCGACCACAACCGTATGAAACTAGAAATCAAGTATAGGAAGAAAATCAGAAAAGCCACAAATATATGGAGATTAAAGGAAATGCTACTGAACAACTATTGGGTCACGGAAGAAATCAAAGGAGAAATAAAAAAATACCTGTTGACAAATGAAAATGAAAATATAACATGCCAGAATTTATGGGATACAGCAAAAGCGGTTCTAAGAGGGAAATTTATAGCAATACTGGCCTATCTCAACAAACAAGAAAAATCTCAAGTAAACAATCTAACAATGCACCTAAAGGAACTGGAAGAAGAAGAACAAACAAAGCCCCAAATCAGTAGAAGAAGGGAAATAGTAAAAATCAGAGCAGAAATAATTGAAATAGAGACTAAAAAAACAATAGAAAAAATTAATAAAACCAAGAGCTGGTTCTGCGAAAAGATAGACAAAATTGACAAACCTTTAGCTAGACTCACCAAGAAAAAAAGAAAGAAGGCACAAATAAGTAAAATCAGAAATGAAAGAGGAGAAATTACAACAGATAATTCAGAAATACAAAAGATTATAAAAGAATACTATGAAAAGCTATATGCCAACCAATTCGACAATCTGGAAGAAATGGATAAATTCTTAGAATTATACAACCTTCCAAAACTGGATCAAGAAGAAATAGAGAATTGAATAGACTAATCACCAGTAAAGAGATCGAAACAGTAATCAAAAACCTCCCCAAAAATAAAAGTCCGGGACCAGACAGTTTCCTTGGTGAATTCTACCAAACATTCAAAGAAGACTTAAAACCTATCCTTCTCAAACTCTTCCAAAAAATTGAGGAGGGAGGAAGCTCCCTAACTCATTTTACGAAGCCGACATTACCCTGATACCAAAACCAGACAAGGACAACACAAAAAGAGGAAATTACAGGCCAATATCACTGATGACCATCGATGCAAAAATCCTCAACAAAACACTAGCAAATCACATACAACAATATGTTAAAATGATTATACACCATGATCAAGTGGGATTTATTCCAGGTATGCAGAGATGGTTTAACATTCGCAAATCAATCAACGTAATGCACCACATTAATAAAATGAAGAATAAAAATCACATGATCATCTCAATAGATGCAGAGAAAGCATTTGACAAGATACAGCATCCATTTATGATAAAAACTCTGAATAAAATGGGGATAGAAGAAAAGTATCTCAACATAATAAAGGCCATATATGAGAAACCCACAGCTAACATCATCCTCAATGGTGCAAAACTGAAAGCTATCCCTCTAAGAACAGGAACCACACAAGGATGCCCACTGTCACCACTCCTATTTAACATAGTACTGGCAGTCCTAGCCAGAGCAATCAGGCAAGAAAAAGAAATAAAAGGGATCCAAATTGGAAAGGAAGAAGTAAAACTCTCACTAGTTGCAGATGACGTGATTTTAGATATAGAAAACCCTAAAGAATCCACCAGAAAACTTTTAGAAGTAATAAACGAATATGGTATAGTTGCAGGATGCAAAATCAACATACAAAAAATCAGTTGCGTTTCTATACACTAACAACGAAGTAGCAGAAAGAGAAATTAAGAATACCATCCCATTTACAATTGCAACAAAAAGAATAAAATACCTAGGAATAAACTTAACCAAAGAGGTGAAAGATCTGTACACCGAAAACTATAAAACATTGCTGAAAGAAATTGAAGAAGACACAAAGAAATGGAAAAATATTCCGTGCTCTTGGATTGGAAGAGTTAACATATTGAAGATGTCCATACTTCCTAAAGCAATCTATAGACTCAATGCAATCCCTATCAAAGTTCCAACAACATTTTTCACAGAAATAGAACAAAGAATCTTAAAATTTATATAGAACAGCAAAAGACCCCGAATAGCTAAAGGAATCCTGAGAAAAAAGAGCAAAGCTGGAGGCATCACACTCCCCGATTCCAAAATATGCTTCAAAGCTATAGTAACCAAAACAGCATGGTACTGGCACAAAGACAGACACACAGATCAATGGAATAGAATCAAAAGCCCAGAAATAAACCCACACATCTATGGACAGCTAATCTTTGACAAAGGAGCCAAGAACATACAATGGAGAAAAGAAAGTCTCTTCAACAAATGTTGTTGGAAAAACTGGATAGCCACATGCAAAAAAATGAAAGTAGACCCTTACCTTACACCATACACAAAAATTAACTCCAAGTGGATTAAAGACTTCAATGTAAGACCTGAAACTATGAAACTTCTAGAAGAATACATAGGCAGTACGCTCTTCGACATCGGTCTTAGCAACAAATTTTCAAGCACCATGTCTGACCGGGCAAGAGAAACAATAGAAAAAATAAACAAATGGGACTACATCAAACTAAAAAGCTTCTGCACAGCAAAGGAAACCATCAACAAAACGAAAAGACAACCTAACAATTGGGAGAAGATATTTGCAAGCCGTACATCTGATAAGCGGTTAATCTCCAAAATATTCAAAGAACTGATGCATCTCAACAACAAAAAAACTACCAACCCAATTAAAAAATGGGCAAAAGACCTGAACAGACATTTCTCCAAAGAAGATATACAGATGGCCAACAGACACATGAAAAGATGTTCAAAATCATTAACTATCAGTGAAACGCAAATCAAAACTGCAATGAGATATCACCTCACACCCGTCAGAATGGCTATAATTAACAAGACAGGAAACAACATGTGTTGGAGAGGGAGTGGAGAGAAGGGAACTCTCATACACTGCTGGTGGGAGTGCAAACTGGTGCAGCCACTATGGAAAACAGTATGGAGATTCCTCAAAAAATCAAGGATAGAACTACCATATGATCCAGCTATTCCACTGCTGGGTATTTATCCAAAGAACTTGAAAACACCGATGTGTAAAGATACATGCACCCCTGTGTTCATTGCAGCGTTATTCACCATAGCCAAGGCTTGGAAGCAACCTAAGTGCCCATCAAGGAACGAATGGATAAAGAAGATGTGGTATATATACACAAGGGAATACTACTCAGCCATAAGAAATGATGAAATCCAGCCATTTGTGACAACATGGATGGACATTGAGGGAATTATGCAAAGTGAAATAAGTCAGAGGGAGAAGATCAAATACCGTATGATTTCCTTCATTAAGTAATAGATAATAACAACAATAAACAAACACATAGAGACAGAGATCAGATTGGTGATTGCCAGAGGGGAAGGGGGGAGGGAGGAGGGCCAAAGGGATAATTTGGCACATGTGCGTGGTGATGGGTTGTAATTAGTATTTGGGTGGTGAACATGATGTAATCTACGCAGAAATAGATGTATAATGATGTACACCTGAAACTTATACAATGTTATAAACTAATGTTACTGTAATAAACAAAAAATTTGAAAAAAAGAAAAGAAAATAAAAAAATATGTAATCCATTTTTATATAAATATGAAAATTACATAATATAGTACATCGTGAACCAACAGCAAAAAATAATATTACTCAATCAGAACTGCAGTGTAGACGTGTACCTTTTGCCTATGAAGGAACATCAGGAGCACAGAGTATTTATTTTAAGAATGGCAATGTACATTTTTACTAAAATGGAGTGCCATGTTTTGAAATACAGCCTTTTTATTTCATTGTGGTAGACATGTCCTACACACATTTTATATAGTGTTTTTGCACCCTTGTTGTGCAGTTGTCATTGCTTTGAAGATGAAATCAGTGCACCAGATGGGGACAGAATTCAAAATTTCAGCCTCTGAGTCTGAACAATATTTTGAAATAGGCTTCTCCCTAAATATTGTATGCATGTTAAAAGTGCATAGCATTGAAAATGAGACAGTCTTAAAAACATTACACACACTCACATACATAATGGAAGGAGAGTTACTTCCTAAAAGAAAAAAAGTATGTTTATTTCCAATTTCTAAAAATACATGTTTATCTCCCCTATCTATGTCTTCTGGGTTAACTTAGTTGGTGAGCATGGTTTCTATACTGTTAATGGTGAATATTGCTTGGTAGGTTTTCACAAAATGAAGCTAGTTTTTGGAAATGTTTCCTTACTACAAATTTCGTAGAAAAATTTAGTATTGTATCTAATTCAAATATCAATGTTTATAGTAACATACTAGACCATGGGCGATAAACAGCGATGTGTTGGAGCCTCTGTTTTCCAGAGCTGATTTGCTTGGTGGCCACTGTGCTTCAATGGTGTGTGTTCATGTAGCCTTTTTCATCTTCATCTGGACAGTGGAAAAAGAAGAGCCTTCCTTGACTTACCCACGCTCTCTCCATCAACTCACTTCCGACTACATCAACTTGGGGGAGTAAAGAAAGAGGGAGGGTCATCTTACCTTCTGAGCTGAATGAACTGTGTTAGCTTCAGTGTTTTGCAAATTTTTATGTATATTTGAATCACCTGGAGATCTTGCTAAATGGCAGATTCTGATTCAATAGGTCTGGCGGGATATAGCTTGCATTTCTAACAAGCTCTCAAGGAGCAAAGAGCTAAACAACAAAAAAGTTTTAGCCTAACTGCAGCTACGACCCTCAACCCACCTGCAATGATTGTGAGACTGTGGGTAGATGCTGCCTGTTGAGTGAAAAGGGAAAATGGTGTTTTTCAATAGTGGAATACCTATGGATATAGAAAATTAAGAAATTAAGAAGTAAAGGAGTAGCTAGGAAAAACAAAACTAAAAGTGACAGAGCAGAAATTGGAATTGAAGAAGACCTTGGAAGAAATTGGTATCCATGCACGTAGAAAATCTATAGTCCATCTGCTGAAGCTGCTGCCAGTTACCCGGCCTGGAGGAGAAGACTAGATGGCCAAAGCAGAGTGGCAGTAAAATCTTAGCAGACTGTAAAACCCAGCGTTGGCGAAGAGTATCCTTTTGAATTAGCTCAACTGCCTAGAAACGATTAGCTCTGATGACTTGATATGGAGAACGTGTGGTTGAGAGCCAGCGCTCCAAAGTTAAAAAAACTTCTCTAACTTTGTCACAAAGGTGTAGCTTGATAAGCAAGCCTGTTCTTTGTCAGTAAATACACTTTTTCATAGACATCGAGTTTCCAAGGGCTCAGAACAACATTTCCCCAAAATTGTATGAAAAATATTCACTGTGTTTGAAGTCAGCTAAAAGTTTGAAGTCAATGAAATCTGCAGTGACTGAATCTAGGAAGAATTTTAAATGATTCAACTATCAATAAAGACCTTTTTGTAATTATGGGAATAGCATAATGTTACAAGTATTCAATTTTCCAGACAAGAGAACTATGCTTTTTTAATTAATAAAGCACCTATTTTTCTTTCTTTTAAATGCTCAACTTTCCTCTTGACATTTTAAAAGTGACTTTGGTGCTTCTGATTGATAACAATAACTTTTACATTTAGCCATCTTTCAACACTTTATCGATTTGTCCATTTTCTTATGGCTTTTTTCTTTGATCTCATTTAGCATTTGGGTGCACTTTATTGATTTCACCCTGTGGTCAATTTGCATTCAAAATTTGCATTCGGTTCAGTATAAGCACTTGTAATATTGGGTATTAATGAGGAGTTTCAGAGACCAATGTCCGAGTTATCTGCTAAGGCTGCTCAAAGCAAATCATAGTGGATGAAGAGGAAATTATTCACATACACAAATTAACAGTTATTTAAATAATGATTATGAAGACAATACTGCTAAAATGAAAGTATTTTATAATACATTTCTAGCCACAGCTCTTTAAGGAGTCCTTTGTGCTTGTTACGTACAGTGGGGGAGAGGATGCAGAGGAGGGGGCATCAGTCTCTCCTCACGTGTGGGCCACACTTTGATTCTCATTTTACATTCAGCTGTGTTTAAAATTCAACTGCAGGTCGTAGAATTTTGCCATTCCTTCCACTTTCCACCTTGTCAAGTTAACTGTATCAAATCCATTTTATTTTTAAGATGATCATCTAGTTTAATAACCATATATAATCAGAGTGTACATCATGGCGATAGAATAGAATTTCATTTTACCAAGACAACATCATTTACATCACAGAGCTTTTCTGCTGAAAAATCCTGCTGGCCTAAATGTATTTTTATAAGGAGTTTCACTTCATACTTCAGTATTATTTTGTTAAAAGGTGAGATGATGTCTTGGAGAGAAATGCATCTGTAATTGATCTGAACTCTCTCTCTCTCTCAGAGGTAATTCAGTGACAAGCCATTTAGAGGATGATGAATGTAATGTTTCTGAACATGAATTTTTGTGTGTGAGGGGAACCTAATTAACCAATTTAAACTACTTCTATTCACAGTCCAGAAAGATAACACCAGTCACAAATGTTAAATATCTGTTTTGCTTTACTTTGCTTACTCATGCATTTATTCAACACTTGCTATGGCGGTTTATCTAAAATTAGGTCCAAAGTAATTTAGGCAGCCATACCCTATGTGAAAGATTCTATAGAAAGCTTTAAATCATAGTGACAGCCATTAGAACTTGCTTAAAGGAAATGCATTTCTGAATAACTCCAGAGGAAACAATAGAGGGAAAAATCCTACGTATATCTGTAACGTCTCAGAAGAAATTACTCAGCATTTAGATATGTCCTCTTTGAAACAATGAAATTAAATGTGTTGTTTTCCCTACTTGTACACACCTTCTTAAAAGAAAATGATAGCATGCATTTATTGAGCATTTATTCTGTGTCAGGTATATATCTTGGGGCTTGGGTGTTATCATTTCATTGAATTCTCAAAACTTTTGAGTTAAACAAAGTATATTGCTACCCTCATTTTACTAATGAGGAAATAGTAGCACAGAGAGATTAAATAATTTGCCCGAAGTCACATAAGTAGTTAGTGGCCAACTTGGGTTCTAAATGCCAGCAGTGTGATTCCAGAGTCAGGTTCCTGACTTCTGTGCTGTTGTTATTCAGTCCCATCACCAGTTTCTGTGTAAGTATCATGAAGTCCTTTACCTTGGTTTTTCCAGCTGTCAGAGGTGAGCCAAAGTCATTCCAAATATTGATGGAGACTTAGAAATTTCTAAATTTAGAAAACACACTAGACAAAGGATTTAATTATCTGTGTATTGCTTGAATATTATAAATATGTCCAGAACTATAAAATAATGGATGTCTGCACTATATCAATTTAACAGTACAGTGCTATTTTTGGTCCAAAGATATTGATAAATTAGTATAATTTAGAAATGTGGGGACTAAATTTGTAGTATTATAAAAACAATCTCAATGTTTTATCCTGAAAAAAAATTCAGAAACTCATTTGATTATGTCTACTTATATCTTATATAAGGCTTATATCTACCCCGGGGTAATAAGATATAGTCTTAGCTTTTATTTATTTTACTTAATTTTATAGGGTAATGAAAGACTACTATAGCTGGCTAGCAAAATTCCAGATTCCTTAGAACTGCTCCTTTGTCTACGCTGTACACGAAACCTTTGTTGATGAATTATTTTAGTGGAAATGATTGTTCTATCTCAGAATTGCTCAACTCGGCTCAATCTTTCACTATAACTAATTTAATTTTGTCTGTCAGAGTCCTTACTTTATATGCATGTACCACAGAGTTCTTAAATGCTTATGGTATGGGCCATATGTTACTGTGAAATATCCTTCTTATAAAAGTAATAATATGCTTTCTAAATTTTATTGTAAAATGTTTGAAAAATTAGCTATATCTACACTCCTCAGTTATCTTTGTTAATTTTGCTGCTTTCGTTACCATTGTGTATACATATATATCTCTACACAATAAAATGGAGATGATAAGGAATATACTATTTGTTGTGCTTTTATCACTTAAGATAGTTATATAAGTACATTCCTTAATCTTTATGTAGGATATAATTTTTAACAGCTACGTGAATGTCCATGGTTAATATGTATTTTATTTAATCAGTCTCTAAAGATTTAACAGATTATTGTTTTAGAATTTCTAAATAAATTCAACTTAATATAATTTTATATAAATCTTTGCACATTTTTGTATTTTTCTAAGGATCAGTCCTCAGTATGAAAGTTTGACTTTTGAAATTTATTGCTATTTTGCTAATTAAAACCTTTATCCTACTTTTATTCAAATCATTATAGACTTTCCAATCCTCATCAATAATGATAAACAAGCATAACATTATTTTAAATAATTTGCATTTGTTATTTTGTGAATTTCCTGTACATATAATTTACCCATTTTTTAATTGGTGAGGTTTTAAAAATTGCATTGACCATTATTTATATATTAATGTTAAATATTTTACTTCTCATAGGAATTAACTTTTTCCTTTCCTTTAATTCAAGAAATTCCTTCATTTACTTTCCTTGAAAAACAGACTTTTCCAAATTCAGTAATCAAACGAGCAATAAAAATCCCATCACTTTGGTTGTCTGACATCTTTTCTGTTAAACAGAATGCTAGCTCTTAGAAGACCAAGTTCCAGTCTGCTTCAATTTTTTATTCACTGTAACAGTAACATAGGCAACAAAAATAACTGCTGTATGAATAAACAAAAGAATGAACAACTGAGTGATACTTTTTAATCTGCTATTTGTTTTATATATACCTCTATATAGAGAAAAATTGAGCTGGATATCCTTAATGACCAGAATCTTGATAGAAAGTGAATATATCTTTGTTTATTGCATCATTTTCTAAATAAATTTTAAAAATAGAAGGTAATATTGCTTGGACTTACATTTTGAAAAAGCAAGAGGATTTTAAAATTCACTGAAAGCGTTATCCTATAAGAAAATATTAATCACACAAAATACTTTTGATATGCAGTCATGCATTGCTTAGTGACAGGGATACATTCTCAGAAATACTTTGTTAGGCGATTTCATCACTGTGTGAACATCATAGAATGTACTTACACAAACCTCGATAGTATAGCCTACTAGACACATCTACGGGACCACCGCGGTTTATGTGGTCCATCAATGACCCAAATGTTGTTACACAACGCATGAGTATATGACATAAATATACTATGATATATATGTTAAAAAATTCACTGAAGTATTTCATATATATCTGATAAAATTGTACTCTGTCAGTATGATTTTTTGTGGATCTAATGTGTTGAAAGGCTTGCTTGAAAATAATAAGCATATGGGAACGAATATACTGGAGGAAATGACTGGAAAGAGAATGCCCTATGCGATTTAATACTTTTAAAACTAGGAGAACAGGTAGATGGTGAGTTCACAAAATTTTTAGTCATTGCTAAAATGAAGGTATTTCAAAGTCCATGGAGAGCACATAACCAAATTGCACAAAAGGAAGTCAGAAATATATGCAAAATAGGAAGAAATGGAATTCATTATATAGAAATGCAAATTATCATATCTGGAGAAAAATAGTTTGAAAATAACGTTTGGATATTGAAACAACTTAGAAATCAGCAACACTGTGTACTGTTGAAAAAATCCAGAGTGCAAAATTAGATCTTAGCATATCTTACAGTGGAGTATTAAAATCACAGAGCTATTCGTTATGCTTAGAATCAAGTTCAAAAAAACCTTGAGATGGTTTACAAAGCCTCAGCAAACTGCCTCCTGAAAATTTCTATAGCTTCTCCTCTCTACTTGCCCCCTAGTAATATCAAGAATGATTCCTTAGCTTCTGGTGTATGCAATAGATTAATTTTCTGATCAGGTTGGATAGTAGTGTTATTCTTTAAATAAGGATCACTGGGTTAGGAGCATAAGGTTTTGCGAATTAGATATGCATCAAGTTTTGTGCATGTTTAGTATGAGTTACCATCTTGGAAAATCAAATTGTGATATCCAGCAGGAAGTTAAATATACGAACCTGGAACCCCTCTGAATGTGACATGAGCTTTGGTAGAGATCTACTTTTTTATTTTAGTAGAAGAAAAGCTGATACTCAGTCCCTATGCGGCCATATTGCATAACTCCTGATGGCCTTTTTCCTGAGCATGTGGACTTGTGACATACCTATTGTTAATTATTTTGAATATGCTCTTCAAATAGAAGATTGTGATTGGATTTTCATAGAGATACATCAGGATGCAGATGAAAATAGTCTGGGTATCCAAAACCAATCCCACTCTGTGTCCTCCTTTGCCTCGGTGAGCAGGAGTGGATGCACGGATTGTACAGGAAACAGAGCCCGCGTCCACACTGCTGGCGCTTACGTCCATCTGAAAGGGAGATCTGCCAGCCCTCTGGAATTCATGTGCCTAATATTTTCACTGTAATTTTCCCAATGTGAAAGATACAGCTATTTAATTTTTTCAAAAGAATTTTCTTCTAAGAAAGTTGTTAAAAATTGTTAATAATTCCTCATCCATTAGTTTATTGACTGTCAAAATATTTATTTTCCCATTATTGAAGTCGGGAAAAACATTGATCAAGGTGCTTAGTACTTTTTTTATTTATTCAGTTTGGATTTATGTGTGACTTTAGTAATCTGTGGCAAGACATTTAGTTTTATATGCCAAGTAGAAGGATGATCTTTATTTCTTTATTTTTCAGGTATTACCATGCTGCAATAGATTTCCCAAAGTGATTTTCTTCCTTCCGTTTCCTATTGTGTTTTAAAAAGAGTATAATTTCTAAATGTATTTACTAGATGCTCTTGTATCAGAAATATTCATCTTCTACCAGAAATCAACCTTCTCAAAAGAAATCGTATTCAGCATAAGAGGTCATTATTATTCTGTATTTTCAGTTCCAGCACATGTTTTATTTCAGAACCCAATTTTCTCACTATATGGTTTTAGTCAGTTTATTGATAATGTTTATTTTATTCAGAATGAGTTCCAAAAATAAAATGATTGGAGTTGGAAGAAACCTCACAACACTGTCTTGTCTTTCCCTCTATCACTAAGTGCTTAAACTGTAAATTTCTAAGGGAATACCTTTTTTTGTGTGTGTGAGGAAGATCAGCCCTGAGCTAACATCTGTTGCCAATCCTCCTCTTTTTTTTTGCTGAGGAAGATTGGCCCTGGGCTAACATCCGTGCCCATCTTCCTCTACTTTATGTGGGACACCGCCACAGCATGGCTCAACAAGTGATGCATCGGTGCGAGTCCTGGGGGGTGAACCAGCGAGCCCTGGGCCCCTGCAGCAGAGCTCGAGCACTTAACTGTTGTCCCACTGGGCCGGCCCCCAGAATACTTCATTTTTAAAAATAAACACCTTTACCCACTCACTCTCCAATTTTACTTTTCTCCAATTACATTCATTTTAGAATTTATTTGTTAAAATAGACAAGTAGATTTTAAGTTTCAAATTTTTAAGAACATTTAGTAAATGTATTTCATCATTTCTACCAGTAATTGATTTTTATGGCAATTACTTATTTTATATATATATTATATATATATATATATATATATACTAGACTTTTTCTTTGGAGTCCCTCTACAGAAAGAAGAATTTTTTTTGCTCTGGGGTTTTTATTTGGGTGCATAGGTTTGTTTCTTTGCTTCACTGTAGTTTGAGAAACTCAGACTTTGGGGCGTGGGAGAATCTTAGAAATGCAACCCAGCAATCAACGCAGTGGTCCTGGTCATCTATTTCACCCTGGTCCCAGAAGAGGGCAGAGTCATGGACTGGTGTTTTCAAGACCTCTGGCAATTCTATGTTATACATAGAATTTCATTTTATATATAGTCTATATATAAAATAGAATATATATATATTATGGATATATTATGTGTGTGTGCTTGTATATATACGTATGTATGTTTGAAGAGTAGCTGCTACCTTCTGGAGAGTAGGTACTATCAACTCCACAAGAATTTTCTCTTCTCAGGAATGATTCCATAGGAAGCATCACCGAAAGACTCTGAAGGAGGCACATCTCTTCAACACCCAAGCAACTATTTGAAAAACAGAAGATCCTAGGTCCTATTAGTCAGTTGTTTCATTTCATGATAATAAAATAAATTAAGCATCTAAAATATTACATTAACATACGTAATACATTGTGTTTTCACTTAATCTTCACAACAGAGTAGGGATTATTATTCTTATTTCCAAGAATTTATATCATCTACATTCAGAGTCAGTCAATGTTAAGTCTCTTGCCTCCAAGTGACATGATTAGCTATAAATTCTTATCAGTATTGGTAGATAGAAGACCTACTTGGTACTTCCTGCCAAGGGAAACCCCAGGGATACTGAAATGAACCTCAAATATTTTAGGATTAAAATTGTATATCATTTACCTCATGCTTATTTCAATAATGACGTAAGATCTTTACTCTGTAATTGTCCTTCCAAGTTTACGGAATATAGCAACTTTATGGTTTATCTCAATTCTTAAAAAGCAACATTCAGGTAACTAAGAGTGACAATCACAGTGTATATTTCCGACCTCATTTTGGACCAGCACTAATTCTAACATTAAACTATTTAAGTCTAATTTTGTCAAAAAATGGACCATATAATTTTTAATCTAAAATTTGAAAAGAGGTAGATGCTGTTGGTTATAAATTAGCATAATAGAGATGATCTTTATCTGCCAAAATTATTTTTTATTCAACTATAGTATGCACAGAAAATGAATATAAATTTTCTATCTCCAAATGCTTAAGTTTTTTTCCTAAACCTATATTTCCTATTGGTTAAAAAAAAAAATAATGCCTTTTGAATAAACGTTAGGTATATGAAGTTAGGAGTTAAAATTGTATTTGTAATCAACCTTTCGAATTAGCTATAATTAATAAGAAAAGCAGATGTACGATCCTGAAACTATTGAAAATATCTTTCCACATATCACTTTCATCACGAACATGGTAATAATTATGCTATAATTGCTAGTTAACTAAACATTTATGTACATGTGCTTATATTGTAATTTGTGCTAAAGATGTTTATACCAAATATGGAGGGATATTACTGTGTAATTAAACATTTTCTCTACCTCTTTATTACACATTAACATAGTTAGTAAATGTCACCATGAAAATTACCATATAAATATGTATATTTACAAAAATATTTTAGACTAAACTATATTGATATAAAGGATGTTACTATAACTTTAGGTTACTTAGAAAAGTTTCACTTAAGATAGAACACACTTTTCCTAAGAAATTCTGTTTTATGGACAGTTTGTATTCCTGATAATCTTTCATTTGCTTACAGATTACTCACCTGCAAATGGAGTAGACCCTTGTTATCTATAAGGTAAGTATCCCGAGAATTTTGAGACTCTCCAAATATGTAAAAATGCACCGTAATGTTTAATTCACCAATAAAATACCGTGAAATAAATCTGAAAAATGAAAACAACCTCTGTAGACCCTTAATAATGTTATAAATACAGGACTAAAGTCATTTATAAACCATACAAATTTATTCAGAATGAGCTCTCACTGAAACCATTTCCTATATTTCTTTTAAAATTTTAATAGTTCATATGAATTATTCATATCTAGATGAACCATGATCAAATTAGATATTCGTGTTTTTGTTTTATATTAAATCTATATTTTCTGGCAAAGAACCATCACTTTTTGCGTCTTTATTCAACAAAAATTGCAGAGTTCTTCCTATGGGCCACGCATCGTTCTAGGCTCTGCGGCAAGCGAGCCTTTCTGCCCTCTTGGAGTTCACATTCATTTATTCTTCCCTCCATTCCCATCACTAGCGGTTTGCTTTGTGCTGCATTTATGATAAGATTCAAACGTCTTACCACGGCCTACAGCGTCTTACATGATCTCTCTGCCTCCTTCTCCAACCTCATCTCTTGCTACTCCCTCTGTGTGTTTCTGCTCTGGCCACAGGTAGTAGCCTCCACTCTATTCCTGCAACACAAGGAGACATGCAGAAGCTTTCTCGCCTCTGCTTCCTCTGACTGGAGTTTTCTTTCTCAACTTTTTTCGTGGCTGAGTTAATAATGCACTTCAAGTCTTAACTCAAATGTCACATCTCCATAGAGATCCTAGCTGACTATAAAGTTCCCTTCCACCTCTCCCGTTATATCACCCGCCCTTTACTTAACCTTTAGCACTATTTACATACCTATTTCTGTTTCTCTGCCATACAGGACTGTAAGCTGGAGAAAAGAGAAAGAACAGTAAACAATAAATAATTATTTGATTCATGAACAAACAAATGGAAACTAGCTAGAAGGAAAAAAGTTTCCATAATCTTTTTTGAGAAATGCTGCTTTTTAAACCTTAGACATTCACAGTACAAATTAGCATATAAAAGCTCTGCATATTTTATAGCAAAGAATCCTATTTTATTTTATTTGAGCCAGAGTTTCCAAGGCTTATTTGAACACAGAACCTTGTTTTTGTCTGTTTTTTAAATAGTACCTATTAACATCTCTCTTAACTATCGTTGTTTGCAACACTTGATGGCAAACATTAGTCTTCATAATTCAGAGTATAATTTAAATAAGAATTCTAATAAATATACGAAAAGAAAAGTTTAAAGTGTTGAGAAGGTCAGAATGTGTTTTCTGAGTTTAGTTCAAAAAGACAAGGCATTTTGCCATTAGCTTTCTTGCCCATGGTTGACGGATGATGGAACAGTGCACAGAGTAATATGTTCTTCTTTGGCTTTCTAAGTTTGTATTAAGCCCATAGCAATTCTGCCGCAAATTTAATGATGTTGTGGGAAAAAATGTCTAATACAAAATATTTTATTATAAAAGTCATGAAACATTGAGGCTATACTGTATCTGCCTCTATGTTTGACAGCATGGAAAAAAAGTACTATCGTTGTAGGGAAGGATATGGAATGTTTTTAGAAATGAAAGTGAAAACCTGAACTGAACAGACATTATTTCCTAGTGCTCAACTCTGTGGGATGTTTTTATTGTATTTTGTGTTTGACAAACCATAGTTTTTGTGTTCAAATTTTGAGGAAGGTTACTCTGTTCTGGCATACTGGATGAAGTTATAAATTCTCTTGCCATTTCTGAAATGATACATTGAAATATATTTCTGATATGATATGTTGAAATACATTTACTACAATTCCTTCATGAAAGAATTTCAAATTTTTAATAAAAAGAGAAGATGTAGGTTTAAAGGATTTGGAAGTCTTTTCAGGGTGGTATTTTTATCTATTCTTCTTTGCAAGGATGATGAGTTAATAAGATTCCATTTAAAAAATATTGATTGCTCCAAAAATGAATCTGAAGTGAAATAAAGAAGCATTCTTATCAACTATTAATCTTCAATTAATCTTTAAAAGAAATCTTCAAAAGAATCTTTAAAAGAAAAATAATGTTTCTCTCCACTGAATCTGGCCTATTAGGCTGAGATTCAAGCTACCCGAGTTACTATCAGTTTAAGAAAGTATCCTTACAAATGGATCGTGTACCCGAGAACATGTCACACAATGCTGCTTCCTTTCTAAAATGGGCTTTAAGGAACCCTAGACACACCGATTTAGGTGATAGACTTCTCTCCTTAACCAGATTATGTGTGCTGAACCACTAGTCTGGTGGTCCTTTTAAGAAACATTAAGAAAGGTTAAAAAATTATCTAAGATTACCTTCAAACTCAATTCCCACAACTACAAATAACACTAAAGTTATTCCCCACTATGGGTTCTGTCTGAAGCTACTATGGTTTCAATGTGCATACAAGCGCCAAGCGTTTATTGAATATGTACCCTATGCAGACATTCATATTTTTTTCTTGAACTCTTATTTTGCACAGGCCCCATGCTAAGCACGTTATCTGTATGATCTCATTTAGTTCTCACAACAACACTGAAGTAGACATTAAATATTATTCCTATTTACAGAGTTACTATTCAGAAGCAGGCTAGAATTCAAGAACTGCTCTACAGAAACGTAATTTCTTACAAACAATGTGTATTGAGGACTAGAGATGTAAGCTTTGAAATAATGTATAAAGAACTGGACGTTGAAATCAGATAAACATGTGTAAATGTCAAGGAGGGGCTTATAAATGGGAGACAGCAGAAGGCAACTTCAAGCTAAGCTTTTTTTTTGAACACTGGACTTCATTATAAAAGGGTAAGAGAAGAATCCCTTTTTAGAGATGAAAAAAGAAATGTGGTTTTGGAGCAAAATGATAAAATTTTCAAGGAAGGTGGTTAATAGTGTTAAAGGAGTTATTGAGGTCAGAATTTCATATAATTGGTCTGTATTTTCCAGTTAGGAAGTACCCTAGATATCAACTAGGACAGTCACATCATGTTCAGATGAGAAACTGAGACCCGGTGCCTAATTAGTGGCAACCAGCTTTAATCATTCACTGAGCATTACTGAGCCCCACTATATTCCAAGAACTTGGTTAGCTGTTTTCCGCATAATGACACTAGTCCTCCTCTCAAGGGACTCGGTGTTTAGAATGGGAGACAAATGGGTGATTATGATACAACGTGATAGATGTTATTAGGGGGTTATGTTCAACGATCAGAGTTAGGTTGTAGGTCAAGGCTATTTCAGTGGAAGTTAGTAGGGCAAAATCAGGAATTGTTTTTCAGAGAATGTGATATTTGAACCACGCTTTAAAGACTGAGTTGGAGAGGCAGAAAGAAGGAAGAAGATTACAGGCTGAGGGATGACGTACGTGCAAAAGCATGGGGTATGAAATAACTCAGTGTCTGCGGAAGGCCTCTTGATATTGGGGTAGGCTGACGTCATCATAAACTCTTTATTTCCCATGATTTCCTGGTTGTCCTCTCATGTTTCATCTCCATTAGCGTCACATGGGCATGTACTAATGAAGAAAATCAGGAAAAAGTGTAGTTTTAATGTAGTATCATCTCTGCCATCTTTAATTTTTCCAGCTTATAATTGGAAGACTTCATTATTAGTACTCAATACGTTTTTCTTTTTAATGGTACACACTTTGTGTTATGTCTCTACTTGCAGATGTAGCTGGTGCATTTTTGTCATATAGTATATTGTTGTTGCTATTAGTGCCATCGAGTGGATTCTGATTCCTAGCACACTTGTGCACAGCAGAGCAGAACCCTGCCTGGTCTTTTTGCGCCATCCTCTCACCTTCTGGAGCTCTATCAGACAATGCTCTGCTGCTATTCACAGGGTTTTCGTGGCCAACTTTTTCAGAAGTGGGTGGCCAGATCCTTCTTCCTAGTCTGTCTTGGTCTGGAACCTCCCCTGAAACCTGTCCACCATGGATGTGCCTGCTGTATTTGAAATACTGGTGGCAGAGCTTTTAGCATGACAGCAATGTATAGCCACCACAGTATGACAACCGACAGACAGGTGGTGTGGTTCCCTGATGGGAAATGAACCCAGGTCGAGGCGGTGAGAGGGTTCAATCTTAACCACTAGACCAGCTATATACTAAACCATATTTAACCTTTGATTGTATTTGCTTGTATTTTGACAATTAACTATAATTCCAAAATGGGTTCTCAATCTATTAGTTCAAGATCACAAAGACAACCACCTATAGTAGCTAAGCCAGCAACAACCCGAGTGAAGCTGGCAGGGTGCCAAGTGCATTCTCACACTGCTTGAGGTTGGTGGGTCTGAGGGAACATGAGGAGACCCTGCACCTCAGGGGGAGCTTATTGTTATCACAGAGGAAAGTGAGATTGGACCCAATTAAAAACACTTCTGTTCTGAAATATCTTTTAAATGCCCTAACTGATCAGTATAACTTAAGGACTAACTTAGATCAATAACATCAAGCTGCCTTTTATCCTTGTATTTTTACATTCAAGTAAATTATTTACAGAGCTTTTATGATAGGCCATATTTATCTCTATTTTCTATATAATTCTTTTTTTTTTTAATTGATGTTTTAATGGTTTCTAACATTGTGAAATTTGGGGTTGTACATTTTTGTTTGTCCATCACCATATATACGACTCCCTTCACCCCTTGTGCCCACCCCTAACCCCCCACTCCCCACCCCCACCCCCACTGCCCCTGGTAACCACGGTCCAGTTTTCTCTGTCCATGTGTTGGTTTATATTCCACATATGAGTGAGATCATACAGTGTTTGTCTTTCTCTTTCTGGCTTATTTCACTTAACATAATACGCTCCAGGCCCATCCATGTTGTTGCAAATGGGACGATTTTGTCTTTTTTTATGGCTGAGTAGTATTCCATTGCATATATATACCACATTTTCTTAATCCAATCGTCTGTCGAGGGACACTTAGGTTGCTTCCACTTCTTGGCTATGGTGAATAATGCTGCAATGAACATAGGGGTGCATAAGCCTCTTTGGATTGTTGATTTCAGGTGCATTGGATAGACTCCCAGTAGTGGGATGGCTGGATCATAAGGCATCTCTATTTTTAATTCTTTGAGGAATCTCCATACCGTTTTCCATAGAGGCTGCACCAATTTGCATTCCCAATAGCTGTGTATGAGGGTTCCTGTTTCTCCACATCCTCTCCAACATTTGCTGTTTTTTGTCTTGGTGATTATAGCCATTCTAACAGGCGTGAGGTGGTATCTTAGTGTTGTTTTGATTTGCATTTCCCTGATGATTAGTGATGTTGAGCATCTTTTCATGTGCCTATTGGCCATCTGTATATCTTCCTTGGAGAAGTGTCTGTTCATTTCCTCTGCCCATTTTTTGATCGGGTTGTTTGTTTTTTTGTTGTTCAATTGTGTGAGTTCTTTATATATTATGGAGATCAACCCCTTGTCAGATGTATGTTTTGCAAATATTCTCTCCCAGCTGGTTGGTTGTCTGTTCATCTTGATTCTGGTTTCATTTGTCTTATAAAAGCTCTTTAATCTGATAAAGTCCCACTTGTTTATTTTTTCTTTAGTTTCCCTAGTCTGGGTAGGCATGTCATCCGAAAAGATTCCTTTAAAACCAATGTCAAATAGTGTGTTGCCTATATTTTCTTCTATGAGTTTTATACTTTCAGGTCTCACCTTCAGGTCTTTGATCCATTTTGAGTTAATTTTTGTGAATGGCGATAGCACATGGTCCACTTTCATTCTTTTGCATGTGGCTGTCCAGTTTTCCCAGCACCATTTATTGAAGAGACTTTCCTTTCTCCATTGCATGTTCTTAGCTACTTTGTAGAAAATTAGCTGTCCGTATATGTGTGGTTTTATTTCTGGGCTTTCAATTCTGTTCCATTGATCTGTGTGTCTGTTTTTGTACCAGTACCATGCTGTTTTGATTACTATTGCTTTGTAGTATGCTTTGAAGTCAGGCATTGTGATGCCTCCTGCTTTGTTCTTTTTCTTTAGGATTTCTTTAGCTATTCGGGGTCTTTTGTTGCCCCATATAAATTTTAGTATTCTTTTTTCTATTTCTGTGAAGAATGTCATTGGGATTCTGATTGTGATTGCATTGAATCTGTAGATTGCTTTAGGTAATATAGACATTTTAACTATGTTTATTCTTCCAATCCACGTGCATGGGATATCTTTCCATTTCTTTATGTCATCATGGATTTCTTTCAATAATGTCTTGTAGTTCTCACTGTATAGGTCCTTCACCTCCTTGGTAAGATATATTCCTAGGTATTCTATTCTTTTTGATGCAATTGTAAATGATATTATCTTTTTGAGCTCTCTTTCTGTTAGTTCATTATTAGCATATAGAAATGCAACTGATTTTTGTAGATTGATTTTGTACCCTGCAACTTTGCTGTAGTTGTTGATTGTTTCTAATAGTTTTCCAACAGATTCTTTAGGGTTTTCTATATATACAATCATGTCATCTGCAAATAGTGAGAGTTTCACTTCTTCGTTACCTATTTGGATTCCTTTTATTCCTTTTTCTTGCCTAATTGCTCTGGCCAAAACCTCCAGTACTATGTTGAACAGGAGTGGTGAGAGTGGGCAGCCCTGCCTCATTCCTGTTCTCAGAGGAATGGCTTTCAGTCTTTCCCCGTTGAGTATGATGTTGGCTGTGGGTTTGTCATATATGGCCTTTATTATGTTGAGGTACTTTCCTTCTATTCCCATTTTATTGAGAGTTTTTATCATAAATGAATGTTGTATCTTGTCAAATGCCTTCTCTGCATCTGTTGAGATGATCATGTGGTTTTTATTCTTTGTTTTGTTGATGTGATGTATCACGTTGATTGATTTGCGGATGTTGAACCATCCCTGCGTCTCTGGTATAAATCCCACTTGATCATGGTGTATGATCTTTTTAATGTATTGTTGTATTCGGTTTGCCAATATTGTGTTGAGGATTTTTGCATCAATGTTCATCAGCGATATTGGCCTGTAATTTTCTTTCTTTGTACTGTCTTTGTCTGATTTTGGTATCAGGGTGATGTTGGCCTCATAGAATGATTTAGGAAGTGTTCCATCTTCCTCTATTTTTTGGAATAGTTTGAGAAGGATGGGTATTAAATCTTCTTTGAATGTTTGGTAAAATTCACTGGAGAAGCCATCTGGTCCTGAACTTTTATTTTTTGGGAGGTTTTTGATTACTATTTCAATCTCTTTACTTGTTATTGGTCTATTCAGATTCTCCATTTCTTCTTGGTTCAATTTTGGGAGGTTGTATAAGTCTAAGAATTTATCCATTTCTTCTAGATTTTCCAATTTGTTGGCATATAATTTCTCATAGTATTCTCTTATAATCCTCTGTATTTCCATGGTATCCGTTGTAATTTCTCCTCTTTCATTTCTAATTTTATTTACTTGAGCCTTTTCTCTTTTTTTCTTAGTAAGCCTGGCTAAGGGTTTGTCGATTTTGTTTATCTTCTCGAGGAACCAACTCTTTGTTTCGTTAATCCTTTCTAGTGTTTTTTTGGTCTCAATTTCATTTATTTCTGCTCTGATTTTTATTATTTCTCTCCTTCTGCTGGCTTTGGGCTTTGTTTGTTCTTCTTTTTCTAGTTCTGTTAGGTGTAATTTAAGGTTGCCTATTAGGGCTTTTTCTTGTTTTTTAAGGTGGGCTTGTATCGCTATGATTTTCCCTCTCAGGACCGCTTTTGCTGCATCCCATATGGTTTGATATGGCATGTTATCATTTTCGTTTGTTTCCAGATAGTTTTTGATTTCTCCTTTAATTTCATCAATGATCCATTGGTTGTTTAGTAGCATGTTGTTTAATCTCCACATTTTTGTCACTCTCCCAGTTTTTTTTCATGGTTCATTTCCAGTTTCATAGCCTTATGGTCTGAAAAGATGCTTGTTATGATTTCAATCTTCTTAAATTTATTGAGGCTTGCTTTGTTTCCCAACATATGGTCTATCCTAGAGAATGTTCCATGCGTGCTTGAGAAGAATGTGTAGTCAGCTGTTTTTGGATGGAGTACTCTGTATATGTCTACTAGGTCCATCTCATCCAGTTTTTCATTTAAGTCTACTATTTCTTTATTAACTTTTTGTCTGAATGATCTATCCATTGCTGTAAGTGGGGTGTTAAGATCCCCTACTATTATTGTGTTGTTGATTTTTCCTTTTAGGTTTGTTAATAGTTGCTTTATGTACATTGGTGCTCCTATGTTGGGTGCATATATATTTAGAAGTGATATGTCTTCTTGATGTAGTGTCCCTTTTATCATTATATATTTCCCTTCTTTGTCTTTCTTAACCTGTTTTATCTTGAAGTCTACTTTGTCCGATATGAGTATGGCAACACCTGCTTTCTTTTGTTTGCCATTAGCTTGGAGTATTGTCTTCCATCCTTTCACTCTGAGCCTGTGCTTGTCTTTAGTGCTAAGATGTGTTTCCTGAAGGCAGCATATTGTTGGGTCTTGTTTTTTAATCCATCCTGCCACTCTGTATCTTTTGATTGGAGAGTTCAATCCATTTACATTTAAGGTAATTATCGATATATGAGGGCTTAATGTTGCTGTTTTGTCACTTATTTTCTGGTTCTTTTGCATTTCCTTTTGTTTCTTGTCCCATTTGTTTTGGACTGCCAATTGAGTTTGGTTGTTCTGTCTTATGAGTCTTCTAGTTTTCTCTTTGTTTATCATATGTGGTTTTGCTTTGATTATTTGTTTAGTGGTTACCTTGAGGTTTGGGCAAAAAATCTTGTGTATGAGATAGTCCATTATCTGATAGCCTCCTATTTCCTTATACTAAGTCAATTCAGTCACTTTCCTCTTCCCCTTCTAAGTTGTTCTTGTTATACCTTATTCTATCTTGTGTTGTGGCTGTGTGTTTACAGTGATGAGGTTAAATTTATTTTTGGTGAATTTCTTCCTTTGATCTTTGAGTTTAGTATTTAAGTGGTTGCTAACCTTTTCCGGTAAAGATCTACTATTTCTCTGATTTTGTCTACCTACTTTTCTCCTTCCTCCAAGCTTTGTGTTCCCTTTCTCTTCTTTTTTTCAGGCCTGAGGGCCTTCTTGAGTATTTCTTGTAGTGGGGGTCTCGTGGCCATGAACTCCCTTAGCTTTTGTTTATCTGGGAGAGTTACTATTTCTCCATCATATTTGAAGGATATTTTTGCTGGATAGAGTATTCTTGGCTGAAAGTTTTTGTCTTTCAGTATTTTGAATATATCATTCCAGTCTCTTCTAGCCTGAAAAGTTTCTGTTGAGAAATCCGCTGAGAGCCTGATGGGAGTTCCTTTGTACGTTATTTTTTGTTTTTGTCTAGCTGCCCTTAATATTGTTTCTTTGTCGTTGACCCTGGCTAGCCTTACCGCTAGGTGTCGTGGTGAAGTTCTTTGTCTGTTAATATATATAGGTGTCCTGTTGGCTTCGCTTACTGGTATTTCCTGCTCCTTCCCCAGATTTGGGAAATTCTCAGCTATTATTTCCTTGAATAGGCTCTCTGTTCCTCTTTCCCTCTCCTCTCCCTCAGGAATACCTATAATTCTTATGTTACATTTTCTAATAGAGTCAGATATTTCTCGGAGTCTTTCTTCATTTCTTTTTAGTCTTAGTTCTCTCTCCTCTTCCATCTGGAGTATATCTGTATTCCTATCCTCTAAAGTGCTAATTCTTTCCTCCATATTGTCAGCTCTGTTCTTTAAAGATTCCAGATTCTCCTTTATCTCCTCCATTGTGTTCTTCATCTCCATCAGCACTGATTGGTTTTTCTTTATGATTTCAATCTCTTTTGTGAAGAAACTCCTAATCTCATTGAATTGTTTGTCTGTGTTGTCTCGTATTTCGTTGAGTGTTTTTATGATAGCTATTTTGAAATCTCTGTCATTTAGTTTATGGATTTCTGTGTCTTTGGGGTTGATTTCTGGGTGCTTGTCATTTTGTTTCTGGTCTGGTGATTTCATATATTTTTGCATTGTGGTTCCTGTGTTGGTTTTGTTTTTCCTCATCCCGGAAGTCTCTGGTTGCAATTTCCACCTGCCACCACTGTCTGGTGGTAAAGGGCTGTGTAGTCTAAGCCCCCTGTGCTCTGCCATGGTTTTTCTGCTGCGATCAGCAGTTTTTTTTTTTTCCCCACTGCGATCCACGGGTCCAGTTGTTTGATCAGGTCTGCCTCGGATCGCTAGATCTGGTCGGTTGAGCTGCAGACTCCGGGTTGCGGGGAGGGGGGAGCTCTCTCTTTTGCCCTCTGGGTCCCTGACGTGGGAGGCTTCTCATCTGCCCCTCTTTATCCGCTCTCTGGGGTGCTCAGATGTTGATGGTAGCCCTGTGGCTCCTCTGAGTCCTCTGTGCGGGAGTTTCCCACTGGCTGAGAGAGTCCGAAGAGCTACGGTTTCCCGCCGAGGGCCGCCCCTCCCCCCTCTCTGGGAGCCGCGTGGACCGGGATCGCTGATCTGATGGGGAGGGAGCGGAGTTCTCCTTACCTCTCCCCACTTCCTCCTGGGGCCCAGCACGTTCCGCTCTCAGATGTGCGGCAGTGTGGATCCCTCCGCTCTAGCTTTTCACTGTCTGGGATTCCGTTGTTGGTCTGTGACTGTTGCTTTTGTTGTATCTTGTCGTGGGAAGAGTTCACGGGAAAGCTCACTCCGCCATGAGGCTGACGTCACTCTCCTCTATATAATTCTTTTAATATATTTCTTTTTTTTTTTTTGCTGAAGATTTGCCCTGAGCTAACATCTGTGCCAGTCTTCCTCCACTTTGTATGTGGGTCGCCACCACACCATGGCCTGACAAGCAGTGTAGATCTGCACCTGGGATCCAAACCTATAAACCCAGGCTGCCAAAGCAGAGCATGGAGAACTTGAACCATTCAGCCACAGGGCTGGCTTCTTTTGAGAATTTTATTCCCTTTTCTTCACTAAAGCTGCTCTATATTTCCTGTCTATGTATTCATTTTTTCTGGAAAGAGAATTAAATACAAACCATGTAGTTCTAATAGTTTTAATGTGTGTAGCGTATGGTAAGAAGAAGCAGTTTAAGTATTCACTGAGGACAACATGGAATAATTCAGAATTTACTCTACGAATGAAATATCTGTTAGGAAAGGTACAAAAACTACATTTTACAAAAAGTCATAAAATGGCATGATTTCTAGCTGTGGGAAGAAAGATCTAACAAAGGAACTGATGTGCAATGAAACATTTCCACTCTTGGCATTAGAAATATTTAAGTGAATTTCAAACCTACCAGCTTAAACTTTTGGAATGTCACATGAGACATACGTCTCATTCCCACCCCTATAAATCTGGTGATGTAGTGTTTTATTATCTGTTATACAAAGAGTTAATGCAACTCAATTTTAAAATCTTTAGCACACGCAGGTAAATTACTCAGTATTCCTCAAAATCTGTAGTGTAGTGTTGGTGCCACTCTAGCTCAGTGTGTCATCAGAACAGCACTTAAGATTCATAAAACTTTACCATAAAATATCATACAATATAATTGGTCATGTACATGCTGTTTAGAGCAGAGAACTAAGCATTTGTAAGTGTGTGTGTGCACGTTATGTGCGTGGAGAAGCAGACTCATGCACATTTGTACTTATAAAAGAAAATATTCACATTGCCAATATATAAATACTTATTCAGCAATAGTCAGAATCACCCAGTCCTACAACTCTCAGAGGCTTTTATGAATCTTCACCCCGCTGATCAGCACTGATCTAACCTTCCAGTCCAGTCTCATTTCTCAGCCCTCGTTCTTTTGCGTCTCTACTGTACTTATTCATGACTTCCTTGGAAAATTATTTTAAATATATTTTTGTTAGATATTTGATATATTTTTCCAGGTACTAATGCCATTAAGAAATTTATTTTATTTCCTTTAATATATCTTATAACACTTTTGACTGTCCCACAGAATCGTAGGGGAAAAAAAGCTTCTGACTCCAATAAATCTAATACAAACCAAGAAGGCAATGGTCTTCGTTTTCTGCTTTCAAGTTTCTTCTCTTTGCCTTCACCGGTGTATAGTCTGGCTCATTTGAATCAAACCCAAACTAGAAGGAATATTCCATTGACTCATGAATTAATCTAGTAAATAAGACTATGTTTCCTAAACACATGCATGTCTTTTTTTTTTTAACAGGCCATTTTGTGTCATTCATATCACATTTTAAAGATAAGAAATATGTTTATATCCTATATGTTATAAATTTTGAAAATGGCTTTGTCAAAAACTTCCAAACAAATAAGCAAAACCAGCCAACAAACAAATGCCATTCCTTAGTTTCTACAACCATCCTCAGCTGTGGTTCGAGCATCTTCGACCTCGCAGTCACCTGCTTCATCACTTGTTCTCTCCGTGCTCCTGCGCAGGCTTCTCTTCTCTTTCCCACACCTTGAGTTGCTGCATTCCCTGACTCTGTCTTCGCCTATTTGTCTTCTCTTTCTGCACCTTTTCTGGCGATATTACCTCCTATTGTGATGTCAGCAATCCTTTCAAATCATATCCCTCACCTAAACTTCTCCTCTTACCTCTCACCCCGACTGCCTCCTGGTACTGATCTGATTTCTGCTCAGGGCGTCATCCTATTCCCAGTCACTGCGCCCACAGTTTCCAGTCTGTGTTCTGAGATCCTCACCAACATCAAGTTTCTCAGTGGTTCCTGAGAAATCCACGGGGTGGTTCATTGTGTGGAGCTCCGGGTTCCACCGCTCTCCTCTCTCTTTCGTCCAGAGTAGCTGTACTTTTATTTAGAGGTTTGATACATAGGATTTCTGGAGAAGGTTTCGTTTGTCAATAAAATAAGCATGAGAACAAGCACGCAAAAGCCTGAAAGCCACTGATGTATTTGAAAGTCCTGAGGCCATTCTTAATAATTATTTAGACAACCTTCTTGCAATTAACAGTCAACATCTCAATGCTTTTAAACCCATGTTTACTTCTGCTGGAAATTTTGAACTATCTCCCAACGCCACATAATGAATTTGCCATGCATTAATGGATTCCCTGACTACATTAGGTCTCTGAGGAGGGTTGTAACTTCTCTCTAGCCTTAGCTTATCCAAACTGTCTACCCCTAAACAAAGGTCATTCTCTTCTATCTCTCTTGTTCAGAAAGTTCGCTCTCTATAAAGTACCACTGTCACCCAACTTTGCGTGCTATAGTCCTGTTCTTTCTTCAAGTAGTAGCACAAAGAAACCTTCCCTGGAACCCCAGGCAAAAATAATATCTTTCTTCGTGGAACTTCTACAAAATTTTTTTACATGTTTCTATTTCAAATATTCCATTTTATGCTGAATTGTAAATATTGATGAACATGACTTTTGATTTCTACTACTCTCCTGAGTTTAGGGGCTCTATTTTTATCTTATTTGTAAATCCTTTCATATCTATCGGAATGCCTAATATAAAAGAACTTTTAAAAATGTTACATAAATCAATATATTTCTTTTAATTTCTTTATTTTTCAAACTAAAATCAAAGAACATAAGCATAATAAGTTTATTTGCCTGCTTTTATAGAGCCAGTTGGTGTCAGGGAAAAAAAAGGAGGACTCATGCTTATTTATTCTCGATCCTAGTTGTAAGAAATGTTCTTTGACATGCCCTGTGATATGCACCTGAATTCTTCACTTAATATGTTTGTGGCAAATTTAGTGTGAATTGGCTCAGGCAAGACTCCAAAAGAGGAAATTCCAGCAGGCTACTGGAGTTTGCAATTCAACTTCATAATGGTTTATTTATCAAATAAGTTTTCATCAGAAACCAGCTATAGATTTACTCACCAAAAGGTCTTTCCTGCAGAGTTTCTAATAAGGTCATCAAAATCCATCTGTTGAAGAGGAGTGTTTTATCTCAACAATATGTGTTGAGTTGAGTCGGCTTTATTGAAAATTACACTTCAGTCTCTTCTCATTCTGCAGAAAGCATTCATCACTGGGCTTACCACAAAGAAGAATATATATTTCCTAAAGTCTCACCACAATCGAAGTCTCCACTTTGGCTACTCTTTTCAAAGTGGTCTATATTTACCTAGGATGAACTCAGCTTTCTTTTCTCTTTTCTAATTTCAATACCAAATGCACTTCCCAGGTGATTTACTGCTCTCATGGGTACGAAATTGATAGCATGAACCAGTGGTTGCTAACGCAGGTTGATGATCAGTGTAACCAGGGTGACTTTTACAAATATACATTCCAGAGCCCTAGAGCCAGGTCTGCTGTATCAGAATTTCCAGGGGATGGGACTTAAGTTTATATGTATATATAATATATATAAAATATATATATTTATATTATATATCTTTAGGGTATATGTATCTCTAAAATGCACCCCCCTACACCACCTCCCAGGGTTTCTGCACATAAACTAGATTTGGCAAACACAAATAAGAACTTATTCTGTGATTCTCTAGAGAACAGAATTCCAGAGATTGTTATGTGTTGATAGATTAAGCTTAAACTCTGGAGGACAAAACAGTAAGGTAATGAAGTGGGCTCTGTTTAATTTTTCTAAACTCTGGCAAAATACACTGTTAGGTTACTGGGATTGTTTAATCAGTGTTTGGAGAACAATCCTCCAGATCTTCTACAGCAAAAAAATCCTCTTAATTTAATTATAGTATTCTATTATTTTAATTAAAGTATTAGACTTAATGATATTAGATATCACTAAAATAAATTAATAGCATCAATTAATATTAATATTTTGTTTTGCAAATCCATACTTCATTAATAAAAAAAATTTTATACATTTCTAAACAAATTCCTAAAGATTTATATCCTAAAATATGAACATTTAAGATAATGAAATTTTAGAGTGAAAACTAGATATGCTATGAAAATTACTTGTGTGAAGAATTATTTTGCTCATTTATTTATATAACAAATATCTATTTATCATTTTAGATACCAGATACTAATCTGGGACTTGGAAATACAAAGAAAGATAAAATTATTTTTGTGGCTTTAGGGGCCTTCAGATTAGCAAATTTGTATTTATCTTTTAAATTTTTTCTCTACAATCTGGTTTTCTATTTAAAAGTTACTAATTCTTTCAATGTATATTATGGTGGCAATATGAAATCTCTAGACTTTTTTTGAAAGACATGAAGTGTAATAAAATGTTTTAAAGGGTTATAGATTACAAAATAAAATACTTAGCATATAAATTTCTATATTTAATTGTTAATTCATTATTCATGCTGATCGAGCAGACGGTGTGGTAATTTGTCTATAAAAAATATATTGAGCAATTTTGTGAAAAAGCCTGGCATACAATTTGTTCAAATTTTATGACACTATAAACCGATTAGGATAAAAAAATAGGTGAGGAATAAATGTGATAAGCATGGACAAATCTGACTGGTGAAGACTGTCTCACGTCACAGTAGAGTAGTGACAGTGGGAAAGGCATCAAGGTGGCTGAACAGCTCTACATGCGAGTGGGCCTCAAGTAAATCATTAAGAAAAACACATAGTTTTCAGTCTTATTAGGAGTCAGAAGAGCAAGGATGGTATATCTCCATGGGATTGAAGCTGATGGTGCAGTGTTAACTAATCAAAACCTCAGCACTTCATTTGTGTTTCTTTCAGGTTCCTTATTCTGAGCAAAGTCAAACAAGCTTTTTATCTGTTACCATTAAGAGGGTTTATTTTACATTGTTTATTTACATTGGGTAACGATCAGGATCCAAAATAGTCTGGACAGAGTGGAATAGTAGGTGAAATTCAGTAGAACCTCATATAGAGTCCTGAAATTAGTTTTAAATCTCACCTGGGCGAGTTGGTTGGTATATAGTTGGTTCCTACAGATGTGGCTCTATTGTTCATTTATGGCAGCCTTCCAATTTCATTGATCAGGCAACTGTTTTGATTGGTCAGTGCCTCTGATCTCACTGTTAAATGTTTTGACTATCTTCTCTGTAGGTAAGTATAAATGAGGATTGTTAGATATCAAAAATTATGGATTGTCTCTGGAAATAATATAGCCCTTTTAAGAGCTCTAAAAGCATAGGCTACATGCAATAAATATATTAGCAGAGCAAATGGAAATGACTTAAGTCTTCTCTTGTCTTCAGTATGACTGAACAGTTTGATAAGACTTCTCAAAAGGGTCATGTGATTTCAGGTTCCTTTTGGAGTTTGGAACAAAGAAGATAAAAGTTCCATCATACTTCTGAGTATATTTTCCCCAGCTCACACTAAATCTGGAATATTTGTTTACAAGTGTCTTCTACTGGCACACTGTTGGGAGGGGCTAAAAGCTATGACATAGAGTATTTGGGAAGGAAAAAGGAGGAATTTCCCCCACCCCAGAAATAAGAAGACAGAAGAAAGAAAGCAGAATATATAAGATAAAACCTTACCCAGAGAAGTGGCTATAAGAAAGAGCTACTGTAAAATAGATAGTGTGAAATTTGTGTGTGAGGAAGTGAGTTCTTAATCACAGATACAATTCAAGGGGGGCGTTAGATGAACACTAATTGGAGGTAATAAGGAGAAAATGTGTTAAGAGCTGAACTATATGATTGCTCACTTGTCGTTCAAACCTGAGATTGTCTCATTCTCTGATTGGTTCAAGTGGTTCTCCACTGGGGGAGATTTTGCCCCTCCAGGGGACATTTGGCAATATCTGGATACATTTTTGTCTGTCACGACTAGGATGGTTCTAGTGGTATCTGTTAATACAGATCAGGGATGCTGGTGAACATCTTACAACGCACAGGGTAGTCTTCCACAACAAAGAATTAGCCAGCCCAGAATGACAATAAGGCCAGGTTGGGAAATACTAGGCTGAATTAATACAAAACATTCAGTAAAGTATAGCCTCTTCCATGTTTATGGGAAACTTAAGTCTGGGAAATTTCTGTACTGGTAAAAAAAAAAAAAGATACACTCTCAACTTATTGTTTTTCTAACACAGTGTTTTATGTTTTTCACATTTTCTAAGACAAACTAATTTGTATTAAAGTTCTGGGGTTCTCTTTGTACCATTTCTCCTCCTTTACTCCTTACTCGGCATGTGTTCCTCTTATTCCTTGGCTGTCCTGTTTCGTCATCTTGTTGAAGTTCCCTTTCTACCACTAAATTAAGAGTTTTCCTCTTCTGCTCCCTGCAGTGACAGCGAGAACTTGCTCTCCCCAAGGTGCTGGACAAATTCCAATTGAATAATTATATTTGACCTTTCAGGATTTATCTTGTAGTTTCTGAAATGTTGGGCAATGTTCTCACGTGCTTGAAGTATGTCTTTAGCTATGGCAGCATTTCAAGCGACAGTAAAAAATGGACGACCAACGCTCATGTGGTGCATATACTGTTCTTATTTTTTCTTTTAATTTCTGAAGCTTTTGAGGTTCTTGAAAAAGGAGGAGTATTGATAGCAGAGATTCACTACTTCTGCATATTACTCTTCGTCTTCCTTATTGATAATATTCTGGCATTACTTAAAGAGTGGTAGCAAAATCGATTTAATTTAACAAATGAATATAGAGTTTTTATGTCACAGGCATTGCTATAGGCACTTTAAAAACATTAACTTATGTAATCTTTATAACACACATGAAGTACAGGTATTATTATTATCTTATTTTACCAATGAGGAAATAAAGGCACAGAGAAATTAAACAACTTGTCCAAAGCTATTTTTTCACCTAATAAGTTGCAGAGCTCAATTCAAACACAGGTAGCCTGCCTCCCCAATCCACACTTTTAAACAATCAGCTATGCTGTCTCTCCAAATTTATATTATATATGATATACTTACATATATGCACACACACACATACACATACATACACATTACTGTACATAAAATATTTAGAACAGAGTTGAACAAACTTCACATTATAATAAGCTTATTTTACATGTACAACAATCTTATGAGATAGGTACACTTATTATTTTTCTTTTTGGCATTGAAATAACAGGTTCAGAGCAATTAAATTACTTGCCCCAAATGACACAACCAATCAGTGGAAGAAATGTGATGTAAACCCAGGAAATTTGGCTCTAGTCCACAATCTGAAACACTGTAGTTTCCTACTAAGAACTTGTTAAATGACTTTCCCACATTGAGTAATTTTTGGTATAAACTTTAACCGGGTATTGTTCTCAGCTTTTGCAAATTGTTTCTAGCTTGCCACTCCTCTTCAAAAACTGAGTATGAACGGGGTGCACAGGTAGGTTTCTTAGCCTTATAGCATATAGACTCTTCTTATTTAGCTGAGAGTGTGTTTCTTTTCTGGACGTTATTCCATGCCCCCTTGAATTCCACGTAAAATTCCAGCAATGCAAATATGTCTGAAAAATATGTTTAAAATCATCCTGCTATCTTAGCCACGGTTTCTCTGTCTTGTTAGGTCCTCGTTATTATCCCACCAATTGCTGCTGGTGCAAATAATGAAGGTCTTATTTTTAATAATTTAAGAACCAAAGTAATGTTTTTAACTTTTTAATACAATGATATTTGTTGCAATGTTATTCGTAATATCTACTATAGGAAAAATAAAACTCAATGTCAACAAGAAACATAACTGTTAAGTCAATTGTGGTATACCAATAGGATGGGTTAGACTGCTGCTGAGATATTTATGAAGAATATCTAGTGGTATGGGAAACATGTATGCTATGTTACTATATAAAAGATGAAATATAATATCTACTCTTTAAAAATAAGCATAGCATAAAAGATTAAAAGAAATGCATTAAAATATACTTTCTAAATATATTACTGGAAAATGGGATATTTTTTATTTTAAATCTTAATGCTTAATTTTCAGTGCTGAAACAGTTTTCTTTTTAGTTGATTAAGTCTTGAGATTTTTTAAATTCTTAGAAGACAGGTTTAATTATTTAGCAATAGATTCTATTTTTTTTCTAAATGTATTCACTTTCATATAAAAGACGGAGTACAAAATATTTTAATTCATTGAAAAATTATTGAGAAATGGATATATTTACAAGCCTTGTACTGGGGATGTTACGGATAAAAGATATGGTCTCAGTTCTCTAGGAACTCACAGGCAGGTGTAAATGGCTCCAGCTCTCAGTGGGCTGTGAGAGTTGTATGGAAGAGGTACAAAGAAAAGAGCATGGGAGCTAAGGGAAGCATAGTTCTGGACTGTGGGATCTGAGGAGCCTTCCATGAAGCATGGCATTCAAGCAGAACTTTGAGGATGGGGATCTCACAGAGAGAGAAGGAGATTTTTAAAATAAAGTAACAAGGAATCTAACTTGTTCTAGCTTCAAAACCAAGCTCCAAGTAGCCATTTTTCAACGTCAGCTCCACATAACTCTTCTAAGATTTTGCTACCTTGTTATTTTGCTTTAAGATGCTATTTTGAAACATTATTTTTTTCCACTACCTTTCATGCAAGCCTAAGCAACGGGATATGGGCATAGTCTTTACATCCATGAACTACTCATTCTTCATCTTGTTATTTTCTTAATCTTGAGTTTCTACTTGCTCTTGAGGGACCCAAAAAGTGCAGGATCCCCTAAGCAATAATCATTTGTTTTCTATAAAACATTCCATCCAGTGTTAGTAGTGATTTCTATTGCTTCTTCTTTGCTGTAAATCAGTAATCACAGTAGGTGGAGAGCTCATCTTGCTACCCCTCCAAATATAGTTCAAGTTCAAAATAACATCTTTATTTAAAGGTACCAGTTATACTGAAGCAAACAGCAATAACAAAATGTGTACTGAATCAATGAACTAAAGAAAAGCTAAAGTGAATGCATTTTGGATTTGGACTTGAGTTGTATTTTTGAATTGAATACCTAAAAACTTATGTCCTTAAAAATCCTGCTTAAGCATTTCCACTTAAATTGATCTTTGACAGAACAGTCATTGGGAGGGGAAGGGTTCTTAATTCTTCTTCTGATAAGTTATGTCTGGAAAAGTTCCCCTTGAAGATGAAATCAGAGAGTGGAATGAACTGCTTGGGTTACTGGTACCTGCCATCACCTAAATCTCAGAGCAGCATATCCTAAATCTGCAAAGGCTCAGCTGACATTTTCATGCCATTTTTATTTCACCCCGACCAAATTTGAAAGTATTTCAAGAGCAAATGCAGTCTAGTCATATTCCTATTTCTCTCAAAAAATACCATGGAATTGGAACAGTAATTCACACACCCTCTCTCAAAGTGTTTAAAACTTAAGATAGTTCACCATCTAAATCACTGGGCAGTCTTTACCAGTTTTTATTGCAGTCATATTCCTTTAAACTTCTTTGCCGGATGTTCATTCTGTTCATATACTTAGTGCCTTGTCATTTTCACTGCTCCTGGCTAATGCTCTCTAGCTTAAAAATACGGTTTGAAGGAAATTGGCTTCTGGCTCTTATCATAATAGCGCAAATAGCAAGTCTCCAGTGCCCTAAAGTGCCATTACAGAGAATATTTGCATATTTAGTCTTACATGTAGTCAACAAGGGTACCTGCCATTGTTAGATCACAGCTCAGAAAGCTAACAAAAGGATTGCCCACTCTGAAGTGTTCATGATATTGAATTACAAATCTTGATCTAGTATATTGTTGAATTATTGTTCTAAGAAATAGGAAAGCCTCAGTCTAAATTGTGGAAATACTCCAGATATTCACTTGGTGTACTTATTTAAAGCAAAATTTTTCCCTTTTGTGTCATTTAGCTATGTTTTTATTTCTCTTTTCCTCATACTTTTTTTTACCCCCATAAATCCATACACAGTCTGTGTGCAATACTATGTGCTATATCATACACCATGTTGGAACAGTTGTTTCTGAAAACATAGAGAAGGGGACAGGAAAAAGGAAATTGTATGAAATATATATGATTAGCAAAATGATGATCTTTATGAATGATTATGTAATTAAAATGTATAGAATTTGCTATAAGTTTTCTGACTGCTGATATTCCCTATGGTAAAGTCCACTAACTTTAGAATCTGAAAATAAAATTATTTTTGTGTAAAAAGATTTAAAATCTCCAGTTTCTAAGTTCAAGGCCACTCTACCATTTATAAAACAACTGCAACTTTTCCATTCCTGTCAGAAGAAACAAGACAGTCAAACCAAAAGAAACTGATTTCACAGTTATTGTTTTTCTCTGATTTGATTTAGCTTGTGGTTTTCATACCTATAATTTCAAGAACTACAAGATTTAAAAATTGCAGGCACATACAAGAAATGTAATGTTGAACATCAGTAAATGGCAGTCTTGTGTTCATACATTCTTGCCACATCACTGGCTACTTGCTATGTTGCAGACAATTGCAGAATTTTTAATATAGTAATAAGTCAATCATAGCTCTTAGACTTAGAAATGAAAGCACCACGCCAGAGGAAAATTTCCAATACTTTCAATAAGAATTAGCATACATAGGAAAATCTGATGTTTTATGTCACTGATGATTTTTAGGGTAAATAGCTATATTCAATGTATTTTGAAAGTGAATTTATTAAACTTAACAAAAATATTTTTGAATCTTTTAGTTTACGATAAAATTTTATCATATTGTTTAGACAGTTAAAGAATGAGAGAGTCTACCGAATATCTCAAAACTCTTACATAAAATTGCTTCCCTTCCTTCTAATATCTTCCTTTAATAGCCTTTTCCCCTTAGATCTGAAAATCAGAGCGTGGAGCTAGAAAGAAATTCTCTGTGGTCTTAGCATGGAAACCAAAGAACTTGCTGAAACCCTGAGGTAAATTGAGAAGTGCATCACTGTGCACTAATTTCACTGTGAAGGGCATATGTCTTTATGCAGTGTGTTTGTATAAGCTTTACCTTAAGAGGCAAAGAAATCAGGATTGCATGGGCTCGGCCTCCAAAAGAGAGTCTAAATGGAGCCTCTCCAAAATCCTCAGGTCTGATTTGTGCTTGAAGCATCTGACGGAAGGAAAAAGCAGACATGACGGATGAGAGAGAGTAGCACTGGAAATTAATGGTTATAACTATGAGAACTATTTATCTTGATATTTGTGTTTAAATTTTATAGTAATAAATTAAGTACAAACATAAAAAAAAACTGTGCTTTTTTATTGACTTGAATACTAGTCAGGAAAAATAAAACTCCTGTGAGTTTAAAATGAAAATGGATTTGGTTTTGCTGATCACTGCTGGTAGTAAGCAGCTGGCTAGATGTCTCGAATCTCACTTTCAAAAAGCCTGTTTTCTATTGGTGATGATAAATTTGCCCCTTGCTTATACTTATCAGTGGGTGTTCAGTTGTTACAGCAGATTGGAAGTGATTCAGTTCATTTCTTGGGTATTTTCAAAAGCAGGGAAGGATTTCACACTCTGTGGAGTTCTGCTTCACCGAAAGTAGAAAATATTACAGCTTATGGGAGTGATAATTAAAGCCAATAATAACCTAGAAGTCTTCCTGGCTCTGCAATGTGGGGAGTAATACTTCACCATTGTATACCTGTCTAGTGGGGATATTCTCGCTGGCTCCTGAATCAGGCTTAAACTGCAATTCAGATGGGAAACGCTGGAATAATATTCCTCAGCTTTCATGTGGAGAGTTAAAATATGCAAATACATGTTGCAACGGTGAAGGTAGTGTGTAAAGGTAATATACAGGAAAAATAATAAAAGGCTATGTCAAGGTATGATGTACCATCTTATGTAAAAGTGACAAAGGAAAACACATTTTTAGTCAATAGATGAAACAGGATGAACTCATAAAGGAAAATGCCTAGTGTATTCCAAATATTGTGGAAATAATGTAATATAACCCATGCCAAATAGTCTCTAACTATAATGGGTATTTACTCTTTATTTCCCTTCTAAATTAGTGAAAGAGTCATGTTTTGTGTTATTAAGAAACAAACTAGATGAGGTTTTTCAAATAAGATTCAGAGGAAAGAATAACATTGTCCAAAGAGTAAGTGCTTAGAGAGGTCATTGTGATGGTTTGGAATGCTTTAGCTGTGGAAATAAGAGAATCAGAATCCATCAAGGCGTTAACTCTACACAGACAGTTGATACGTTTTTGACCCTCGTGTATTCAATCTCAGATTTCACACTTTTGTAAAGACGCCATCACAAATGTTTCCAGAAGAAAGTACTTTGTTTTATGCTGTGCTATGGATTTGAAATTACTGTGAGTGTGGGAGGTGGGGCAGGAGGTGAGTGGGTAAATTTATAAAACTTTTAGCAAGCTGGATTGTAAAAGTTATTTTGATAATTTCTTTGTCTCTGAAAATGCAGCCTTTGAGAGAAATATACATTGGGATTGATCCAACTTTTTGCTAAAAAGAAATAGCCACTTACCTCAAAATGGTATGCTGCCTAAATATTATCCCCTGAATGAATTCATATTAATGTACTAGAGTTTAAATCTAGTATCCACCATAAATGTCTGTGCAACCTTGGGAAAGTCACTTAACTTCTTAGCCTCAGTTTCCATATTTGTAAATGGCCATCATCATAATAATCATAATTTCTAAATCATAGGATGGTTATACTCATTATATTATTTAGTATATGTAAAGTACTTAAAGTAAGGCCTTATAATATTAAATGTGATACCAAATGTTACCTTTATTAGAATTATTATTATAATTGAATGAGAACTCCTCTTAAATAACCATACCAATGTATTTCTTATGCAGTTATGACTCAACGTTTCTTCATTTATTTAATTTGAAAAGCATTTATTGTATATTCTTTATGTGCCAGTTACCATCCTAGCCTACTGAGATATAAAGATGAATAAAAATATAGTACATCCTTTACTCTTTAGCCTACACCTAGGGTGTCACAATACAGAGAGCCAACTTAAAGAAGCATAAAGAAGACTGAAGCTTCTCTCTCTCTTGTGGAACAACGCTAAGTTAGCGGACAGATCTGTTCCACATGGTTGTTCAGAAACCCAGGTTCTCTTAATCTTTTTTCACCATCCCCAACTACATTGTCACAGTTACGTAGCCTGTGTTAACATTACATATCTGGTTGTAGCTGTTCAGAAGTAAAAAGAGAGCATGGAAGAGGTGTGCACACTCTCTTAAGGAAACTTGAGTGAAGTGCACGCTTTATATCTGCTCACCTTCCATCTGTGAAAACTCAGCAAACATGGCAACTGTTATTTGTGAAGGAGACTGGACACGTAATATAGATAGGCAGCCAACTCTCTGGCTATTGCCAAGGAAGTTGGAGAAGAGGGATTTTGTTTGACAGCTAGCAGTCTCTCACAAATAGCCTTCTGAAACTCCTTGTCTCCTGGAGGAGAATGATCATCACAGTGCACTGTGAAACTGCTAATACAATTGTATGCACGCAGCTAATTGAAGCAAGTCAGCCAAAGCCTCAGTCACCTCAGTATCTCGCTATATCTCAGCTTCTCTGAACTTAGTCCTTGGACAGATGGTAGCCTCTGATAAAGTTTTCACCTGTCTGCAGTGAAGTGAGAAAAATAAAGGTGATGTCATAAGCTTTCACAAATCTAAAGTATTTTCATTCAAAAGCTAATTTTTATGTTGAATTTATACTTTTTATATTTTGTTGTTCAAGTGTCTTTTCATGAAATGATGCTGTCAGCAAACAAGTTTTGTTTGATTTTGAATGTCTTTAATTTAACTTCGAGCCTCTCCTTTCTGCCAACATTGCCCTTCACCCCAACTGCAATTGCGTGTTGAGTTTCAAACGGCAGGCAGGGAAAATACAGTGAGCTGTGAATGTCTGGGAATCACTCATCTTTTCTGTAACACTTTATATTGTATTTTTGACTGATTGGAAGGAAATATGAAATATTTTGGAACATTAGTATTAGAGGATAATTTTTTTAAAAACATAATATCATGGTTCTCACAGAAATGTAAAATAAACACTTGTCAACAATTTCATTAACTCATTAATTAATGAAGAAACCAATAAGATGCTAAAATCAATTCAAAGGAGAATTCAAAGAACACACATATTTGGGCAATCCAGAATGCTGAAATGAATTTACAAATAGATACAAAACTGGATGATATCCACAAGGCAATGATCAGTTGCATTTCCACCAGACACAATACAATTTACTTACATTTCTATGAATAAGAATAATTTGCATTACTATCACATTTCTATAATTTATAGAACTGCAAAAAGCTTGAAAAGACAGTGGAAAGAGAGGATAACTCAGAAGAGCGACCTGGACAAGACACCCAGTGATCATTCTTGCCTATTTCCAACTCATTCTCAATTTTTCCTGACAATATTAAGGCACTTTGAGGCTTTTTTTGGGTGGGGTGGGGGGGATATCTTCTCTCAAGTCAAAATTTAATAATGTAAATTTACAGTGAAAACATTTGAATCTTTATTTTAGGAGTAACTAACTACATGTCGTTTATTATAGTATTCAGTATATTACTGATGCCCTCAAATTACTATTACTTAGTAGTTGTTGTAAACATAATAATTTTTTCATTAGAATAAGACTAGACAGTATGATTCAGTAACTAATCAATGTAAAGCTTATGAAAAAAAATGAGGCCCCTGAACATGATGAGGAATCTGAATGAAAGTGGAATCTGCTTAAAAAATCTTTATTGCTTGGGATTAAGTGTTCTGCCTCTCAGCAAACATGTAAATCTCTATTCTCAAGGATGGTATGTCCAGAAGCTCTTCCAATGTCATCAGTTATGTGCTTATTACAAGAAGACAAAGCATTCATTAATTCTAGCAACAAAGGAAAGGAGAAGATAAGAAATGAGTGTATTGTGTGCATATGGAAGTGGTGGGGGTAGGGTAGATGTTGAGAGGCAGGTCTACAGAGGGTTTACTTGGAAACACATGGAGAACACTAAGCATTTGGCATGTTGAATCAGACCAGCAATAAAGCTGTGGGCAAAGACGGGACAATTCTTTGAGTAACCTAAGTTCATCTTCTTAGTCCAGTGGTTTCAAACATTTTAATTTCAGGATTGCTTAACTCTCTTAAAAATTATTGAGAACATCAAAGAACTATTTTTGTAAATGTGGGTTAGTTATTGAAATTTGTTATATTAGATATCAAAAGAGGAAAATGTTTAAACTATTTATGCATTAATTCATTTTAAAGTAAGAATAATAAATCCGTTACACGTTAGTTTAAATAACATTTTCATGAGAAATAACTAAATTTTGAAAACAAAAATTTAGTAATGAGTGACATTGTTTTCATTTTTGCAAATCTCTTCTTAATATCTGCCTTGATAAAAGACAGTTGGATTCTCATATCTGCTTCTGACTGCTGTTTGGTTGGAGTATGTGAAGAAAAGCCCACCACACACAGTTATGCAGTTAGACAAGGGAGGCCCTCTGGAGCCTGAAAAATTCTTGGGACCATTCTTATCAGGGTCACTGGTTCTCCTTTTAGAACTGCTATTCCAGTCCATTTATGTTCTTGCTCTTCTAGACAACACTAGCTTCTTCTGTCTTCACTCTCAACTAAAGGTCTTTCTTCCTATTTTATTGAAAAAACATAACATAATCCCTACTTACCTGTACCTGTGCTCATATAGTCTTCCTCCCTTCCTTTTCCTTCAGATGAATGTCTGTCTTTAATAATGACAGTTCACTTGGGCCCTTATTCTCACGTCTGCTGACCACTCAGGGACGTTGCTTTAACAATTCTCCTCCTTATGTCCAACATCATCAATTATTTCCTCTAATATATCTTTCCCATCAGCATATAATCATAGTTTTGATCTTCCAATAATTAAAATAGAATAAGATAAAATGAAATAAATCTACCTTGAGTCTCCATTCTTGTCCACTGACTGTGCTACATCTCTGTTACTCTAATGGCAAAACCCCTCGTAGAGCTTGTTTATATTCGTGGTCTCCAATTTCTCTCCTTTTATTCTCACGTGAACCCTCTCCAATAAATCATTTTCTCATTCTTCTTCACAAAAGTGCTAGCTTCATGGTCAACAGTGACATCCATGCTGCTAGATTTATTGTTCATTCCCCATAGTCATCCTACTTGACTTGGAAACAGCACTTTTGCTTGGCTGCTGGCCAGCTCCTCAAGCATCCTCAAGCATCCTCTTCCTGCGGCTTTCAGGGCTCCCTCCTGGGTGTGTTCCTCTCCACTTGCCTCTTATACCAGCTTCTTTGTGGACTCTCTGCATCTCTGCTACTTATTATATATTAAGAGTATCTCAAAGCTCAGTCTTCAGATTTCTTTTGTCCTGAATTTATGTTCATGCTCCTGATGATGTCATATTTCATCTCTTCTGAACCTCAGAATCGAATATCCAAATGATAATCCACAATCTACTTGAATACCTAATAAATATCTAAAAATTTAACATATCGAAAACCATACTAATGATATACCCTCCTCCAATTTATTCTTTCTAGTTCTTCCCATGTCAATAAATATCACTTCATTTTCTAGTTATTTAGGCCAAAATCTTCAGTTTCATCCTTGACATTTCCCTTTTTATCATATCCTATATCCAATCTTTCAGCAAACTTCCCTCTACAAAACTGCTATTCTGGTCTAGAGCACCATTAAATATTCTTAATAATCTCATTGGGATTTTTTTACAGCATTCTAATTGATCTTCTACCTTCTGTACTTGTCCCCCTACACTCAAGTCTCAAAACAGCAGATAAGAAACTAAGATCATGTTTCTTCTCACTGCATCTTCTAATATTTTCTGATCCCATGGAGATTAAAAGCTAAAGTTCCACCAAAACCTGCAAGATGCTACAAGTTCTGTTGCCGAAAATCAGGACCTTGTCACTGCAGCCGAATCAATGAACACAATGACAAGAGAGTGAGGAAAAGAAAGGGAAATTTATCAATTTGCTAACAGATGAGGAAGTGACAGCCTTGTGCCCCAAAACCCACTGTCCTCCCGAAGCACTAGCAGTTAGAGTTTTTAAAGGGAAATTCATGGGAAAGAATGTGCTGTCTGAGTGACTGCAGACATCTGGTGGGGCAGTTATGCGGGCGTCCCAGGTGAGGGTCCCAGATGTTCTGGCACCAGGACAGCTGTTCTCCTCATCTGCAGCAGGAGGTCTTGCGTTCCATGGATCCATCTTCCAGCTGTTCTCATCTGCAGCAGGAGGTCTTGCGTTCCATGGATCCATCTTCCAGCTGTTCTCTTCACCTGCAGCAGGAGGTCCTGTGTTCTGTCATTAATCCTCTGCTTCACCAGAAATTGGGCTCTGGGGGAGAAAGGAAACTGCCGAAGACAATTGTGGACGATGGTGCAAAAAGTTTCAATTGAGGAGACAAAAAAGGTTACAGGACTTTCTCAGTCTTTCCTGCTACAGTTCTCCTCCTCCTCTAACTTTCTGGACTCATTTCACACCACTCTGCCTTACCTTCCTCTGCTGCATCCACTCTGGCTCCTTGGTGCTCTGAAGTACATCAAGCATGTGCCGATGGCCTGAGAGGCCTGACTTGCCTGTCTCGGGTCTTTGATCAAAGGTCGCCTCCTCACTGGGACCTCCCCTGACCTCTACGTTTAAGATCACAACTCCTTCCACAACTACCCCCTTCACTGTGTTATTTTTTCCCTATCATTTATTATCAACTATCATTTTTATCTGTTTTTTCACTTCTGTACCTTCACCTATAACAGTCAGAATTTAATAAATATTTATGAGAAATATTAGTCACTCTACATGTCTGCTCCCTTCTCAGTACACCAAGGCTCTATTAATAAAAACCCATTTACCTCCGAGAGAGAAACTCTTTGGGAATCAGCCACAATCATGGCCAAGACTTGATAAAGTCATTATTTCTGTTCAATTCTAACATAATTACATTCTAAACTGTGTAGGAGCTCAGAAACTATCCTTCTTGAAAATATTGCTTACAGAATTCTAACCCAACCAGAAAAAAATCAAAATTAATAATATAAATAGGAGGAACTCTTACTATATAGAGATGGGGAAATGGCTACAAAAGTATACATATTTTATAATTAGTTAGGAATAATTGATGCAATTGATAGTTATAAAATTGAAAGCAAATAAGAAAAGCAATTGAGAATTAGAATTTAGAATTATAAAGTAAAATACTATAAGTATGATAATCTTAGGCTATATTTTTTTAAAAAGTCAACAAATAGTAGGAAGAAGGGGAAAATTATTAGAAATATATATTAGGAAGAGCAAGGGAAATATTTATTATGATAAACACGGAAAATCAAAATTTATTCTTTGCTTTTTACTTTCGACAGAGAATTTTTGTTTAAGCTTATTTCATAAGCTTAAAGGAAACATTTTACATACTTATTCAATCAGTTTAGAAGATATATAACGAGTGAGCATTGAATAGATAATTAGACAAGAATATAAGCAAATAGAATCGAAGCACAAAGATACCAGCATCTAATTTAAAAGGAATAAGCATAAGTAGTTTAATTTCCCTCAGGTTACCTAAGAAGGAAATTCCAGTCATATGCTACTTACAAAAGAAACATCTCAATCTACATCAGGTAGTAAGGCTGCAAATAAGAATCTAGAATATGGCATAACAGAGAAGTTAAAAATACAAAGGAAGAAAACAGGCAATAATGGCAAAACTGTTGTCCTATGAGTAACTTCCTGGGCTGCAGTAATAAAGTACCACAAAGAGGTGGCTTTGACCACAGAAAATTACTGTCTCACAATTTTGAAGGCCAGAAGTCTAAAATCAAGATGTTGGCAGGGTCATTCCCTCTTGGAAGATTCTAGGAAGCATCTGTGCTGGACCTCTCTCCTAGCTTCTAGTAGCCTTAGGAGCTCCTTGGCTTGTAAATGGCTGCCTTCTCCTTGTATCTCTTCACAGGGCATTCTCCCTGTGCTTGCGAGTCTGTGTCCAACTTTCCCATTTTTATAAATAAATCAATCATATTGGAGTAGGAGTCTACTCCAGTACAACTTCATTTTAACTAATTACATCTGCAATGACACTATTTCTAAATAAGGTCACATTCTGAGGTACTGGTGATTAGGACTTCAACACATGAGTTTTGAAGGAGACACGATTCGATCCCTAACATCCTGGAAAGTAGAATTCAAGTAAGATATAACATTAAATGAGAACAAAAATTTACATGCATAACTATAATCTATAATGAATATGTGAGTGATTATTATATGTCAAATAATATAGCTGCAACATAAAACAAGATATTTTGGCATGTAAAGAAAAATTCAAAGAAACAGAAATTAATTGGCAAATGTTTAGCAAACATTCCTTAGTCTATGACAAATCAGGTAATCGAAATAAATAGAGAAATGCACTTAGATAATGTGACATAAAGTTAAATAATAGATATATAATCAAACTACTTCTTTACAAATGAGATAAATTTATTTTATTTAGACTCTACTGAACATTTTAAAAACAAGGATCACATGCTAGGTCATGAGGAAAACAATAATATGTATACAGTGCTAGTATGTTCTAGGCCTGCTCAAGTAGTATCTTCGTGTTATTCACATTATGTTACATGGAATAAGAAGCTTACAAAAGTTTAAAATTTAAAACATGCCATCAGGATATTTAAAGAAAAAGTAGGTTGAAGGGCAAATCAAACATGTAATAACAGATTAGCTATGAATTCACAAATGAACTCATATCTTAAAGTTATGCAAATTTACTGTTCATAAAGAAAAAAATGACACGATCCAGGCATTAAACTCAAGAAGTAAATAAATGTAACTGCAAAAAAATACATAATATGAATACATATAATTAATCAGAAAACAGACAATAAATAGAACAAAGGTATGAAGTAAAATGGACTGTCTGAAAATATACTTTAAAAAACAAGAAACAGAGGTAAATTCATAAATAAATATTGACTATATTTAAAGAATTATTTTAAAATTTATGCTTTTATCATCTTTCTAGTTGAGTTGATAGTGAGCAAATTCAAGTTATCATTTTAAACTTGTTTATCAATTTGAAAAATTAAATGCAATGAATGCTCTGGAAAATAGAAATAGCCAAGAGAGACTCTATATTCAACTTAAAAAACCAATAATCTTGGAGAAAATTACTTCTACAGAAGACCATGGATACATAGGATTTTTTAGGTGATTTTTTTACAATTTCAAGGATTATTATTATGCTATAAGGTGTTTCAGAGAATTAAGAAAATATGGAAAGACACATGGAGACTCTTCTAACTAGCTATATTAACCTGTATACAAAGTTTGAAAAGATAGAACAAAAAATATTAGTGACTAATGTCACTTAATGTTGATGTGGACATTCTACATAACTACCAGCAAACCAAAGACATCGTTACATTTAATGTATTGTAACTATGACTTTTAAAAAAATTTTTGAATTTTGCCTGTCTTGTATCCCTTACCACCACTTCTGTTAACAGTACTCTGCTTTTGTTTTATTAAAAATCTTCTCCCTTGGGGCCGGCCCGGTGGCGCAAGCGGTTAAGTGCGCGCGCTCCGCTGCGGCGGCCTGGGGTTCGCTGGTTCGGATCCCGGGCGCGCACCGACGCACTGCTTGGTAAGCCATGCTGTGGCGGCGTCCCATGTAAAGTGGAGGAAGACGGGCACCGATGTTAGCCCAGGGCCGTCTTCCTCAGCAAAAAAAAAGAGGAGGATTGGCGGATGTTAGCTCAGGGCTGATCTCCTCACAAAAAAAAAAAAAAAAAAAAAAAAAAAATCTTCTCCCTTGTAACGTGGATTTTGTGAAGCTGTCAATGAGCACTCCCTACTGTTTTGCCACAAGAGTAAGAAAATGAAGAAACATGGCTTGTCAGACTATTTTATCCTTCCTGGTTACACATTTCCATTACATATCAATAAATTTCCTCCTTTTTTCTGTAACCTTTTACAATTGAATCTCTTTTACATAAAACCAAGGCCAAAAATAGGTAAAACAATTATAGTCCACCACAATCAAACAAGATTTATCCTAGGAATTTAATGATAGCTTATTAATTAGAAATCTATTATCAGATCAATAAAACAAACAAGAAAATACCACCTCATGAGATCCTGAACGTCATTTTTAAGAACGTCAAATTTAAGAAAGCAGGAATACAGGGGTATTTCCTTGAAACTGTATAAAATATGTACTTTAAATCAAGAGCCAACATGAAACTTAATGATGGTGCACAAAAATTATACTCATTAAAACTTGGAGGAATTTATGACAACATGGACGGACATTGAGGGTATTATGCTAAGTGAAATAAGTCAGAGGGAGAAGGTCAAATACCCTATGATCTCACTCATAAGTAGAAGATAAAAACAACAACAAACAAACACATAGAGACAGAGATTGGATTGGTGGTTACCAGAGGGGAAGGGGAGAGGGAGGAAGGTGACAGGGATAATTAAGCACATGTGTGTGGTGATGGATTATAATTAGTATTTGGGTGGTGAACCTGAGAACATGATGTAATCTATGCAGAAATAGAAGTATAATGATGTACACCTGAAATTTATACAATATTATAAACCAATGTTACTGGAATAATAAAAAAACTTAGAGGAAAGCAAAGATGTCTATAATTACTATTATTATTTTATATGATTCTAGATGTGACAGCCAATGCATGAATAAATGAAACAGATATGAGATAAAACTCTTAAAAAGGAAAGTTATAAAATTATAATTTTCAAATACACAATTATAAATCTAGAAGCCCTAGAGAATCAACTAACTATTGTATTTAATAAGACAGTTCATTAAAAGCTAGATATATGATAAATATACTTGTAATAATATTTCTAATCTTCTGACTTGTGGGTAGGTGTCTGTGGGAGGTGGTAGTGGGGGGTGTGTGAATAAGCCTTTGCTTTAATGTTCACATAATAAGATGTGAGAAGCCCTCCTCACGCTGAAGGGAGTGCACTCTGCCACCCCACTGTTCCTGAGAACCTCCTGGACGGGAGTCTTCACACGTCACACAACTGTCCTGAAGGGTCTCCACCCACCCTGCCTTCCTGAACGGTTCTACAGGCTGTTGCACTCTTCCTGCTCTATTATGCTTCACATTATTCTCTTAATTCCCCAAATTACAACTAAAATAAGGCTAGCTTGCTTCACAGATTTTATCAAATTCATGAGGACAACATAAGGAATTACAATCCGTATAATGAAATCAGAAAACCAGATAATCAGGTCTCATTTATCCTCTAGTCCACTGGCTAGAACCCTCCCCAAGAGCTCCCTTTCTCGTTGGATCCAGCCTGAACTGTAGTCTCTTCTTAAAAATCTCTCTCCCCTGGGCCAGCCAGTTGGCCTAGTGGTTAAGTTCGCACGTTCCGCTTTGGCAGCCTGGAGTCTGCAGGCCCGGATCCCTGCGGGGACCTACATACCACTCATCAAGCCATGCTGTGGCAGCATCCCATATAAAGTAGAGGAAGATGGGCACAGATGTTAGCCAAGGGCCAATCTTCCTCAGAAAAGAGAGGAGGATTGGCAACAGATGTTAACTCAGGGCTAATCTTCCTCACCCGTTCAAAAAAAATCTCTCTCCCTAGATCCTCAGATTCTAAGAATTCAAATTCCAGCAGGGTGCCCCCTCCCCCTGACTGACCCAAAATGAAAAAGAATGAAGTAAAAGGAAAAAATATGTGTAGCTAATAATCTTATCAAAGATGTCCCTGTGTCCTGAATGAAGATCTAGTTCATTGTTAAATAGAATGCTTAATATCTCAATCAGAAGCATCCATCTTTGGACATCATCCCCTATTCAGTACTGTTCTCATACCTACATAAATAAAAAGGCTCGCTAGTACAGTCACTCTAAAGGAGAAAGGAGAGTATGCCTCAGAAACAAAGCTAACTTCTACCTTTAAAGCCACAAGGGAGCAAAGTGCAGTGCTTTGAAGATAGCATTTGTCTTGGCTACTGTCCATCATGTGAGTATTCTGACCTGATGGGCTTAATAGCAGAACAGTACCTATCTCAGTAAAATGAAGTAAAATTTAAAAATGAGATAAAATAAGTGATATTGTATTCTAGGAATAACTAGGAATATATAATGTATAAAAAAGCCAAATTATAGCAGCTGCCCCCAAATAAACTGCCACCAAAGAGCCATAAAAGGAAATGGGTGGGAACACGTGAATAAAATCACAAAGCTTTCCTGAAAAACATAAAAGAACTTGAATAATTTAAGATATGGCTCACATTCCTATATTTTCTTGCCCAATTTAAGTTGAAGATAATTTCAATAAAAATCTCACTCATAATGATATGGGCAAAAAAATTATTTAGCTAGAAGAATAAAACTCTGTAGTAATTTATCTGGTAAGATTCTAGGTAGTTTCAAATCCCAGAGTATTGGAAAAAGAGTAACATGGGAAATCTAGTCTACAAGATAGGAACTACAGTTTAACACTATAACTGTTAAAACCAGTCCTGCCATTGGCTTAAGAATAGATAGGCGGTTATTTATATATTTAATATATATATTATGTATATATATGTAAATGAGTGGGATACTGAAGCTTTTTTCATGAATAGTTTTGAAACCAAGGTTTAAGTATTTTTTAAAAAATCAATTTGTTTTCATGTCACACTATGCAACAAAATGAATTCCAGGTAGATTAAAGGGTTGATTGTAAAATAAAAAGCAATTTTAAGGACTGGCCCTGTGGTGTAGTGGTTAAGTTCACGTGCTTCGCTTCGGCAGAGGGTTCGTGGGTTCAGATCTCAGGTGTGGACCTACTTACTGCTCATCAAGCCATGCTGTGGCGGTGTCCCACATACAAAATCAAGGAAGATTCTCACAGATGTTAGCTCAGGGACAATCTTCCTCAAGCAAAAAGAGAAGATTGGCAACAGATGTTAGCTCAGGGTGGATCTTCCTCACCAAAAAAATAAAAGCAATTTAAAAAAAGAATCATTAAGATGCTAGTGAGAATTTATATTATCCGTAGAGAAGAGAGATAGGTCTGACTACGTAAACATTTCTGCAAATTTAAAATAAAACCATACGAAGAGACAAGAATAAAATATGCAAAACAGACAAAGTGGAAAAACTAAACAAGAAATTAGGGGAAATATTTGTAATACATATGATAAAGCAGTGATATTATTAAAATATAAAGGTAATATTTTTACAAAAGTAAAACTCCAATAGAAATAGCGGGCAGTAAGTGAGTAGAGACGAATTACACACACACGCAAGCAGGAAGTGAACACTGATAGCAATTATTTGGAGGAAAAAAATCAACCTCACTTAAAAAATCAAAGACATTTAAATACATAAAAAGGAAGTATTTTTCAGCTATCAATGTGCTTAAAATATATAGTTTTAAAAAGTAAAGTACTGCCAAGTGCAAAGTAATTGATACTTCTCTTACAAACCTGATGAGAATGTGAATGAGTGAAGCATTCTGCAGGAGCTTTAGATATGTTCATCTTCTTTAACTCAACAGCTCCATTTCAGGGCTAATAAACTCATGGGAATCTATTTTGAAGAAATAACCATACACGTGGATAAAAAGTACATGTAAGTACCAAAAGTGCTTATATGTACAAAAGGTTTATAACAGCAAAAGTGTTAACTATAAAATAATGATCCAGAAATAGTAAGATCGTTAAAAATATTAGAAGCATCTTATTATGGAAATTTAAGTATCATTAAAATGATGTACTGAAAAAATGCCTAAGATAATATTGAATTAAAAAATTTTTAATTTATTACAAAATTGTGGATTTTGTATTTCAATTTTTATGAAAAAATGCATTTAAAATGAGCTGCAATTAACATACCTCAGTTAATAGTGGATGTCAATCTTTCCTTTGCCATTTTTTCTTTCTTGCCCACTTCATTTTCTTTATCCTTATCCTCTGTTTCCATATCTCTTATTTCCCAAGTTTTCTACAGCTAGCATGAATTTATTTTGTAATTAGAAAATGTAAAACAAAAACAAGGGGACTGCACAGAGAAAGATCTTGAGGGAATTTACAAGATAGTGACAGAGTTGTTAATCATTTCTTCCCAAGCAACTTTTTTTTTTTCCCACTTAGCTTCTGTGACACATCTATGCTTTGGTTCCCTTCCTACCACACTGGTTGTGCCAACTCAGTCTCCTGTACTGGTCTGCTTTCCATCTCCTCAACCTCCAAACTTTGCTGTGAACCAATGCTCCATCTGAGGAGCTGCTCTCTACTCTGTCCATGCCACTCCCTGGGAGATCCTAAACTAGTTGCATGGCTTTCAAAACTATCTATATGTTGAGGATATGTGTAGCGTGGACCACTCCCCTGAAAACCAGGTAAATACACTGAACCCTATATTTGGCATTGCCCTTTGGATTTCTAATAGGTGTCCCTAACTTAACACGTGCAACAGCAAAATTCTATCGTCCTCTCCGCACCTATAAACACCAATTCTATTCTTCCAAGGTAGTTCTGGGCAAATACAATGGAGTTATTCTTGACGCCACTCAATAGTTCATCACCACTATCCAATTCTTTATCAAATCTTGTAGCTTCTATCTTCAAAAGATATCCAGAATCAACCATTTCCACCACATCGACAAAAACTCTATCACAGATCTGAGCTGCAATTAGAATTTGCCTACATTATTACAATAGCCCCTAACTGGTTTTCATTCTTTCAGTCTTGTACCCACAGCACTAATGACTGGCTACAGGAAAGTTATATTTCTTCTGATCAAACCATCAAGTGGCTTCCCATGTCACTTACAATAAAAGCCAAATTCCACACAATGGTCTACAAAGTCCTCCAAGACTCAGCACCATCCTCACTTCTCTGATGTCATCTTCTACCACATTTCTTCTTACACCAGCCTTCTTTTCATTTCTCATGTACACTGAATCTGCTTTCCTGGAACATCTTTTCCGTACATATCTGCAGACTCTTTCTAGCAGTTCCATGATCAGTAGTACTCCACATTCCCTTTATCCTGTTTCTCACCATTTCTTTACCCATTTCTCACCATTTTGCAGAGTCTATATATTTTTGTTTACTTATTTATTATGTGTTTCTTCCTACTGGAATGTAAGCTTTATGGGGACTGAAATACTAGAGCTTAGTACAGTATCTGACTCATATTTTGGGCTCAATAATTATTTGTTGTGTAAATGAATAAATATATCTCACATGTCACATTAGTATACAATACAAGCCAGAAACATCAGTGTAAAAACTCTACAAGGAGAAACGAAGTTTAGAAAGTAACAGTAATTGCAATATAATTTATATTAATCTAGATTAAAGAATAAAATGCTAATAAAGTATGTCAAAAACAGAAAGGGATTCAAAACATTCACACCTGAGGATCCACGTTGTATAAGTTCCAAGTCTATACAATGTCTGTTCTTCCAGATTCTCAGAAATATACCGGTGGCCATTATATTTCTTATCAACTTATAATGAAGATATCAAACTTCATGAATATAAGGATTATTTCTAGTTCATCAAAAACAAACACCTCTAAAAGTATAAATTCAGTGATAGCATCATTAACTCCTTAAAAATGCAATATAACTACTCTATTTAAAAGCTCTATCGTACTTTAAATATTTTCAATTCTTATCAAATTCATTTCTGGATGTTGCTCTATAGTCAATATCCATTTATTGTTTTTTTTGTTTTTCAGATTTTTAAACTATGTTGCAGAACACATCCTTATGCTAAATAAATTTTTGAAGATCAAATTATTTTAGACCTTATACATTCTTAAATCAATAGTTTATAATGGAAAAATCCAAACATTAGACACATGGTTAAATATTGATGAATAATTTGTGTTGTATTGGGTCCATATTTGTGAACATAAGACATATTAGAAGAAAGACCTCTAGGTTAATAGACTTTTTTGTTTTAATAAAAAAAAATGTCACTGGATTTTATTCCACAAGTACGTACAAAAGTCATCTAGTTCTTCTGTGTGAGCCACCACCACAGCATGGCTACTGACAGACGAGTGGTGTGGTTTTACGCCCAGGAACTGAACCTGGGCTGCCAGAGCGGAGCACGCCAAACTTTAGCCACTAGGCCAGCAGGGCTGGCTCTGTTAATAGACTTTTGATTTTACTCGATTCTGTTCCTGGAAATCATCTGTGACATTGGTATAATACTTATCTTTTTGGGAGTTCCACCAAAATGTCCTTTTTCTTTTTTTTTTTGGGTACATCTAAGAGGAAACTAGGAGGGTCCTTTCTATTACCTACATTCCATTCCCTAAACATCTAACACGGATATCTTCAATCTCTTAGGACTTGTGCTACTCACCTAGCTTAATAAATCTACAAAATTATGATGTTATCTTCTTTGAAATAGATACATTTAGGTTACCTCAAGTGAAAAGGGTTCAAAATAAAGATATACTGAATTATAAAGAAGATCAGAAAAATACATTGCAAGGCTTAATGAAAAACAACATTCAGTATCAATTAGGATCTAAAAGGAAATCTAGTGGTTGGACAACAGCTCTGGTAAACCAGCAGCATTTCTGGCAGTTGGCCTTGAAGAATGGAATTTCAACAGGTGTTACTGAGATGAGAAAGGCATTCCAAGTTTTAGGGGGTATTGAAGTGTTATACTGAGTCCAGATCCCGAAAGGTTTTATATCATTTAGTTATTGGTGCATAACAAATGACCTCCAAACCCAGTAGTTTAAACAACAAGCCTATATTATTATATATAAGTCTTTGTCTCATCTAGGTAGCTATGCTGACCTAGGTGGTTCTGTTGATCTGGGATAGCCTTGGCTGACCTCAGCTGGGTTTGCTCATGCATCTGTGGTCAACTAATATGTGGATTGGGACTGGCTGGTCTAGAATGGCCTCAATCACTCTCTAGTGCCAGGTCAGCTGTCAGCTGGGGCAACAGAGATGACTAGATCAGGTGTTTCTCAACATCTAGTAAGCTTATTTACATGGTGATATCAGGGTATAGAGAGAACAGAAGCACGCAAGGTCTCTTGAAGCCTGGATGTGAAATTGGCAAATTGTCACTTCTAGACCATTCTATTTGACAAAGCAGATATCAAGGTGGAGAAATAGTATTTAAATCTTGATGGGAGTAGCTGAAAAATCACATAGCAAAGGGTGTGGAGCCAAGGCAGGTGAAGATGCAACCATTTAGCAACAAATCTCTCACAGATAATGAATGACAAATTAAGATATGTGGTATGAATGTGTAATGGAAAGTTATTCCACTCTTCCACATGCAGAAGGAGGCGTAATCAGAGTTAAGCTCTGAGGTCAACATGGGACAATGAGAAATGGACTGGAAGTTGGAATAAACTGAACATGGTGAAAGCAGCAGTGATATTACTCAAATATACATGAGCGTGGCGGTGAGGACTTGGATTCAATCCGTATTCAGAAGGAATAGAAAAGTCGAGTTGTAAAAGTATAGACGACCAAAGCATGAGACCCAAATAAGAAGAAGGCATAAAACCACAGCTAAGTTCTTGCACCTTGGGATTGGGTAGAATTTCCAAACCTGAAAGTCAAAAAGAAAGGATATAGTTTTGAAAAAAAAATAATGAGACTGGATTTGATAATGTAGAATTTGATATTTTTTGCTTTGATGTGGGGAAAAAGTGAAATTCCTCCTGGAAGTCACCATAATCAGTTATTACCTAACACTAGAATTCCTTAACAAGGAATACAGTCCTCCTACAAACTTACAGGGCTCCCATTCCCTTCCTGTTGTCGCTTTTTCTCTGCACAGGAAAATTCATACCTTCTCCTCAAGAGCTTTTCAATCAATGTTCTTCAGGATATGCTTCAGGAACGTCCAGGATAAGACTTTCAAAATTAGATTATCCCCTGGAGGAAAGCTATAAATCTGTGAACTCACAGATTGAGGAAAAGCTATACTATTCTCAAAATCTATAGATATTTTCTTCTTCTAGAATTTCCCTATTTCCTTCAATTTATCAATAGCTACTTCTTGAGCCAATACAACTTCTTATTTTTAAATTTATACTCCTTCAGCAAGCACTACGTCTTATCTTTCTATTTATTAATGTCATAGAACTAGAAGGACAAATAAATATCCTTTCCTTGGATTAACTCAAATTCTTAACATAACATATATTCTTTTCTTAAAGAACTCTAAATTCAGTCTTCCTTAAGTAGCTGATCATGTTTGAAAACAGTAACTAACTACCTAACAGTAACTAAGTGCTCAGTATTACTGAGTACTTTCTGTTACAAGGATATCATGGGTTGAATTGTGGATCGGGTCCTCCTCAAGACTTGGAAAAGTCAACACCCTGAGGACCAACTGCAACCTAAGTGGAATGGACCCTATGAAGTCCTTCTGATTACACAATCTTCAGTAAAATTAAAGGGAGTTTTTTTAAACCTTAGATACACTATTCAAGAATAAAAATAGTACCTATTTCCAGCCAGGACCCTCCTTGTCCCCTTTATAATTCTCAAACAGGTAGTGCCCTTCATGGACAACAGGAAATGGGAGGACCTAATCATCCAAACATCGGTGGCCATGGAGGCCTATGGCCAGCAATTCTACTCGAGAGTATTCCTGTGAACCTCTAACTGATCTTAAGTTACTTTCCAGAAAAAGCAACAAAAACTGAGGAAACTCTTGGATCTCCAGGCACCCGGCTGAGTGGGTTGCAACTCCCTTTCTGACACCCAACTTCGAGTCACCAATACAAATATCTCCAACCCAGGAAGAGAAGAGGACGGCATCTGTTATAGACAGCTGTCCCAAGACTCCAGACCAGGCCTGTATTCCTAACCTTATATCTCCTCGTTTAACGTTTAAACCCTATATAATTGCTACAATAATTAATTTCTAGATTGCCTTACCTTTTTACCTACCCCAATACCTTACTCCTCCTCCATTCTATAAGATAGATTAGAACCTGATTACAAAACCCTTTTGATTAATCACAAAAATGCCATTTAAGGTTTTCCTGATAGTATGTTTGTTTCTCCAATGTACATCTGAACAGGCCTCTGGTGGCAACGTTTTTTTTACAATGGGCATATTCCTTTGCCACACACAAAAATCAGTCCAATTGTTAGATATGTGACCAACTTCCCTTTTCTAGTCCATCTGGGTTGCCTTGGTGGGTTTTTCCCTTACAAGGTATGGACTGGAAAGCTTTAAATCAATTTATTAGGATGGAAAAATGTAGCTCCAGTGTTCATAGTATGTCCAATATTACTAATTATGATCCTGAAAGGAGGCCAATAGCCCATACTGTTAATGATACAAGGGACGACTACTCTTTCTCTCTTACTCGGACCATACAATTATCCCAACAACTTGCAAATAAACAAAAGAAGATAGATTTTACTGTGAGAACTATGGGAGATTTTACACAAATTTGGGATGGATATGTTTGATTTACTGCTAGTCATGGATCTTTAAATGCACGGTCACCTTTATGTTGAGAACAAAGAAATCATTCCAAACAAAATGTACTGAATCGCACTTTAGCTATGGGATAGATATCCCCTGAGTCATGTCAAAATACCATCATACTTAAAGAAAATGATTGGTTTGGAATGGACTGGTCTCGACGGCCAGGTATTTACTGGCTCCTATTGGAACTCAATGGTTATGTGGAACAAACCTCTAGCCTTAGCTACTACCTAGATGGTTAGGATGTTGCACCCTAGGTTTCCCTTGGATGCAGAGAAGGACTCACCCTGAGCAAACAACCATTGCCAGTCTTCCTCTCCTTAAGGCCAGATGGGCTCATTCAGTGTTCCACTGGCACGACCACCTAGAGGCTATATTTGTTCCTTCCTTGGGGCTAGAAGATGTCATTTCACATATATAAGTTCTGACTAAATTTACTCAATAAACCCTTAATGATAGTCAAACAGGAATAGCCTTGTTAAATACTGAAGTGTCTTTAATGAAAAGGCTGTCCTTCAAAACAGAATGGCCTTAGATATTCTAACGGCCTCCCAAGGTGGTACATGTACAACTATTCAAACTGAATGCTGTGTCTATATAGCTGACGAGTCTTCCAATGTATGATCCCTGTTAAAACACATGAGAAAGCAGGTGAATGCCTTGAGCAATCCTACACCCAGTCTTGATTTATTTGGTGGGCTTCCCTCAGGTATTGGTTCATTTTTGTGATCCAGGTTACAATTCCTATTTCTACTACTCCTTGGAATTCTTTATTAGTCATAGTATTCAAACTGATTACTGTTTTCTTTTACTCAGTGTTGTAAGACTGGTATGCAAGCTATAGTAATGATGGCTCAACAACTTGAGATGATTGATCAATTTTATGGCTCTGGACAAATTTCCTTTTCTGATAAAGACTATTTCTGATAAACCTTAAGAACTTACATCAAAACTAGTCTTTTCTATAACTGTAGACAATGTAAGCACAAAGAGTCATAAAAAGCACATGTACAATGTTTGCACAACAATCTAAAATTAATTAAAAAACATATGAAAATCTTCCTCTGTTAATATGTATATATCTATGCTTATCCACTATTTCCCTCCAATGTGGATACTAGGCAAATCAATGGTATGAAAGCCTGGCACTAAGGGACATTATAGACGCAGGGCAGGCAGCAACCACCCCAGCGCTGAGGGACAATATTTTGATCATTCATGCTTTCTGTTGAAAGCCAAGCCAATGAGGCATGGCTCTACTTACTAATAGGTCCTTTGGTGATGGTCTTGTTACAGCTTCTGTTCAGGCTAGAGATTGTCAGTTCTCTCATCCAGCCTATTCCTAGAGGCCCAAGGATATCAGTCCCTCTGGGAACAACACTCTGGAACTCGTGAGTAGTTACAATTAAAAGCTGGTCATTCTTCAAATCCTTGTTAGGCCTACGCCCCTTACCAGCAGGAAGTAGCTAGGGCAATCGTCATCCCATTCCTTCAAGATTGAGGAATGAACAACAAAACAGGGAGATTTGTAACCACAGGCCCATTAGAGCCAGTTTGAACAGACCCCATTGCGTATGAACAGAGTGGTTAAGAATTGCCTTTCAAAAAATTTGCAAAGTCACCTAGCCAGAACATGCACAGAATAAGACATCTTGACCTGAAATAACTGCAAAACCAGAGATTCTCCTCCTCACAGAACCAAAAGACCCGGACATGACCAGAACTTAAAAGTTACACTTATCAGAAGCAAAGAGTCTGTCATCCAGGAAGACATGGTGTTAAAATTCCTTCCCCACCTTACCGTAAATGTTTAGAACCTTACCATAAATGCTTGAAGCCCACCAATCAAAACCTGCCCTGCCAGCATTTCCAAGTGCCAGCCTGTTCTCTCTAACCTCTTAAATTTTGCCCCAAATCCTGAATTGGGGAGACAGATCTGAGGGCCCACCCACCCTGTCTCCTTACAGACCAATCTAGCAATAAAGCTTTATTCTTTTCCCAAAAGTTGATGCTTTAATTAATTGTCTTGTTTATGTGCATCAGGTATGAGAACCCCATTTTTGGGTGGTAACATATCTATATCGATCTCGATATCATTCTCTATAAAGAGAGATCCTATTGGTTCTGTTTCTCTGGAGAACCCAGAGTAATACAAAGGAATCGTGCAATAGCCTAATGAGGAAGCTACAATTGCTTTCATTTTACATAGGATAATACTGATATTCAATAAGTTTGGTAACTTGCCGAAGGTCACACAGCTTGTGGGTGACAAAAATGATGCAAACTTAAGTCTCTGATTCCATAGTCAATTATTTTAGGCACTGTGATATCCTAATTCAAATTGTTTTTTTTTTTAATATGACTTGAGGGAGGATATTTCTCTGTTATTCTTATAGTATATTGAGAAAAACTGTAATAGCATTTTTCAGAACACATACTTACAATTTCAGTAATGTAGATGTTGAGAAGATGTGCCTTTAAAGATATTTCATATATTTCAGTCAAACCACAAAAATCATTAAGGTTAGTTCTATTGTGAACTGCTACCTGATCCCCATACAGGCAAGGAAATGCTCCTATAGAATGTAGGAATTAATCACAACCCCACTTCAGAAATTCTTTAGACTAGACACATCAATCTCAAGGTGAGTCTTCACAACATTAGCCTCTGTGTTTCTTGTATTCAATTTGGAAATCTTCTTTCTTTTATATTTCTGAAAATATACACTTATGCTCTGAACAGCCTTTAGTAAAAATTAAGAATTATTTCTGTAATGTTGTGAATTATAAGAAATAAATATGTTTGGTCATTCAGATGACCAAAATATATTTTTAATATATATTTGAGCTTCATCCACAGTTCCTGACTCACATCTTAAAATTTCCTGGGTGATGAGAGCAATGGGAGCGCCTTTTGTTATAATATTTGGTGTCTTGTCCTCAGTTCCTGCAAATGTTTCAGAGCCATAAAGGTGAAACGGGTGTCTTGTTATTCATAAGTCTCTTCACACCACAATTGGGTTTATGTTAATGAAGGTGACTTCTAGAAAGCACCTGAGGATGCGGGTTGGTTGCCAGGGGAGCTGACCATGAATAGAGGATTCCACCACTGATTTCTCCAGAGGGGAGGGGAGCTAGAGGTTGAATCAATCACCAGTGGTCAATGATTTAATCAATCATGCCTATGTAATGAAGCCTCCATAAAAACCCAAAAGGAACAAGTTTGAGGAGCTCCCAGATTGGGGAAGCAGTGCCCTTCCAGGTGATAGTGTGCCAGGCCCCAAGCTCCACAAGGAGAGAAGTTCCTGTGGTTGAGACCTTGCCCTGTGTACCTCCTCTCTGGCTGTTGATTCACACCTTTTCATATCCTTTGTAATAAATGGGTAATCTAGTGGCTAAACGGTTTCCTGAGTTCTGTGAGCCATTCTAGCAAATTATTTGAACCTGTGGAGGATCAGAATTGGCCAGCCCAAAATGTGTTTTTTTGGTTAAGGACAAAAGACTCTAAAATAAATTTTGACTTTCCCTCTAACTGGCTAAAAAATTTTAAGATAGAAGGCCTGTCCCCAGGACAGGCCATCACCCTAGATAACTCTGACAGACTGTGAGGGTCCTTGCTAACCTCATTCTTATCAAAGTTCTGCCTACCAAACATTTGCTTTTCCACCTCCATGTGAATTGCCTTCTGCCCCTTTGAAACCCCAAACCACTACCCCCAGCATCCTCTTTTGTCTTTAGCTGAAGATGGTATTTAAGGTGGCAGCTTTGGCCATTTTGGTGAATTACTCAGCTTTCCTGGGTTTCTCCCATGTATACATGTTATAAAGCTTTGTTTGATTTTCTCCTGTTATTCTGTCTCATGTCAACTTAATTCTTAGACCAGCCATAAGGACCTAGAGGGTAGAGGAATTGTCTTCCTCCCCTACAAACTCAAGGAGGGGATAGAGGGAATCTGATTTCTAGCCAGTTGGTCAGAAGTACAGGTACCAAGTTGGACTTGCCTTTGGCATCCTGGGTTGCAGGGGGTTATTGGAACCTCCAATTTGTAGCCAGTCGGTCAGAAGCACGGGTAACAACCGGGGCTTGTGGTTTGCGTCTGAAGTGGAGAGCAGTCTTGTGGGACTTAGTCCTTTATCTGTGGAATCTGATGCTATCTCCGGGTAGACAGTGTCAGAACTGAGTTGAATTGAGTTGAATTCTTGGACACTCTACTGGTGTCCAAGAATTGCTTGTTGGTGTGGAGAACCCTCCACACACACATTGGAATGGGGTCCAGGAACCCAAAAGAACTTCTCTCTCACAGCGTTGCTGACAATTGAAGAGCACACACCACATGCACACACACGCACTTGTACATTCAGTCCATGGTTTTCACCCTGCAAAGTAGACTTTTCAGGCACAGGTGCTGCAGCTGAGAAGTAAACATTTCAGATAACACAGACAAAGAAGGATCAAATGATGAACTCAGTTCTGTGTCTACTCTAAGATAAAATTTCTTTAAAGCCAATTAAAAGATGCTTGAAGATTGCATGTAGGAAATCTGCACCTTATTATCCTCTATACCTCTCAAATATCTTTTGACCAATATTTCACTTATCCATCATCCATCATTTTTAAATTTGCCATTGTGAATGTGTGTCCTTTGCCCAAAGCTGACTTTGTGAGATGTATTGAGTAGAAGGAAGAAAATGTAAATGTATTATACTAATCTAGTCCCTGTGGGTATGACAGACACAAGTGCAGACCTGGCCCACCCAACTACTAACTATGTCAACCTTAGGAAATAACTTACCCGTCTTTGAATCTTGTGCGTTAAAACAGGGCAGATAATATAGAAAACAATGGGTTTTATAAGAATTAAACTCACAAACATAAAGTTATAAAATGTAACTTCAAATCGAAAGGTGGACTGAACAGATTTGACAAGGCTATATTTGCTTATAATTACTCAGAAAAATATAATGGCAGCTGAAAAAAGGTTTAGATAAGTATCTGAGATTTCTGGTTCACGACAAGATGACAAACCATCCCAGTGTGCTGGGTCTCTCCCCTAGCTCCAGTCTGGAAGTTTAAATATATGGAATTAAATAATTATAGCAAATAAGTGTGAGAAACCCCTGAGGATTAGATGGCAGGTGTGATCTAGTATGAAAGATAAACACTAGCTCCCGGGAGACAGACCAAGCTTCCATGAAGTGGAGGATGGGAGTTTCTTACTTCTGCTCCTTTTTCTGCATCTGTTGCCTGCCCCCACACCACTGAGGGGAGACAAACAGCTGCGGCGGAGAACAACCATGGCTGGAGGTAACGTCACAATCAGGCCAAGAGCAATTTGGACGAAGAGAAGAGAAAAACACCTGCAGGCCGGTCAGGCCCCGAGCATCTCTTTTCCTCACTTCCACTCAAGCCCTGAGAATTAGGCAGTGTCAATCAAGGGAGATGAAGCACTCTAAGAAGAGGAGTGTTCAGGGAGGTGATACTCTGTGCCACCCTCAACTGCACACACCTTATAGGCGGGAAGGAGACAGAAAGGAAAAGTGGAAAGGATGCCTTCTCTGTTAGGATAGCCATACTTTCCCCCAAAACCACCAGGAGATCGACGCATAGGACTCGGGGTCTATGATGTTTCACTCAGCCACTTTTAATAGAAGGATGTCTAGGAAGGTAAGTGCATTTGTTTTCTATTGCCCAAGCTCTACAATGACCACCAGCTGGATAGCTTAAAACAACAGAAAATTATTCTTTTAGAAGTCTGGAGCCAGAAGCCAAAGTCAAGGTGTTGGCAAGGTGACACTCCATTCAGAGGCTCCAGGAGAGATTCAGTTCCTTTCCTCTTACAGCTTCTGGTGACCACCAACGCTCCTGAGCCTGTGGCAGCATCACTCCAATCTCTGCCTCTGTCTGCCGTTGCCTTCTCTCCCCGGTGGGTCAAATCCTTCTCTGTCTTCTTCTTATAAGGATGCATGTGATGGCATTTAAGCCCCACCCAGATAATCTGGGATACTCTCCCAACTCAGGATCCTTAAATTGATCATATCTGCAAAGAGTCTTTTTCCAAATAAGATAACAATTACAGGTTCCAGGGTTTAGGGCCTGATACTTTGGGGGGACATTTTTTAATATGTCACAGTAAGTATTGACATCCAGATACATCGTTGTGATGAATAAATTTAGATTTTAAATTAAATTTAAAATAAATTGTTAATAAGAAAAGGGAAGAAAATGAATATTGGGTAATTAGCTAGAAACTACCAATCATAGGCAGGAATTATAATATGTATAAACAAAATAGAGTTGAAAGTAAATAATATCATGAAAAATGAAGAGTTGTTATAAACTGGTAAAAGAAATAATTAAGAATCTATTTATGAAGATTATAAAATAAGCTACAGCTTCGGGACCCTTGTATAGGTTGGCCCATTGGTCCAGTAGGCTCTTCCCTCATGTATCTATATTGCTCGCTCCGTCATCTATCTCAGAGGCTTAGTCAAATCAGACCTGCTGAGAAAAGTCTTACTCCCACACCCTGTAACTTTTCTCTTACTACCTCCTGCATTTTTTCTATAGCACTTATTGCTCTCTCATATCTTATATGTTATATTCATTTATTTTCCACCTTGCTCCTCAACGCCCCCAAGAATGTAACCTCTCAAAAGTAGACATTTTGTAGGTTTTGTTCAATGCTGTGTGTTCAGTGCCTAAAACAGTAACTGACGCACAGTAGGTGCTCAAAAAGAATGCTGAAGAAATAAATTGATTGAATGATTATGAACATGGATACACCAATCTAGCCAGAATAGGCAAGAATTGGCAGAATTATGGATAGAGATAAATCAATGTTCAAGGTTTTAAAACACCCATCCCAGGAATGTTAAAGAGCAAACAAATAATACATACACAAATAAATAGAAGACTTAAATAACACAGTACATACACATAGCACACACCTCCAAATTCTTCTTTATTGAGGATACAAAACTGACTGTGTCCTGGTCTACAAAGGTGCCAATATTATACGGCCTGGGTTATCCAAACAGCACTCAATGGAGGGAGGGTGGAACGAATAGGTGGGATACAGTGGATTTTTAGAGCACTAAATACTATTCTATGTGATACTCTAAACATTGAGGTGAAGATGCCAAATATAATTTTAGTTAAATGAATTCAATAGATCATTAAAAATAATGTATTATTATTACATATATAATATAAAAAATAATATATATACACATATACATATATAATAATATATATTGTTATTATAGGAATTCAAGAAACATGAGTTTTAAAGCCTCTCTATCAAACAGAGTAGTTTCCTACCTTGTGGAGGAGACGGAGACAGGGATGTGAGGTGGAATAAGATGAAGAAAGACAATACTCTGAGATGAAAGCTGTGATTAACCATTTCTCTGCACCTGGGTTCCAGTAGAAATTGAATGAGAGTAAAAGGAAAACAAATGAACTAATTAATAGCTGAGGTGTCAAAAGCAGCAGCAGTGAGAGGAGGAGGAAGCGGAGGAGAAGGCCGCAGTGATGATGAAGAAGAAGGGTCTCTGGTGCCTGCAGACAGAAACCTTTCTCACCTACGCGGGATAAAAGGTCCACAAACACACACTGCCCTTAGGGCAGGTGTTCTCCAAGTGTGGTCCTAGACTACAAGCATCAACATTATTACCATTAAATTCCCATCCACATGGGAATTTGTGGAATGTGAGTTCTTGAACCTTACCTGGATCTTGTGAATCAGAACTCTGGAAGCGGAGCCCAGCAACCTCTGTTTTAAGAAAACGCATGCTGATGTTTGAGATTCCCTGCTTTAGAGACGGAAGTTTTAATGCAGTACAGGTCGTTGAGGCCACAGGCCTTGTGGATGTAAGACACCATATAGCTTATTGTCCAATCTGGGACACTTTTTGGCTTTAAAAAGAGGAGCTATTAAAAATTATAATTTTTATTGTAATAAACCATCAGCACCAGATTCACTTAGAACTATGAATAGTAAAATTTGGCAATGAGAGCATGCACTTAGCAGGGAAAAAAGTTGAATTTGTTGCAGCCACCCCTAGCCTTGAGCCTAACCCAAAGCCGGTGCTGAATCAGTGAACTCCATAAGGCTGTGGCAGGGATAACTGCAAAATAACATCATAGGGTCACCGTGGTCATCCAGAAGGATGAACTCACGGAAATGACAAATCACAGGACGATGTTACTGTATGAAACTGAGTCATGCTGGAGCACTCACAAGTGATAGGCTGGTGCTAACAGAGAAGCTGCAGGAGACTTTAAAATAAGTGTTTGAAATATTCAAAGATAAAAATGAAGAACTAAATTCGTAACACAAGAGGAACACAGTGTGAAAATGGCTGGTTCGAAAAACAACCAACAAAATAGATTTTAAAAACTGAATAAATAGTATTTAAAATAATGTAATATACAATGAAAAATAATTGGATCATGATGATAATTTTGAGGTTTCCATCTAGTAATAAGTGGTACAAAAGCTCCAAGATTCTGAACATGTAGTTGTGTGTGTGCCTGTGCATGTGTGTGTGTAGGAGGAAAATATACTTGTACTAGCATAGTTTAGTTAAATAATGACAATCACTTTGAAAATCATTAATTCTCACCTTCCTTCCTAAAAGCAAGGAAAAACATAATTCCAGATTCCAGAAACAATATCAGATGTAAATGCTGACTATAAAGTTTAGTTTTGGACATCATTACTAAAGAGAATCACACTTTTTGATTTCCAGCTTTTTCTTCTTGGATTATGCTTTCCATAAAGAGATGTATCTTTTGAGGATGCTTGCTGAGCTATGATTCACTATGTGGAAGTAGTAGTCATGTTGTCTTTATAAATGGAATATACATTTTTGGACCTTGCCTAATAGATATCGAGGCCCAGCCTAGCCACACTCTTCCCTCCTGTGGGTCTTCCCAGCCTGGAATTCATTCTGATAATCATCTTGAAGTGATGTACAGCAAGCTACTCAGCCTACCAAACATACATCTTACTTCCTTACGTACATTCTACTGTCTAAACTTAAGTCTTAAGTTAAGAGGGGTTTTTTTGGATTCAATATACATGATTTTTATTTAAACTGTTTATTGAACATTTAAATATGTTATTATACATGAAAATAAAGTGGGGAAAATCACACATTAACTCAGCTTAATAACTTCTAGTGAAATATATTCTCTCAGCATCCAAGAAAAGCATTTGATTACAAAAATGCAGCAACTATTAAATGATTTTTCGCCTAGATTTATTTTCTGCCTCGTCTAGCTGATCATATTTCCTTCAGTGATTTTAATTATTCTTTCCCAAGGCGTGTAGCTACAGAAAGCTTTGTATGAAAGAAGTAACACCTATAGAATAGATTAGTAGAAATGACTTAGGCTGCATTTCTGATTCTCTAAGGATCTAAGAGAATCTCTTAGATTCCAAGTCTCTAAGGATCACTTCAAGGGAGAATGGCTAATTAGGCATATCAGGAGTCCACTAATAAAGTGACAGATTGGGTACCTGAGGGCTAAATCAGTGGATAAGAATATAATCACATGATTTTAAATTCTATGTAGCACATTTTCTGATAGTTAAATGATCCTTGTGGCTTTGGCTCAAAGCTATTTAGATATATAATGAAGATGTCTCTAAAGAAATAAAAATTAAAATTGAAATCGTTACCATGCCTTAGATTATTATTGCTGTCTATATTTTCTTATTCCTTTCCATTTATATTCCCTTCTCCTACATAATAGCCTCATTTTAATTCTTAAATCTACAAATTTCTAGTAAGGAAGCTTGCTAAACAAAAATAAATGGATTAGATCTCCGTGCTTCATCTTGATTAACTTGTTCACTTAATGAGAAGAGTTTAAAAATAATATAAAAAGTCAGGGAAGTGTTAACAATCTTAACATTCTTATTTCTACTTCTAACTGTTGTTTCATCTTTTCAAATAAAACTTAAGAATGTTATTTCTTTAAGTACTAGCCATCTTTTGAACATTTAGGAAGAATATAAACTTGATGCCCAGCAGAACTTCTTAGGAAATCTCTCTCTTTCTCTCTTGTAATAATTTATTGGATTCCATCCTCAAACAACTGAGGCTAAGTCCATGTAAGAATTTCACAACATTCTGGTAGAACAAGAAAGGCAGTTGGCAGTTCCATTATTACTGAGATAGTCACCAACCAGATATCTTCTTTTTAAACTCAGAAACCCCAGAAACCCCAGAAAACTGGGGTTTTCTACGTGGGAAATAAACAAATAAAATCATATATGTATATACAAACATACATAAACCTCACAACATGAATACATTGTACTCTATAGATGACCATAATAATACTTATATTTTTACTTACATATTTTATATTTTGTCAAATGTGTTCAGTATTTTTAAAGCAATTCTTCCCCCCTTTTAAGATGTCCAGCATTTCAAGTTCAAGCTTAACTGAATGTACTCTTTCTGTCGTGCACATTTTTGTCAAAAGGGTCAAAGATCATTACTGTGTTCTCAGTCTTCCTCCTCTCTTTGCTCACTGGGGGTCTGACCGAGTCTGTTCTGAGACCTGCAGGATGAGGATGGCGGAAGGGCAAAAGGATGGAAAGGACAAAGGCACCTCAGGCAGACTTTCCCAGGATAATGGCCCCGGTGGAGAGGGAACTGCCTTCAGCTCCAGCACAGCAGAGGGCAGAGCCATGTAGCAGAGGGAGGGACTGGGAGGAGACGTGGGAAAGCCAGCTCCCAGGAGGCAGCAGGCGAGAGCCGCCAGCAACTTTCAGAGTAGAGACAACAGAGAAAGACAGCTATTTCTAATAAGAATTTCTCTGGACAATATACTCGGATTCGCTCTAATGTTACTGAGATGTGGTTGTAATGATTGACGTTTCTTTAGCTCTAAGCTTTGCTCACATGGCCATTGTTTTGATAAAGTGACATATACTATTTTTTATTGATGTTTTAATAGTTTTTAACATTGTGAAATTTTGGGTTGTACATTTTTGTTTGTCCATCACCATATATATGTCTCCCTTCACCCCTTGTGCCCACTCCCCACCCCCACTGCCCCTGGTAACCACAATACAGTTTTCTCTGTCCGTGTGTTGGTTTATATTCCACATATGAGTGAGATCATACAGTGTTTGTCTTTCTCCTTCTGGCTTAAAGTGACATATTTTAATTCAAGCAGAGTGATTAGATTATCAGCAACCCCAGGCCCCCCCAAGACCAGTAAACAGGCCTTGTAAGGTGTGGCAATATAAATATTGCATTAAAAACTACATGGCAATAACTCTTTGCAAAAGAAAAAGATCATAGTTTATAAATATTTTTATTAATTGGTATTGTTTACTCATTTTTATTAATTGGTATTGTTTATGTTTTAGCATTTGCCAAATCTTTTAAAATAATTCTCAAGGCAAGATTAGAGGAACATGCCCCAGGAGAGGATTAATAAGACAATGTAGCAAAATTTTGGATGTGGAGATGGATTTAAAGCAAATCAGGATATATTGGGTGATTCTTAAATGCCCTGAGCTGCAAATTATATAGTTCTAATATAAGAGTATTGGTTTTCTTCAGGTATATTAGCGCAGAAAAGGACACGAAAATTTCCTTTATTATTTATAGAGAAATTGGAGGGGAAGGAAGCAGAGAGAATTGTTGGCATTGGTGTGGCAGGGACCACACTAACCAGGCATTTTAATTTTGCTGATGGGACCACCAGAAAGCTCATTTCTGATGAAATGAAACTTGCTTTTTGGGTCTAAATAAATAGATTTTTCAAATCATTAATGACCAAAATATCTAGGTCAGCTTTAATTTATTTGAGACTTCAGGTTTAAAATGCCATTGCAAAGGTGATTGCATATGTTTAAAATTTAAGTGATAACAAGGTCAGATTTTAATTACTGAAAAAAATCACTTTATACCATTATTGATAACCTATGCATTAAAATCTCTCATGTCCAATTATTAATTGATAGAATAATGTTTAATATATTTTGAATTATAAACCAAATTCTCTTGAACTTGGAGATGTTTATTTGTTCACCCCTTTTGGTGACAGAAATGCAACATGCTGAGTTTGTGTGATGATTGTGAGAGGAGAACTGAAAGAAACTCAAGCTGTTCAAACTCCCTCTCAACAGATTCAGGGTAATCATTGCTAGCATGGCGTGGAGATAGATCTTAGTCTTGTAAACAGTGTTCAAAGCTGATGACTTTCTCTGGAAAGAAGTTCCTGCAACACAAATCGTAGATATAGTAAAAATCACTTGACGAGGAGGCGAAATTGACCAGTGATTACTACTGAAAAATGATTGACAGCAAGACAATGCAGACCATCTCTGACTGAGGGAAAGGTGGACCAGAGGGACTGCTTTTCCACCACGAGAAATGGTTTCCACTGGAATAAATAGGAAAATGCTCTCAGCTTAGAGATTTCTCCTAACATGACTGATTATGAGAAAAGGGGGAGAAGTAGAACTCCATATATTGAGGGATAAAGATGATCTGAATTTTGCCTCCTGTAAAGTAACGATTCTCAGATCTGTATATACATCACAGTGATTAGTGGTGCTTATGAAAAACAGAGATTCCTCATCCTCACTGCAGAACTAGAGAATTATAAACTCAAAGGTGGAGGCTTGGTATCAGCATTTTTTCGTTTTTTGTTTTGTTTTGCTGAAGAAGATTCACCCTGAGCTAACATCAGCTGCCAATCTTCCTCTTTTTTTGTATGTGAGCCACTGCCACAGCATGGCCACTAACATATGAGTGGTGTAGGTCCGTGCCCTGGAACTGAACCCATGCCGCCAAAAAAACCAATTTTTCCACCATAGCAAGAACCCAACCACTAAGCCACCTGGGCTGGCCCTCAGCATTTTTTTACAAGTTCCACAAATGATTATCACAAATACCCAGATTTAGGAACCACAGCTAAGGAGTACTTGTACAGTAGTCCCTTGAAAATAATTGGCTTTCCCCCAACATAAAGTCTATTTTTATCACCTTCATATCCTCTATACCACTGATTTTATGTTAATATATGTTCATACTGTAATAACTTATTTTTTTACATCATCATGGTGTACACTTCCTCATCGCTAGCCCAGATCAAGCAATATCATTTCCTTTTTCTAGTAACTCCAAATATTATTTATTATTTGTAGACTGAGATTCAACCTCTTTTGACTAAATTTGGAGTATTTGACAATTTCCCTGCATCCTTTCTTTAAACACTTATTTGCTGTACCAGACCCTGACCATGACAAGCGCTTCTGGACGACGAGGTTGGGATGGCAAGCATATCAGTTTCATTATTTTTGTCAATGGAAACATCCCAGAAGTAAGAGTTAACACAGAGAGATTTGAAGTTATCCAGGGATTTAAACTAGTAAGTTAGGAGCAAACACAACAAAATTTAAGGAGTTAAGAGTATCCAGTATGCCAGAGAGTGAATATTTGTAACAGTGGATCAAAGTGGTTAGGATTAGTAGAAAGGATTATAAGACTAGAAAGGGATGATAGGCTGTCACGACTGGAAACAAATAGAGGAATAGAGGACAGATGAGGAAACAATGCAAGTTCAATGGAAGAATGCAAACAAGTGGTAATAGGGGTGGATAAAAATATCAGAGAGACAGATTACTAACTTGGTTCCAGAAATTTTATGGAATTGTCCAAAATAAGCCTAAACTGGTGGGTTCTTGCTATGGTGGAAATGAAGATCATTGGCTTTGAAATGACAGCATCTCTGAAATAAGAATATTGAATTATTCATACCACATCTCAGGATTTTAACAACACTTTGGGTAAAGGGGAAAACTGTGAACAAGGGACTAAAATGTCCTCGAGAAAAGTGGGAAGTGTGTGGCAGATTGGAGGATGACTGTGACAAAAATGGAAAAGGAGGTATAAAATCATATGATAGGAACTTCAAATAAGGATACATTTTTTAATGTGGCAGAATGATTTTCCGGAATGCAAACAGGCGATGAGGATAATCCCAGCATTTTGTTCTGGCCTCAACATGGTATTTGTAGAAAACGTTAATTCCTTATAATTAATAAGTTTTAGCATGTCAACAAATATAAATTAATCATTTATTATATGTTTAAAACTGTGCTATATTTTATAAATGAGGGAGGTAGATACACAGATGAATAAAAAGAACTTCTTATCCTTAAGTTGAGCTTACAGTCTAGTTAGAGAAACAGATATGCACACACAATAATGTATGAGCAAGAGACTGGGATAAAAATAACTGAAAAGATCAATTGTATCCCAAATGTGGAAAATTCTGCTCCAGGATTCCAAATCACAAATCTGCTGTAATGGTGTGGAGAACTCATTTTTAAGTCCAGTCAGTGACATAGATGATATTTGCTCCCCTAGGCTGGAAGCAAGAAAGAAAAGCTATAAATTTATAACTCACATTTGTTATTATTTAAACAAAAATATTAAAGCCTTAAACTGATGCTGGAGGTGAAGTTATTTTTCTTGATAGAAAGTGAAGGATCTTGTGGTAGGACACCAAGGAAGCACAGAGCAAGAGGATGAATGGATTCTCAACTTGACAGATTTACTGTAGTAAAGAAAAGCCGATGGTGAAATTTATGATTTTTACTTGTTTGAAGTTATGAAGAGAAAAAGATAACTCTGAATGTATTTACCAAATTTGTTTTATACCACTTATAATTTGTTTTAATACATATGTAACTACTTGTGAAGAAAATACTTTGTAGATGCTGTTGGGCTAGCAGTATCAAAATGTAATTAATTGGACCTTTGAAAGTGACTCACATCAGACTTGGATCACCTCTTTCATTAATTACTTTATTCAACACTTAAACAGCCCTGTTATTATTAAAAGTTAGTGGTGGAAACCAATCACACGCTCACACAAACAAATGTGGAATAGTAATTATGCCAAGCTAATCCTGAGGAAATAGTGCTTGAGCGACATTCTAAGGGATGAGAAGGAACTAAGCAAAGAAAGGAAAAGAGACATAACAAGGTATGTGTTCCTGTGGTGTGAAGAATCATTGGCAAGTTCACAGAACTGGAAGAAGCCCACCAAGGCTGAGCCCATGGGGAGCCAGGGAGCTCAGTGAGAAATGAGGCTGAACACGAGGCAGGAGGACAAAGTACACAGGGTCATTTTGGCCATGTTCAAGATATTTACTTCGTATTTGGAAAAATAAGAAACCATAAATATCAGTTAGCAATGGCCTCAATAATTCTGCATGACAAACAAGCACACGTATCTCTGTAGCATACAATGTAAGATTATTTAGCTCACAAAACTATGTTTTTAGGGGGATTGGGCATGAGAAGGGCAGTTCAAATCTGCTCCCCATGTCTCATTTTCATTTTGGCCATGAGCTAGCCTGGACAAGTTCTTGTTAGTGATGGCAGAGGCACTAGAAGGCAGGTGGAAAATTATGAGGTGTCTAAAGACCTGGGCTTGGAACTGGATCACTTTCACTTCCAGCGTCGGCTATCTGCCAAAGCGGGTCATATGGCTGGATCTCAAGTCAAGAGGCAGGAAATATGCTCCACTCCTCTGCTGGGGAAGGACAAACAGCGAAGACTTTTAAATATTAATCTAATGTACCACACTACAGATAAGGCTAACGTGTGTGTGTGCGCTTGTGTGTGTGTGAGAAAGAGAGAGAGAAGGCGGGAGAAGGGAGGAAATGAGAGAGACAGAAAAGTAACACGATAACATTATCTTTTTAAAAGACTTTTGATGCAATATGGAGAAACAGTAGATAAATATATGTGTGTGTGTGTGTGTGTGTATATATATATATAGAAAGAGAGAGAGAGAGAGCGAAAGCACCTCTGTAGAATTCCTCGTAAGAAACAATGGTTCTTTAGACTAGGATGAAAGAGGCAGTGAAAAAGAAAAGTGGATGAATTTGAAACATATTTAAGAGATACAGTCAACAAGACTCAACAATACCTTGATTACAGGGATAGATTGAGAGGAAGTTAATGAAGATGGCTGTGCACTCTCTGAATTGACAAATTGAACATATGATGATGCAGTTCTTTGGAAGGAAGCAGCAGAAAAGGACCAGATTTAAAGGCATGGATCATGATAAGGAGTTCTGCTTTGGAAAAACAGAACAGAAAACGTTTTTGACACATCTAAAAATAGATACTAATCAAAGGATGGGATTTTAAGATTTGCATTGTAGAGGAATAGCTCTGCTGGGGATACAAACTTTGAACAGGTGAAATCACCAAGGCGGAATATTGAGAGATGTTAGCAAGCTGGGTCTTCACCAGAAGCCCAGGTAGAGGAGATCAGTGTGCAGAGAGTCAGAAGAGGCAGAGAGAAAGCCAAGGGAAAGCCAGAAGTGGGTCTGTCCTGGAGCCAGGTGAGGCCTGCGCTGTTTTGAAAAAGAAGCAAGGAAGCAAGGGTCGAGTGCTGTTTTGAGGTCACGTAAAATGAAAACTGAAAAGTTTCCATTCAATATAGTGCGTTGCTGACATAAAATAGGATAAAGAAAAATGTGATTTAGTTTAACATTGAGATAGATGGTGGTAACTTTTAGGTGAGAAGTTTCTAGCAGGGCTCAGTTGGTTTACATTTGCCTTTACATTTCATTTAAATTTATTGGGCAAATCACCAATGCTCCCTGATCATCACCAAACCAAACCAAACAAAAACAAACCAGACCAACAAACAAAAAACTCCAAATCTGCGGTTATAGGACTGTGCATCGCTTAACCTTGTGTGTCCTTTTCTCCTCTCTAATTCCCTCTTATGTAAAAGTAAATGCTCTTTAAACTCTTGCTAGAGCGAATAATAAGATGTGCACAAGAAGAGTGCAGAGCAGGGTCCTAAGGGAATGCGGTTCTCCTGTAGAAGCACGTACAGCGTGGCAGCACGCCGACAGGAGCCGTGGAAGGGCGTGCTGCTGACCTGCTGTGGGACAGCAGCGTGTTAGACATCAGTCGTGTGAGTGGCAAAGCGATACCCTAATAAAGCACAGCAGAGTATGTGATGGGTTACGCTGATGTGTGATATGTTTAAGAGAATAAGTTTTGAATTCTTGGTGTATTGAGAGTGGGGAATGCTACATTTAATTAAGGGATCAAATTTTTGTTTTGAATGTCTCTATATTATGTCTGAAACAGATTGCCTCCAAACTAATGTTTGAACTATGAAATATGTTGAAATTCAAATGAGTGTGAAATCTTTGTTTTTGACTATAGAGAAGCTACACTCGTCCATTTAACACTAATGACATCAGTGCTGGCTATGAGTACCAGAAATGTTCTGGAGATTAATTGTTATGTTTTTGCATGATTTAGATTCACATTGATGTTATAATAGGGAAATGCGGTGCCAGCCTTTTTCCCGGGAGAAACCATCATCAAAGTCAACACTACTCGGAAGATACTAAGGGCACTGGCAAGCACGCTGACACAGAAATCTTCACAATTCTACTAGAAACTGTTTTGTTTGAATGCTCAAAATTTTGTATGATAGAACATATGGAGCAATTCAGAGAAGATGGTAAAAAAAACCCACAAAACTTTTTTTACATCCATGATAATAGCATTGTATATTATAAAATATAAATTAGATTCTTTCAAGTAATATCCAATATATAAAAGAGCTACATCTGAGTACTAAAAGACATTCTTTTTGCATTATAGCCCCAGAACCTATCACAGTGACTACAATATAGTAGATGACAACTAAGTGGTTGTTGAATAAATAAATTTCATAGAATCATTTCCCAACTCATAGAAAGGAAAACAAGAGACTTCAGTGTTTCGTTCCGTGTTGACTCTGATCTGCCGGTTGGCAAGTAGGTAACACGAGTCAGAAACACTGATCAGCCATGTGCCCGGAGGCTGAAGCACTCTTGCTCCTGTTAACCTGGAGAGCCTGCAGACAGTGTCTTCTGGTTAACTCTTAATTTTGAATTTTAATCTCTTAAAATACCTCAACTATGTGAATTTGCTTTAGGTGGCACTTAAAGAATTTGAGCAGTTTATCGTTTAATCTGTTGTGATTTTCTTTATTTCTGTTGTTGCTGTTTCATATTCACTTGTAGGGTAGAAGACAACTTGATCACATAATTCTAATACAACAGATGGGTACGATTGTCAACTTTCATATGAAATGCCCCACTTAGGGTAATCGTGTGGTTCCCTAGTTCAGTAATCAATTCGGGAGCCTGAATAAGAGCATTTATAACATTGATACATTTATGTCATCTTTGGCTACTTTCTTCCATTCTTTCATCCTATATATTTTGCATTTGCATCAAGGTAATAAATGATGGCTTCATATTCTTTATTTTCAACAATCTAAGAAGTGTTAAAAAATCTGTCATGTAAAACACTAATTCTGATTACACCAGGAGCACCTAAAGTTATTGGTATGTTAATTGACTATGGTTTGGGGAAAAATGTCATCTGCCTTACAACATTCATTTGCATATTAATAACAAAACTTTGTTCAGTAGACACATTTTCTGATTAAAGTGCTAATGTAAGAGCTTGCTTAGAGATTATATGATTTCAAATCATGAAGTGAAATAGTGATAATTTCTAAAGAAAAAGTCTTTTCAGACAAGCTATTTTCATAAAGGAACAAAGAAACAGATTGAAACTACTGATACCACGTCTATATATACCAAAGAGCAATGTTCTAAGGCGTGTTCCTGAAAATTTCTGGTTCTTTTGAAAAAACTTCTCCCCTACTGATATTATAGAGCTTTATGGTGGCTGGGTGACATTTCCAGTGTGCTTGCAAGGAGGGCTCTTCTGAATGCACTGTGGCCAGCCATTCCTATGAAACTTTGAATTAGTTACATCAAACACTCAGAAAAAAATTAGAATGCTTCATATGTCTGGGAACTCTAACAACCCATATGTCTGGAGCCAACCAATGGTCCCTCCTCTAGATTTTATTCCAGAGAGCTCCATTTCTAATTTCCCTGGTCAACCTTGCTTAATTTAGATTTTTAAATAAATGTGTATAAATTATGTACACTGTACCGATAACTTCTGCAAAAGTTTTTAGAAAGCTATGTTTCCTAAAAATATTTCATTCTTTGAGAACTCCCATTATCTAATCCACCTGCTTCAGGCTGCTTTTCAATCACATAGTGTCTTTGGTTGAATACACACTCATCTTATCTCAGGAAGATCATAATTTTGTGTAACTACATTGTAGTTTTGTAATTTGTATTATGTAGCATTCTTTGTGACTTGATATCTACTCACTTTTGATATTCACTATTTCATTTTTATTTCAGGAAAGGGGATAAAATTGGGACTCAATTTACAATAGTTTATAACTGTAAATATACAGACATCAGCATAAACTAATAACTAGTACTCTGTGGGATTTTGTTAGGTGTCATTTTATTTATGGCTTAGATTTTTCTTTTCAAGATATTTTCTTTTCAAAACAGCCGTAAGATATAAAAAGGTAAGTTTTGACTTTCTCCAATTTATAATTAGGTTCTAAAAAAGAAGATGAAACTACTGACCAACAAGGAGTTACAGTGATGTATTTGCATTTAATCTTTTGTTCTCTCTCACTATTCTCACTTGTCACTAACAGAAATCTACCAGTTCAGTCAAGAAGAAGAAATTAAACTGTGACCCTTGTCTTGACCTCATTAAAGCACTGAGCCAAGTAGGAGTAGGAATAGATAGTACATGAAGTTTGAATCATATTATATTCCACATAGAAAGTTACAGACAACTTCCTGCTGGACATCTCTACTTGAATACTTCAGAGACACTTATATCCACAAAACTAAGTTTATTTTCTTCCTCCCTCACCAGACCTGCTCATCTTTTCATTTTCCCTATCTTGTTGAATAGCATCATCAGATATCTAGTTACTTAAGTAAGAAAGCTGAAAATTATCCTCATTCTTCCTTCCCTCTCATTTAGCCTTTATTCTCACTGGGGATAAAACTCTATGCATTTTGCCTCCTTAACATTTCTTGAATTCCTCTCCTCTCTGTCCTCAGTGCAGCACCTTTATTTCAGACCACCGTCACCTCCCTGCTGGACTTCACTAAAAGCCCCACGAGGGGTTCCCATGCCTCTGATCGTGTGTTTATCCACCCCGATCTCCTTGCTGTTCTAAGAATGACCTTCATAATGCATAAATGTGACTGTGCCATTTTTCTGCTAAAAATCCTTCGGTGGTTTTTTTTAACTTTCAAGCTGAAGTCTTCAAAAGGCTTAGGGCATGTAAGAGTCTTTCATATGCTAATGACTTTTCCTCCCAAACCCTATCACTCACCAGCCCTTCTTCAGTTCCCTAAATCAGGCCATTCTTACCTCTCCTGCTTCCTGGTGTTCCTTGTTTTCCTTCTGAGCCTAGACACAGGTTCTTCCTTCAGCCTAAACATGTCTTCTGTTTCTGCTCAGCTAAATTTTACCCCTCTCTCAAACGATTATGACGATTGTTTGACCCTCTATTGCTACCCTTCTGGGTTTCACTTACTTTCTATGAATTATCATCACATCCCAAGTTTACTTTATTCAGCACTCATTCCATTGAATCATGATTGTCTTCCACTAGACCTAAACATCCTGAATCCAGACTGTGTCTTTTATTTTGTTGCCTCTAATTTATAGTGTAGTGCTTAGCATACAGTTCATAGTCCAAATTTATTTGTCGATTGAATGAAATAAACCAGGTTAATTTACAAGTCACTTAATTTTTCTTGGTTTTACTGTTAGGAGATGTTTATATCAATGCAAACAGGTCCACATATAGCACAATCAATATGTCCGCCTAGTTGACAAAGGACTTTTACTTGAAACTGTTCTATACACGTAGAGAAATCACTTGTACCAGGTATTCCTTATTGCCACCCACATTGTGCCCCAAGATTCAAACCTCAGAAGGATCTTTGACACTTTTTCTCTTTAATTGTTCACACCCAATATTCAATAGGTCCTTTTGATTCTATCCTCTAAATATCTCCCGGAGGCTTTACTGCCTCTTCTCTTAATTCCTACAGCCATTGTATTAGCTCCTGCTCTCATCATTTCTCATGGAAATTCGTCCCCCTAAATAGTGTTCCTTTCTCTGGTCTCACCCCTGTGTAGACCAAAGAATAGCTGTAATATAGCTGTGGTCATAATTATAAAACAGAAATTTACCACTATCATTCCATACTTAAAATAATTCAATAGTTCCCTCTTTCACACAGAAAAGTCAAGATTTTTAAATAAGGCACGACAGAGAAAAATGCTCTATTTATACCAAATCTATTTCATTTTTCTCTTGGGCACACAGCTGAATCTATGTCTCAGATTCTACTGCTGACAGACAACATTTCAACTGCATTGGATAAAGGATCATATCAGAGTAAACATTACGTCTTGGACCATTACATGAGTATGCAATGTCATCTTTATTTTGTTAACTTGATGAGATTTTGGAGCTTATCTATTAAAGAATCTAGATTTGCTTACAGTGACTAATATTTGTGACAACCACAGCACTGTGATTAAGAACATGAGTTCTTAAATTACAAATGAGTCACAGCTCCAACCCCACTACATATGGGAATTTAGGCAAATTACTTTCTCACTCTAAATTTGGGTTTTCTCCTCTGGAAAATGGTAACTATCTCATTGGGATGTTGTGAATTGAATATATATTTAGAACTCAGTAAATACTGCCTATTATTATCTGTAAAACAGAGATAATATTTCTTACTATGTGTAGGGTTGTTTTGAAGATTAAATGATATAATTTGTGAACAAGTAATACAGTACTTGGTATCTTTTATGTAATTAATTAAATTAATAGATCCAGCTATCATTATTATTATCACTAATATGAATTGTACCATGCAAATTCCTGACAAGGTATTAATGATATTGACCAGAATCTTACTACAACTTCAAGCAATTCTAAATCTTAAATCATGGCAGTCTCTCAGCTATCCAACAAGATGCTGCTTATACAAACGTTATCTATTTTTAGTTTGGGTGAACAAGGAATGCAGAGACAACATTGACCATTTAAATCCCTCTCCCTCCAAAATTTGTAAATAATTAACACAGTGCCATTTGCTTTTTGGATATGGGCCAAGAGGTAGGAGGCAGAGTTAGAACGAATAATGAACACATTGACAATCGTTACCTTGTTGCAGAAAATCGAGACCTCGTTACTGTAGTCTTAATGAATGAAATTTGGTCTGTATGCTGTATATCTCCATTGTAAGTTGGCAGTGGCTTTAAAAATCCCAGTTACATTTAGTTTATTTTGCAACTAGTGTTTTAATATCATCTCAAAATCTATGATCTAAGATACAACTACATGTGGAGAAAAAGAAAAAATCAATAATTTGCTGTTTAAGTATATATAAAAAGATATTTTAAATCTACTTCAGAACTCTGATATTTCTAATTTTATGAGTCAAAAAACTTAAACACTGTCACAAGTACATGATTTTCACTTACAGGTACATTATAGCATACTCAAAACTGCAATTGAGTTATAAATAATAGCTGTGATTTTAGAAGCTGAAAATGAAAATGAAATGGTATAATATTTACCTCTCCTTAGAGGATATTTAGTCTAGTTAAAACATGCTGGTGTAGATTCGCACAGGTAATAATAGACTGTATTTTAAGGCTGGAGGCAAAGCCCACGGTGCTAACTCAAGCGTGTCATTAGCGCCCTGGTGCTGATGCTCACGGGGAAGAGTGTGTCTCTATCTGTGCATTTTATACATTGTATTCATTATTGAAGATGCTAAAACTGCTTGAGTTAAATAACGCATTTTGGCAATACTTAATAATTTATTCATATTGCTTGTAAATTGACCATTTTTCTATCTGTTATTCTTTCATACTCAATTTTCCTCTTTCCTATCCACCTTATTTCTTTTGAAAATAGTGAATAAATACAGAGCTGTTTCTATATCTCAGTTTTTAGATGCTATACAGTCTATTAGACAAAAACATAATATTATTAAATCTTCCCCAAGTTTAGGAATTTATGTCTGTACTTGGTAAATACTAAATGGTTAGTGTTGATTGAATTACTAATCAAGTATTTAGCATTTTGACGAGCAGACCAATATACTGCTGTACTTCTTAAACATGGAAATCTTGTCTGTGCAATTCAATTCATTAAATATTTATTGTAAAGAAATCTTTCCCCTGGCTAGTCTGTTTTCCTTCTACACTGTTGAATGAGACCATTTCTCATCCTCTCTCATCTTTGCTGGATTTTATTAGAGATTTTTAACTTCTCTGCTCCTTCTCCTGGCAGTTATGAGTTTTTTGTTTTTCTCTGTCTATGAAATCAAGCCTGTCCTCATTTGAAGTCTCTGCCTTCCACTTGTTTCTGCACACAGGTATTCCTCAATACAATCTGCTCAGCATCTTCAAGATTTCCTATCTTCCTCAGGGACTTCAGCACTCAGCTTAATTTTCCTTTAAGAGGTCACAAACATAAATATTTTCAGGAGCCAGGCGTCTAAGGCAAATATGAGAGGTGCTCACTATCGTTAAAAGGGAGTGGTGGGGCCTGTGGTAAGGTCATAGAACAGTCTCGCCTAAACACATTCAAATGTGAAACTTATAAAACTTGGTACTTGCCAAACTGCACAGGGATTCTGCTGCTGGGTGCCAGTTGCAAACTCTGGCTGTGGGATGAAGCACAAACTCCTTGGCATGCCCTGCACTATCCTTTGACGTCTGGCCCTTGCCCTCTGACACAGCTCATCTTCCCACCATTTTGCAATGTGCACACAGGACTCTGGTTAGGTTGAAATACTTACTTCCACCTCTGTCCCTCCTTTCTTTCAGACTTTGTGCCTTTTCACTGACTGATCTTTCTGCCTGGTTTCTCTTTTCTAGTGATCTCTCATATCTCTCTAAGACTACTTGGAAAACTTCTCAATCTTCAAGTCATCGTTCAAGGTTTACCTCCTTTGAGAAACATTCGTTCAAGTCAAGTAAGTGACCTGTAACACAATGGCTGCATAACTATGACAGAATTTTCTTATAGAAGTATAATTGTTTATTTATCTCTGACATCCCCAGTAAAACTCGCAGTTCTTAAGGATGTGAATGTCTAGCTATAACCCTAGATTATCTTGTTCCCATTACTTCTCACCTAGACATTGACATGAGTCTCTTGTATCAATTAGTAATTGCTTTCTGCTATGAGGTTTTGTTTGCCTCACATAATGAGACTAGAAAAGTGAACCACACTGCCAGCAGAGACCCTCATTTCTATATTCAATTAGCCTTTGTTAGCTTATACATATTACTTCAAGGTTATAAAATAGCTGCTCCTTTTCCAGCATCACAGCCATATTCTAGGCAAGAAAAACCAGAATGGCAGAAAGTAGAAGGGTATGCTAGCTGGGTGAATTCTCTTTAGGGGTTTTTTCTTAAATAATCAAATAGTTACTCCAATTATATACATTTGGACAGAATTATGTTACGTGAACACTTCTAGCTGCCAGGGAGAGCTAGAAAATAATAAATTTTTAGTTGAATTCATTTGCATCTTGAATAAAATTGGACATTGCTGGTAAGGAAGAGAAGAATGACTGTAGGTTTCCTTATATGTCCCCTGGTGATCATTATTTAACAATTCTTTGTGGTCCTGAACTCATGAGGAAAGGTAACATTCACACTGGGTCAGCTTGTTTTGCTCCCTGAGAGATTTAGAAGGGTTGACTTTATGTGGACTGGGTGCACTTTTCACCAGCGCTAGGCTTTTATCGCTGTGCGCAACCATTTATAAGTCACAATTGCATAACTGCTCCCTCACTTTGTTCTCTCGCGTTCTTATGAATAGAAACTCGGAAAACATACAAAATAAATCTCTCTCTCTTGTTTTTTTCACCTACTACCCATTCCATTCACCACCAACCACAGGGAATAAAAGTTTCCTGATGAATTCAATCTTCTCTGGGAACCCCTCTCCTTGCTCAGGCTGTTTCCGAGGACTCCCACCACAGAGAAAGCTGCCTGCTCTGCATGTGCATGGACCGAGCCCTGACCAGCCCTGAGCGCTAGTTCTCTGTCTCATCAGTATAGCTGGATTATTGCAACACTCTCGTAACCCATCTCCTGATGTCCAGGCTCTCATCTTTAATTTCTCATGGCCAGGCTGTCAGAGAACTTTCTGAAACAAGCATCTGAGTCATGTTATTCTCCTGCTTGACTCTCTGTAACAATCTCCTTGTTCAAGACAGCTAAGCGTGGTATCAAAAGCTCTTCAAACTTAGACTCTAGAATCTGTAGAGACAGTGGTTGCCTGGGGAGGGCAGAGGGATGGGGATTAACAGTAAATGCACATGAAGGATCTTATTGAGTGATAAAAACGTTCTAGAACTGATTTATGGTGATGCACAACTTCGTAAATTTACTAAAAAAACATTGAATTGCTTTCTTGAAATGGGTGAATTTTATGGTAGGTAAAACATGCCTCAATAAAATTATTTCTTTTTGCCTGTGCATTGCACTATTCTTGTTAAGGTGATCATTTGGTAACTGCTGCTTTCTGCTACTTTGAATTTGGACAAGTCCTTGGAAATCCATGGGGAAATGGATTTCAATGTATTGGATCAAGGATCCTTTCAAATTCGTGAGCTGGAGCAGAGGGATGTCTGGATAAATACAAGGGCAATATTAGTAAGGCAATGATGAGACGAGGGTATAGTCAACTCTCATCCCTCAGGTTTCCTCCCGTCTGCCCACTCAGAGCTTCTTCTGATTGTTGAACTCTTTGTTTTATCAGGGATGTTTTCCCAAGACATACTCTGTAAACAATTTCAGGCAAATATGGAATAGTGGCAGAGATGCTGAAGGGACATAATAACAGCAGCCTCCCTCCCAGCTTCAGAGTAAGAAGTTTGGGAAACAGAGCCCTGAGACAAAATGGGATTATGACCAACAGGAGAGTGTTTTTCCCATATTCCCCTGACCTCAGTGCCCACTGTAAGTTCTCACCAAGGACCCAGGGCTCAAATTAGATATCACTAAACCCACTTCCTCCTTTTAGGAGCAGTACTCGCCATTGAGATCTCAAAGTTACACAAGCAGGATGTCCTAGATTTCACATGTAAGCACAGGTACTTTTTCACCAAATGGCATGTGCTCTGTAGAAAAAAAAATAGATGCTAAGACTATCAGAACAAATCGAGCTGTTGAGTGTGAATTCCTCGAATTTTTGGATCCATTGTTGCTGAACAAAAGAGGTAGTTCTGTGGTCCATGGTCCCAACTCAGAACATGCCCTTGAGCTTCTTGGCCTCCAGACATTGTAGGTCATGAATGGCTAAGGCCAGAGATTTGAAGGGTTATTGTGGGAGAGGGCATCTCGTTTCTTGGTGATGATATGTTGGCTGCCAGTAATGACAAGTCAATGGACATTTGGGGATGACAGGATCCAGCTCCAGTGATGAGACACTGAAACACTCTTTCAGGGTAGAGTGAGTCCAGCTGAGAGAGCTCTCCAGAGAGAAGTTTCATAATCTTATAAGCATCTGTCTCCGATTGGAGGTCATATAGAAACAATAAGTAGAGTGACCTCCTAGGGAGCCATGACCATTTTTCTCTATTTCTTTACCTTATACAGAAGTCTCAGAAGTCAATCTTGCATATATACATGGCCCCAAATTATCTTTATTTTGGAGCTCTGTGGCAGGTTTTCACACAGATTCTCATTGTCTTTTTATCAATGAAAATAAAACATTTTGCTAAGTAATATTTACAATAGCCATGTTTGATGCTTTTACATTTGCTTTTTTTTCCTCAATCCACCTGAGTTTTTTTTTCCTTTTGACACTTCAGAGTGTAAAAGCATGCTCCACAGCACTGTACAAATGATAAATGTCATCCTCATTCCTCTCACTCCTCATTTCTCTGATAAAACTCTGTAAAAGTGTAAGGTACCATTTTCCACTAGCACCCTGTGTATTGCTGGCTCTGACACATCCCCTGTTTCTGAGAGATATACAGGAAAATGACAGGGCATCCTCAGGGACCATTACGTATCTGGGGTAAAATACCCAGAGATTGTCTATAACCCCTAACTGTGCATTGTCCACCAACATGCGAGTGTGAAGAGCCAGCTCTCCTGATTGGGAGGTCTCAGATGTCCTCTGACTTTCACAGGTGGCACTTATACTCCATCATGACATTGACTACCAGGCTGTAACAACAATATGGCTTTGTTTTGTTGAACAGTTCTCATCGTTGCCGATATCGATCCTCTGTGACAGCACAGAATTGCACAATGTTAGATGTTTGGAGGGGGAGCAATTAAATATATACACAACCTTGTAACTCTATTATATTCCCTTCTAAAAGAAGACAAAAAGTAAATGTGAGAAGATACAGAAAAGTGCAGGTAAAATAATGAGGATAAACATAGTGTGAGACATTTCCAATGGTGAATTAAGTTCAAAAGAATGTTTTAAAAATGGCTCTTAGTGTTGGCATAGTGGTTAAGTTCACGAGCTCCGCTTTGGCAGCACGGGGTTCGCAGATTCGGAACCCTGGGCGTGGACCTACACACTGCTCATTAGGCCATGCTGTGGCAGGTTTCCCACACACAAAATGGAGGAATATGGGCATAGGTGTTAGCTCAGAGCTAATCTTCCTCAGCAAAAAGAGGAGGGCTGGCAACAGATGTTAGCTCAGGGCCAATCTTCCTCACCAAAAGAAAAAAAATGACTTAATTCATTAATTCATTAATAATTAATGAATTAATTCATGACTTAAATACAACAGGTGTTTGCTATTTTACTTCTTAGACATGTTATGAGGTGACAAGAGATTTGCACATATTGAGGTATATGGGGTAACTATTCTGGTTCAAAACTGATTCAGCTTGAACTAAAGAAGGCTGACTTATGGCCTGTCAAACATACATTGCACACCTGCTTTAACCATTAAAGTAAAGCGTGCACTCTCTTAAGATAAGAATGCATACTTCCCCTCCTATGATGCCAGTATCTGTAATGCCCATATTAGTACTCCTCCTGAAGATAAGTTCCCTTCCTGGACATCAGGGTCCTGTTGACCTGCTAATTTGTAACTGAATACCTCTGAAACTTTGATGAATATCTATCCTGGGACTGTTTAATGTAGGTTCTTTGTTGTAAAAAAATATAAGACCTTACTGAAAACCAGGCTTCTCTGAACGCTTTCTTCCTTTGTGGAAACTGCCTTCCTGGATTATAATCCTCAGTTTGGCTGAAGTAAAACTCACCTTCTCTCCCTTATCTATAGAATGGTTATTAACTATTTTGTGTCAACAGAGGGTTAAATTAGACTATCTGAAAAGTCTATCAAATATTTTTCTTTAACCTCTAGAAAAAACATTGTTTCTTATTATAAATTTTCCAATGTTTTCTTGTCACCTGATCTGATATCAAGAAACAATGTCTGATTTTATTTTTATAATTGAAAAATACTATTTGAAAAGATGACAGCACAATTTTGTGAGAATTTGCACCTACCATAGAGTGGTATGAAATATCACAGTGAGCAAAGTTTATTCCATTTTAGGAAGGCATGATTTTGTTTATGAAAGCACATAACTACTCAATTTTATTGCTTTCATAAGTATTATTCCATTGTAAACTTGGTTAGAAGATATTATGCTGTGAAAATTTGGAAAACGTGCTTTTATCTCTTTGATCCTGGAGCACATTTGTCACAAGTACATTCACTGGACACTTTCTATTCTGTCTTATTTTTATTTATTATTTTTACACACCCTTTTTGGAAGTGCCATTGAGTTTTATGGGTTAGATTGTTTAGTGGAAGTTCACTGGACACATTCCAAAATCTAATTACTTGGCTTAATTGAAAAACTTTTAGATTTGTACTAGGCAGCATTTTCTTACTCCATAGAGAATATCTTAGTTTTTCTCTTCCAAGTAAACCTCCTCCCCAAACCAAGCACGCACCTACGACAAGGAGTTGAGCTGTGACTGCCTCCTGCTTTTAATTATCAGCAAAATAGAGAAAAAATCACAGATTCTTTCTTTCCTGCAGTGTTGCTAAAGGAACACCTCAATCTTAGAAAAAAAATATGTTTGCTGGAATTTGGAACTAACAAATTGTCAAGATGCCATATAAAGTGAAGATAAGTTTCCATTTTACTTCAAAATATGCGAGCACTTTTTGTGAGATTTGTTCAGAGTGATAGTTTAAAAATATTGCCTGTAAACAAATATGAAACATTGTCATTTGACACTTAACATAGAATATGTAATTATATACATTCCCTAAAAGAGAAGAAAGGAAAACAACCTTTCTGGGCATATACATATTTCATTTTTGGCTTGAAGCTTTATACTTGACATTAAAAAAACCCTAAGCTATTAGTTATTACTTAAGAATATGGCAATGGAGAACACTGTAAAAATCACATTCAATTAAACAATTGATAAAATTAAACACACAGGTCAATAAGAATAAAAAAATTTACTGAGGATCTGTTATTATATGGCTGCCACTTTTGATCAATTTCACGAATTATCCCTTTTAAATTTCATAATAACATCTTAAGATTGTTGACTAACATCTTACAGCTGAAGAAACACGAAGCTCAAGAAGTTCAGAATTACATCTACATAAAAATTTTAAGGGTCAGCTTTAGGCCTGTATTAGTTCGCAGTCCATGTTGTTTTCACTACATTGCATAAAGCTTGTCAAACTCTTCTCTACGCGATGACATGGACTCAGGGGTCCTCTGACTGAGGCTGGGAGCTCTTATGTGGCACCCCACTACCGCTGCAGTGAGGGCAGTGTGGGAGGGTCTTCCCAGCAGACACAGTTAAGATGGGAAGCTTGGTGGATATTTGAAAAAGATGGTTACATGGGGACTTATAAAATATGTGTATAAATTAAAGGTCTAATCGAAAATAAAAACGTATAAATGACCATTAATTTTTGTAAGTCCAAGGCCCTTTCTTTGAGTGCAGGTCAAAAAAAGCTCTAGGATCTCTTTTTCTGCATAAACAATATGCATAATACATTGTGTAACATTCAAATATTTGTTTCTTCAAAATGGAATGAGAGAATTAAGAATATTTGAAAAGCAATTTAAGTGTATAATCCTTTAAAAATCTTGTGTTTTTTTTTTCCCCAATACTTTTTGGTTGTCTTACCCACACCAAATTTAGCAGCATAATTTTTTAGCAACTACATTTATTTCGAGTTTTCAGAGCATTCATTTAAATTTAACTGAAGCAATCTTTTTTTTTTTTCAGTTATATTTCACTGGTTTAATTGCACTAGTTTATTTAATATTTAACTTATTGTGTAAAGTAATAACAAGGCAATTTGCATAAATAGATGAAGAAAGAAAAACTAATGACTCTTGGTTAGAATGCAAGTTGAATTGTCAGAAGAAAAAAATACAAAGATATATGAGAGTATTAACCTTGAACGTTTTGTTTACCATGATTATCAGTTGGTATTCTTTACAGGGGGAATTATATGTCAATTAATCTAGTGAATCAGTTAACTAGAGGTTAATTAATTGAAATATATAGAATATAGTAATATAACAAAATTAGCTCATGAGCCTAAAGCCTTTTTATAAGTGTTCACTCTATTCTCTATATTACTGACTAGTGCTAACAGGTACGTAACTAACATGATGGAGTTAATATGTGCAATAGTTTAAAGAAAGGAGATAGTTAGCATATGTTGAGCACCCTCCATATGTCAGTCTTTTTTAGACACTACCTAATTTTGTACTTTTAATACCCTCAGAGGAAACATCATTATCTTTAGCTCATCTGTGAGCAAATGGAGGCTCAAAAAGGAGAGTGTTTACCAAAAGTCATAGAGCTAGTAAGTTCAGTATTGGAGTACACATTTTGCACTAAAAGCACTAAAAATTCAGCAAGAGTTTATTTAGTAGTTATTTTGTTCTGAGAGTTTCTCTAGATGATGGGTTGATAGTAGACTGGTAAAGATTGCTTGGAGATTGCTTCCTAGGCTAAAATCAGAAATTAAACAAGTTGAATAAATATAATCTTTAGATAGCAATGAATGTAAAGGAAAAAAATTACAGTGTAATGTAATAGATTTTGAGTAGGATAGGCAATATTACATAAAATAGATTTTTAGAATTTGAAACAAAATGTTAGAAATAATGAAAATAATTTTTATCTTATTGAAATTTTTGTTTTGAAAATATTAGGGTTATTAATAACATTAACAAATTTCACTATTTAAGTGTATTTTAATATACATTACTCTATCAATTGAGTATAAAACAAATGACTTCAAACTTCTTAACGTACTGTAGTGAAATAAACACTATTTTAATTTGTGTCAAAGTTCAAAGCTTTATTTTCTTGTGATATTGTGATTTATTATAATAAATATATATTTGGTCTTCATCTCTGTTTCTGACACATTTCTTGGAATTTCCTAAGTGATAAGAGATATAAAGGCGTCTTTTGTTGTGCTAATGAGGTGACTTCTGGACTGCACCTAAGGATGGGGGCTGGTTGCCAGGAGAACTAACCCTGTGATTGAAGGGTTGGAACTTTCAGTCCCGGCTCCCTGACCTCTGGGGAAGGGAGATGGTAAAGGGCCTGGAGGTTGAATCAATTGCTAATGGCCAAAGATTTAATCAATCATATCTACGTAATGCAGGCTCCATAAAAACCCAAAAGGACACGGTTTGGAGAGCTTCTGGGTTGATGAACTCCCAGAGATGTGGGGAGAATGGCTGTCCTAGAGAAGATATGGAAGTTTCCTGCCCTTTCCTCATACCTTGCCCTCTACATCTCTTCCATCTGGCTGTTCCTGAGTTATATCCCTTCATAATAAACTGGTAATTCAGTGAGTAAATGGGTTTCCTGAGTTCTATGAGCCACTCTGGCAAATTAATTGAATCAAGGAGAGGGTCATGGGAACCTCTTATTTATAGCCAATCGGTCAGAAGCACAGGTAGCAACCTGGACTTGGGATTGGCATCTTGAGTTGATGGGGACTGTTGGAACCGTCCATCTGTAGCCGGTCGGTCAGGGGCACAGGTGATGACCTGGGTTTGTGACTGGCAACAGAAAGGGGTGGAGGGGCAGTCTTGTAAGACTGAGCCCTTGACCTGTGGGATCTCACTCTGTCTCTGGGTAGACAGTGTCAGAGTTGAGCTGAGTTGTGGGACACCCAGCTGCTGTCCAGAGCGTTGCTTGTTGGTGCTGCTGTGGGAGCCCTATACCCTCGCACACTCATGTGTTGGAAATTGAATTCAGAACACTTAAGGATCTTTATATTGACATTGGTGACTGATGATTTCAGATTGAAATTATAATTCTGGTAATTTTAGGTATTTGCAGGATGCTTTAATGGATCACTAGGAAATTAAGGATTGAACAAATTACTAACCACATTTTTAGGGTACCATGTGGAACTTAAAATATTTCTTCAGTGTTAGTGTCTTCTATTTATATTACAGGGTACTGATTTTGAAAAACTGTGACTATTATTATGAAAACTTATAATCAAAATTATAATTGTGCAAATAAATCCTGGATTTAATTCCATTATAACTGAAGAGAAGTGAGAGATTAACAATGGCAATAGAATAATTTGCTTTTTCTTTGCTGAATGTTTATGTAAGATCTACTCCATAACCTATTTATTAGAGTTCAATTACATGGTAGCAAATTCAAAATGCATCTTGATTGCCTTATTAGAAATTTTATTCATTATTATTCATAATAACACAATATATCTGTGTGACAGTATTCTGAGAATTAGTTAACAGAGCTTAAAATTATTGATATCTACTGTGCTAGTGAGATACAAACACTGGTTAACTGATGTCAAAAAAAAAACCATATCAGAAGTTTATTAGGTAGGTCACGGAATAAATGGAAGGCTGGGAGCTGGGTTCAGGAAGGAGTCAAAAGAACAAGGCAGAGACAAGCGAGCGCTCCAGGAGCGCCAGGTTTAGGAGAGGCATGCTTCTTGTTGCTGGGGCGGGCGTTGCTGCTGTGACCTTTTCGTTCCACACCACTGGACTGTGAGTTCCGTCCAGTTATAGTGAAAAACACTGATAAATTTCTCTCTCTCTGAGATTACTTTTTATTTATTTATTTATTTTTTTTGTGAGGAAGATCAGCCCTGAGCTAACATTCATGCTAATCCTCCTCTTTTTGCTGAGAAAGACAGGCTCTGAGCTAACATCTATTGCCAATCCTCCTCCTTTTTTTCCCCCAAAGCCCCAGTAGATAGTTGTATGTGATAGTTGCAGATCCTTCTAGTTGCTGTATGTGGGAAGCGGCCTCAGCATGGCCGGAGAAGCGGTGCGTCGGTGCGCACCCGGATCCCAACCCGGGCCGCCAGTAGCAGAGCGTGCACACTTAACTGCTAAGCCACGGGGCCTGCCCCTCTGAGATTACTTTTTAAAAGTCTTGTATTGACCAGCACCTTCAAAATCCATCCTGAATTATATCTCATGCGATTTTGTCAAGTTACTGAAATATTATAACTATTTTAGAGTTATAAGACTTCACCTTCTAGCTTTTTTGTTTGTTTTTTCACCGTTGCTCCTGGTGCATGCTGGAATCTGGAGTTACCACCCAGAGACAAAGAAGGACTGAAAGTGGGAGGTATTGGGCGAAATGGCTTCTCTTTTCAGGATAACTCCATCAGCTAAGGTTGTCACGGAATCTTCAAACCAGCAGACTAATCTTTCAGACCAGGAGGATAAACTGACTGGGGTTTCAGGATACTCTGAGTCTCGCTAATCTCCTACGATGTCTTTCCAATCATCCGTGTTCACCTCCTTCTCCACAAATCTCTTACATTTCACATAAGAGGTCTAAGGAAGCTGGGGAGTTATTTCCTGTTGTAATCTGACACCTTCCTAGAGTATATGTCACCTTCTGTTCCTGAGACCCCTTGGGTCTCTTTAAAAGGAACCCAGGAGGGGCTTGGGTTTCAGTCTTTACCTTGAGCTGAGAATTTAGGAATCTGATCTAGTCATTATCTTTCTTACTTTGTGTGATGGAAATGATTCTTTTCTTTTCCTCACACCCTTCCTGCCGGTTGATGGCAGTTGTCACTCAGACTCCAAAGACTCTTTTCAATGGACATCTTATTTCATGTGGCCACAGAAATAGATCAGTTAGTTCCTCAGTTTACGTTGTGGAATCAAAAATCTCTATTTTGTAAAAAAAATTTATTTATTTATTTTGGTGAGGAAGATTTGCTCTGAACTAACATCTGTTGCCAATCTTCCTCTTTTTTTTTTTCTTTTTTTGCTTAAGGAAGATTAGCCCTGTGCCAGTCTTTCTCTACTTTGTATGTGGGTGACCACCACAGCATGGCTTGATGAGTGGTGTGTAGGTCCACACCCGGGATCCAAACCTGTGAACCCAGGCTGCTGAAGCAGAGCACACTGGACTTAATCACTACACCACAGGGCCAGCCCCACAAATCTCTATTTTTTAATGCCACTTTGGAAGTTCACAATCTTCAGTCCCAAATATAGCAGGGAACAAAGCCCAGATTTCTCTATGTCCCTAAAGTCTGTTCTTAGAAACTACTCCAATTTCTATACTAGTCATGGTTTGCAGTTACAAATAACAGAAACAAATTAAGCAGAAAAAAACTTCTTTGGAAAGGTTTCAAGTGAATCATAGACAGAATCAGCAGGAAAGCTCAAGAACCAAGCTTGAGCAACAGCCAAGGCAGGCGAGGCACAGCCAGCATGGTGCCACAGGGACAGCAGCGTGCATCCCACGGAGCTGTGAGCCAGCTGCACCATGGCCACGGCCTCTGGTACTGCTGCCCTGCAGCCTCAGCCTTCCTTCTGTTCCCTGCACTGCTCTCACGATGCCGTTACAGTGCATGCGCCTTGCAGATTTACTTCAAGTGTGTCCACTTGTTAATTATAAAAGATACCACTTAATCATGGCTGACTACGTACTATGGGCCAGATATTTGGTAGCTTTTTATATTTAAACTTAATCTCAATACTATTACCAAGGTTGAATTATCCTCATTTTGAACATGAAGAAGCGTGATTCAGAATTTAAGTAATTTTCAGAAGAATCACATAACTGATACCAGTGTAGCTATATTTGTACTTCAGTTCAGTCGGACTCCTAAATTCATGGTCTCTTATCTCACCTCTTCCACAACTGGCTATATTTCCTGGTTTATTTTTATTTTTGGTTTTGGTAGTGAACTGGCTTTCCTGGTCATTTTGTGCTACAACCCAAGACAAATGCTTGTGTTTGCTTTGGCTTTAGGCCAGCCCTGCTTGGGTCTGCTGCTCTGTCTACTATGGATGATACTACAGTGCCTCCCATGTGCAAATGTTCAGGACAAAACTAGTTTAAAAAGTAGGCAACAGACATCAAAAGGAATGTGTATTAGGGAAATTATACAAATCCCAACTAATTTCTTCCAATTGCCCACTTGAGTGCTGGGAAAGAGTTTTACTATTTACCTTGCGTTCTAAACATAAAATATCGTGGAATATAAATAAATATAATTTTAGTCCCATAAATCTGTTAAATTAGTTGGGTAAAGGAGAAGATTAAGGCTTGAATATTTGTAAAAGTGGAAGCATAGAACAACTTTTACGCAAAATAAAACAAGCCCAGAACTTTAAGTGCCCAGGTAGTACAATGAAAATACAGGTGGTGGTTAACTGTATGATGGCTCGCAGGCCAGGCAGTGACCCCAGCGCAGAGGTTAGATGTCACCTGTCGCAGAGGCTTACAGCTCTGCTTTGTGGACGTGTAATTTAAGTGAGACAGAAATGAAACAGAGAAACACGGGGAAAAAGGGAAACACATAGTGAAGAAGGGAAGAAAAGTTCAACTAATCTTGCTCTTGTTTTAGAAAATAATCTATTTACCTTCTACTACATGCTATTTGAATCATTAACATTTTAGTGAACTTAAATATACCTGCTTTGGGAATTGATTCTCTACTCTAATAAGTTGATCGTTTTAAAAACATTAGATAAATAGCATAGTAACTATGAAAATAAGACCTTGATGATTTGTATTCCTGCAGACTAGCTGTGAGCTCCTCTTCCACCACCACGCAGCTGAGTGCTCTCCCCCAGTCCTCACGCTCACGGTTCCTGCGTCACGCCACTGGGTTGTTAAAAAGAGGAAGGGAGACAATGCTTGTAAAATACTTATACCGGGGTACGACACATTATTAGGGCTTCTCAATAAATGCTAGCTGTCCTCGGAATTATCATCATCACCATTGTGTTATCAAGTGATTAATCATCTTAAGCCAATTGCCAACATCATTTAACGACAAATTACTAAAACCGTAGATAGAAGAAGGATAGGTTCTAACTGCGTTCTCATTAACAAAGACTTGAGGCGAAAAACAAAAATAAAAGTGTTCCTCATCACAACAAGAGAAAAAAGTGTCATTATTAACAATGACATTATGTACCTAGAAATAGATAATCCACAGAGATGAGGAACGCTCATCAAGTAGCAGCGTATGAACTACATGCACAAAAATGCACATCTCCGTACATTAGTTTTTGGACTTCAGTCATCAATTTTCAAAGATAATTCTTGTTTAATTTGATTAGATTTGCAATATATTAATAGATTAATTTTGAGAGAATATTAGTAGCCACTAGGGAGAGGGCAGCTACTGGAGAAGTAGATGGGCCAAGAGGAATTTTGCTTATTGTTCATTTTCTTTTTTATGATAAAAATTTAATTGTGAATTTATAATTGTTTTTGGACCTCTGAGAGGAGAATAGAGGAAATGCCAATCAGTGAATCATGAAAGGATGTAATAGAAATTCTTTAACAATAATTTGTGACTCTAGACCAGGTGACAGACAGACAATAGCAACATTCCAGGGTAAACAATGATAACAACAACAATAACAAACCATGGAATACCAAAAACAATCTGCAAAGTGAGGGGATAAACTTAGTAAAAAAACGATTTGAGGAGAGTGTTTGTTTAAACAATACTTCAGAAAAACTGAAGCTCTTTTAGATATCATCTGCTTTATGCTTTCAAAGAAATTACAGATGCAACAATAAAATAAGAAATAAAAAAAATACGCGATTCCTGAATAAAGGGAAAGATAACTTTCTGAGTTAAGGTTAAAGGAGGAAAAAACTGTGACCTAAGTGCCAGATGTCAAAATACATCAAAATGACATAGCTCGAGAGAGTCATGATGTAAAGGGAAAAAAGATTTAATAGTAGAAATATATTTATATCAAAAATTTTAAGAAATAAAGTAGGGAAGATTATACAAGTAACATATAGGTCCAATTTGAATAATAATAAAATCGACATTCATATGTTCCTACCAAGATAAATAAATACAAAATAATCCAAGACTTCGCGACTGCTTGTGGGCCCTTCTCTGGTTATATCCGCCTCCCTGACAGAGGCTATCATTATTCCAAATTTTGTGAAAATTATCCCTACTCCCCCCCTTTTTTTTTACTGTTTTAGCACATATATATTAATAAACTATCTATGATTTGCTTGTTTTTTTTACATTGCTGTAAATGAAATTGTATTCTGTGTGTATTTCAATGACATATTTTTACTCAAACTTGTGATTTTGAAATTTACCTATGATGATGTATGTAGCAGCAATTTGCCCATTTTTTGTTTCCTTATGTATTCCATTGTATGAATATACCACAATTTATATATCCATTCTTCTATTGAATGGAAATTCCAGTTGCCTTTAGGTTTCTTTTTGTTGTTGCTATTATTTAAGTACACATACACACATACACGCAATAGAAATTACTGGGTAAAAGGAAGAAAATACACTTCCTACATTATGCCTTTACCACTTCTTTCTTGCTCAACAGCTCCATTAATTCCCCACTATCCCCTTCATCATCAGTTCTCCACCCCCGCTGATTAGGCCCATCACCATGCAAACATACTATAGTCTCTCCCATCTTAAAAGTAACCTTTTTGAACCTCACATCCATTGGTCCAGATACTGCTCCATTGTTCTGGTTCCTTTTGTAGAAAATCTTCTGGTCAGAGTTATCTATAGTCACTATTCTCTGGCTCCTCTTCTGCCTTCATCTCTGTGACCCATTTTAGTCAGGCTTTTCCTCTCATTGCTCCAGTGAAACTGCTTATCATTGTCACCATGACACTAAGTCTAGTGGCCGATTCTCAAATTTTGTTTTACTTGACTCACTGGCAGCATTTGATTCAATTGATCAGTCCCTTGTTCATAAAACACTATTTTCATTATTCTTCCATGTCACACTTTCTCAGCTGCCCTATTTTATTTTGCTGTTTCTCAGTGACCTTCAGTCTCCCGCCAATCTCTCAATGTTGAGAGAGTCCTGGGACTCAATCCTTGCCCCTCTTTTCTCCTTTATCTGTGTTCATTCCTTGTATGTTTTTATATAAGCTCATGGTTTTAATTATGTTGATAGACTAAAGATCTCCAATTGTATACCTTCAGTCGAGGTTACCTCCCACTGACTTTCAGACTCATATATTTAACTGACTTGGTGACATTTCCATTTGATGTCTAATAGGCATCAGAATGTAATATGCCTAAATCCAAATTTTTCTTCCCTTACCTGTTCTTACCCCCTTCTTCCTCATTAAATAAATGGTGACTCTATGCTCTCAGTTGCTTGGACCAAAGAACCTTGGTGTTAGCTTTGATTCCTCTCTTTCTTTCACTCCTCATATCCTTATCTTCTTGTCAACAAATCTCATTGGTCTCCTTTTACATATACCAAAACAGGGACACATCTCACCACTTCTGTCATCAATGGATCAAGCGACCAGACCCCTTAAATCTCTGTTCAAATGTCACATTCTCTGTGAGTCTTCTCTAATCATCCTATGTGAAATTTCAAGAACCAGGCACATCCAAGTGTTTCCTTTTCATGCCACATTTTCCTCTGTTGCATGTATCAATCCTTAGCATACTATATATTTTGCTTATTCTTTTTGTTAATTGTTTTTCCTTTTTTATAATGTAAGTTCCATAAGGGCAGGGATTCATGTTGCTTTTGTTTGCAGCAGGATGTACAGGACCTAGTAGATCACCAGTCACATATTAGAGCTAGAAATTTTAGTTGAAAGAATGAATAAATGAATGAATGGAATGTATAAAAATGTGGTCAATCTCATAAATAATCACAGCAGTACAAATTAAAATAACTGTGAGATATCATTTGTCTTAAATTGAGACAAAAATTAACTAAGACTAAACATTGTAGAGGGAATGAAGCAGTCTGAATCAACATCTTTTGGATGTGCAGTTCCCTGATGCCACAGTTCCATTTGGGATTTATCTTAGATCTAGGTATGTTCACTGCACGTATGTGCACATGTGTACACAAATAAAATAAACTTGTTTAAACTAAATAGTTGTTAACTATTATAATAATTATGCAATGTGTGCTAATGGACATAGGATGATCTCTCTCTCTCTTTGTAAATAAATATATACATTTAAATGGACCTTATATTTATTTTATTTTATTTACTTATTTTTTTGGTGAGGAAGAGTGGGCCTGAGCTAACATCTGGTGCCAGTCTTCCTCTATTTTGTAGGTGGGTTGCCACCACAGCATGGCTTGATGAGTGTTGAGGGTCCACGCCTAGGTTCTGAACTCATGAACCTGGGCCACCAAAGCAGAGCATGCCAAGCTTAACCACTATGCTGGCCCCTAGATAGACTTAATTTCTGAGAGCAGTTTTAGGTTCACAGCAAAATTGAGTGGAGAGTGCAGAGAGTTCCCATATGTTCCCTGTTCCCACACGTGCACTCCACACTTTCAACATTCTGAGTGGTGCACTTCTTACAATAGATGGACCTACAGTGATACATCACCATCACCCCAAGTACATGGCTTACATTAGGGATCGCTCTTGGTGTTGCACATCCTATGAATTAATTTTTAAGGGGAAAAGCAGACTATAAAATAATATAAAGCATACTATCTCTTCATTAAAAATATGATTCCTTAGAAAAATTCTCAATCCATGAAATAAAATATTAACTTTGGTTATCTCAAAGCATTAGTAACGAAAGTAATTCTTTTGGCTATCTTTACTTTATGCATTTTATGTATAAGGGCATTTCATATTCTTCTAAGCATGTGCTAGCATTTTCTCCTAGATTTCTACTCTTATAAGTAATTAATCCAATTATATGTGTCTTTTTAAAAAAATGATAAACTCAGAAAACCTACAAAATTATTAAAACTGTCTCTAAATTCATGTAAAAGAATGATTTAATGCAATTATTAATGGGCCCACTCTAAATTCATGTAAAAGAATGATTTAATGCAATTATTAATGGGCCCAATTGTGTTATGAATGTACTTTAAATTAGATATTTACAATGAATTAAGATGAATTTTCAAACCATTGTATCATCAAGTGAAAATCTAAAGTCACCAATGATCTTAAACTGATCCAATGCCTGGAAAATAAAGCTTAAACTGCATTACAAAAAGAAAAAAAATCTAATCTATTAATCCACCCTCACTCTCGAATTTAGTGTTGTAAAGAGGTTTCTCAGGTCAGTGGAGAGGGTAACGGGTTTTTGAAAGATCACTTCTCAGTGGAGAAATGTTTAAGACACCATGCTACCTTGTTTACCCCAAGATATCAGTCCCCATATGTTGCAAGAAACTAATCAGAAGTGTCTAAAAGTATTAGTTCCAAACACATGAATTAATTTTTAAAATCTAAAAGAATGCAAAGTCTCCAATATTTCTTATTAATGCAAGCATTAATGGGACAATGGAGAATACATCTTTGGGTAAAAAGAAAGAAAATAAATTAATATAGATAGGTAGATTGATTACTTTGTTTTTGTGATTTCAGGATTTTTACATAAAACTGTCCTACAAATTGTGAATAGTCCTGCTGCCTGATTGCAAAAATCAGATTATCACATAATTTTAGGGATAAAGTGATGGTCTTTATAAATTCTCAATGTCCTTTTGCTAGCTTAGAGAAGATGGAATAGAATGTAAATTTCCCTTCAGAAAAAATTATTCAAATGGTATTTTTTACTGCTTCTAAAGAACTCTTAATATATCTCAAAATTACTCATTTTATTTTACATTAAAATATAGTAGATAAATATTTTCCAAATATCTGAGGGATTTGGGCAGAATGAACTAAATAGTTGTAGAAGTGCCAGCATGTTAGTAAAATTGCAGCGGGCCACAAGGTTAAAGACGTGAGTTTCAGGTATAGTTCTGCCATTGAATAGCTGGTCCACTTGGTTAAGTCAATTCAACAATACTCTCACTGGATTTCTCTGAATGAAAATTACTGTGCTAATATTATACAACTCCATGAGATGTTATATTTATCTGAGTTTTATTTTTTACAAAACACATAAGCTTTCTTGATTACTTTTATGCCCACATGCCAGTAACTCATGTCTTTTGTAGCTTCTTTTCCTTGATTTTTTGGTTGGAATCTTGCAGAAAGACAATTTATTGTCATAATGATTTGGAGATAAATTCTGATGGCTGCAGTGAGAAATGAAAATGCCAAGAGATAATATTAAAAATACTTACCTCCAGATATGTGTGTGTGTTTATAGTGCAGAATGAATTAAACTCTGATCTTATCTAGAAGAGTAGCTTCTAAAATAATTTAAGTATATCATCCCTAAGATGATCTTTGGAAGATCTAGCTGCTCCTCAGTTGAAAGGCAGCAGAATGGATTCAACAAGATTGGTTTCTTATGTCTGTATGTGGCCTCTGTAGTTTACGCTTCCAAATAAATGTGCATAAAACCAATGACTTCAGAATTTTTTATTTTTATTTTTTGTTTTGCAGCCAGAAGATATGATGTTTTTTCATGTCTACTCGAAGAGAAAGAGGAATAACTTATTTGTCTTTTCTGTCAATAATAACAGCACTTAAAATTTTAAAGGTAAGTTTATATGTCACTAATTGTGTGAATTGCTGCTACTTAATATACTTTCCCCAATGGAATAAATAACCAATGAGCTAAGGAGAAGATAAACATAAACTTTACAGTGCAATTGTATTATTCAACTGGTATCACAGTCTTGTAAATATTTTAAAAATTAGTAGTTTAAATAACTATACCATGTAATAATGCATAAAGCAGAGCATGCATTTGTGTCTATTAAGATATTGCAAAATATCTAATTATCTAGAATTATTATAAAAATAAATATATTAAATATTAAAACTATAACTCGAGAGCCAGCCCCAGTGGCCTAGTGGTTAAGTTCTGGGTCCTGCTTTGGAGGCTGGGGTTTGGTTCCCTGGGCGCTGACTTACACCACTCATGAGCCATGCTGTGGCAGCAGCTCACATACAAAAAGAGGAAGATTGGCAGTAGACGTTAGCTCAGGGCGAATTTTCCTCAGCAAAAAAAACCCCAGAAAACTATAACTCTAACAGAGCACTTAATTTAAACTGAAATTGTTGGCGGTTGATCATTCACACTATACTGTGAGCTCATTGAGGTCTAGGACTCAGTTTTAATTATTTGTTTACTATTTTGTATCCCAAGCAGTGGACCTATACCTGACACACAATTGATTGAAGTTACTATTATGTTTCAGGCACTCTTTTAGGTACTAGGAATATGAAAGTAAGCAAAAAGACAAGCTTACCACTACTTCACTTCTGTAGCTTGCAGTCTAGTCAAGGAAACATGCAACAAGTAAGTATTCAAGCAAAGGTAACCTATGGTCATGACCAATGTTATGAAAGCCAAAGTTTTCTGTAATAGAGGAATTTAACCTCATCGTTAAGGTAACCAAAACTCCCCTGTGGTGGTATTGATTGACCTGCAATCTGAAGGGAGAGGGAAGAAGGCCATCTCAGACAAGGGGGACAGACTGTTCCCTTCTTCCTATGGCAGGAAGAGCATGTTCAACACAAAAGACTGGAAGAAGTCAGATCTGATTAAAAAGTAGACATAAAAGAAGATCGAGAGCATGTCAAGCGGCCACTGGATATGATTTTGCACACATTATCTGCATTGTACTCCCTTGATATATTTTCATTACAGCATTTATCAATTCCCAACCAAAATTATTTTGCTTATTTATATCCTTTTTGTCCATTTTTTATTTCCCACCATGAATCAACACTCCATAAACACAGGAACATTGCATTTCTTGTTCTCTCTATTGTCATAACCCCGATACCTAGAATAATGCCAGAATACTGTAGATGTTGAATTAATGGTTCCTTTAATGAAAAAAAAGATGAAAATTGCTGTTGTCTATTACTACAGTGGTGAAAGTTATAGGACAGAACATATGCAAAAGAAAACTCGTCAATCAACCAAGAATCACATGCCGTTTTTTAAAAGATGGAGTTAGAGAAAACACGAGAATAGAGGCAGACAGGTGGGCTCTCCAGAAAAGCCTTTGCTCAGTGAGTTAATAGTTCATTCTTTCTTAACTCTTCTCTCCTTTCACTCTTGGCTCTATTTAAATTTGTCTAATGGGATATTGCCACTTGGGTACAGTATTAATATCTTTGGGCCTCTGTGTTCTGATTGGCAAGAGGGGGTTATAGTAATTTATTTGACATGTTGTTTGAAGAAAATGAAATGAAAATAATCTCACTTGATATCAACTTGGTTGATAATCAACATACAGAATTTGTGAATCTCTTGCTGCTCCTGCAGAGGCCCTTGATGCTGTTACTAGCATTGGAGGATGAGTTCTCTGGAAAGCTGACTCCGCAATGGAGTTTAGTGAGCACAATGATTGTAGAGAGTATTCTTGGAATCAATGCTTGTGGAAGGAAAGTGAAGGAAGCAGGGCTGGGCAAAGAGAGAAGTAGAATTGCGAGAAGGCCAATGACAGCTTCAGCCAACCCCAGGATGAGCTCCACAGCTAAAATGACCCTTCAGAATTCTCCTCCATCGGGCTTCCGTGGCCAGACCTTATTCTTCTGACTTCTTCACTCTCTGGGTGTAGACATCTGCAGGAGAGGCACGACCTTGGGGACAGCTCATTGCAGATGAGACAATCTATGAAGGGACTGACAGTCGAGGCAACAAGCCCTTTGATAGGGGATTTGGCTGACTTCAGTGTGTCCAAGATACCTGGCTTCTTGTTTCAGATGCCAAACTTTTTAGATCCCTGACTCTCCCAAGATTTAATAAAGTCATTGATGTGACTGAGGAGCAGAAAGCTCTAGCCCTAGTTCTTCCACATATAGGTTGAAAAAACTTGTATTTTATTAACTAATTCTATTCTATTCAGTATTCCATTGTTCTATGGAATGTGTCAATGCAAAATAACCAATAACCATTCTATAGATAAGAGAAATAAGGTGAATTTTACTTGAGCCAGAGTGAGGATTATATCCTGGGAAGGCCCTAGAAAGTGCTCCAGAGAAGCATGGTTTTCGGTAAGATCTTATATCTTTTTAGAACAAAAGAACATACATTAAACACACAGGATACACTTTCATCAAAGTTTCAAAGAGGTATTTAGTTGCAATTTAGCATCTCAACCCTGATGTTGAGAAAGGGACTAATCTGGGCTTTACCAATAGGGCGTAGGAGGGGAAGTGTGCATTCTTATCTTAAGAGAGTGCATTCTTGACTTTAATGGTTTAGCAGATGTACAGTATATGTTTGATAGGCCATAAGTCAGGCTTTTTAGTTCAAGCTGAATCAGTTTTGAACCTGAATAATTACCCCATATACCTCAATATGTGAAAATCTCTTGTCAAATGTTTACTATGTGATAATTATGGTGATATATATGTATACACACACACACACAACTTCTTTAATTCTTACAAAAATATCATTTTTTATTGTGGTAAAAAATACATTACATAAAATTCATCATCATAACATTTTTAAGTATACTGTTAAGTAGTGTTAAGTATATTCACATTGTTGTGAAACAGATCTTCAGAACTTTTTCATCTTGCAAATATGAAATTCTATATCCATTAAACAACAGTTTCCCTTTTTCCCCTTCCCCCAGCCCCTGGTAACTACCATTTTACCTTCTGTTCTTGTGAATTTGACTTCTTTAGATAACTCATATAAGTGGAATAATACAATATTTGTCTTCTGTGACTGGCTTATTTCACTTAGCACAATGTCCTCAATGTTCATCTGTATTGTAGTGTGTAAAAAGATTTTCTTCTTTTTATGGCTGAATAATATTCCACAGTATGTATACACCACTTTTTATTTATCCATTTGTTCATCCATTCATCCATTGACAAAAATATCATCTTCACACACAAATAAAAATGAGGTTCATAAAAGTTAAAACATTACCTTAGGATCAGCAGTGAATAGGCAAGAAGGCCAAGACTCGAATTTAGTAATTTGGTCTCTAACTCAGATTTCTTGGACTAATTGATATCCAAGATGATTTCACTCCCCAAACTCCAAGTCTATTAATGCACTGAAAGATACCCTGACACAACAACAATCTGTAACATTCATTTAAAAATACATTCCTGCTATAACACTAATGCCTTGGCCAGGGTCTTAAAAAGAAGAGAAGTTCAAAGAATGCTTACAAACACGTTGAGATAAACTGATTTCTTCTGAAGTGCCAAGATCTTAAGTTCCTGTTCAGGGAGTTTACAGTTTTTAAGGAATTATTACTAAAAACATTTAAAATGATGCTACTGATATTGTCTGTTTCATATGTGTAAAAAATAGGTGGAAAAAAATTACTGTTGTTGAGATGCATGAGTTCTTTATATACTTTGGAGATTAAGCCCTTATCAGATGTATGGTTTGCAAATATCTTCTCTCAATTGTTAGGTTGTCTTTTTGTTTTGTTGACGGTATTTGACCTTCTCCCTCTGACTTATTTCACTTTGCATAATACCCTCAATGTCCATCCATGTTGTCACAAATGGCTGGATTTCATCATTTCTTATGGCTGAATAGTATTCCATTGTGTATATATACCACATCTTCTTTATCCATTCGTCCCTTCATGGGCACTTAGGTTGCTTCCAAGTCTTGGCTATTGTGAATAACGCTGCAATGAACACAGGGGTGCAGGTATCTTTACTCATTGGTGTTTTCAAGTTCTTTGGATATATACCCAGCAGTGGAATAGCTGGATCATATGGTAGTTCTATCTTTATTTTTTGAGAAATCTCCATACTGTTTTCCATAGTGGCTGCACCAGTTTCCACTCCCATCAGCAGTGCATGAAGTTCCCTTCTCTCCACATCCTCTCCAACACATGTTGTTTCCTGTCTTGTTAATTATAGCCATTCTGACGGGCGTGAGGTGGTATCTCATTGTAGTTTTGATTTGCATTTCCCTGATAGTTAATGATTTTGAACATCTTTTCATGTGTCTGTTGGCTATCTGTATATCTTCTTTGGAGAAATGTCTGTTCAGGTCTTTTGCCCATTTTTTAATTGGGTTGTTAGTTTTTTTGTTGTTGAGATGCATGATGTAATCTATGCAGAAATAGAAGTATAATGATGTACACCTGAAATTTATACAATGTTATAAACCAATGTTACTGCAATAAACAAAAAATTAAAAAAAAAATTACTGTTACCAGATATGACTTATTTTACTCATTGAATATATGAAAAGGGTGTATTTTGGCTTATGGTTACATTGATGAAATAAGCCTAAACTTAATTCAGTAATTTTTGTTGTAACTTTTTTATTTTACAACTTTAAGCATCCATACCATTTTCAACTTAAAGCGATGCCTAAAGGAATCTGAAAATTCAGTAACAAGAAGGTTGTTCAGAGTTGTGCTCCTGCTCTGTTAGGGAAATGCTTTAATATTCTAAAGCAGTGGGTCTCAGTGTGGTCCCTGGACCAGTAGCATTACCATCACTGTGAGCTTGTTGGAAAAGCAAACTCTCAGTCATCTGACACCTACTGAAGCAGAAATTCTGGATGAGGGGCCAATCAAGCTGAATTTCAACAATTCTTCTATATTGAGGCATGTTGAAGTGTGAGAACAATCCAGAATCGTTGATCTGAATTGTTCTCACAATCCAGACAGAGGTTGATGTGCCTAGATATATGAAACTGTTGTGGATGGTCACAGGTTTTGGAAAAGGGAGAGACTAAGAGACAGAAACTGATTCCAGCTGGGGAGAAATAAGGAAATATATAAGGAAATTTGGAGAGAGTCCTTGCAGTGATCTTGAATGAGATAAGAATAAAACTACTTTCCGGAAAATAGTCAAACCTAGAGAGAAATGCAAAAGCAAAAAATGCAATTCATAGATTTTCCCACAGAACCTAGGTCTAAAAACACCTGAAGAGTGTTTAAAAAATACAAATGTCCAGACTTCCCAGCCTGCTCTCCTCCACAGTTTACTGAAGGGCCTGGAGATTTCCATTTTGTAAAAGCTCCCGGGTTGAGAAACATAGTTTTAGTATGACTAATCCTGCAATAAGCATGCTTATCCATGTGGTGGCAGCAGTGCACCAGTAGCCAATGATTCCCAGCCTGGGGCTGGGAGGGAGGAAGAAATTTGACTTTTTTTTTTTCATTCAATAACTCTCATGTTTATTCTGGCTTGGGGATGCTACTTATTCCAAAATTTCAGTAATTTCCAAGCTGAGAAAAATTAGAAACTTTAGAGACTCCTATTTGGTTTATTTTTGTTTTGCCAAAATAGTTTTTATTGAAACAGCTATATCTTTAGTAACTGGACAATTCATAAGACTAAAAGATGATAAACTTTAGAAACACCAATAAAACATTTTTTTTTTTTGTTTCCCAATTTAGTACCATAGTCTTTTCACCATTCTAAACTCTGTTAATCCAGTTTCAGTTATGGTCTTATTGTCACACTTGCAATTAAAATCATCTACAAGTCTTTACATTATGACCCAAATTCATTGGACTCTCCCTTTCTTTTTAATTTTAAAAGCAGAGTGGAATTTTCTATAGTGGCTACCATCTTAGGAGTCAAATACCCATGGGATATGGATGTTTGCTTCAGGAAAACAATCTTTGGCACAAGCTTTCGGCATCTTACTATATGTATTAACTTAGGCATAAATATATGCAACATGCAATAAGTATGAACACCTTACAGAGAGGCTCTGATGATCTTCAGGTAATGTGATTAAGCTGCACAGCATTTTCCCAGGCTATGGCTATTTAATTACTTACATTGTTAGTGATTCCATTTGAAGGTGATTTTTTTTCCTCATGCTCTTATAGATACAAAACAATAATTGATGAAAAGAATTCTTATATATATATATATTTTATGGTATAGAGAGGCAATGGTGATTTTATGAAATGAGCTGGCCCTAAAATTTTTCTCCCTTTGGTGACAACTTATTCACTGGAAATAAAGAAGTTCATACTGTTCCCTCTGTGTGCCAGGCAAAGCTTTGATCAGTGTTTTACAATGTGTCATTATCAGGTAACACATGCTTCACAGCAGGTAATTAGCAGGTGATAATGAGAATCAAGTCCAATATTTCACATATGCCCCTAAATGCTATACTTTCAGCAGGAGCAAAGAGCTGAGAAATTGAGTTTACAAAATGGTTTTCCACATATTGCTTCACTAATAGAAACATAAATTCTTTTTAAAATCAGAAAGCTGGACAAATGTTAGGAAATCAGAATCTGCAAGCAACCGGATAACACTATTGATTATTAATGGTGGATTATCTATTGCATGCAGTGTGTTTCAGACTGAACTAATTTTTAAAGCTACAGAGACTATATTCACGTATCACTGACTCTGAACAAATGTCTTGGCTCATTTACATTTAACAACAAAAGTTAGAAATTATTGAAAATTGAGCACCAGTTGAATCTACTGGACAATACCCAATGTATATATGGCGTGTTTTGTGTTAAAGATCTGCCTGTCTTAGAATCTCAATCACCAGACCGCAAAGGCAATGGAGACGTCCAATCAAGATCACTCTTGGGGTTAAAGCAGGGAGCAATGATAACATGGTGGTGAAATTCAAAAGCTCTGGAGTCAGAAGTTTCAGATTTTCATCCTGGTCCTATATGCTCAAACTGGGTGACTTTTGACAAACTGCTTAAACTATCTGAGCCTCTGTTGCTTCCCCTGTAAGACTGATGGAGTGAAGAAAAGGGAATCTTTCATAGGGAGATGTCAGAGATACAGGTGAGCATAAAGGTCAAGTCTTTAGTAGAGTGCTTGGGAATTAGGGCTCCCTAGTTTCTAGCTCTCATTATTATTATTACCATTACTTCTACTTGTACTGCTATCATCGTGTGTCTAGCAGTGCCCTGGTAACATTTACCTAGATATTGCTCAGGAAGAGGTAGACTATTACACTATCAATCTCTAATAAAACCTGGAATAGGATATGCAGTTAGATAGCTTTCATCTAACATGGAAAACTGTTTTGAGAAAATGGAACACGTGGCAGGTTGGTTTTGAGAAAGCGTCGTGTGGTAGGAAGACACTGAGGAAAAGCTGCACCGCGTGCAGCCACTGCGGCCTTGGGCAAGCGAGCTCAGGTGGTCCTGGGTGGAGCACCTCCTCATCCCGTGACGACACTGGACTGTCAGTAGCAGAATGCAGTGAAGGAAGAATGCAATATTTTCTTAAATTCAGAGTGAAATTATGCATGAGGAAAACTTTGGTAATTAAATGGATATTTATTGAGCAATAGGCACATGCCAGGGACTGTGTTAGGAGGGGTGACTAAGTCACGCTTCTCCTAAATGACATTGTTGCTTAGAGCTTTAATGTATCTATTCTATTAAAGGCAATCTCAATTCAACTTCTAGAGCAATTCAAAAATGTGCAAACACACATCTAATCATTATAAATGTGTGTGTACTGTCGGGAAAGAGGGAGAATCTCCCTCTGCCCTTTTCCTTAAGGTTCTTATGGCTGGCCAAATAATTAACAAGACAGGTTAGCAGGAGAAAATAATACCAAGTTTAATAACATGTATACATGGGACACTGCGTTTCTCAAAACAATAGCAGAATTCTCGTCTTAAATACCATCTTCAGCCAAAGACAAAGGAGGATGTTGGGGGTGGGGGGTGTCAGTTACAGGAGATTACCACTAAAGCACTGTAAACAAGAGTAATGTTATTATGCAGATTTAAGGCCTCACCTTCCACACTGATAAGTTTCTAGAAATGAGGTCATCCCCCCTCTTCCCAATACAGAAAGGGCGATACCTTTACAAATGGAGATTTCCCTTATAAATGTAAATATTTGTCTGGCAACTCCTTGCAGGGCCATCCAGAGAATGTGGCCAGAGAGACATAAGATGGGCTTGTTGGTGCCTTTTCTATTGTAACATCTATTTTACATTATATTACAGCCATCAGATAGAAGATCTGTTCCAGAAAGGAGTTACTATGTCAAATTCTTTAGGCAGTTAGTGGGGGAGGTCAAATGTCCCTCAGAGAAAACAACCAAGGTAAAGAGATTTCAGGGTGGCCAAATCTTGATCTCCCACAGTACATATATATACACATATATATAAATTTGAGTTATGATGTGATATTCATATGTTACATTAGTGTCTGTTTTTTGCAGGATTACACAGATTATTTCACCACCCAACAGCTTGCCTTTTTAAAAAACATTTTAAAAACATATTAACGGAACAATTTCCTTCTAGACAACTCTTATTACCTGTGCTATAATAGATTATGATACACCCAATGAATTTCTAGATAAGATAAAGCAAAGTGACCTTCCACAAGAGTCTATAGTAAATCTGTGAAAGTTATAGGCTATATTTCCCTAATTGACCCACTATAATAATAATGAAAAAGAAATAATTACCTATTTTAGCCTCTCTAAGATTGCTCACTATGACTCTACAATTGTTATAGGAACTGGCTACTGAAAAAATGCCAAAGGTGTTCACAGAAATCCAGAGTTCATCAAAAGGTCCTGCTTTATTAGTCTTTGCTGTTGAGTAAAATCATGCTTAATGAGAGGGGAGACAGAGCAGGGAATAAGGGTAGGGAGGCAGTGCTGTGTTTTGGCTAACTATGGGAACAGTTGCTAGGAAGCACACACATCTGCAAGTTCCTTCCCTGGACCCACTCCCCTAGCCCCTAACCCTTGCCCTGTTTTGGGGGTTTATGTTGCCATTTATGGCTGCAATTGGTCAGTGAACATTTTAGAGTATGTGGCCGGTCTCAGGTTATCTTTGAGTCTGAAAGACAGCACATATCATTGTGATGAGACAGAACTGCTAATGAGAGAAGAAAGAGATGTTAATCTCTAGTGAGAAGATTGCTTTCTTGTGTTGAATAACTATTTCTATTGCTTAACATGTTCCCAGCACTTTTGCAAATAACTTTTTTTAAAAAGAATACCAAATTTTTTTACTCCTAGCCCCATGTCCACCTCTTTTTGTAAGCTGGAGGATACAAACTAAGTTTATTTTTAAGAATAGTTGAAATCCATCCAGATAAATTATTTCAAATTTTGTGATGTCTGATGACACTCTCTGTGATGAGTTATTTTTGTGTTTGTGCATTTAAAAGATGCCTTTGCAATGGGAAACGTCCTCTGACAATTTTACAGGCCAATAAACAAATCTGTATTATTAATTACCGCTGTCAGAAAATGTCTTGGTATTTGATTACTGGCAATGGTTCTTGCTGAACAGATTCTTGGTAATAAGATCCTTGATTCTCTGGAAAGGTAGCCTGACAGATTAACCAACCTGTGATTTATCCAATCAAGGACGCTCTCGGGAAGATTTGAGTGTTTCCCTCCCTTTCAATCATAATAATGAGGCTAGCTAGCCCAAGGTCAAGATAGGCATTTTTTTCTATAAACTCTTAGAAGAAGAATCAAGCCCTGCTCACTAGCTCTTGTTACATTGAGATATTTCTCTAGAAACATGAAATTGTGAAAAGATCTTGGTTTTATGAAACTCAACAGATGTCTACTAATTGTTAGCATCATTCTGTCTGAAAATAGGAAGAGTCAGTTAAGAAATTGTATTAGTTTTCTATCGCTGTTGTAATAAATTACCACAGACTTACTGGCTTAAAACAACATAAATTTATTATCTTACAGTTCTGGAAGACAGAAGTCAGAGTTTGTCTCTACGACATAAAATCAAGGTGTCAGCAGGGCTGTGTGCCTTCCAGAGGCTCAAGGGGAGAATCCATTTTCTGGCCTATTTCACCTTCCAGAGGACACTACATCATCGGCTAGTGGTCTTTTTCCAACTTCAAAGCCAGCAGTGGCCAGTTGTGACCTTCTCACACTGCATCACTTGGGCACTGACTCTCCTGTCTTTCACTTGTGAGGAGCCTCGTGACTAGACCGGGAACAGCTGGATAACCGAGGACAATCTCCCATCTCAGGTTCAGCTGATTGACAACCAGATTTCCATCTGCAACCTTAATTGCCCTTTGCCATGTACCATAACACATTCACAGGTTCCAGGGATGAAGACCTGTACATATCTGGGGGAACATTATTCTGCCTGCCTCAGAATATGAACCAATTTTCCAGAATTCATATTGAAAAATGTGTAACTATATTTACTACTGGCTAGATGTTTTGGAAGTGCAATGTTGGAATCTGGTAATTTATTGTTTTATGTTCTTATAGATTGTGTCAGTTCAAAAATATTTACCACTTAAGTAATCTCTACCCTACTACTAGAATTAGATTCCTGAAAGCCTTAGAGATAAGAGAAAACCTAGGGGAAAATAAATTTTGTGGGGAAAATTAATAGAAGGCCATATATATATTAATATTCACTGAAACAAAATACATCAAGATAAAGAACAATCACTTACATTGTATATATTTAACTGGAATAATATGTCTGTGGATACTAAGATTCAAATTTTGTCATTTTTTAACATTTCTGAATTTGAGATTGATCTTTCAATTGCTATCATTCAAGTGGCAGCTATGAAGCACTTCTTTTGTTTGCACATTGCATCAAAACTTGCAGAATGAGTATAATTGGCTTGGAAGAAAATCCAGGTAGATAAATAGGGGGAGCACTCTTCTAAGAAATGCTGCAATGCCAAAACTCTCACTGGCAGAGAGGATAATGTGTGGAAAACACACACACACACACACACACGTTTGTGTGTTGAAGTTGAAGAGTTTCAGAAAGTTGAACACTGAATGTGAAAATGTTTTAAATGCACTTTAACAAATATATTTCACTTACATATTCTTTTTAATGTAAATGAAAGCATAACATTATTATGTCTAAAGAATCTCAATAAACATAAAATAAAAGGCATAAGGGATAAGAAAGTGTTATAACATGGTTTCACTAGCAGCATCTTTTCTTTCTTAGTGTTACATAAATGATAATGTTTCTTACCATTCTAGCTTCAATGAAATAGTGTATGTTCTTTGTCTAGCTAGAATTTTTGCCTCTAGGAAAACTATCACACCAACATCACATTGGAAGGTCACTCACAGTACTCCGTATTCACCACGAGGGTGTGTGGTGACCTGAGTAAGACAATCAGAACATTACCATCCCTTCATCACTGGGGATGTCACTCATAGTACACCCGTCCTCAACACAAAGGTGAGTAGTGATCCGAGTCAGCCACTTAGAATATTTAAACTCTTGGTCATGATTTATTTCTCGATGAGCTAGGGATTGAATTGGGGGTCAACCAGAGTTTTTACTGAGATATGGTATATTGCTCTTAGAAGAGTTGATTCTACTGGAGTCAGGAATAACTTGAAGGATTTTTGCTGGAACTGATTAAAACTACCTTCTTTGAACACATGGAGGCAGATAATGAGAACAAGAGTTAAAGAAATGTATACAAAAGCATATAAGAGAGGGCCGGCTCCGTGGCTTGGCAGTTAAGTGCGTGCGCTCTGATGCTGGCGGCCCGGGTTCGGACCCCGGGCGCGCCCCGAGCCACCACTTCTCCGTCCAACCCGAGGCCGAGTCCCACGTACAGAAACTAGAAGGATGTGAACCTATGACATGCAACTATCTACTGGGGCTTTGGGGGGAAAAAAATGAATAAATAAAATCTTTAAAAAAAAAAAAAAAAGCATATAAGAGAAATGGAGATAAGAAAGAGTCCATATGAGTTCCACTGAGGTCCTAGATCTAGCCATGTCTGAAGGAGTAATGATTATGATGTTCCTGATTGATGTCATATGTTTAATTTTCAAATATAACTTAATATATTTTTGTTGAATTAAAAAATATTTCAGAGGCTGGCCCGGTGGTGCAAGTGGTTAAGTGTGCGCACTCCGCTCCAGTGGCCTGGGGTTCACCGGTTCGGATCCCGGGCGCGCACCAAAGCACCGCTTGGCAAGCCATGCTGTGGCGGCATCCCATATAAAGAGGAGGAAGATGGACACGGATGTTATCCCAGGGCCAGTCTTCCTCAGCAAAAAAAAGAGGAGATTGGCAGATGTTAGCACAGGACTGATCTTCCTCAAGAAAAAAAAAAAATTTTAGTATTTTAGTTGAGGTCATATCAATTTATAGCTAAATTCAGGTTGAACTGACCTTTTTATGATATTGACTTCAGAAATCAGTTTTTGAATTTTCTTGTACTGTTTCCATTTGTTGTATTGTTTCATTAAGGTATTTTCTTCCTATAAAGGTGCTTCCAGAGTCAGATCTAAACTTGGGAATACATGATTAGGTATTAAAATAGATATATAGAGTCAAAAAAAGAAATCAGAACAAATCTGATACTCCAAAGGCTGAAAAATATCACAGGCATCACAAAATCTGGAAATAAAACTTAATTGTTTTTGTTGTTAGTTGTCTAACATACTTCTATAATACATTTCCCCTACATTTTTTGATAAGTATTTTTTAATCACCTCTTCATATGATGAAAATTTTGCCATTTTTTTTTTTAGAGAAAAGAAAATATTAATTGGCATTTCTTCAGCATGGTTGATTTAAATTAATTTTTATTGTTTATAGTTTTAACAAGAAGTAGATGTGAACCAAATTCTTCACTTACAATTTTATGAGTTTAATGGTTGGAAGAAACTTCCCTAGACTAGCTTTTGCCCCCAAACATTTCAAGTCATGTTTCTCCTCCACTAAACTACGTACTTCCAAGATTGAGTGCCATTAGGGCAGGAGTTATTCTGGATGTTATTCTTACACCAGAATGGCTGGCAATAACTTAATTATACAGGGAAATGGCTGCAATTCATATGAATAGATCCCAATAAACCCAACAAAATGTGTCCCCAATCCTACTGTTCCTTGGCCAGATCCCAAAATGCACGTGTTCCTTCCAATGTCACCAGTCAGAAGGGGTAGGGTGGTGGAGGGGAAGGAGGATTAATCATTGAGATACCGTCCTCAACCAATTGAGTAAAAATATCTTATTTTTATAAATTTAACAAAAGTATATAACTATGTGAACACATTGCTGTGGTCCTAGGATCCTGAAGTGAGACCATACAAGTTAGGGCCCTGAAATTCAAGCTTCATTATCTTCTCAGTAAATTAACCTCTAGGTTTTGCATAATAATTTTTAGGTATCTCATCTTTCATTTCAAATGGTTATGTTTATACAGCCATTTACATTAATTTTGTAGGAAGCCATCCTGCTCCTATATTCTCCATAATATTAATGGATATGATAGAATCCTATTCTTGGGGTGATTCTCACTTTGTGGTGGTATAGTCCTTCATTGCACCTGTCTCTTCACTGTAGTTGCTTCTGACCCTCATCACACCCCTGTCACTGTGACGTTTTACTGGGTCATTAGTCCACACGCCAGGTGGGAGTGCAGCTTTGGCTGAGCTCTTGTGGCCCCTTCATTTCAGCATTTTCCATAAAGTTTCTATTATGGGGATAATAATCACTGTATAGTTATGATTACTCTACTTTTTCTTTCTGTTTTCCTCCCAAGATGCACAGAGATAAATGGTGAATGACTGAAGTTATTTCTTCCTTCTCTGAGAACAGAGAGGGGCTTCACTTGAGAGTATTTTCCCAGCACTTATTTAACACCCAAGATGTCTATCGAGCTGCTTAGTCTGCTCGTCTCCAGGTTTGAGCACCGTTGGTTCCTGCCTAGATCCGCTTGGATCCTTCGTGTAGGTTCTCTGCAGGTACCCTCAGCTTCTTTGTGCTTTGCTTCTAGTGGCTTTGTAAAGGGTTGTGATTTTCCCTGCAAAACTCACAGGATCAATAGCTATCCCTTTGGAAAGACCAAGAGCTTCATCTCCTAGACTAAGGCACCCATTTTTTTTCCCTTGCTAAACCCAAAACCAGGGAATGTACTTTTCCAGACTTGCTCACTCTTAGCCTATCTATTTCTAAGAATTAATAGTGGAAAATTTGCCTTGTGCCACACACATTCTTGTTTCCATATTTCTTTGTCTTGTGACCAACATAACTGTTGAAACATATAAAATTTATGCTAATAGCCAGGGGCAGGAGCAATCCAACCGACTGAATTTTTCTCTTTTTTTGCTTTTCTATTTTCTGGTGCTCTGACTTTGGGACCATTGATAGATTAAAAGATTGCCCTTGGAGATTCCAGGAAGAGGAAAGTGGTTGAGAGTTTATTTGCATCCCTTGAGGCAGCTCCTAGCAGGTGACTGACTGGTGCAGGAGTATGAACACTCAATTCCATTGTCTCAAGGGTGGGCAAACTGAGCTATAATAATTTACACTTCAGGGCTCTGCAGCTGGGGTCGTCTGGGAACTGGAACTGGAATCATCCAGAATCACACCCTCGCTTGGCTTCTCCTTCTCTCACTTCCCCCATTCCCTGGTTGGTTTCTCCTGGGAGCACTTCCTTAATAAATCACCTGTACATTAATCTCCATCTCATAGTCTGTTCTCAGGGAACTTGAACTAAGACAGTATTTTTGAAAATTTACTAGCATTTTGCCCTTAACCAACAACAGAATTTACCGTTTCTTTCCATGGCTGCAATTTTTCAAAGTTTTTGTCCTGGGGTTGCATCTACTTCCTTATTGTTGTTATGGAGAACACACACACACATACACATGCGCACACACACACACGGCAACTACTCTGAAGCCAGGACAAAAAAGTTGGACCTGTGGGTATGGATTTATCTCTGGTTAGTTTCCTACTGTCAACTCAACTTTGAGCACAGTGTCTTGGAATATTATGAGTACTCAAGAAATGTTAGGAATCAATGAATGTAATCTTTTTATATTATTAATTGTGAGAATGTAAATATAGTTACTAAGGGAAAGCAGTCCCTACTAGGAGATTTTCATTTCATTTGGCTCTTTCTAACTATCCCTGTCTATGTATGTATGTATGTGTGCCTCTATCTGTCATCTATCATCTTTCTGTTTATTATTTATCTACTGCAGACAGGCAGATAGGTAGTATGATGTGTGCCTCTCAAGTCATAGACTAGAAGGACTAATTGGCCTGTGAACATTTTAATTTTTCCTATTCTTTCAGTCTACTAATTGAGAAATCAATAATATCACCCATAGTTGACGTGATTCAGCAGTTGAGGAGCTGAAATCAGCAGCTTGGTCTACTCTGCTGTCACCAGACTAAAGAGCCTAAATGCTGTCAGCTTTATAACATGGAGAGCTTCCCTCTATGACATATTACATTTATCCCATGTTTAAAAATATCTTATATTTCAATACTTTTTAAAATGAGTGGCTGATGAATGACAGGTGGAAAAGAAAGTTTGAAGTAACTGTGTGAAAGAAAAACATCTGAAGTGCACTTTATTTTGTGGTGACAACCAGCAAAATAATAGTTATTTATTTTGAGTATGTACGGTTCAGAGAAAAGATGTGGTGGGTAGTGAAAAGTGGGCGAAGATGTAACAGGAATGCTGATGATGTCTTCTCAGAGGAACTTGAATTCCTGTCAGGTGTTCCTGATCTTCTTTTCTTCCTCTCTGACACCCGTCTTCAGATGCATCACATCCTAATAAGCAGACACAAATTTGGATTGTCGTTCTCTGTCATTGTTCCTCAAACTACTTAATCCAAGTCTACTTTAAATAAACCAAAAAATAACTTCCTCCTATTTTTGATATGCCTTGCTCTCCAACCTCCTCCACAACTTTAAAGAAAATCACTCCTCTGTTACAGTTTTTCCAACTTTATTTTCCATTTTCACAAAAAAACTTTTCATTAAGTCCTAAAAAATTCAAAGATTGACTGTCTTCAGAAGAAAATTCATGCTTGTTCTATCAGGAGGGGACAACTGATTGTTCTTGCCAGTTTTATATTGGGAATACTGATAATTAAAACAGGAGGATTGGCCATATATTTTTTCTTGCTTTTGATAGAAAATATTGTGATAACATCTATAAAGTTAAAATTATAAAAGTAAATGAAAAATTCTAATCTATTACTTTCTCAAAAAGTGAATAGAAATCTACTGAGGAATAACAGTGTTGCTAAGAGAATAAATAACAGCACTCTTCTAGAAAAAGAATTAGGCCATTTGTTGCTCAACATCATTAGTCATCAAAGAAATGCAAAAGAAATTCATAATTAAGTGCCATTAATCACCCAATGGAATGACTAAAATTTAAAATACACTGTGGTATATATACACAATAGAATACTACTCAGCCATAAGAAACGATGAAATCCAGCCATTTGTGACAACATGGATGGACATTGAGGGTATAATGCAAAGTGAAATAAGTCAGAGGGAGAAGGTCAAATACCGCATGATTTCCTTCATTAAGTAGTAGATAATAACAACAATAAACAAACACATAGGGACAGAGATTGGATTGGTGGTTACCAGAGGGGAAGGGGGGAGGGAGGAGGGTGAAGGGGATAATTCGGTACATGTGTGTGGTGATGGGTTGTAATTAGTATTTGGGTGGTGAACATGATGTAATCTATGCAGAAATAGAAGTACAATGATGTACACCTGAAACTTTTACAATGTTATAAACCAATGTTACTGCAATAAACAAAAAATTAAGAAATAAAAAATAAAATAAAATACCGTCAGTACCAAGTGTTGCCAAGAATGTGGAGCAACAAAACTGTCATGCATTTCTGGGAACAGTGTAAAATGGTAAAACCACTAAAACCCAGGAAAACTGTTCGGCAGAGTCTCACAAAGTCAAACCTTATGACTCAGCAATTCCATTCCTGAGATAAATAAAACTGTTGTTCACAAGAAGTCTTTCACAAGAATGTACATAGACGCCTTACTCATGATAGCTCTAAATTGGAAACAACCTACACGTCCATCAGCAGGAGAATTAGAAGCACAAAGGTGAAAACTACTGATACAATATCCGACAACATTGACTGATCTCAAAACACATGATTAGTGAAAGAAGATTGAGGGGAAAGCATCCATACTGAACAATTCCATGTCTATGAAGTTCTAGGATAAGAAAGACTAATGGAGGATGATAATCAGAACCCTGTTACCTTGGAGGAGGTATTGACTGAAACAGTCATTAGGAGACTTCAGGGAGGATAGCAATTTATCCTCCACCTTATTTTTTTCCCTCATGTAAAAGTAGAAATTCTAATAACGACTTTCCTTTCGAGACTGTAGGGAGGATTAATTAGGCAATGTTCTCAGGAGCTTTGAAGATTGAAAGCCTCAAATAAGTGCTAAGTATAAAATACAAAACCAAAGAGGTACAATCAGAAAATATACAAGTCAGGAAGATGAAAGGGGAAAAATACACTCATGAGAGAGATGGAAGTTAAAGTTTGGAAGGATATAGAAGGGGGGGTGGGGGTGATGAGTTTGGAAAAACTTAACTCCAAACACACACATGCAGGAAACCAAATATGTTTAAAGTGATGCTGATATTTATTAATTCATTAAGAATATGACATTCTGAAAATATTCATCAATGTTATTTGTACTGCAACAGAATCTGTGAATATTTTTTTTGCAAGGTCACAAGATGTGCTATATTTATCCTATCTATCACTTCCAAAGCTGTCTCCTTTCATTTCTGTCAAACCTCTTACAGGTGTCACCTGCCTATCCAGAGTGAGATCTTTGTTCCCAGATTCTACTTATCCCTATCGTCTGCTCTAAATTTGTGAGACTCACAAAGTCAACCCAAAATAAGATGGATGGGACTCAGTGACCACAAAGGACTTCAGCGAACTGTGAAACAGGGAAATGAGCCAGTCACCAGAAAAAAAAGATTGGATGGACTAATAAACTCTAAAGCCAGTTACTGTAGTGAGCTTCACTGTATAATTTCCTCAAACGAAATGAGAATTTCAAGGAGAAAAAAAATTGTGACTTAGACAGACAGTAGTTCTTTAAAAAAGCTTTGGTTTTCGCATGGAGAATTTAGTTTAAATATGAGTTTGAAATAGAAGCAGAATATTTATCAGGAGGTACCACACGATCCACAGGTACCTTGTGAGTTTGACGTGGAATCGGAATATTTAACAATAGATGCCAGATGGACGCTGGCCAGGCAGAAGAGACGCTGGCAATAAACAGCTGCACTGGCACATGCCCAGTGGATATTAGCCCCGAATAGGTCAAGGGGTGAGCAAAACAGTGAGGTTGGCTTAGATTGTTTTCCAGGACCTCCTTTCTCCCTTCAATGACCTTTTCTCCTAAATTGCACACACCTGGCTCCTGACCAGTGTTCTATTACCTTCTAGCTTCCCACTAGCTTTTCAGGTTCAATCATCTTCCTGATCTTGACTCTATGATCTACATTATCTTTTGGCATCTTTATGTCATCAAAATTCCAATTTCTTCTTGTCTCAAATTACTTTTTTGTTGTTGTTGAGGAAGACTGGCCTGGTTGCCAATGCTCCTCTTTTATTTTGCTTGAGGAAGATTGTCCCTGAGCTAACATCTGTGCCAGTCTTCCTCTATTTTGTATGTGGGTCACCGCCATGGCACGGCTGATGAGTGGTGTAGGTCTGTGGCTGGGATCTGAGCCCACTAACCCGGGCCACTGAAGTGGAGCACATGGAACTGTAAGCAGTACACCACGGGGCCGGCTCCTCAGATAACTTCCATGGAGAAATGTGGCTGATACACTAATTTACACTCAGGTGTTATAAAAGTGAGTAGCACGCTGATGTGCCTCTCCTTTCACGACCCTTCACAAACTGCATTCAAACAGCTCAGATGCCACTGAAGCATTTTGAAATAATTCAATGGGATTCTTCTCTAAAAGCTAAATAGGAAGTTTTGTAGCTTTTTAGTAGGTACTTTAGAGGTAGTAAATTAATCTAGAATCCCTCAAATCAAACAGTTTTTCTCTATATGTCTGGTTCTCCTTAAGATCACCTGTAGAGTGAATCTTATAAAAATATAATGTATTTGAGTCCAATGCTGAGGTCACCTTTTCATGAATCTTTCCTTGATCCTCTCTCACCTCTCTCGAAATTCACTCTATAGTTCTTAGTCATTTATGTACTTTCTCAGCCTGTCTTCTGAACTAGGAATGATAGCCTCATATCTTCTTCATCTGTGTATGCCATGGTAACAAATGGAGTATATCTGTCAGATTAGGTAATTGAAATATATTACTAACATGGCAATAGGCCCCTGAGAAACATTTTTTGAATGTTTGAATGATGCAATCAATGATGGACGGATGGGGGAAGCAAATATGGCTTTATTCAGGAAACTATCCCTTGATGTTGTCAAAGACAAATTAGGATGTCAGTTAGATTATCTCCCAAATCACAGTTCTGAACATCTCTCTTTCCAGCTCAAACAACTTATAAGACTCTCACTGCATGCTAAACCTCAAGTGTCCCAGATAGGAATTAAAAGTTGTCTGGGTCGGGGTTCAAATTCACTCTTCACCTGTGTTGGTTATTGTACCCACTTAGATGTCCAAGGAAAGCATTTTAGCTAAACTAGATTCTGGCCATTTCTTCAACAGGGCATTAATTTCCTCATCGTTCACTGTATTTGAGTGCAGTTACCACACACTTCCTCTCATATACCTGTCCAAATTTATAACGTTTAGTAGTGCTCCTGTGAAACATTTTTCTTCCTCTCCTAATGCACCTTTCACGTTTTTTTGTGGGTTATTACTATGGAGGGCAAGGCTCACGTCATATCCATCTTTGCACACCTGATTTCTTTGAGTGCAGTACCTGTGGTGTGGCCTCCACGCAGAGATAACGCTGGGCTCATCTCAGTGATGTGGGTCACCAGGCCTTGGGGAGCCAGGGAAACGGATCCAGGTCCTGCTCTGTGTGAACAAGTGCTCACAGAGTCCCCTGAGACCCACAGGCTCCCGACATCACTGCAAAGCCAAGAAGTAGCGGAAAGCTGGTAAAGCCGTGTGCAGCTGGGGGCGAAGTCTATCGTGGGTTAGTTTCATGGCTGAGAACATTATAGGCATCTTCAAAAGCTGACCGAAAAATCTAAAAGAAAGATGTAAGAGATGGTTTTGGAACAAGGTATAGCTGTGCCCAGGGATTCTGTGTATGATAACAATAAACAGAAACAAACACTCAATTAATATATTTATCCAAACAGCTAATTTCCTCCTGGAAGGAAAATGGCACTTAATTAATTTGGCTGAACAAGACTCCTAACTGTGAATTCTCAGCTATGCTGCTGCTGGGGTCATCTAAAAGACCAACTAGAAACACAGAAGTTATTGAAGGGAAGAATTGGAAAAACTTTGCCTACCAAGGACCTTCTAATTGAGGCGATTATCTGATAAAGTGATTGCCCTGTTTTAAATGCCTTAGTAGAGATACCTACCTAGAGGGGAGCTGGTTCAAAAGGATTGGATTAACCGTAAGAAGCTAGTTCAGGTTCTATTGGTTTGAAAGGAACCTGCTAACTCTGGCTGTCTCTGGCCCCATCCCACATTTCCCTGCTAGCAGGTGCAAAGTGGGTCATCCTTGAATCTTATCCTTTCTTATATAAAATGAAGATACTCGGGTTGATAAAAATATATAAAAGGAAAGAAAAACTTCTAGCCCTGACCAGGAACTATTGAAATCATTTTTTTCTGAATGTAACATTTTAGAAAGCTTTCAGAAGAATATTTTCAATAGTGATAGCAAATGCATGCTTTGATGTTACATCAGAGACACCCAACATTAGTGGTCAAAGTCAGAGAGTATCTGGATGAAACTCAAAGTATTCGAGGGCACTAAATACAAATGCAGGTAAATTCGATGGTCTAGTGTACGCTGGATCTGCATTTTAGGGCTTTTCTGCTAGGAACGTGGGTCAACTAAGTCTTTAAACAAAACTTGTGTTTCAATAGGCTTTGACAAGTATATAAATAATTATCGAGTGACAAATCAACATATCAACATCACGAGATATTTTCTTCTTGACACTGTTTTATTCCTGTGCCGGATAAACATATTAGTTTGGCACTCTGTAAGGAATTTGTGACATTTAAGGAAAGTCTGATCTGTAGCAGTATGAAAGCCAGAGGGCTGTATGTATAAAGGGAGGCTCCAGGCTATAGAAATATGCATCAACAAACAAAAAAGAAAACACTTTGCATATTTTGCAAATATCATCTGAGGCAACAAATAATAATGCCCATATCTATTACGTTGCTACATGTTGCTGCTTTATATCCCGTCTTCACTGATGCAACTCGAAGACTTGAGGTGCTTCTGGAAACAACCAAGGGAAGAGAAAGGCCTTGGACAACATAAAGAGGTCCACAACTGAAGGACACACTTTCAAGAGAGATTTTGTGTGTTTGTCTTAGGAGAATAACAGAGGTTACTCACAACTTCAATTACAGCGTATTCAGTACTCGGAAAGTCTAACATCTAAGCGGGAGATGTGACGTACTACTTACAGAAGGCTACTTCCTTCCACAGTGCTCAGTTCTGAGTGATCAGCTCAGCATAGTGGAGACCTGATCTGAGTTTAGAGAGCATTCTCATTTCCCTCACACACCTCACGTGAGCAGTGCAGGATGACAATTACGATTTGGCAAGTATTTCCTATGTGTAGTTAGGGCTTAATTTCGAAATGACATATAATCCACATCACTATGGGATCCAATTGACTACAAAAATCGATATGCAGGGTGAAATACTATTATGTATGAGATGTTGACCACCAATGCATGTATGTGGTAGTTAATCTCCATCAGAAATGAAAAAAATCACTAGGTAGTACTTTGGTTCAAATTTAAACAAATTCTTTTTAAATGCATCTGTCTCTAAGGCATTCTTAGGAGAGCAGAATGTTCTTGAATAGAGTGCTGACTTGGTGCCAGGCACTGTTCTACACTGATAATCTATTGTAAACATTTTTCTTTCGTATTTCTAAGTACATTTTTAAACAAAATCATTGGTATTTTTTCCAGTTAATTCTAGTATACGGTTGTAACATATGTCATTTAAACAATTTTCCTGTCTTGAGAAGTTAGGTAGGTAGTTTCTAATTTTATCGTATTTTAACAACGCTGCTTGAGTATTCTCAGGAGGAAAAACACGCCCTTTTTTCCTAGTTGTGGAGGGGTGGGGATGGCTAGAAAAGAGTTTGCTGTATGAAGATTATGTCCATTTTAAAAGTTGATAGGTATTAGAACGTTTCCCTTCAAAACTTTTTTCCCTTGTCTAGCCGCAGGACCGATGATATTACATCCTGTCCATGTCTGGTGAAGGGTCGCCCGAGAAAAGGATTTCAGCATAAACTTTCCATTTGACCCTGACCAGACCTTGCAGAACTGTCTACCAACAAGCTGCTGAGCGGCGACGTTAAATAAACGGGGCTCCAGTTTGGCCATTTTATTCTCAGCGCTCCTCCTCTCCTCCCGACTGCTTCGTATATCTATCTCATTTCCCATGTTCTCGCCAGTCTTCTCTACTAGAAAATAAAATCTTTTTTTTCCTGAGTGTTTTATTCCTTTGTTTTCCTTTCAGCTCCTAACACGGTGTTCTGAAAATTCTAAATATTCATCAAATGTTTGCTGAATAAAAATTGGCCATGAAGAATATATCCTAATGTATATACACACACTGACATATGTGTTTATATACATGCAGGCATATAAATTGATATAAAAGTTTATGTAAACACATAATTTAATATAATACTAGAATGATTTTTTCTGAGTCACGTGATGAATATTTTAAGCAGATATTGAGTTTCAAATCTCAGAAGCCTAAACAAAATAATCTTTATTTTAGAGATTCTCTTTGTATTTGCAAAGACAACCAACACCAGCTTAGATGTTTCTATCTGCAAAGGAGCCAAAATTTAGATAAAGGGAATTGAAAAACCTTAGACTGTTTCATTAAATGAAATAAACTAGATCAAAAAAACCCACTGGAAGTGTAATGCAAACTTGTTCATGCCAAACACCCAACAGGGATTTTTGCCTCCTTGTAAAGTCTTCTGGCTCTGCACACCTGGATAGAACCTGATAGTAACTTCCTGGCTTCATCTTCTGGGTTTGCTCAGAGTAGGGCTATGATTTTTCTAGTATTACAGCTGATGGTTGACAGCTAATCCTAATGGAAAAGCAAGGCCACATTTACTAATCCTAACAGAGAAGCTAAACCACTTTCACTTTCAATCTGAAAATCCTAAATCAGATGAGTTTTTAAAAACAAGATGCCACTAAATTCTATCCCAGTAAATACGAGATTGTGTATGTTTATCTATAAACATAAATATTTCAAGTTACTTTCTGTGTTTAAGAATGTATTTGAAGTCACTTCCCCATGTTATTAAAGAGAGCCATTTTCACAACTCTATTTAAAGGTCCCACAAAATTTATCACGAACTATTAAAGAAATGACAACTATTTCTTTACCCAAAGACTAACCACTGTATTCCCTTTTTTCCTTAAAATTTTAGATTAAATTGTGATGTTTAAAATTCATAGAATAAACATGAGTTCATATATTATTTTCAAAATCTTGCTTTTGGAACAAGCTAGTGTGAAGAACCATATAATTTATAATTATTAATAAAAAATTATTGACGACTAAGATTTGTACAATGTTTTACACGTTAGAAAATATTTTCTCATACATATCTTAGGGCATTCCACGAATGAGGAGCGTTTTATTAGAATCCACGTTTTGGCATTGCAGATAACATCACCTGCGTCGTGACAGGATTGGGCCAGTGGTGTGGTGTAGTGGAAAGAACTCATACCTGGTCACCAGAGCTGTTAAATTTTCAAGAAATTTACCAGTTAGTTGGCAGCATGTTGGTAGTTGAAAATGGGCCATGTTGGGAATATTTACACCATGGAAATTGGCAGAGTAGAGCCACTCCAGTCCACCCAAAACTACACCATTTTAAACATGTACCAGCACATCATTGAATTGGACTATATTCTATGATCCTTGCTATTAACGAAATTCTAAAATTGCTTAGCTTTCCATTTTTTGAAGTACAAAATAGAAGCCATAATAATCTGTTTATAGAATAATGCTATCTGAGAATCAATAAATAGAAGAGTTAAGATTAAAATACAAGATTATTTATTAAAAAATAGTCGTTTCTACTACGTTTTTATTTCTTATACTAATGGGGAATAAATATTAAAGGTACTGGGCCACTGGATGGAGACTATGTGATTTAAAAGGGGTTCTGGCTTGCATAGATCTTTTAGTTGAGGTGTCTTCATATTTTTCTCCTTTATATTATGCAGAAAAACAATTAGAAATAAATAATCAACAATGTTAAAATATTTTTTATTAAGTATTTGATTGAGAATATAAAATCTTGATTAAATGATGGCACATGGTCCAGATATGATCTTTCTGGGCTTTAGTTTCAAAACTCATTTGTAAAATAAGAAAAGTTGAAATAGATTATATATAAGGTCTTTTTTTGACAGCAAAAAATCTATGATTCTTTTGATCACATAGCTGTTTACAACATTCTATGTATATTTTCAACGTTATTATATATTTTGGATGCCCATGTCTTGCTTCTGCATATGTTGAGCCATTGTTAGTGAGGAAGATATATGTTTAGGTGCATTATGCAAAGTTAGAAGTCTAGCAAGAATCATCTTACGATACACACAGATATACCCTCTTCCACCAGAGATTATTTAGGAAAAACATGGCTTTGTTGTAAGGTTTTCTCATAGCCATCATCCTAAACATAAGTGATTGATTAATAAGATATTCATAATTAAATACCCAAATGAGAAGCTTTTATCAAATGGTAAAGACAGAATATGACCTACTTTTTACAATAACTAGAATCATGGCTCAGGTGAAGCTAAATGGATAGAATATTCATTGGAATCTCAGATGCAGCATAACATAGGAAAATACTGACTTTAATTAAGGTATATTTTTGAAAGACAAAACCTAAAATTATGCATTTTAAGTATGTCGCATGGTTTTTTCCTGCACTCAAAAAATATATAAAAGTTAAAGAACTAAACAAATGGAGAGATATTCCATGTTCATTGATAGGAAGACTCAACATGGTCAACACATGGTCAGTTTTCCTAACAGGAAATGATCTATAGATTCAATACAATCTCAGTCAAAATCCCAGCAAGTTATCTTGTGGATGTTGGCAAACAGAGGCTAAAGTTTATATAGAGAGGCAAAAGATCCAGAATAGCCAGCACAACACTGAAGGAGAAGAACAAAGTTGGAGATGTGACACCACCTGACTTTAAGACTTACTATAAAGCTACAGTAATCAAGAGAGCATGGTATTGGCAAAGAGATAGACAAGTAGATCCATGGAACATTAGAAAGCCTGGATACAGACCACATAATTATAATGAATGCATCTTTGACAAAGGAGAAAAGGCAATACAACAGAGTAAAGATAGTCTTTTCAACAAATGGTGCTAGAACAACAGGACATCCACATGCAAAAAAAAATTAATCTAGACACAGATCTTACACTCTTCACAATATTTAACTCAAAATGGATTATAGACCTAAATGTAAAATGCATAACTATAAAACACTGCTTTGTGCCAGTCTCAGCCTATTGATGGTGATGCTATTGGCTAGAAATGCCTAGGGGCACTCACCCGGGCCCGCAGCTCACCCCCACAGATATTTTCCCTTTTGGAACCAATGTTTGAAGGGCTGGAATGGGCCTTGTGGTTCTTATGATTGCAAACACCCTCAGCAATAACCAACAGGAAAAGCTGGTAGAGAAAGAGAACATGTGCAGACCTGGGGCTCTGCTGTTATTGGGATCAAGGTTGGGGGGCCTAAGGCTTTGTGGGTTTACTCTTTATTGGTGAAGAGCAAGAATTAAAGCATGGGAAGGGGAAAACGAGGAGCCAAACGGTCAGTTAACTAAGTCAACCAGAGATCTCTGAAACAAAGGAAGATTCAGGGACAGGATGGCCTGGCTCTTTATCTAGTCATGTGGCTGGCAGTGTGTTTATTCAAGATAGCTGTCTTTAAAGTGGATGCCTTGGCAACCAAAAGCTTAATGTTCAGGTACTTGCATTACAATTAAAAAAAAAAAAAAAGAAAAAACTGTCAGGTGCTTAGACGCTACAAACTGCTAGAAGATAACAGGGGAGAAAACCTAGATGACCTTGAGTCTGGAGATGACATTTGAGATATAACACTAAAGGCACAATCCACAAAAGAAATAATTGATAAGCTAGACTTGATTAAAATTAAAAACTTCTGCTCTGTGAAAGACAATGTCAAGACAATGAAAAGACAGGCCACCAAGTGGGAGAAAATATTAGCAAAATGCACATCTGATAAAGGACTGCTATCAAAAATATGCAAAGAACTCCTAAAACTCAGCAATAAGAAAACAACCTGATTAAAAAATGTGCTAAATACCTTAACAGACACCTCACGAAAGAAGATATACAGATGGTAAATAAGCGTATGGAAAGATTCTCCACATCATATATCATCATGGAAATGCAAATTAAAACAAAAGTGAGATAGCACACACAACTATTAGAATGACCAACATCCAGAACACTGACAACACCAAATGCTGGCAAGGATGTGGAGTAGCAGGAACTCTCATTCAATACTAGTGGGAATGCAAAATGACACAGCCACTTTTGAAGACAATTTCATCATTTCTTACAAAACTAAACATACTTTTACCATTTGGTTCAGCAATCACACTCCTTGGTTAATTCAATCAAAGGAGTTAAAAACTTATATCTATGCAAAAAGCTACACATGATGTTTATAACAGCTTTCGTCATAATTGCCAAGGCTTGGAAGCAATCAAGATGGCCTTCAGTAGGTGACTAGATAAACTGTGGTACATCCAGACAATGGAATATTATTCAGTGCTAAAAAGAAATTAGCTATCAAGCTGTGAAAAGACATGAAGGAAACTTAAATGAATATTACTAAGTGCAAGAAGCCAATATGAAAAGCCTACATACTGTATGATTCCAACTATATGACATTCTGAAAAAGGCAAAACCATGGAGATAGTAAAAAGATCAGTAATTGCCAGTGGTTGGTGGGGGAGGGATGAATTGTCAGAGCACAGAGAATTTTTAGGCAGTGAAAGTACTATGTATGGTACTATAATGATGGATACATGTCATTATACATTTGTACAAACCCACACCAACAGCAAATGTAATGCAAACCATGGACTTTGGGTGTTTATGATGTATCATTATACATCTATCAGTTGTAACAAAGGTACTGCTCTGTTGTGGAATGTTGATAATGGGGGAGGCTACGCATGTGTGGGGACTGGGAGTATATGGGAAATCTCTGTTTCTTCCCTCAATTTTGTGAACCTAAAACTGCTCTAAAAAAATGAAATCTCAAGATATATATACAAAAAAGATAAAAATTGATCTCAATTCAGCAATATCCTATAATAGTTAGGATCCAAATATCTTGAAGAAATTCTTTAAGCAGATTAAAAAAACATACTATGTAACATTTCTGCCCTTAAGCCAGGGCATTGGGGTCCCCACTCTGCATCTTCAGTTTAGAGGGTTCTGTCCTGGCTCCCTCCAATGATGAGTCTCTCCAAAGGGTAAGGAATTTGCAGAGAAAAGAGCTTGTGCCCATTTGGAACATACATTTTGCTCCCAGGCTTCATTTTGGCTGCTAGAACCCCAGAACTCTCTGCCCTGACAGCCATGAATCTGACTTAGAACATGCTCAGATCTCAGTCCTGCATCTGAACCGCACAGGTAGACAATTTACTGGTGTGCAGACCCGTAAATCCAAGGGTGGGCCTGTAGCTATTTGCAGAGGGTGTAGGTAAAGTTTGCACAAGCCGTGGAGTGTCCAATGGATGATCATGAGGCCATTCATGGTGGGGAGAAAGGAAGGTTGCTAGTGAAGGGGAAGAAAAGATACAAGATGGAAGATGGAACACGTTTGATAAAACTACATGATATATTACTTTAGATGTTGAGACCCACAGAAAATCGTTTCAATAGATTAAAAAAATGTGTAAAGGCTCTAAAGTTAATAACACTTCAAAGTTGATAAGCTATATACTTTTAAATAGTATAGGTTGTTTCTGCAACATGCCATTAAATTTTTAATTTTACAACCATGTACTTTTAGGATGATCTCACATTTGGATACACACCAAAAATTAAGAGTAGATGCTTACTTTTGTAAATATGGTAGAAAACTATTTATTTTTCAAGGTATGACTTTTTTTTTTTAATCTAAAGCCTGAATTTGGAGGGTGAAAAAAAAGTTGTCAGAAAATATTTTCCACTCTATCAGCTGCATGTGCTATTGAAAAGCATTTTAAGTCCATTTCAAGCTTCCAAAGTTCTTTTAAATTATTTTAAATTTAATTCCCACATTAAATAATGATCTTATCAAAAAGATAGGAATGATATAGATTTAAATAAAAGTAGCTCTTGGCTGTAAAATCAAATTTTGCCCCCTCAGCCCCTCCCAAAAGATGTTTCAAAGTAGGCAGCCTCCGTAGTGTGGTGGGCAACATTATCCGCAGCTAGTCCCCAGAACAACATTTGCACTGCAGATCACATCGCTCAGTTGTAGGTTCTGAGCAGCCCAGCCTGATTCTTTTTTCTTTCCTTGAAGAACAAATCTGTGTTTTTCAAATACTACATATTTATTTTTATTTACCTTTTATTTGTTTATCTATTCATTTATTTAACTTAAATTTAGCTCCCTCTTTTCTTTTGGATAATTGATGTAATACTACATTCTTCCTGCAGTGATTTCCAAGAAGAAAGGGAAATCATTAATATACTGTCCTGTGGTCATTTCTACAGAAACAAGAATTGCCCACTGGTGACAGTTGATCATGTATTTGTTTATAAAGTAACTCTTTCTATGTGCTTATAAGGTTAGCTTAGTATACTTGCCTCTCTTTAAGTGGAACCCTTTTGAGCACTTTGGGTGTTCAGATCTTGTAACGATATGAAAAGTCTCAAAAAAGCTTTCAAAGGAGTTGGATACTGCCATTGTCACAGATCAAATTTATCAGTAGAGTTGATATGAGATTAATATAAATACAAATTGAAAATACGTGGTCATTTGGTAAAAAATGACAGCTAATTCTTTATAATGCTAAATGCGTTAAATGCTTTATTTAATTTGGTTAAGATAGGAAATATCTTGACAGTCTAATAAGTTTTAAAAATGGCCTGTGGGATGAGCATGGCAACAACACAAAATCTGAGGGTGCAGAACTGATCTGAGATACATGGTCGTTCTCATGGTAGATCCTTTAAGTGTAGAATGTAACTACCATCTGTTATTTTATCAAGAAAACGACCTGAATGACATTTTAATATTTAATTCTAATATGATTCAGTCTTATTTATAAAAAGTTACATTTTGATCTCAAGTAATATTTGATTTAACAAGTGAGTTAACTATTCAGGTTAATACATATTGCACAAGGGCATACTAATGCAATTAAAATTTAGCTCAGGCAAAAAAAATCAAAGATTTATAGAGTTCTAACAGCAAAGATTATTTCTGTATTTACTATGCCTAATATCCATTTTTCAAAGACATGTTTCATGTCTATGTTCTTTTGTAACTTAACTCTTTATTGGTAAAAAATATTATTTGAATTCAAAGTTAACTCTGCATTTAACAAAGATATAACTCTGTAGTTAACAAAAAAAGTTCGTACGTCGGCATTTACTGAGGTCTTAGTCGTTAACTTTCGTATCATTATTTAAAGCTTAAGGAAAAAGAAGTTAAAGTTCTTTGAAAGACTCATTTGTAACTATGCACATCTTTTGCCATTAACTTGATGACTAGATTATTCTTTTTAATGAGGAAGGGCTATACAAATTCTCTCTCTCTCTCTCATACTCTCTTCTCATTCAGTAGTTCTCATTAAAAGTTTCAGAACTGTTAATTGTTTTGCCAAAGTATTTATATTTTAAATAAGTAGGCACGTTTTTTATTCTGAAAGCTATAACAAGACAGAATTGAAAGCGATTTTGTTTAGTTATCTGATGAGAAAGTAGATACAGTCATACTGTTATTTGACACTCTCTAGATTAGTAGTCATAAGCCCGTGTGGATAATGGATATTTTAAACTAACTATTATTTTTATTTTCATTCTTATCATCAAATGTGTACAGTTAGTATCTGCTTGTCATTGACACTGTGTTTATTGTCATGCAAAGAAAAATAAAACAGATATGTTTCTCACATTCAATGTTAACTAATTTTTAATAAAAAGGAAAGTTGTTTTCCAGTTTCCGTGTGCATAATGATCAACTGGCGTGTTTGTTAAAAAAAAAAAAGTTTTCGCAGCCCACCAGCAGAGATCTGATTTATTAGCTGTTGAGTGAGACTCAAAAGGTGCAATTTACCAAACACTTCATGTGGTTCTGATGAAGGTAGTTTCAGAGCACATGTGACAAAATAAAGTTCAAACAGTAGAACATTTTTAGCACCAAAAAGAAAACAAAAAACATATTTGTGTTCTCTGGAACTGCTTTTGGGTTACGGGCTTTTAATCAAAACTCAGCTAGGAGTTCTCCATTGTGTTTGCAGATCATCAACGCTTGTAGGTTATCTGCCACTCCCCCATTTCTCCGCTTCCTTCAGTGAGGGGATTCATTACCTTACACTGGGCAACCATTGTCAGCACTTTGAGTTTCCCATCCCTGTCTCTCTCAATCCAGGAGTGCTTACCAAATGAAACAATGGCTTTGATGGGGAGGACAGAGCCTAATCTCAGTTTTGAATCTGGACTGTGTGTCTGTCCAGGAAGGGCTGTGAGCGACAATTTTATCTCCTGTTGTTTGGGCTACAGAAACATTGACCCTTCCATCTCCTTATTCTCAGTAACTTAGATCACAGGCCACAGACAGAGACCCTCACTTCCCCCTCTGCTTGCAAACCGTCAGATTCTTGCCTGCGCTTATCTCTTTCTTACAGAATTTTGCTAAAAGTAGCAAGAACAGTCAGAATTCTGTGTTTTTTCCATCCTCTTCCTCTACAGCTACAAGTTCAAAGGCATTTGGTGTGACTCCCAGTTATTACGGTTATAGTTCATGGAATGTGTTTCCTCAGGACAAGTGTCTCTAGCACATCAGCACGTAGTGCATCCTCTCTTCTGCCTGCTGTCCACATACTAAGACAATGCCCATGTTTTTAACTTTTGTTGCTGCAAAGCCGCACTTCCAGGTACCAATTTCTGTGTTGATATTCAGGCTCTCTTGCTGGAATGAGAGACCCCACATTTAGGGTTTGGATGACGTGGGAGCTCACCTCACACGTGACGGTACAGAAGTGGATTTCCCACGGCGAGTGGGACTGATCTGCTCCTAGAAATAGTTTAGGCACCCAGGTTCCTTTCATCTTGCTCTCTCATTTCCAAGTGTCCTGTCCTGAAGCACATCATCACCAGTGGCCAGCATCCATGTCCACCTTCCAGACCAGAAGAAGGGGAGTAAGGAAATCTAGGGTTGGTGGCTTTATATTTAAAGTGATGATTCCAAAGTTTCTCCTGTATTTTCTTACATATACCACTGGCCCAAATGGATGCATCCACATTAAAAAAGGATAGAAATATATCTTGCTGGGTTAACATGTATTAACTACAGCTTGGGAGTTCCATTATTAAACAGAATAAAGGGGAAATAAATACAAGAGGACAATTAGCACTTAATGCCACAAGATAGTAGTCATGAAGGATAATGACGAAATTGAATAAAAAAATGCTATTTGCTATACAAATGCTAGTTTCTTTTTCAATTATACTATCCATTATTGCTGAGATATTCTTTTCAGATCCATCTCCACTGTGCAATATTCCTCCTATAGAAACCACAGCTGGGCTTCACTGTTTTCTATTCTATCAGATACGAGGCCTTTTGAGCAGTTTTCCAGCTCTCCTATGACTGCTTCACCACGTCTGTCCTCATCTCTGAAGTGATTTTACTAAGCTCTTAGTAACACTCACTCGTTCCTCCCTTGTGTTTTTAATCATGGAATTTTCCCCCTAATATATCCACTCATTCATCTTCATCATCTTCAAAACCTGATTTGAAATTTGCCTTCTCCACAAAGTACCTGATTAACTCTGCATAATTTGCCGTTTCTTCATCATCACTTTTTACTGTGTTAATCTGCACTTACGAAGATGTCACCTTTAATAATTTTAACATATTTCATGTTTATATGCCATCTTCCAGCTAGACGATAAACTCTTCAAGAACAGGGATAAGATGCTTCTTTTGCACACACCAATAATATGAAGAAATGATGTAAGTGTTCCTTGTTGAAAAAGCATCTCTCCTATGAGAGAAATTTTTAGAGAAAAGCATGGCGCTTGGAGATAAGAATGCCTTTCCTACATCTGCCATCTAACTGGTTGTGGAGTAAGCTGGTATTCTGTGCTGCTACTGCTGTTATGCTAATGATGAAGTCTAATAGGTCTAACCAGCAGAGACGTTCTTTAGGACTAAGTTTGGTGACTACGGCATATTGGTTATTCAGTTTTATCACTTAGAATGCTTAATAATATCCTTTTCCTATGTAAAAGTTCATACTTAGAACTATTTTTCATGATTTTTGTTTGTCAGGATATCAGGCAACATTGGTACGAATATCAATGAATACTACTATCAGTACACTAACTTCTTTTTTTTTCTTTTGTGAGGAAGATTAGCCCTGAGCTAACATCCGACGCCAATCCTCCTCTTTTTGCTGAGGAAGATTGTCCCTGGGCTAACATCCATGCCCATCTTCCTCCATTTTATATGGAACGCCACCATAGCATGGCTTGACAAGCCGTGCGTAGGTGCGTACCAGGGATCTGAATCCTGGGCCGCCACAGTGGAGCGGGAGCACTTAACTGCTGTGCCACCGGGCCGGCCCCCAGTACACTACTAATGATAATGCTAACTGCTTTCTCTATGGACCTCTAGGGCCATATAAAAAGAGAAAATTCACATATTAGGTGTATTAAAAAATAAATGTATTATTTATTTTAGTAAATGAGAAACCACCTGATTAAACAAATAGATCATCCACTGTGACCTAAGGCCCAACAATCTCAGAATTTGTAAAACTAAAAGTGAACCAATTCCACACACAGTTCATACTGACTCAGCACTTTTATGCAGAATAATTAGTGTAAAATGATATGTTAGGGTTATTTGATTTCTAATGTCCCTTCTAGCAATAATGCTCTGTGATTTGTACTGCAAAAAGTGACAGTTTCTTTATATTTTTAAATATTAGTATGACAGTTTCACATTATCATTTTTCTAGTAGATTAACTTAAATCTATCATATAAAGAACTATATATTTTTTGAATTCAATATCTATTAAGTTACAAATAAAACTTTTCACATATATCAAAGCCATAAAATTCTGGATCCTGGGGAGTCATCTAGAATTACCAAAAATAACTAGCCATCCTAAAATAAGGCTGGGCACTTATATTGGCTTCACATAATAGGTATTTCATTTTTTGGTTTAATACCCTGAATGCACAATGATTCTGTATGCACAGTAACATTTGTAAAATGAGGTAATAATGGGAAATATTAATATTTGTGCTTTTTTCTTCCACTTATTTATAAAGAGATTTTTCTTAGTCAATCAGAAACCAAATTTATGTGTTTTCCATATACATTCTCAGAGGTTCTATATGCTCCTACTAAACTTGTTGACTGATCCCAATTAACAAAATTGGGTACTTTTTTTTTAATACTAGACATTGCTATCTTGTACAAAGTTAAACAAAGATGAGAAAATAAAGAACTGTATTTTAGTTGATTCATGTCAAGACACCTGAATCAGATGGTGAAATAGTTGCTAATATTCATCCACCCAGCACCAACCTAATTCACGGAAAATTGCCTATCTTTTATTACAAGATTGGTCCTTCATCTGTCCTTTGGCCTCCAAGAAATTCCATGTTTTTAATAATTTAGTCAGAACTGGGCTTTATGACCTGTGATGAATCCAAACTAATCCCAGAATATTTTTCTAACTTTTAAATAGGAGGATGAAATACTCGTGGGGAAGCCATAGAGCACAGGAGTAGGCAAGCCCAAGGCAAATGAGATTTTTGAAATTTCTACCAAAGTTTAATTTATTTTAGCTCTAGATTGATTAAAGAAATGAGCTCCCACTATGGGCTAGAATAGAGGGAACACTCTCCGGGGGAAGATAGCATTTTAAGGAGATTTTTCATGTTTCATGTTAATCTGGTGACCTGTGCTGCATAGAGCCAGGAGTGTATGACCTATGACAACAAAAACAGACCCCAAGTTAATTCTGATAAGGACGTTAGCAGACAAGTTCCTTAAAATAACTGTGATTAATATATTTAAGAAGCTAGAGAAATAAATGTAGAAAGTTGAAAAATGGAAAATATCACTGGAAAACTTGAATCTAAAAAATCAAATGGAAATTCTAGATCTGAACAATACAGTAACTAAAATTACTCAAAGCAAAGTATATGCAGGACAAGACTGGATTGGTCCAGTGAAGGATAACAATACATGTGCTAAATCTGAAAATCTAGGAAAAATATAAATACTTTAAATAGTTTGAGTCATGTGGGAAGAGTGAAAATATATAATACAGCCTTCATCTCATATTGAAAAGAATCCTGAAAGAAAGGAAGAGAGGAAATGGGGCATAAGCAATATTTGAAAAGTTGAATGTCTGAAAATTGTCCAAAACAGTTGAAAGACAGGAAATTTCAGATTCAAGAAGACCTAGAAACTATGTGTAGCATGAAAAATGAAGATGAGAAAATCATACTTATGCATATCATAATAAAACTGCCCCTAAAAAAGAAACAAAGAAAAAGATAAAATCTTAGAAGCAGCCAGAGGAGAGAAGAGACATTACTTTCAAAGGACCAAAAATAACACTGACATCTGATTTGTCAAACAAATGATGAAAGCCAGAAAACAGAGGGATTATATTGTTAAAGTTTGAAAGAAAATACTTGTTACATTTGAATTCTACTTTCAGTCAAAATGATCTTGAACAGTGAAGAAAGCCTTCCGTTCCGACTAGGACGTAGGAGTTGCAAGAAACATCGATCCCAGTCTAACAGACGATAAGCGAGAAAAGCCACAGCAGCATGGTCCTCTTGAACACGTGAGAAAGCTGAGGATAACAAGAAATCCATATGAACTAAAATGCAGAATGTACAAACTCTCATTAGGAGTAAGAAATCATGTCAGCTTGCATTCTTGATGAAGCAACAGGAAGAGAAAAAATTTACCATAGAATGGGGTGGGGAAAACAGGAAAAACTTTATCATTTACTCTCTGAGTGTGGCCTCGTTCGCCTATGGAATTCCAAAGACCTCTAGCCACAGAGCAAGATTACATTATCTGCCATTTCTTACATTCAGGACTTCACTGAATGCTTGGGAATAATATGCTGAAAGTAGGGTGAGGAAGCAAGGTAGGAAAACTGAGAGAAAACCACTCTGAGGAATCCTGGGCACTTACCAAATGCAAGACAGCTGGTGGCAGGGTAGTAACATTGAGACATAAGAATCAAAGCTAGTTTTTTCTCTGTAGAATTTTCTTTATAAAACGTATAGTGTTACTTTATTTTTATATTATGTTCATGAATTATATTGATAAAAATAACCATTCATTAAAATAGTAATTTCTAAGCACTCATGAACTTGAAAGTATACTATGTCTTTCTGTGAAAGTTAATACATGATAACCCATTCTACCTTCCACTTGAACTTGGTATGCAAATAAAGCTATTCTTTTAGTGCTTTGAGTTTTAGGTAGAGTTAGAATTAATTAGATCAGATTGTCTTTTTCCTAATTGAGCCTTCTTTTTTTATCTCGAAAATTATAATACCAATTTGTAGGCAATGCTAAGATATGGCTTTGTTTATGTTGGGGGCAAGTTAAAACATCTATTCCTTTTAGTTCTATTCACTTGTCAAATCTTGACTGAAATGGGGGTTCTTAAATTGGTATGATTCTTCATAAAGAATTCTTTCCATTTAGAACAAAGTGAGGAGTTCATAACAATTCTTATCTCTTATTCATTCATCCATCTATTTGAATCAACAGGGATTTGTTTGAATATGTGCTAGTGTATAAGCCTTTGTTCTAGAATGAGGAACCCTGCTGGGTACATTGCCGTCTTAGGTTGGTGGAAAAAACAGTACTGAATTTTCAAAAATTCAGAAGATGTTAGAATGATGAGCTAAAATATTCCCTAGAGACAATAAAAAGCTCTATACTTTTATTTGATTACTGGATCATCATCTATTTCGTCATTCCTAAATCTTTTTAAGGTGAAAGTAAACTGTGAATATGCTAAAAAGCAATGTGGAACCCACACAGCGTGATACATGAATGTCACCTAATCTTCACCATACCTATCCATGAGATAGATCACATTACCTCTATTTTCTGGTTGAGGAAACTTAAGCCCATGGTTAAATAACTAGCTCAATATAAACAGAGAAATCCTACTTTCTCTGACAGCAAAACCCATAGCCTTTCTGCTACATTGTGCCTCTGCCTTTCCTACTCTAAAGTGACTAATTTCACCCAAGACTCTTGGATTTATTTGTAGTCAGGTTAAGTGAGCTTGCTCACCAAGAGGTAAGTAACACATGGATCAGAAATCAAGAAAAGTTTATAGCAAACACGGACTGTGTCTCTACAGCCTCGGAGAGGCTTACCCCATGCGTCTGCATTTGAACATTGCCCAAAATGAAAATATACCCTATTCTGACATCGATGTACATAACAATGATGGAGCTACAAGTGAAGTTGTCAGAGGTCTCCTGGATTGGTAGGGAGCTAATTCATTTTACATTCTGAAATAACAGACACTTGTTTCTCTTAATAATGACAGTCGAGGATTCCTTAAAGTAATCAGTCCATACTGATTGACAGTGCGATAACTGAACACAGCACTTTTCGTGCCCCCCATTCATTTGTTCTCCTGCTTTGTTCTCATGTCTTCGCCTCAGTGGAAGTTCTATTTCAACATGTCTGTCCTTTGAAGATGAAAAAGAAGTTTTACAGCATATATTTTTCCTCCTTAAGGAAAAAGTTTAGGGTGGGAACACTGGAAATATTTTCAATATTTTATTTTTAATTTTAATTTCCCTTTGATTATAGGTTTGCCGTTTAGACCACTTCAGAGTCAAGTACATGACCCGGCTGTGGCGCAGCTGGTCCACGAACGTGAGCAGGGATGTGCTGGGGGCTACGTTTCCACATGATTAACTGCACCACTGGTTTAGCCATGGTAACTGATATTATTTCAAGAGCTGAGAACTTAGATCAACTTAGCTACAACTCTAACAGACACAACCTCGGTTCTTTCAACATTGGCATAAGACTCATTAATTTTAATAAAAATCCTTTTCTTCACCTCAAGAAACGTTCCCAGCTTCTGTCGTACTTTGAATCTAGTCAGATTTGTGATCTTAGGTTTCGTACCTCTGATAATTCGTATAAGAACATCTTTTCTACCAGTCTTTGTTTTATCATTAATGAATAACATCAGATCTGAGAAAGAGGTATTTATGTGTGTTCCAACATCAGTTTGAAAATCTCACCCTTTAAAGCCAAAGGTGGAATATTTTTGCACATCCAGTCCTCTGGAGGCTCTATGTCTACAATACGCTGGCAAGGTAACATTCTCTCAAGCAAACCTAATTTCTTTCCTTCCAAAGTAACTCTAAATATTTGTGTTATTCCTTTCACATTTTTGTGTCAAGTCAGTCCAGAGAAAAGGGATAAGGGGTTCAGGACACTGCTCAATTTCATGCCTCATTGCAAAAACTTCTGTTATAATTTTCATACCATCGAAATAACTGTTGTAATGTAACTGCACTTAGAGTAGCATAGCCAAGCTCACGGCGCCTGGGTCCAGTCTCAGCTTTGCCACTGACAGCTATGTGACCTTGAGCCCGGTGGTGAATCCCTCTGCGTTCCGGTGTCCTCATGCGTCGTGTGGGCACTGGTCCTGTCTCTCTCTGCTGTGTGGGTGAACTGTGTTAATGCTCTTGTGGAGGTTCAGGGCTTAGAAGACGCTTTGGCACATATTTAGAGTTTAATCAATGTTAGCCATTTTTATCATTATTATTGTTGCTGTTGCTCTTATTATTTGGACACTCAGTATCCATGTGCCATGGTTTAATAAGCAAGTCCCTAAAACTGTGTAGAAAATCATTTGAGTCATCTAGAAGAATATTCACCATCCCCCTGTAGAGCTGGAGCAGATCTTTGCAGCTAAGCTCTTTTTCTACTCTACTCATGAATTTTCAAGCGGTTAATTCCTGTCTTTTCTCTACATTTTCCTTTATGACACTGAAATGTGCACACAGAAGCGCTGGAGCCACACGTGTATAAGATTTTGCTACGTGCATTTTAGCTCCTCTAAGTATACTTGAGAAAAATTTCACAATTGTGTTTTGGCAAATTTCACAATCTTTGACTCAACCGGGACTTGAGGACCTTGAAAAAGGAAGATTTCCATTAGATATTCTTTAGAGTACATTTTCTCCTAAATAAGCTGGGATAAAAATAATACACGTTTGGTACTAATGTCTATAATTCTCAATATTTTCCAAGTTCAAATTCTTATAATATTAATCTCCTCAAAAAGACTTACATGAGATTTAAATAGCTTCCTTCAGGGTTGGATGGGTTGTAACACCAGAAAAAAGATACACAGGGGCTATCTTTTTGGGGAGAAGTGGGATGAGTGGTGGACATTTTAATGTTGTCTCTGGTTGTAAAATAGACTACAAGACAATATAATCCAAGTCTGAAGTTTTCAAACATTTGCTAGGGGTGTGCAGAGGAAGTAAAGGACAGAAGTGCACAATTTCTAAGTTTCCTTTCCCTTTTCATATTCAAATATCCCTATTGCACCCAAATATTTAGAAAGCTACTTGAATATATTTTGTTTTCCCTCCAATCAAATGATTTTGAGATATTCTTTGAGATAACCAGAGATAAGCTTGCTGTTTCTTAACCATTGTTGAAAATCACTGGGTGATGGTGATTTAGCTAAGGAAAGGTCCTTATTGTTAAAATCTCCAAATCAAGAAAACATCTCCTTTTGTTCTAAGGAGCAAGCTTGAGAATTGGGGTAAAATTCTAGCTAGTTTTTAAATTATTCCTAAAAATAACCCAATAGGACCCAGACACACTCCTTTTGTCTTGCTGTTTTCACTTTCCAAAGGGATGATATCTTCCTGGCTCAGAGTTTCATTATCACACAGTAGTAAGAGGAAATAACAAGAAACTCATGAAACAAGACAAAGAGGTTAGCTTTGTTTCATGTAAATGTTTAGTATGGTTTTTCATGTGTAACTTCTCATTACAGTAGGGATTCCTCCACTTTTTGAAACTGTTAGATTAAATGGTGTTTTGGTTTGTGTTCCCCAGAAGCAGATCCTGAAATGAAGATTTGAGGGAAAGGGCTTATTTGGAAGTCCAAGAAATGCTGAAGGAATGTGATAAATGAGACAAGGAAGAGAAGGCAGCCAATAAAGAGGGTATTGTCAAGTGAGCAGCCATATGAGTGACGGGAGCTTAGGTCTGCAGAAAACTTTGGGAAATGTTGTGAAACACACATCTCAGAGTTGTTTCACAGGAGAAGCCAGAGAGCTGGGGTCTTTAACCCCTAACTCCTCTTAGTCATTGATTGAGGGCTGCTTCTTGGAGAGTGAGGGAGGGTGTTGTTAATTTTTGATACTCCTACCTGCCAGAGTCTTGTCACAATGGTTTTCTTCCCCTAGTGAGAAAGCCCTGGCAGAGAGACTCAGATACTGTTAGTTGTAAATCAGGACAGCAGGCACTGAAGTGGTAATGTCCAAGTGATGTAAGCGTTTGTTGCAAATGGCCTCCTCCATGTCTTTTAAATAAAAGCTGTTCTGATTCCAGCTGTTCTACATGCTTGCGTACGTACTTCATTTTCCATTAATTATCTCACTACATTGTAATTGCTTGTTTGTTTGTATACCTCATATTGTTCACCAGTGAAACTCCAGTGTACTGCCTACTGGGTGCTCAATAAATATTTCTTGAATCGATAAAAGAAAAATGTCCTGAGAATCAAGAAATGAGATTTTACAATCTTCTATTATTGACTTTTTCCTACTTATCTCATGCTAGTCTAGACTGCAGGCACACTTCTAATTTACAGGTAAGATTATTCTAGTATGTTAAACACCCTTTATAGTCACCTGTATCTAGAAGCGCTTTTTCAGTCCTCTGCTGTCCCACCCCATTACCATTTAAGTAGAGATCTGAGTGAAGGAAATGAAACGCCATGCACAATTCTTGGCATACCTACATTTGGAGGCTAAGTACATTCAACACCAACACTGAGGTAGAGCAATTACACGAGCAAATACGCGTTTCCAGGTAAATGCACTTTACAGGGATGCATTGAAATTCAGGAGGTTGGCTCCACGAAGAAAGAGAACAACAGGTTGCCAATGAGATTTTAAATGAAGAAGTGTGCCTGCCAATCTGAGAGTGATCTGAGAGTGTGCTTGCAGCAGAGTGCTGGCCGGTGGAGCTGTGGAACAGCAGGAGACTCTTCCGTCAGCTTGACGCTGCTTGCTGTCACTACTTATATTTTTACACAAATAATAAAATAGTTTAAAATTAATTGAGGTTTAAATAATATCTTTTTAATAGTTTTATTTCTTAGGTGTTCTTATTCTTAAGCTTTATGCTTTCTTTGTGCAATGGCTTATATTCTAAACCATATTCTCTGTGGTTGTATCAACCTCACAGCTGCCATCCAAATATGTAAAGCCAAAGAATTTTAACTTTCTTCTGAGTAAGGGTGCATTCTAAAATATCCAGAAGTGTTCAATTACACTTATAGCAATTACTTTTATATCCTTAGAGCAGTGGTATTTTTTGTGTGCTTACATATACACGTCTGCCTGCCTATCTATCTGTCTATCTGTCTGTCTGTCTATCTATCTATCTATCTATCTACCTATCTATCTATCATCTATCTATCTATCTGTCTGTCTATCTATCTATCTATCTATCTATCTATCTATCTATCTACCTATCTATCTATCTATCATCTATCTATCTATCTGTCTATTTAGAGATGGAGAAGAAGAAGGAAATGTATTTGAGGAGAGTTGCTTTACTTCTCGGGAAGCAGTGATGATCTCTTTCCAGCTTTCTCTTCTCCCATGTCCTGTAAGAGTAAGATAAGTCTCTAAGTCACAATACTTGAAATTTGCCAAGTCTGCAAGTTGATGAGAGAGGCATGCTTTTTGTTAAATATGAAGGCGAAGATTTTATAGATCTGGGATGGTAGAGCTTCTAAACTGAGATGATGTATAAAGAAGGAAACTATTAGAAAATGGTCCCTTCAAATGATTTCCAGACCCTTGGTTTCTAGTCATTTCAAGGAAGAGTTAGTAAACAGAGAATGACAATGGCCCACACTAGCAGTCTTCACTATTTAATAGGTGCTGTTGTAAGCATTTTACACAGATTTTCTCCCTAAATCATAACACCACCACTAGGCATAGATATATTATCATCATCCACATTTTAAGAGGGTAAGATTTGAAAACTTAAGTAACTTGCCAAAGTTCACACAGCTAATAAGTGTCCAGCCAGGACTCAAACTCAGTAGGCCAGACTCAAAAGATCATACTCTTAGTAAAATTTTGTGTGTAATTTAAAGAAGACAGGAAGGTAGGAGTTACCTTCGGATAAATCATTGGGATCCCAAGCTTCACATGCCCCAAAAGTATAATTAAGGGATCTAGTAGAGCTGACTGAAACACCCACTTAGGGACATTAAGAAGGCATCACTAGGTGATAAGGAGTTTATTTGCATGAAGATTATTGAGTTTGTGAGTGGAAATCTCTAAGGCTTTGAGAGATTGAGGTGACATTTTTTATACAGTCGTAGTAGTCACCTTGGTAACTTCTTACTGATTGGCCAGAGAGAGGGAAATGGAAAAGACTGCCACAAGATGTGCTCAACTTCCTAAGAAATAAGTATTATTAGCACGTATGTGTAGTGCCGTGTTTTGCAGTTCAGCTCATCTACTCACAGTTTGGTCTATAATTTTTGTGAAACGTGATAGAGGGATGGCATAAAAAAGCAGAGGAGACCATACAAACACCACCGCTTGCAGAGCTGCCCAAGAGTTTGTCCTCAGACATTTGTCATTCAGAGACCAATATTGTTGAGAGAAAGAATGTTGCTGGAATTCAGAAGAATATATTTTAAGGTAATGACATAATTGCCGACTGAGTGATACAGTGAGAGATACCTGTGAAGTCATGACTGAGGACTTCAAGAGGAAGTGATGATCAGTCTCAGGGATGTCTCAGAAAAATGGCTCACCTTCAAAGCATTATAACAATGAATTTTATCTCAAGTCACACATCAGGCAAGACTAATTTTACATCTCAGATTATGTAAATTAGAAGAAAAACCTTATGTGCCAGAGAAGGCCAAAACTTCTAGGTGAAAAGTCACCTAGGGCAGTGGTTCTCAATGGGGGATCTATTTTGCCCATGAGAGACATTTGGCATTATCTGGGAACATTTTTGGATGAAACAACTGAAGGAGATGCTGCTGGCATCTGGTGGAGAGAGGTCAGCGATGCTTCAAACATCCTACAATGCATAGAACAGGCCCTGACAGTAAAGAGTTATCTGGCCCCAAATGCCAACAGTGTCAGAGTTGACAAACATTGACCTGTGAATAGAGACTTACGTGGAACAATTTCATCCGTGAAGGCTTAAAGCCTGGAAGTAACAATCTATTGAGAAGGGACATCAACTGTTGGGATGGTAAAATCTGGTGCTTCTATAGTTTTCTGACTCCAGGAGGCTGATTATCTCCAAGAGGATTGAGCAGGGAGTTTTAGATTATTGAGAATCCTGGGTAGGTTAATTGAATGCTGACTTTTTGATGAGAGCTTGAGTATCAAGGACAATAAAAATTCTGAATCTTATGTCATTCAGTTTAGGCAAATATGAAAGAAACTGTAGGCATATAGATATGTCATGTAAATTATTCAAAATTATATTATAGAACAATGCTTATGTAGTTCCCTCAAAAATACATTTTCAGGGGCCTGCCCGGTGGACCAGCGGTTAAGCGCACATGCTCCACTTCAGTGGCCCGAGGGTTCGCAGGTTTGGATGCCAGCTGCGCACAGATGCACCCGTGTCAAGCCATGCTGTGGTAACATCCCATATAAAGTAGAGGAAGATGGACACGGATGTTAGCCCAGGGCCAGTCTTCCTCAGCAAAAAGAGGAGGATTGGTGACAGATGTTAGCTCAGGGCTGATCTTTCTCGCAAAAAAAAAAAGAAATACAGTTTCAGTACTACTGAAGTATAAGGTAAAAGGTAGAGAGAGTGGCTCATACAGGTGTTCTTTTTGTGTGTGTGTGTGTGAGGAAGATCAGCCCTGAGCTAACATCCATGCTAATCCTCCTCTTTTTGCTGAGGAAGACTGGCCCTGAGCTAACATCTATTGCCAATCTTCCTCCTTTTTTTTCCCCCTTTTCTCCCCAAAGCCCCAGTAGATAGTTGTATGTTATAGTTGCACATCCTGCTAGCTGCTGTATGTGGGATGCCACCTCAGCATGGCCCAACAAGCAGTGGGTTGGGGTGTGCCCGGGAGCGAGCGCACTTAAATGTTAAGCCACGGGGCCGGCCCCAGATGTTCTTTGAAATATTATTTCTCCACATGTTTTCCAATGAAAATTTAAGTATCAAAAATCCCAATGAATTGCATTGTTGCAAGGCCTTCTTGCTTCCAGCTTCCCAAACCACAATAGGATGTCACAATAATAATGGTTTTCCCCATAGTTCTGGAAAAAATAATCACATGATTTCTCAAAAATTAAAGAATATTGATAAAAATGCCTCTAGCTTTTTCATAAGAAAAATAATTTTTACTGTTGATTTGCACTTTGCACTAGTTTTTAAGCTAAGTGGTAACCAGAGCAAAGCTCTAATTCTGATTTGTACAGTTGATTTCCTAGTCAAATGTCTTTTTCTCTGAGATTTAATCTCAGGAAGCATTGTTAGGCATTTTTTAGTAAATGAGCAACCACTAGTGCTGTTTGTGGAAGAATGAGTTTGAAGGTGGAAAGGCTCTAGATCATATATTCTAAATCTGGGGTCTGAGGATGGGATTTTTGGGTTTTCGAATCCTCTAAAATTAAATGCAAAATTCTGTGGTTGAGTGCACTTTTTTCCCCAGGAGGAAACAGTCCATAGGTTGCGAAGGATTGTGACAGGGTCCATGGACCAGATATTTGCAACTGTTATCCTGGAGGAGGGTTAGAAAGGGCTTGGAGCAGTCAGAACATCTGGTTCCCTCCCTTTTCTACCTGAAAATATAAATTTAAAACTGTCATATTCCCTACTGGAGCAGAGAATAAAAAAGGTGAAAATTTCTTGTCACCATAGGCTCATAAGGAATATCCATCTTTCAGAAAACTCACATTTTCACAATACTCTGGATTCTTCTTTAAACCCAAATCAACAAAAACTATAATCTTAAAATATCTCTACCTACTGCTCCCAAAGTTTTGAGAATACACACCCCCCGCCCCCCAAATTTTAAAAAGTCCAATTTTAAAAATAAGATACTATAAATCTTTTAGGTACAAATCAGGGCATCTGAACACTGCAGTTGTAATCACTTGCAATTAACCTAATGCATTACCTCTGTCTCTGTGGTAAATGTGTAAAAAGTTAATAAATAATATTGATGTCATGATTCTTGTTTGATTTTTATTTAAAAATTTTCAATTATGACCTGCAAAGCATTCTTGTAGCAATCTGTTTGGATTTCTGTTGTGTTAATCATGTCATTCTATACTTCATTAAGATTAATTGCGAACATGTCTCTTTATTCCATACGAGATTATCCTCCTGAAATCAGCTATGTTTTCTTATTCGTGTTTTTTTCTCTTCTGTCAGAGTACCTTCCAAATTGAAAGTGCTCAAAAATTATTGAATTTGTATACTCTAATAGTGCTTCAAATTTCATCAAAATAGTTCTTTGAAAAAACAACATAGAACAAAAAACTCACCTTGTCAGATATTAAAATGTGTCTACCCTGTTAAAGATGTAAATTTATAATCCAGTGTGGAGGAATAAGTCAGATCCTCAAATATCTGGCATACGAATCCATAGAAAGAAGAGGCAGAGTTCCAACTAAGGCCCCCTCTCACCAGGTTAAGTGGAGTTCAGCTCAAACACGAAGACGCACAAGGGAAAAGGGAATATTGTGACAAGCATCTGATTTATAACCACTTAAATGACTTTGTTATTTAGAAAACTTTTACTTCCTCTGGCCCAGACTGGTTATAATTGGAAAAGTGATAAATTCTATTCTATTTTTCTTTTTTCTTGCCTCATCTCTTTTCACAGCGATAATCGTGGGTTGCAAATACAAGTGTAAAAATATCCAGATATTGCAGACCAATGAGTTAAATTATGAACATGCTCATTTAGTCAATTTTGCTTTTACAAAACATGCGTTTTAACTGTAATTTGTAATATTGAGATTTTGCAAACGTAAAAGCCAAATCTCAATGTAAATTTCCTTTGCCATGTGCAAAGCTTTACTGGGGTAAAAGAAAGATTCACCATTCAAAATGTCAGTGTGCCAACTGCAGATTTACAGAACATCCTGAACTTGACTAAGGAGGACTAAATCAAAAACCAATTTATGTAATTCTTTGATAACTATTCCAGAATCTTCCCAGGCACTTTGGCTTATTAGCAGGTGTTACATTACCCCAGCCAGCTGTCAATGCCTGCTGTCACCACCAATGACGCAAAATATATACAGAAATACAGCAAATATAAGCCCCTGATATCCTTCACCATTATGTTTTGAAGTTAGAAAGTGGAACCTCTGCTTACCTATCATCTTCTTTCTGATTCCTTACTCAAAATGGGGATCTACAAGATGCATATTTTTTAAAGTTGATTTTTCCAATCATTGTTTTTGTTGATAAAAACTGGCAAAATTAATTTTAAGATAGTTAGAAATATGATCATTGATATGCAAGCAAAAACTTTTAATGAGTTTTTCCACAAGTTAAATTATGGGGAAAATTTCCATGAAATTGCATTTATTTTCACAGTATGGTTTCCTCTTTTCAGTTACACACTTTTCTTTGATCTCTATGTCATTCACAACACCACAAGTCAACTCTCCTTCTCACCTTTCTCTTCTGTGAATTCTCTATACAGAATATCTATGGCATAGATATACTAAGAAATAATGAAATTTAGAACTGTGATGAATTCTTTGCCCCTGTAGCAAGTTAAGGTGCAAAAAAAATTTTAAGATCATAAACTTTCTAAATTTTGTTTCTTTAAAATTGACTCACATATTGTTAAACCCACTTATTTTCCCCAAGCTATTTTCATCTTAGATCTCCCAAGAGATGTTTCTCATTGAGTTTCCTTTCCAATTGGCACATGCACAACTTTTCCAAATTCCTTACTAGACAGTTCCAGCAAACATTATGTTTATTCCCACTCAATTCATAGAACTTTCCCCCAGCTGTATCTTTAAATTCGTGTTTACCACAGGAATAGATTTGAAAGTGATATTCGTCGAAGTGTGGCTTCATATCAAAGTCAATTTCTTTATACAAATTCTAGCTCATGAGAGTCAAGTTCTGTGTGACTGGTCACACACAGCACAGAGGTTCAACAGCGATACTTGAATAGAATGAATTTGAGGGAACAATCTTCTTAACAAATAATCCATTCTACTTCTAAGGTCAGTCTTTCTCAGTGCCAGACCTTTTCTCTGAGGGGCTTTATTATATCAGACAGTTCCCAATGGGAACAAAAATAGTCTTTTAAGTATTTTGAGCTCTATCTCATTCTTCCTCTATCTGATAATCAGATATTAGAGATTTATGCAATAATATATCTGCAAGAGATGTGAAACTACTTTTTCCTTTTTGTTGATTCTTTCCTGGTGCTTGAAAAATAAGTAGACTCTCAAATGACAATTTACTTCCTTCTAGGTAAAAAAAAATTAATAGATAAACATAATATATTCAGATTTCTCCCCATGTATTGGGGTTTCAGGTTCTTTGATGCAGTATTTAAAATGAGAGGACGTATTTAAATCCTCCTCTTCTATTTTAGTCAGGTAAAAATGTCATCTTACATTAAACGATTGACTTGATTTGTTCTCTAGGTATAACTGCACGGATTTAGCTTCCTTTTTTTCAACCCAGGAACAGGGAGGGCTTAAGTAATCTATACATAAGCCAACTTAAAAAAAAATTGTTTTACTTCTATTTAAACAAAACACTGGTAAGCAAATATTATTAATCTCATATTTCTTACTATTGAGGCCAAGATGTGTAAATAACTCGGCAAGTTCTCAAAGCTTAAAAAAAAAGTTTTGCAACAAGACCTTTAAATATAGGTTAATAGCAATTGTCTCATTGCAAAGTCCACATACTTACACTACAGATGGAACTCTGTGGCCTGAGCTAATAGAGAGTGAGCACACGGGTAAAACTCAAGTTATATTGGCACATTTAGGAACTGGATTGCAGAAATTAATGGGTTATGGTGTCCTGAGTCATGGAAGAGAGAAGATATAAATAATAATATTAAATATATTAGTTCTATTAGAAGCACTAAATCTGAGAATCATATTAGTACTATAGAGATGTTAAATTACAACATCATATGGACCTAGATAAAATTTTGTATATCTTGTTCAAATAATACTGCTTATGTCACGACATAGCATCAAGAACATCATTAGCTTGTTAAGTACACGGTACTTTTCGACATCATTCAAGATTAAAAAATTCTTTTGTATGAGAAACTAGGTTTATACATTTTGCAGTAGATGTCAATTTATACAGCACTTGTCTTAATTTGATGATTGTTTTAGCATTAGCATGAAAATAACTTCTTCGTTTTTGTTCACAGGGTGACAAGCGGTTTGCTTTCAACATATAATTTCTACTTTCAGCTCTGCTCTGATGTGAGGTCAGATTAGTGTCATCCCTTGTTCTGGAGTTGTCTGTATGCTGTTTCACCACAGAAGTTTCTTTATATTATTTTATCATACATGTAAACTATTTTACCTCGAGTAATATACCTTTACATTATTTAGTCTGCTAAATACTACTCATGCTGCCATATGCCTACAAAATCCGGGTCTCTAGGTATTCAATGATGTCTATAGATTTATTAGGGAGTATTTCATTTAGATAGTGATTCATCAAAGTCACTACTTTGATGAAGTAGTACCCTGCTAAGGAATGACAACATCCATATTGTTATATATTCTATATGATTGTATTGATTTTTAGTAGAATTTCCGTAAAAATAAAACTCCATCAGAAGTTCTGGTAATTATGATATGAGGAGGCCAAGGGGTCCCCCCCCTGCAGAAAACAAGTGTGAAACTGGAAAAATGGTCAAGAAAATCATAATTATTTCAGAGTACTAAAACCCAACCAAACCCAGAAGATAAATTGAGAAACAATTACTCTTCAAAACTCCAACACTATTGAGTGTGAATAACGGCAAATGTGCAGCTTTCTTGCTGGGCCTTCTGCTGGCTTGATCGGGAAGAAGCTGTGGTTTTCAGTGTGGCTGACAGCAGACCCCGGCACCTTTGAAGCAGCAGGTGGAAGCCGAGGGCTGAGGGGCAGCAGAGGGCAGCAGTCGCCTGGGGTTCTGTTGACCACATGTTGCTGACGCAGTGTGTCACTACTAGGAAAACGCCAAGTTTCCCAACCCTGAGGTCACAGGCCAAGAGTGTGGTGAGAGGAAGAGCAGCCAGAACCTAACGGGAGATTCCAGAAGTGAGACGGAGAGAGAAATGCTGATGTGAGCTCAAATATTTCTGAACATTTCGAAACTATGTAAGGCTGAAGAAACCTGGGAGGTACCTGAAAAAATAGAAGCCAAGGGAGGTTTGAGAACTGGCTTTGACTTTGAAGGTGTTTCTCAAGTCACACATAGCATAGTTTGCTAAAGGTAGAAGCATTACAGTCCTGAGGCTTATGAGCACAACATCCACCTGAATCGCTGGCTGATCACTAAACTAGAAAGGTAAAAGTATATGTCCTCCTGTCCCTCGAAAAGGAAACAAAACTAAGAAAAGCTGAGCAGAGATGACTACCGCTGCACATCAGGAGGGAGTTACATAACTTAATTCCTAACAAGCTGCTGGAACAAAGAGCAAGAGTACTCCCAAAAATAAAACAGAACCCAGAGTTCCTATAATATATCACCTAAAATATCTAGGTCGATGCAAAATTCCTAGATACACAAAGAGAAAGGAAAATGTTCACTTGCTTGGGGGAAAACAAAAAAAAAAAACAAAAACAGCCTTAAAACATAACTCGAAATGGTCCCATCTGTACGTATATTGAATTAGTAAATGAAGACTTCAAAGCAATGATTATAAATAATTCAAATAATTAAAGAAAATGTGTTCAAATATTTAAAGGAAAATATAACAATGAAACTACAAATAGGAACTCTTAAGAGAGAAATGGAAAGTATAAACAGGGCCAAGTGGAAGTTTTAGAGATGAAAATTATGGTAACTGAAATGAAAAATCAATAGATGACTTCATCCACACATTTGAGATGGAAGATGGAAAAATATGAGCTTGAAGATAAATTAATGGAAATTATCCATTCCAAGAACAGAGAGGACAAATGTTGAAAGAAAATGAATAGTGCCTCAGAGATCTGTGTAACACGTTCATGCATTTCAACATACATGTAGTGAGTGTCTCAGAGAGAGAAGAAAGAGAGAAAGGGGGAGAAAAAGAGAAGAAATAATGGCCAAAAATCATTTGCCATATTTGATGAGAAACTCTAACTTACGGACCCACATTTAGACACATAATAGTCAAACTACTTAAATTCAAAGACAACGGAAAAGTCATCCAAGTCTAAGAAAAGATGACTGATAGCATACTGGAAAAAAATGAAACATCAATGTCTGATTTCTCATCAGAAATAATAGTGGCTGGTAGGCACTGGAATGAAATATTCAATGTGCTAACTGTTAAGGAAGAAATAAAACCATCTTCCTTGACAGAAAAAATAATCTTGTATATAGAAAATCATAATGAATCTACAAAAAAAGTTATTAGAACAAATAAACAAGTTGAGCAAGTTTGCAAAATACAAGATCAGTATCCCTAAATCAATTGTATGTCTACATATTCTCAAAATAAATCTGATAATGAACTTAAAAATTATTTCATTTAAAATAGTACCAGAAGAGAATAAAATATTTAGGAACACATTTAATAAAAGTAGGGCAAGACCTATACACTGAGAAACATAAAATATTGCTGACAGAATTTAAAGAAGGCAAATGATTGGATACATATACCATATTCATGAATTGGAAGATTCAATATGCTAAAAGTAAATTATTTTCAAATTGATTTATAGATTTAATGCAAACCCTAAAAAAATTCCAATACCCTTTGTTTTTGGGAGAAATTTACAAGCTGAGCTTACAACTTATACAGAAACATAAAGAACCTAAAATAACCAAACAATTTGGAAAAAGAAACAAATCATTGTTGGAGGACATACAGTCCCTGATTTCCCAGTTTCCTATAAAAGCTAAAGTAATCAAAAGAATTTAATACTGGCATAAGGATAGACATATAGTTCAATGGAACAGAATAAAGACCCCCCAAAATACCTTCACACGTATGATGAATTGGTTTTGAACAAAATTGCCATGGTAATCAAATGAGGAAAGAATATTCGTTTCAATAGTAATATTGGTATTTCCCTATACACACAAAAAATAAACATCAATCCCTCCATCACACCATACAAAAAAATCATGTTAAAATGAATTATAGGCTTCAGTGTAAGAACTAGAACTATGAAATTTCTAGAAGGAAACATAGGAGAAAAATCTTTGTGACTTTGCCATAGGTAAAAATTTCTTAGGCATAGCACAAAAGAGAAAAGAAAAATGACTAAAAAGATTTCATCAAAATTAAAAACTTTACTTATCAAAAGACATTCTTAAATATGAAAAGATAAATAAAAGATTGGAAGAAAATATTTGCAAAGACTGTATCTTATATATCTAAAATATATGAAGAATAGAATACTTGCAACTCAAAAATAAGAATTTAAAAATTCCCATTAAAATGAACAAAATATTTTAATTGACGATTTCCCAAAAAATGATAATTGAATGGCAAGAAGCACTGAAAAGATATTTAAAATAATTAATTATTAGGGAAACACAAATTACAATCACAATGAGACCCACAGTACACTCACTAGAATTCGTGAAGAAAATAGACTGGCACGCTAACCATCAGTAAGAATGTGGAGAGACTGGAGCACCAGCGATTCACTGGTGGGAGTGTAAAATGGCATAGCCACTTGGGAAAACAATTTGGCAACTTTTTAAAGTTAAGCATACAATTACCATATAATCCAGCCACGCCACTTTTCAGAGTCTGCTCTAGATAAATGAAAATATATGTCCACTAAATTTTTTTACACAAAATTAATAGCAACATTGTTTATAGTAACAAAAAATCTGGAAACCATTCAAACATCTGCCAGCTGGTAAATGGATAAGCAAAATGTGGTATATTAACCTAGTGGAGTACTATTTAGCAAAAAAGAAGGAACTACTAATGCATGCAATAACATGGATCAAGCTTAAAAGCATCACGCTATGTGACAGGAGCCAGATACAAAAGACTACATAGGATATGATTCCATTTATGTGGATTTTCTGGGAAAGGCAAAATTATAGAGACAGAATCCAATATATGGTTGCCTGGGACCAGGCCTGGGAGTGGAGATTTATTGCAAAGAGCACAAGGGCATGGATGCTGGGAGTATACTATATGACAGTATTCTAAAACTGCATTGCAGTGATGGCTGCACAACTGTACAAATTTACTAAAATCATTAAACTGTACTCTTAAAATAGTTGAATTTTATGGTACTTAAATTATATCTTTAAAAAGCTGTTAAAAATTCTCTATAAAGAAAAAGAGAAAGAGAGCCAGCCCTGATGGCCTAGTGGTTCAAGTTCGGCACGCTCTGCTTCAGCCCAGGTTCCGTTTCCGGGTGAGAACCACACCACTCGTCTGTCAGTAGCCATGCTGTGGCAGTAGCTCACACAGAAGAGCTAGAGGGACTTACAACTAGGATATACAACTATGTACTGGGGCTTTGGGGAGGAAGGAAAAAAAAGAGAGGAAAATTGGCAACAGATGTTAGCTCAGGACAAATCTTTTTAAGAAAAGAAAGAAAAGAAAAAAAGAAAGGAAGAAATTAAGGTCTCGGATTCTGATTATTGCATCATATTAAAATGATTTATGCACATATAATTTAACATTTATTGATTATCTACAATGTTCTAGGTTCCTTGGGGACATAAAAAGAAATCTCTGTCCTCAAGTCATAATAATGAATGAGATAGAACTGAATAACTGAGAAAAAAATGAGATAAAATGTTAAAATTGAAGCATGAATTGCTATGAATATAAAAAATTGATTTTAATTGAAGGTTCTAAAGAACCCTTCAGAAAGGAGAGTGTGCCTATGTTGGTTGTTGAAAAAATTTATAGGATTTAAAAATGCAGAGATGTGGAAAAGACATTTCTGGAGGAGGAAGCAGCGAGAGTAAAGGCAGGTGGGCTCTAAGCACGTCATGTCAGGATGCCATCAAGAAACAATAGGAATGTCTCTCCAGGAAAGTAAGAGCCTGCAATTTCTTTTAAAAACAATTTTATTGAAAAGTATACAGGGGCTGGCCCGGTGGGAGTGGTTAAGTTCACGTGCTCTGCTTTGGCGGCCTGGGGTTCACAGGTTTGGATCCCAGGCACGGACATGTGCACCGCTCATCAAGGCATGCTGTGGCAGGTATCCCATATACAAAATATAGAGGAAGATGGGCATGGATGTTAGCCCAGGGCCAGTCTTCTTTAGCAAAAAGAGGAGGATTGGTGACAGATGTTAGCTCAGGGTTAATCTCTCTCCCCCCAAAAAAGTATACATTAACAGCCTTATTTATTAAAATAAATAGGCAATATAAATTTACATTAAAGTTACAATGTCAAAAACTGAATTACTGTCATCTTGTTTGTAACCTCCCTTGGGTTTTAAATATCTTTTTAAATCTCCCAACCAAGCACCTGTAAATCATATTTTTAGAAGATATATGATTTTCTCCAAGAACTCATAATATAGGTGACCTTTGCAATGGAAAGTTATGGTCATGTAAATAAGAAGAAACCAAAGAAATATAATTAAATTAGGCAAAATTATTAGTAGGTGTACTTCTTTTTAAGGAAGTCAAGCGCATAGCAACATAGATTAAGAAAACAAAGTGGAAAGCATCTATTCATGTAGGAATATTATTTTTTCAACAAAAAATTTACAATAGGATTTTCCTAAGGTATTACATTCAACATTGAGCAACCAATAAACAATTAAAATGAATTTCCTTGATTTACAGAGTGATGTTTATCTGTACTTACATAATCTGAGGGATGAATAAATCTGGTTAGAGCAATGTAGAACATAGAATAAGTATTTGAGAAATTGCCTAGTAGAGTTACTGCTCCAGCCAAGTCTCCACCCTTCTAGCTTTTTGTGTTCTCCTCCCTCATGCAGCTTCTGAGTGTTTCACTTTGAAAGTCACTCTGAGGTTAAGTTCTGATCACACATTTTTCAGGTGACCGGTAAATAGCAATTCAGGTCCAATATTTTGGAAGTGTTGGTTTTAAAAGATGATTTATCTTTTTATAAACATAACCTTTGTTGATCAGAATCAACATTGTCATACAAGATATAAGGGCAACGTATGTAAAAAAGATATATTTTAAGTTCAAGAATTTACTACATTGATTGCGTAGGTTCACAATTTAAAAGTAAGTTTGAATATTTCCTCTATTCTTGTCTTCTGAACACAATGTAAACTTATAGCGTACATATTTCCACTTTAGAAGACACTGAAGCTTACAGAAGGCTAAAAGCAAATTTAAGGTACTTATTTGTAAGTTATAGCAAATCTTTTAGAATTTATAATTTTGCTCAGAAAAGGATGGATTGGATTGGCTGAAATAAACTGAATAAACCAGAGATAATAGAGTCTCAAGAACTTTCTGGGTCTTTTGCTACATAGCTCTTGGCACCTATTCAGAAATAAAGCGGCAGGAGAAGATGAAACATTACTTCAGAACATGACTATGATGAAAAATAAGAAGAATGTGGTAATAATTAGTGTCAGTTTTTATGAATCACATAAAAGACAAATTTCAGCTGCACTGACTCTCAAGCCTTAATTTTTACCTTTTTGCTAATAATCCACATCTATTTACACTAAATAAATCCCACCACGTGTACACTACTGGCATTATATTTTCCTACTAATCATTGTTAAATGCTTAGGAAAAATTGCCAAAGTCTTAAATGTAACTAGAAATTCTCAGCAATCTTTTTTTTTCTTTTATAAGTGAAAAGACCATAGCAGGTTTTAAATTAGGATCATCATTTTGGAGAGTTAAAATCAGGCAAGTATCCTGAGACAGAGTACGTAAAATAAACTATCTCAAAGAAATTTATATGAAAGCTGAAGAAAAGAACATATAAATGAATTATCTCAAATCTGGTATATATATATTAAATGGTACTATAGAGCAGATGTTTTCCATTATGCTGTGACTCTGGTATCATGTCAGTTTATAACAGTTTTTTCCTATATATATTAAGTTTTAAGTATAATAATCAGTCAAAAACATTTATAGTATTCCTAATGAGTGAATATTTAATATACAAGCTTATTTAAGACTAACTGTGATATGAAACTTACTATATGTATTCTGCATGTAGAACCATATTTTAAAAGCAAAATAACGGAAAATTGTTCGAGCATTTATCTCACAGCCCTTTATGTGCCTACTTGTGACATACTCTGACACAGATGTCAGTGGGATGTTCAAACGGAAAATGCACATCTCCCTTCAGATCAGAAAATGTACTTTTAAAAACAATTGCATTATTATATGAAATCCTGTGCTGTATATCAAATCATACTCCCAACTCGAGTCTCTTGGAATAAAAGTCTAACTTCAGAGGCCCAAATCCTGGTGAAGTTCTGTAAATCTGTGTCAGATATCAGACGTGAATCCCTACCTCAGGAGTACGGCACGTTTTCAGTGTATGGGCAAAACCTTGCAAACTGACAAACGCACACTCACCTTTGCCCAGAAAGAGCAGAAGGAAACGTCTTACCCACATTTTCTCATCCATATCAATGGAGGGGAACATAAGAGGGGATAATACAAAATCAAAATTAATACAGAATACATCATATTTAGTTTACAATGCACTAGGTGGCTTTTTTCCTACCTTTCCTTATTAATCATGGTTTACTAAAGTGAATTCTGAAGTTAATTGACAGTATTTTGTATACACTTTCTGAAGTGGCTCAGAATGGCCTAGGTAACAAGTTGGGAAATATTCTTGGATCAAACAATTACTACCATTAATTTTTAAAACAGAAAAGTTTTTTACTTATATAATAATAATGGTAAGTCCAGGTTTTGTGGTACCTGAGATTTGTACAATTTTGGAGAGGCTCTTTAAGTAAAAGAATGCAAATTTATAAATATAAAATTCGGTACAAAAGCAAATCTTAACTGAAAGTGGTTTTAACTGATTTTGGTCAAATACCTAACTGCTTCAAATTTTACAAAAATGAATGAACATTTTTATAGAGCCTTTGAAAGAAAGCAGTGCAAATGAGGGGCCTCCGAGCTTATCATCATTAGCTTCAGTGTGCATCTTCCGTGAATCTACAAGCAGTTTGAAATGCACTTCTAAGCTTAGAGATATGAGGAGGTGACAATTTGGATGTTAATGCAGCTAGAGATCAGAGAGGAAGTCACGAGACTGGAGAAGATAACAGGAAGGAGGAGAGGTTGTTCACAAGTGAAGAGGGCCTCTAACAAGGCACAGCAGAATTGGGTAGTAGTGAGTTATTCAAGGAGCAGTGGGATTGAGCAGTATGGAAATGGTAGGATGGAAACATGGCAGCAAGGAGGAATTTGTGCTTGCTGTGTTAATTTTTAAATAACATGAATGCAAGGGGCAGGAGGTTAGACTAACTCAAACCCAAATTTCCAAGCAAAATTCCTTCTATGTCCGGGTCTGCTGTTAAGAATGTTTCGTGATGGTGGAGTCCAATAGTGTGAAACAGAAGCTGGTGGATCAGATCAGAAGAGAGGCCTGGAGGGGCACATCTCTGCATCTTTAATGCATACTATCTTCAAACCCTGGCAATGAGTGTTAACGTGTCATGACTCAGTGGCTGGAAGTATTTTTTACCCTGATAGTATTGAGTTACATAGACCAATAGTTTCGAGAATATAACAATCAATAATCTTTTCATCTCTTGTTCACAAAGTTATTAGCCAATTGCTGGAATTTAACTATGGCTCTTCTCTCTGTCTCTCTCTAACACATATTATCTATTAGAAAGTAAACGTGTTGTTACTTAGGAAGAAAACCTGCTGTAATTTTGTGTGGCACAAGAATATTCCCCATGTACATTGTTCATTTAGCCACTTTACCATACATGAATCCACCAGGATTATTCAGATAAGGGCAGGGTACTGCACAGCTTTTCCAGAGATTCTTTCCTATTACTCTTGGCCTCTCCCGTTATAGTTGTAGCCCAAGGAAATGCTACTCCTTGATTACTCATGCAATCTTTCATTTAAAAATCATTTCTTGGGATTATTTTTTAACATACACCGTAGTATAGGCTCATGTAAGTTATGGAAAATTAGATGAAATATTCCTATTGTAAATAGCATGGTAACAATAAAAACTATAGTATGAATAATAAAAATAGATTTAACTTATTGATCATTTATGTGCCAATGACTTAACATACAGTATTGGATAAAACTCTAAGGTAGTTACTATTATTTACTCCCATTTTAACAGATGATGAAACTACATCTTTATGAGATTAAATAACTTACTCAAATTCATACAATTAAAAATATAAAATTCCTAACACATATCATGGTTAACATATGCTAGACGTTGATCTAAGTAATTTAAATATTAACATGTTTAATTATTAAAATAATACTAGAAGGTAAGTAACAATGCTATTTCTGTTTCCTAGATGAAGAAAGTAAAGCAAAGAGAGGTTAAGTAACTTGGCCAAGATCACATAGCAACTAAGTGACAGGCTCAGGACTCATACCTAGCTGATTTGGCCATAGAGTCCATCCTTTTAATCAATACACTTAAAATTTGTTTACTGAGAAAATAATATTAATTAACATTAATTGACCTCAAAATGTTCAAGAATTAGCCATTCTAAGAAAACCAGTACATGAAAAAGAAAATAATGAGTGCAGTTCTTTTCTCAACAGGGAACAAACTGCAACTGTGTTCTTGCAGCTCACAGTGAGGCTGATAAACCTAAGTTTGATCCTAGACCCAAGTCAAGGTCAGCAGAAGATCTAACTCTGAAGAAATAAGATAAGAAAATATTATATTTGGTTTAAGTGTCAGGTATGGCATAAAATATCTGAGATATTTGTTTAATATTCTAAAATTCTTTAAAAAATGTCACATAATTAAAAAACAAAAACCATGTGGTCATCTCAACAAGAAGATGAGAAGCTTTGAAAAAGTCAACATTCGTTCATGACAAAAACTCTCAGCTACCTGAGAATATAAGAAACTTCCTCAACCTGATAAAGGGCATCTACAAAAAACATACAGCTCACGTGATATTGAATGGAAAAAGAGTAAAGACTTTCCCTCTAAGATCAAAAGGAAAGCTAGCATGTCCATTCTTGCCACTTCTATCCAACAATTTTCTGGAGTTTCTAGAGAGTACAATAAGGCAAGAAAAAATGACGTATAGTATCCAGATTGGAATGGAAGAAAAAAATCCTCTTCATTCAACATGATTATCTTCATAGAAAAATCCTTAAAAATCTACAAAATATTTTAGTAGAACCAATAAGTAGTTTTAGGAAATTTTCAGGATAAGATTTGAATACAAAAATCAATTGTATTTTTATATGTGACCAACAAACAATCAGAATTTAAAATTATAAGATATATCAAAATACCATCTGCAATAATATCAAAAATATGAAATACTTAAGGAATATTTGATAAATTTGTGCATGACATGCATAGTGAAAACAACAAATATTGCTGAGAGAAGTAAAACAAGATCTAAATAAATGTAGAGTTATACTATGTTTATGGATGTGAAAAATCCACATTAAGATGTCATTTTGTTCTCAAATTGATCTTTAAGTTCAACACAATCCCAGTCAATATCCCAGAAGGACTTTTTTTTTCTTGAGAACTTTGTAGGCTAATTCTAAAATTTATATGGAAATGCAAAGAAAAAAAACGACCAAAACAAATTTGAAAAAAAGAAAAATTTGGAGGCCTTACACCATCTTATGTTCACATTTATTATAAAGCTACTGTAATCAAGACAGTGTGGGACTGGTTTAAAGATAGTCATATAGATCATAGAGAACAGAGAGACCAGAAATAAACCCATACATGTTTAGTCAATTAAACTTTCAAAAAGTGGCCAAGGTAAGACACTGAGGAAATTGTCTTCTTTTTAAAAAAATGATACTGCAATAATTGGACAGCTTTCTGCAAAAATGGGAATGTCAACCATTAACTCTCACCAGATAAAAAATTAACTTGAAATGAAGCACGTACCTAAATGTAATTACTAAAATTATAAAAATTCTAGACGAAAATACAGACAAAAAAATCTTAGTAAACTTGAGCATGGCAAAAATATCTTAAATAGGACAAAATACCACAAGAAGAAAAAAACTGGTAAATGACATGTTACCAAAATTAAAAATGTTCACTCTTCAAAAATAAGAAGGGAAGTCAGTAAATGGGAGAAGATATTTGCAAAATAAATATACAAATTATTGAATTTAGAATATATATAGAATTTTTAAATCTCATTAATAAGAATTAAAAAAATAATAAAATAGACAAAGAATTCAATTGAGCACTTCCACAAAGAAGCTATAAGAATGACAAATATGCATACAAAATTATGCTCAATATCATTCATCATTAGAGAAATGAAAGATAGAAACCACAGTGAGATAGCACTAAACCCTGATTAGAATGGTAAAATTAGAGCGACTGTCAGACCAAACATGGGCAAGGACTTGGAGCAATTTGAACTCTGATACACTAGCTGGTGAGAATGTAAAATGTCACAACTACTTGGTAAAACAGTTTGGCAGGTTCTTTTGAAAAAACTAGTTTTCTATACCTATCTTATGACACAGCCATTCCATTTCTAGGTATTTATCCAGAAGAACTGAAAGCATATGCTCACACAAAGCCTAGCACACAAATATTCATAGGAGCTTTAGCTCAAACTGGAAACAACCCTATTGGCCACCAACAAGTGAATGGATAAACAAATTGTGGTATATTTGTATAATGGAATTCTGCTCAACAATAAAAAGGAATTAACTAACAACACTTGCAATAATATGGAAAAATTTCAAAATAATTTTATTAAGTGAAAGATACTGATACCAAACCTCTTAATCTCAAGTTTGTGTGCCTGACGCACAGTAAGCCAAACACTGAGACATGTGTTTGGAGATGGAGAAAGGTTTTATTCGAATTCGCCAAGATGAGAAGGTGGGAGCGTAGGTTCTCTCAAACCTGCCTTAACAAGAGCAGAAAACAGGGCATGGTTTATAAGCTAAGGGGCTTGGCAGGAGGAGCTTTGGAGAAACAAAGGGGCCACTTTCAATAATAAGCCCCTGGCAATCTGACTTCTGGGCTTCAAGGGCTGCTCTGGGCCTTCTGGTGATCACAACCTCCCTGAAGGCATTCTCTTTCTTCTGCAAAACAAGCTCACAAATCCCCGAGACCCCTGAGTCACTCCTCAAGTTAAACAAGAGAACAGCAAATTGACAAGATTCACCTACGTCTGTGTTGGGAACAAGGTCAAAAAGCAATCATGTTCTTACTAAATATCCACAGTAACCCTCAGGTTCCTGGTTTCCACACCAGACACAAACAGTACATTTAGAATGGATTTACTTTATATGAAATTCTAGAAAATACAATCTACTGCAGTAGAAATCGGATGAACGCCCGCCTGGGAACAGAGGAACTGAGGAGGGAGGACTGGGTAGCAGGGAGGCACGAGGAAAGTTGTGGGTAGCGTCTATATTCTTTACCTTGATGGTGGTGATGATTTGTTGGATGTATCCATGTAAAAATTAAAAATTGTGTATGTTGAATATGTACAGTTTAATGTATAGCAATTATAACTTAATAAGCCTGTGAGGAAGAAGGAGGACGACAAGGATGAGGAGGATGAGGAGGACGAGGAGGATGAGGAGAAGGGTGACGAGGAACTGTGGCAGCAGCAATAATCACTAATTCACCGGTTTTATCCATTGAAAAGAAAAAACTTCCTCCATATGACCTTTCTGACACAGATAGCCTGAGACTTATTCACAAACCACACTAGGAAAAGTTAACAAAATGCTCCTAAAATGTCCACCAGGCTGAAATATCATTGATTTCTAGACAAGGCATGGTTGATTGCAAGTGACTGGTTAAATATTAAGGGTAACAGAGGTGTGGTTTGGGTCCAGGGTAAGGCTAGAAAGCAAAATATTTATGCTATTTGATTTATGTGCTACATGGATTTATAAAGCATCTCTATTAGTATCATCATATTTCATCCTACTAAATATCCAATGAGATAAAAATCATATTATAATTACTGTTATTAAAAACTTGGTAGCAAGAAAGAATGTCTGTTACAATAAGTGACTTGGTCAGTATTACCTAACTTTGGTTTTTATCTTCTTATTCTAAATCCCATGCTCATTTCACTATAAAATTCTGTGTAAATGCATTAGGAACAATAGACATCCATAATACTAATACTCAATGCAAATTGTAATAATAAGACAGTAAGTAAGGGATGGTTAGTGTGAGAAAAGGATAAAAGGATGTTACATATTGCTTCCTAGAGAAAATGAGTGTTGAACCAAATCTTGAAGAGATAAACCAGGGGAGATTTGTGAATTGGAGTTGCACGGTTTCTGGATCATGAAATAGGGTCTCATTAATACATGTCGAATGGAAGATGTTTCAGTGGTCTGAGAATTCTATGAGCAAAGTTATAGAATTGGGGAGGAAGAATATTTGAAATTTCTGTGGAGCTACTAGTAAAGTCTGACCAAATTAAAGAGAGCTGCCAAGTGGGGCAGTTGGCAGCACCTCAGAGATCTGGGGAAAGGAGACAGAGGGGGAGGTTTACAAAAGAAGGCTCAGAATGCATGTATTACCTTTTAAATAGAGTAAGGGTAGCCTAGGGTTAATAGCCTAGATACTGGAGCTAAACTGTATACAGGTCATATTTTGTAACAGCTGTTGTTGTAATAGTGGACAATTTTGTTATTCTCCGTGTCTCAGTTTCTGCACAGTAAAATGGAGTAGTAACAATACTTTTCTTGAGGTAAGAATTAAAAGTGTCACTACATACACAGCTTATAAAGCAAGGACCGGAGCATAGTTAGCCTCATATGATGGCTTATGCTAATGAATAGGAAAGAAAGGGGAGTTCCGTAATGCCTGGTGAACTGATTGCACACGGTAAGTTGTCATTATATTGTTTGACACATCAATATTTGATCTTTCTTTTAGTTAACGTACTTATAGTAAATACTGGCTCCTCTAAAGTTATTAATTTATGGGTTCCTTTCAGCTCTAAAAGGGTTATTGGCATTGCTTACACTTCTAGCACCTATCATTGTATGTGAGCACATATTACTGCTGCCAGATTGGTTTCAAAGCAAAATATAATTCTTCACTAAAGGCTCTATAATTTAATATTTTCTAAGATGTGAAAGCTAGTGGTGTATATTAGTGACTTTAAAGGTATTTTATAATTTAATTTCTCTTTTTTTGAATTCATTTCAGATTAAAGTAGGTATTATGGTTTCGATGGAACAAAAGAATTATCTTCAAAACATGTCACGCTGCTTGGGAAAGCTGGTAATGAGAAGCTGCTAATAAGAACCCGCTAATAAGCAGCTCAAAGGTACCTTAAAATAACCCTGCCCTGAGCTTTTCCATCCCCAGTCCAACCCTAGCACATCAAAGAGAAAGAACACAGAACAGAACTGTGTATTGATTATTACCTGCGTTGTTGTTGTGAGGATCTTTTGTTGTGCACAGTTTGAGAAGCTTACTATGTATAAAAGAAGGCAAATAGCTTAAGAACAATGAAATGTGAGTCTGCCTTACCTCATGGATTGTAAGAGCTGAGGTAATACCTTTGTTCTTTTTCTTTCTTTTTTTTAACAGAAACCTGAATCTGGTAGACTTTTCCTTGTACAACCCATGGTGTTGGAAATGCATTTCAACTAAAATCACATCTGTAATAGGGTTGATGATAAATCTTCCTAGGTGGGGTCCAAAGGTGAGAAACACTAGACCAAACTGACTATTCAGGGGGTATTAGTGATATTGTGGTCTCATAACTATTTTCCTCACCAATTTTCTCCAAGAAAATCATGCTTGCGCCCATTCTCAATCATGTAGTTTGGGTGCAGTTCTACATGCCTTTTAACACGAAAGGGTTTATATGAACAATTCTCTAGAATCAAGCCATTATATACTTCTGACTTCCATGACTAGAAAGATGTTCAGATGACCAACAAAAGTTAATTAGAAACAATGACTTTTGCTTGAAATTTAGCGAAAGAATTTTTCCTCTTACTACTGGAAAAGATGTAAGAGGTTTTGAAGTCTGGAGCTTCTGCAGCCATTTTGCAACAATGAAAAGAGAGCCTGTATGAGTATTAAGTCAACTGGAGGGATACTAGGAAGAAATTTTCCCTAACTAAGTTTACCACCTTTCATACTTCTTTTGAGACCTTGCAAGAGGAAGAATGTTAACTGACAAAATATTTACTGCATGAAAAAATGTAACTGTTTTCAACCGTTCATTTCCTTAATATTAAAAGAAAAAAGTTAGTTATCTGCACTTTTGGGACGCTAAATTGTAAGACATACTTTTCTTTATTATTGAAAGGCAAACGTATTATAAGTCTAATTATAGATAGTACTGAAGTTTAGCAATCCTGTTGTGGTTAGCAGACCTATTTCTGGTAGAGTTTTGTTGTTATTGTTTTGTTTTTTTAATACTAGCCTATTCACCTAGATCATTTCTGGATGTGTTGTGAACATAAGGAACCAAGTATATGCGATATAACAAATATCCTGTAAGTTGAAAAACCAGCTGTCATCTGTTTGTGGTCTTTAAAATTTTAGATCTCAAGCCACTAAATTTGAAAGAATGAATAGCATTAAAATATGAATTGGTTATATTTTAGCTAGTTTTTAGAGAAATTGACCGTGAATTCAGCTACATATATGTCTTATAGTAATTAAATGCATTACTACTAAACTCTTTTTTGAGTATCTTCTTGAAATTTAATCCTTAATATATGTCCGAAGTGTTTTATCAAAGACTGAATGTCTGGTAAAAATCTGAATTAGAAATGTGGTAAGTGAATGGCATAGCAATGCCTATACACTGTACTTTTAAAATAAGTTAGTAAATTCCAGCACCAGAAATGGCAGAGTAGCTTGTATTGGAATAACCAGCTCGAAGATAACAATTATAAACTCTGGCGGTGGGCGGAACAATTGCAAGAAGGCACTAGAGAGTGATTCAAATCAGGAAGAAATGTCAGGAGATTCAGTCCTCCACAACAGCAGTTAACTGGAAGAACTCCAAGCACAGATCGCTTTCCTCTGAAGACACTCCCCAGGCCATGTGAGCATGGAGGCCAGAACTCAAGCAGAGAGTTGAAGCTTTATCAGCTGAAGGTTTCACAAGACAGAGTTTTAGGCAATTGGAGCAGCTAGAAATTAAGGAAACAAATGTCGGACAGAAGGAAGTCACAGCAGGGGCTACCCTAAATGTACCTACGAAGTCCCTTAAAGCCATGGCTTATCTCTCTGAACTGCACGTGCATGAGGGGCATTCCAAAGAGTCAAGTGGAAAAAAAGAAACTGGGGTACAGAAAGACCAAAGAGAGATTTCAGCTTCTGTCAAGAGGAGGGGAGTAGAGTCTGGAGTTTGAGTCCTGTCAAGTTAGAGTTGCTTGCTAAAAATATTGAGTTTTTCGGAGTCTCCCCTAATAAAGAATAAAACTAAGCCTCCACAAGTTCAAGATGAATTGCCAGTAACTTAACTAACTGCTTAAACAAAAATGAACCCTCGTTGGAAGATAATAGAATTCAGGAACTCTACAAAGTGTTATTGACAATGTCCAGCATACAATAGAAATTTATAACTTGTGCTAATAAGTAAGACAATGTGACCAACTGTTCAGAAAAATAAGACTCTAGAAACAGACTAAGAGATAACCCATATGAGAAAATAGCAGACAATGTCTTTAAAGAAGATATAACAAACATGTTCAAGGACTTAAATGAAAACTTGATTAAAATAACTGAATAGAAACTGACAAAAATCAATGGAGCTAACCCAATGGAAAATCTAGAATTGAAAATTGCAATATCTGACATGAGAAATAAAATTACTGGATAAGCTTAACAGCAGAAATAAGAGAGGGCAGAAAAATGGATTGATTTTGAAAATAGATTAATAGAAACTACCTTAATGTCAAGAACTAGAGAAAAATGACTTAAAGAATGAAGAGAATCCCAGTGCCTTGTCGAACAATATCAGATGCTCTAAGATTAGTAGATTTGAGTCCAAGAAAAAGAGGAGTGAAGAATTGGGACAGATTTTACCAAATGTGATGAAAATCATCAAATTATAATTCTAAAAAACTCTGCACACCTCAAGCAAGATAAATAAAAAAAGAGCCACATGTACTAAAATGGCTGTAATGTAAAAATAAAAAGAAATCTTGAAAGACATTGGAGAAAAATAGCACATTATAAACAGGAGAGTAATGTTATGAATAAAGGCTGAGTTTTCTTTGTCTCTGTTTAATGACAGAGTTTTAAGACACAAAGCAAAATCTGAAAGAAATTTAGAAGTACAAGTATTCAAATATACATTGATAATTATAATACATCTCCTCTAGCAATTGATCAAATATCAAGAAAAAAGTCAGTAAGAACAATATCAACCAACTTTATCTAATCAGCATTTACAGAATATTACCCCCAACAATCCTTGTTCATAAAAAAAATTTCATTGAACTCAATAAAGTAGTACAAAATATAGTTTCTGATTACAACATAATAAATTATAAATCAATGCCAACATGATAATCTAGAAATTCCATAAATATTTGAAAATAAAACAAAATACATCTAAACAACCAATAAGTACAAAAAAATGAACTCACAGGGAAATGGGAAAATATTTATAATTAATTGATAATGACAAAACAACATATCAACATTTGTGGCACACAGCTAAAGCAGTGCGCTGCGAGAGATGTTTAGGATTACATACCTCTATTAAAACACTTCTAAATAAAAGATCTAACTTTCCACCTTAAAACTCAAGATAAGCATATTAAACTCAAAAATAGGTAAATGGAGTGGGATAATAAAAATAAAAGCAAAAATCAATAAAATGGAAGACAAAAAATAGAGGCAATTAACAAATTCAAGAGTTTGCTCTTTGGCAAATATAATTAATGTACAACTAGCAAGATTGATCAGGAAAAAAAAGAAGAAAACTCCAAAAAATATTGTTATCCAGAATGAAATATGCTCTAGAGCTTACAGAATTTTAAAAGGCTTTTAAAGAAATACTTTGAATATCTTTATATGAATAAATTTCATGAAATATATATTTTATGAAAAATACAACTCACAAAATTTACACAAAAAGAAATAGAAAATCTAAATATGTCTATATCTACTAAACACATTATTAAAAACCTCTCCAAATAAATGTCTAGGACATGATTTCACTGGTGAATTCTATTAAATTTTTAAGTAATCAATCATATACAAATGTCTTCCAAATAAGAGGAGAAAAAAACTTCACAATTCATTTTAAGAAGGAAGCATAACTGCAATATCAAAAAGTGACAAAGATACGACAAGAATATTAAATTACAGGCCAGAATTTAGAATATTCATTCTAAATTCCACATGAATATAGAAAGAAAAATTCTTAACAAAATCGTTGCAAATTGATTCTAGCAATATATACAAGAAATAATACATTCTAGCCAACTGGGGTTTAGCCCAAAATCCAATCAAGGCAGATCAGCATCTAATAAAGAAAACTTAATCAAGAAAAAAAGATATGTTCATCTTAGTAGATCATAATAACTCTCAGTAAACTATGAATAGAAGGCAAGTTCTTCATTAAGATGAAGAGCATCTTAATGGTGAAATATTGAACATCTTTTCATTATATCTCCCAAATAAGGAAAAGAAATCTGCTCTCATCATTTCTCATCAGTATTGTATTAAATGCCTTAATCAGTACAATAAGGGGAGAAAAAGAGCTAGCAGGCATAAAGATTGAAAAGAAAGAAGTAAATTTCTTTATTCCTAAAATTCTTTATTCCTGCTTACATAGACAATCCAAAGGAATTTACAAAACTACTACTAGAACTAACAAGTGAATTTAGGAAGACCACAGCTCAATAAATTAAAATTAATTGTATTTTTATATATTTTCAACAATTGGAAAAATTTTAAAAATCCATTAACAGAAGCATCAAAATCCATAATAAAAAAGACATTTAGCAAAAGATGTATAAAATCTCTACATGGGAAGCTATGAGATTGCTAGAAGAAATTAAAAATGACCTAAATAAATGAGAGATGTACCATGTTCATCAATTAAACAAATTAATGTTGCTAAGATTTTAATTGATCTAAAAAGATTAAATGCATTTCAAGTTAAAATTCCAACAGGATTTCTTATCCTGTAATAATTGGTCACTTGAGACTAAAATGTAGATGGATATTTAAAATATCTTGAACAGCCAAAAACAATTTTGAGTAAAAAGAGTTGAAAGATCGCACTACATGATTTCAAATCTTAACTTTTGAGGAAGATTTGCCCTGATTTAACATCTGCTGCCAATCTTTCTCTTTTTGCTTCAGGAAGACTCACGCTGAGCTAACATCTGTGCCAATCTTCCTCTATTTTGTATGTGGGTTGCCACCACAGCATGGCCACTGACAAATGGTGTAGGTCCAAGCCCGGGAACTGAACCAGGGCTGCTGAAGTGGAACACGCCAAACTTAACCACTAGGCCACAGGGCCGGTCCAAATCTTAATACTCTTTACTATGAAGTTATAGTGATCAACACAGTGTGTTCTTGGAGTGTGGGTGGAAAAATAAATCAACGGAACAATGAGAAGGTATAGTCACACATACAAGATCAATTGCTTTTTGACAAAGACATCAAGCCAATCCAGTAGAGGAAGAAGTATATTTTCCAAAAGGTGGTTTTAGACCTTCTGGATATCCACATGGAGGAAAAAAAGTAACCTCAACACCTACGTCAATTTTACCCCAAATTTTATGTAGATGAAATATAGACTTAATGTAAAAGGTAAAACAAGAAAGCTTCTAGAAGAAAACACAGAAGTACGTCTTAACAACCTTAAAGTAGGAGAGGATTTCTTAGAATCAACCAACGCACGGGGCCGGCCCTGTGGCTTGGTGGTTGAGTGTGCACGTTCCGCTGCTGGCGGCCCGGGTTCGGATCCCCGGCGCGCACCGACGCACCGCTTCTCCGGTCATGCTCAGGCCGCGTCCCACATACAGCAACTAGAAGGATGTGCAGCTATGACATGCAGCTATCTACTGGGGCTTTGGGGGAAAAATAAATAAATAAATAAAATTAAAAAGAATCAACCAACGCTAACTTTCATAGAACATGCTAACTGTGAAAGAAAAAAATGGAATTCATCAAAATTAGAACTTCTGCTCATCAAAACACACCTTTAAAAAAAAAAGGCCACAGAGAAAATATTTACCATGCATGCATTGATAAAGGACCTGTATCAACAATATAAAAGAACTTAAGCAAATCAGTAATAAAAGGACAACTTAATTTAACAATAACTGCACAAGAAATCTGAACAGAGACTTCAGAATGAAGATGAACAGATGGCTAATGAGCATCTGAAAAGATGTTCAACATCATTACAGTCATGCCCCACCTAATGACACTTTGGTCAAGGATGAACCACATATACAATGGTGGTCCTCTAAAATTAGTATCATATAGCCTTGATGTGTAGTAGGCTATACCATCTAAGTTTGTGTACGTGCACTATGATGCTCACACAATGATGAGACCGCCTAACAATGCATCGCTCGGAATGTATCTCAGTTGTTAAGCAACTCATGCCTGAATGTCCAGTGAAGATTGTACAAGAATGTTTGTAGCAGCTTAATTCAAAATAACCCAAAATTATTTCAAATATTGTCATAAGAAGCCTGGATAAACAAATTGTAGTATATTCCTACAATGGCACACTACTCAGCAATTAAAAAGAACAGGCTACCGGTATATGTGGGAATATGGAAAAACAATCTCAAAAATATTATGCTGAACATAAGAAGCCAGGTGTAAGACACAATATCATCTATTATTCCATTCACGTGAAATTCAAGAATGGGGCAGAATTAAGCTGTGCTTTAGAAACGAAAACCACTGGTTGCCTCTGGGGCAGTGAGTGACTGGATAGGTGAGCAGTGACATGCAGGCATATGTTTAAGAACCTCTTTGTGGGGGAAAAATTCCTAATCTTAAAAATTTGTGATTTTCATGTTGTAAATACTGAGCTTGCCTATTTCAAGCTACATCATGAAGTCGTTGAACACAGAGGCAGGAATACGCAGTAACACACAACATACTATTTCTTCCATACGGAAGCAAAGACAGACAAATAATTTCAAGAGCACAAGATAACAGTAAAATGTAGTAAAATAATTAAGAATTAACTCTATTTTTAATAGAATTTATCAGTTGTAAGTTTATATATTTTGCTTTTTAATAATACCTGTGTTTAATAACTAGCTCACAAAAAATCTTGACATAATCTCCACTTGCAAGTTTTTTTTTTTTTTTTGGTGAGGAAGATTAGCTCTGAGCTAATACTTGTTGTCAATCCTCCTCTTTTTGCTGAGGAATATTGGCTCTGGGCTAACATCTGTGCCCATCTTCCTCTACTTTACATGGGACGCCGCCTCAGCATGGCTAGATGAGTGGCGCATAGGTCTGCACCCGGGATGCGAACCTGCGAACCCTGAGCACCAGAAGTGGAGCATGCAAAGTGGAGCATGCGAATTTAACCACTACGCCACTGGGCTGGCCCCTCCACTTACAAGTTTTTATAAGCTATATTCAGCACACTCTTGGAAGAGGGAACTTCTCTGAGGCAATGATAATGCTCTATATCTTCATGGGCATGATGGTTTCATGAATGTGTACATTCATCAAAACTCATCAGTTCTCCACTTAAGGTTTGTTCATTTTACATTATGTAAATTTTACTTGGAAAACATATATTTAGTGTACTTTAAGATATAGATACTTTAGGATCATAAATGCTTACTTCTTCTTGTGTCTGTTGAGTGATTTTATCTGCGTATTTCTTAGTTGAATTTTTCTGGATTAGAGTTATAATTTTGAAAAATATTTTTATTACGTAAAATACATAACAAAATTTGCCATTTTAACCATTTGTACATGTACTGTTCTGCGGCATTAGTCATATTCACAATGTTGTACAATCACCATCACTATCTACTTCCGAAACTTTTTCATCACACCAAACAGAAACTCTGTGCCAATTAAGCAATAACTCTCCATTTCCTTCTCCTCTTAACTCCTGGTAATTCTAATATACTTTCTGTCTCTATAATTTGGCTATTCTAGATACTTTCTAAATATAATTCAAATATTAAAAAACGATTCTTTTATGCAACAAATATTCTTTTTACATCCTACAAATGCCAACATTTTTTACATTCTTGTGATTACAGAAATGAGGAAAATATTAAAACATCTCTGCCCTCATGGAGTTTACAATCTTCTTGTGGTAGATTAGGTGATAGATTTTTCCTTTCTTTTTCTTTTTTTGGCCAAGATTTTAGTGACACGTGGTTTCTAATGAGAACATAACAGAACCTGAAAAGATGACTAGAAATAAGCCACTTTGTTTCATGTTCCAAAGAGCAGCTGTCCTCCTGGAGACGAAGGTCAGCAAGAGGGAGAGGAACACAGAGGCTGAGCTCGCCCACCATCTTGGTGATCTGGTTTTCACCTTGAGTTTTGGAAGAGACAGAGAGAAATTTATTTTATGGCATCAGGGATATAATATTTCTCGGAGGTATATAAATATTGTGATTAGCCTATTGAGAATCATTATATGTTTAGCTGAGACCGCTCCCTGAAATTTGTGGATTCCTGACAAAGCTAATAAAACTTTTTCTATTTATAGTGCTTTAAACATTTATGCTTATGACAGCCTTATGAGAGAGAATACAACAGGAAATCATTTCGTGTCTCGTCACTGAGAAAACAAAGATTGCGTGATTTGCCCAGAATCAGAAGTAAGACATGGTACTGTTATAATGAATTCTGTTGTATGAGGTGTGTAATATAACTGTCCTTGGTGCTAGTAGATTTTAAGAGAGTTTGGAACTAATATAATGTCTCTACCAAAACTTTACCATAACAAAAGAAATCACAAATGAATTGCATAGTATTTTTTTTTACTTAAAATTTATATTGTATTTCACTTATTTTTAATTTGTTGTTTCATTGGTTTATAAACTCAGGTTTATAAGCATTATTCATTTTAATGATAGTATTTATAGTCTCAAAATGTATGGCAAGCACAATGAATCACTGTGTCACAAGAGTTAATAAAATTGTCCAAAATTCTGTGGTCTATATGGTCAAAATTGTGATGACAATGGGTTTTAAAACCATTTATGTGCTTCATTTAAAATTTAAAATAATTTACTAGTGATAACATCAGCAAAAAGTAAGCATTGATCCTATGTTGACCAAATTAATTTCACGAATGTGATGCAAACGTCGAAATGTAACATGTACAGTGCTTCTTATAATTCACGTGCAGATAAACCCGCCTCTTCACAGAAATGTGTGTAACAGCGCAGATGTGAACTACTTACTCAAGAAGAAAAATGTAGACTTTTCAAAACCACATGGCTGTTAGCTTTTACACAAGGTAAGCAAAACGAACAAATTCCTTTTCCAGACATCTTGTCAAAGTAATCACAGCCTAAATTTATCATAGATATTTTCAAGCGTTCCTTATTTGCTTTATTTTCTTTTAAGACTTAACATTTGTACATGATACTCTTTTTAAAAGTACAATTATTTCAGTTAATTTTGAGTACATTTTATGTGACCTTCAATAGTTTATCAGGATCCAACTTGTCATTGGCAGATCGTTTGACATAATGAATATACATGCGATTAATTAATTTAAGAACTTAAAATTAGCAAACATTTCCTCCCAATGGGTCTTCTTTGAGTAAGTTAATTATCTAAATTTTCTATATAAATTAGGCAAATTTCAAAATTATTTTTATACACCTAAATAGTATATTTTGTTAGAAATCATACTTCTAATTTTTCATACTTGTCAATATTAACTGTACGACTTTTGACTACGTCATGTTTCATTCTCGCCTCTTTTTATGTTGGTGGTTCCAGACCATGAAATAACAATTTCAAGTCTCTAATAGTAGTAATAACTGTTTTTTTTCATGTGCCAACTTGTTCCCAAGTCTGACAGCTGCTGGTCTCTCATTAGTATCTCTCTCACATTTTCATGCTGTAAGAGCTGGCAGCCCAGACAAGAAGCTCCTCTTTCATCAATTTCTTTGTGGGATGCTTGCCAAAATGCTGTAGCCCATGATCTTTTGCACCATTTTAGAAACTCAAACAGTCATGATGAATTCTGTTTAATACTTTCTGGCAAAGGTTACTGGAAATAGCTATGCACTCATTTTTCAGCAATACGCCATTCACCATTGTGCGAGTTGCCCTGATTTTCCCATACGCCTATAAGGCTTTTTTAGTTTCTTTTAATTTTTCAGCCAACATACTCATGATAAAATTAATACATTGTTAATGTGGGGTCCATGGCTATCTCCTATGCCATCCATCTGGACTTGTCTTCTGTAATAGGCAATATTTTATGAATGGTTTCAATCTGTTTTTCCAGACCTGCAACATTTTGGTCAATACTCCCAAAGTTAAGAATTTTATACATGAACTTGCAACAGATACTTCTAAAACATTGGGCATATTATCAAATTTGAACTTTAGGATCATGATTATGCTGACAATGAGACCTGTTAAATTGTAGCGAGTTCTTGTATGTTCTTTCACTTGATGACCCTGAGTTTTTAGAGTTTCTTATCACATAACTTACACATACTATTGCTGCTATCATTTAGGTTTGGTGTCCTAGAACCAGAGGTGATACCTGGGCAAGTCACTTACCTCAGAGAGCTTTCTAGTGCGAGAGTGAGGGGAGAAGCATAAACCAGAAAGAAAAGCCAAGCAAGAGCGTGGTCTTTATCTGGAGACTTGCTTTAGCAAGATCTTACAAGGACATCAGCAGCATGCATTGAACCAGAGTGGTTTCCACTTTGAGGCAAGGGAGCCAGCCCTCAGTATCACCATGAAAAAATTCCCTGGTTGTGGTCTTCTGAGGGTAGCTGGGGAGATAACCCGCCCGTTGAGCAATTGAGCAGCTCCTGTGTGGCCAGGGAAAATACTCCAGAAAAGGTGGCACTTGTGAGCAGTGGGAAGCCAACATTGATAACAGCTGGGAACAAGTCTACAAGCATGGCAATGATATGCATTATATGTAATTGTAGATGATTAATATGTTTACAATAAGGTACTGTGTATCTAAAAAAGAATCATATCATGGCTTTTTTTGTTCAATTTTTATAGTGGTAAAAAACATACAATAAAATTTACCATCTTAGCCATTTTTAAGTGTACAGGTCAGTGGTATTAAGTAAATTCGTATTGTGCAACCATCAGCATTATCCATTCCCAGAACTCTTTCCATCTTGCAAAACTGAAACTCTATACTCATTAAACAATAAATCCACATTCTCCCCTCCTACAGCCCCTGACTACCAGCGTTCTACTTTGTGTCTCTACGATTTTGACTATTCTAAGTACTTCATATAAATAGGATCATTCAGGATTTGCCTTTCTGTGATTGGTTTATTTCACTTAGTATAATGTGCTCAAGATTATTCCATGTTGTAGCATATGTTGGAATTTTTTAAGGTTAAATAATATTCCATTATATGTATATACCATATTTTGCTTATCCATTCATCTGTCAATGGACAATTGGGCTGTTTACACATTTTAGCAATTGTGAATAATGCTACTATGAATGTAAAAGTATCTCCTCAAGACTCCTATTTCAATTCTTTTGAGTATATACTCAGAAGAGGAATTGCCAGATCATATGATAATTCTATTTTTAGTTTTTTGGGGAACTACCATAATGTTTTTCATAGTGGCTTTACCATTTTGCATCACCATCAACATGCCCAAGGATTCCAATTTCACCACATCCTCACCAACACTTGTCATTTTCTGTTTCGGTTTTTGTTAATAGCCATTCTAATGGGTATGAGGTGGTATCTCATTATACTTTTCATTTGCGTTTCCTTAATGGTTAGTGATGTTGAACTTCTTTTCATGTACTTACTATTTATATATCTTCTTTGAAGAAATATCTATTCAAATCATTTGCTGCTTTTTGAATTTTATTGTTGTTGTTGAGTCTTAGGTGTTGCCTATATGTTCTAGATATTAATCTCTCTTTAGATATAGAATATACAAACAGTTTCTCACATTCCATGGGTTTCCTTTCATTCTGTTTGATAGGGTCCTTTGGTGGACAATTTTAAAAGATTTTTTGAAGTCCAGTTTGTCTGTTTTTCTCCTCTGCCTTTAATGTAACATCCAAAAAATCTTTACCAAATCTAATGTGTCATGAAGCTTTTACCCTATGTTTTCTTCTAAGAGTTTTATAATTTTAACTTACACATATAGGTCTTTGATCCATTTTACTAATTTTTGTATATGATGTTAGGTAAGAGTTCAACTTCATCCTTTTGTGTGCGCATATCAAATTTTCCCAGCACCTAACATTGAAAAGGCTGTTCTTTCCCTGTTGAATGGTCTTGGAACTCTTCTCAAAAATCATTTGACCACATATGCGAACATTTATTTCTGGGCTCTTTATTCTATTCCATTTGTCTATATGTCTATCTTTATTCCAGTACCACACTGGTTTGGTCAGGAAGTGTGAGTCCTCCAATTTTGTTCTTCTTTTTCAAGATTGTTTTGACTTTTTGGGGTCCCTTGAAATTCCATATGAATTTGATGACAGATTTGACTATTTCTGCAAAAAACATTGTTGGGATTTTGATAAGGATTGCATTGAGTCTGTAGATAGCTGTGGATATTATGGAAATCTTAATATTAAGTCTTCCAATCCATGAGCATGGGATGTGTTTCCATTAAATGATGTTTAATTTCTTTCAGCAATATGTTGTAGTTTTTATTGTACAAGTCTTTCACCTCTGTGGTTAATTCCTTAGTATTTTAGTCTTTTTGGTGCTATTTGAGATGGAATTGCTTGTTCGTTGTTAATGTATAGAAATGTAACTAATCTTTGTCTGTTGACTTTGTATTCTGCTACTTTGCCGAATTTATTTATTAGTTTTAATAGTTTTTTGTGGAATCTTAAGGGTTTTCTAACCTACGAGATCATACCGTCTGTGAAGAGAGATAATTTTGCTTCTTCCTGTTTAATTTGGATACATTTTATTTCTTTTTCTTGCCTAATTGCTCTGGATAGAACTTCCAGTATTATGTTGAATAGAAGTGGTGAAAGTAGACATTCTTGACTTAATTCTTAACATCCATGCCCATCTTCCTTCACTTTATACGGGACGCTGCCACAGCATGGCCTGACAAGCAGCGCGTCCGTGCACGCCCGGGATCCGAACCAGCGAACCCTGGGCCGCCGCAGCGGAGCAGGCACTTAACTGCTTGTGTCACTGGGCCGGCCCCCACAGTCAATTATTTTAATCCATTCCAATTTCCTTTTGTGTATGTTTTATTGCTAAAATAGATTACATTTTAATGTAATGGAGATTACATTTAACATTGTAAAGTTATAACTCTCTAATTTGAATACCATTGGCTTCAATAACTTACAAAAACTCTGCTACTTTACAGCTCCATCCCTTCTCTTTTCAGTTGTTGATATCACAAAATTACATCTTTATACATTGTATGCCCATAAACATATACTAATACTTGTATTTTTAATGCACTAGTCTCGTAAGTTATGTAGGAAAACAAATGAGTTACAAACCAAAGTTACAATAATACTAGCTTTAATAATTCAAGTTACTGTCTAGTGTCCTTTCATTCCAACCTGGAAGACTCTCTCCAACATTTCTTGCAGGGCAGTTCTAGTGGTAACAAACTCCCTCAGATTTTGTTTATCTGGGTATGTCTTAATTTCTCCTTCATTTTTAAAGGACAGCTTTTCAGGATATGGGATTCTGTTTGATAGTTTTTTTTCTTTTAGGACTTTGAATTTATCAGCGCACTACCTTCTGGCCTCCAAAGTTACTGATGGGAAATCTGCTGATGATCTTTCTGAGGATCCTTTGTACGTGATGGGTCACTTCTCTCTTCTTGCTTTCAAGACTCTCTCTTTGTTTTTAGCTTTTAATAGTTTGATTATAATGTATATCAGTGTGGTTCATCCTGTTTGGAGTTTGTTAAGGTTATCAGGTGTTTATATTCATGTCTTTCATCAAATTTGGGAAGGTTTTGGGCTTTATTTCTTCAAACATTCACTGTGCCCCTGTCGATTGCTCTTTTCCTGAGACTGACACACTGCACATGTTGGTCCACTGGATGGTGTCCCACAGGTCCCTTAGCCTCTGTTCACTTTTCTTTAATCTTTTACCTTTCTGTTCCTCAAGTTGATAATTTCAATTGTCCTATCCTCAAGTTTGCTGATTCTTTCTTCTGCTCGCTCAAATTTCCCTTTCAATCCCTCCAGTGAAAATTTCATTTCTATTATTATACTTTTCAGCTTCAGAATTTCTTGGTTCCTTTTTACTTTTTAGGGTTTTTTTTAAATCTCTTTATTGATATTTTCATTTTTCTTTCTTGACTTTCTCCACATTTTCCTTTAGTTCTTTGAACATATTTAAGACAGTTGTATTAAACTCTTTGTCAAGTATATCTGCCAACAGGTCTGTTTGAGGGATATTTCTGTTTTTTTGGGTTTTTTTCCCTTTGAATGGGCCATGCATTCTTGTTTCCTTTTGTGCCTTGTGATTTTTTGGTTGAAAATTGGGTATTTGAATCTAATAATGTAGTCATTCTAGAAATCAGATTCTCCCCCCTTTCCCAGGGTTTGCAAGGTTTTTGGTTTTATTTTGTCTTTTGATTGCTGTAGGCTATCTCTATGCCAAGGAGCACACCTTGGTATGATATGAATATTCATTCAAGGTATGAATAAGGTCTTTTTGTGTCTTTTCTGAGCCTGTACCTCTCCCTGGACATATGCGGTAGTTTTCAAATTTCCGTATATGTGCAGTTGCTTTGGAATGTCTTAGTCTTTAATATCTGGTTCCCAAAAGGGGAAAAAGAGGAAAATGAAGGGGGATAAGGAGAAAGGCACCTGCCCTTTAAATCCTCTGGAAGTCACTTCAATCCTAGGAGGAGGGGCTTGTAATAATGAAGGGAGGTGCAACAACAATGGCTGCCCACCTCTGTGTCTGCATCTCTGTGATCAGAAGCAGACATAGGTGACGAGGTCACAGGTCCTCCACACTGGGAAGATAGGGTCCGTGTTGTGCACCCTGGCACTGGCAAGATGTGTGTGAGCTACTCCAGAGCATATACATAGCTCCTGTCGCGGGGCCGAGGGGTGGGAGATGGAGGTGGGTAACTACTGAGAAGCTAGGAGCTGAAATTCACAAGATAGACCATAATTTACCACCCAATCCTTCCCCTGTAAGTTGCCAGTCTTCAATAGACTCCACAGTTCCAAAACAGTTACATTACACAGATTCTGCGAGCGTCATTACTGTCTGAGTGAGGAGACAGATTCCTGGTGCTTCCTACTCTGTCGTCTTTCTAGAGTCCTCTCACTTCTTACGACTTTTGATTTAAAGATTTAGAAGATTTTTTTGAGGAGACGACATACACATATAATGGAAACAATCCAATAATTTAAAACAGAGTATAATTAAATGAGAAAATATAAAGTAACATTATAAATCCCAGAAGAGATCAGAAAGAAGTGAGGTCAGTGAGTATATGCTTACTCCAAAATTTCAATAGAGGAATGTGTTTTAGACTTGGCCTTGAAAGATAAGCCTTGAACAGATGGAAAGAAGGGTATTGTCAGGTTACAATATACAGGTTTAGAGACAGTCATTGCCATAAATAGTAAAAGATTCTGTTTATGGAAACTTTATTGGCTGGAGCTGGTGGCTATCATGTTAAAGTAAGATGAAGACAGATTGAGAAGGGCTTTCAACAGTTTTATTCCAAGGCCTCTGGTAAGATCTTGAGTGACTTATTAATGCGAGGAAATACGTGTTTAAAAAAAGATTGTTAAATAAATATCAGGAGGGAGAAAGTAGGGGACTGAATCTCAATTTTCAAACTGCAGAAAGCCATCAAAATCTGTATAGGAATATCAAAGGTGTCAAAAATAACATCATCCAAATAAAAGTTAAATAGTAATTTATATGTACTCCATTTATATTTTTATATTTTGTAGGTATGGATATTGGTGTTGCAGAATTATGGATAAATTTTAACTATTTTTTTAAACATAAATATTCTTTTAAAAATTGTTGCAGTAGTATAGGTGAGAGATAATGCAGACCTAAGATTGTAATGGAAAGGAAGGAGTAAATACAAGAGCTTTTGAGCAAAAAATATATAAATATAATCAAAATAGAAATAACACTTATGGTACTAGTTTTTTGTCACTCTTACATCAATATTATTTCATTTGCCATGTACCTTTTAGGGCCAAGTCAATAAATACTTCAGGAATATATGTATTAAATTAACTATGAGTTTTGGGTATCTTTGGTTCTGCTTGCTTTCCGCCTTAATGTTGTGACTTGTCTTTAAATTATTAGTTTTATTCTCTAGTATGTTTTAGATTTCATCTGTGATTTTTCTGATTACAATTGACAGAGTTTATTTTAAAGAACATATTATTTTGAAAATATCCAATTTTGATTCTACACTTCCTGTTTTTTCAAAAAAATGTTTACATCTATAAGCAATAAACCAAATCATACAAACAAAAACATCCATGGACTTTAAAATATCTTATTTAATTTTGGAAAGCTATTGTGAGTAACCCTCAAGTTCAATGTCAGCAAATAAGAAATTTTGCCACTTTCACCCATGGTGAAGTGGGTAAAGGTGGCCAAAGTAAATAAGTCCTGGAGATGCAATGTACAGCATGGTGACTAGAGTTAAGAATATTGTATTGTGTATCTGAAAGATGCAAAGAGAGTAGATTTTGAAAGTTTCATCACGAGAAAAAAATTATAACTATGTGCAGTGATGGATATTAACTAGACTTATTGTGATCATTTCACTATATAGACATTATCATTATGTTGTACATCTGAAACTGATATAATTTTATATTACATAACATGTTATATTATATAATATGTCAATAATATCTCAATTAAACAAAAGAAATTTGGCATTTTTTGGTCTATAATTACCAGAATATTGTGTGTGCTTCATGCAGAAGTGTGCCTGATATTTTAGCTAATGTCTATTACGGGAAAAATTTGTTTTTTTATCACTTGAAGCAGCTTTTGTAGTTCTCTAAGTTCCACAATTTTTTTTTTCAATATAAATGGAGAAAAGTTATGACATAGAATAGAATAGAAAATAATGCATTTTCTTTTTCTCTTTGTTCTATGACAGTAAAATAATGGTAGTGAATTAGTATCCTCCAAATGCTTAAACTGTATTTAATTTGCATGTCATTAAGGTAACAGTCAAAGATTTTCTTATATATATTTTGATGAACAATTTTTTGACCCATTTTCTGGCCTCTTATCCATTCGTATTTTTTTGCAGAGCTTTTAGAAAAACATAGTCATCATAATCATAGGGAAGAAAAACCATAACTAACTTGATGAAACTTTATAAACTGAGTTCTATTTAATAATCGAGTTTAAATTACTAACTCAAAATATAATTTGATGATTTCTTACTAAATTGTTTATACACAGTTTTTGTTGGATAAGTTTTAATCCACGGGCTTTTCATGCACTGTGATTTATGTCATTCTAATTAACAAGAGAGGATACACACTGTGAATCGTGCCCATGTTAAATAGATGTGCAGGTTAAGATGAATGTCACACATACAAATGAGCGAAGAACAGCTCAGCCTGCTCAGTACTGTCAGTGTTATTCTGGATTCTAGCACTTGGAAAGCCTCATTTCACCACCACCTGTGCATTGTGTGGTTTATACACCTTTTGAAAAGTTTGGAATTTCTTTCTCATTAACTGTCATAACCAATCACTGGCCAATGGCGTGTGATGCACATTGATTCTAGTGAAAAGATTTCTCTTTGCCCAGCTTCAAGGCATTGGAGCTCGCAAGCTCCCATTCCCTTACTGAGCACTGAACTTACTTTATTTGGCCAAGGCAAGCGTGGACCCAGCAGGGTTCAAAGAGGCGAGGCCAAGTGTAGTGGCAAAAGATGGCAAATCAGATTGAGACTAGCCTGAATTCCCTTAATTTTCTCAGATGACTTTTGTGAGTAGCCATGTAATGCAACTGGCAATACCCTAGAGGTGAGGGTTTTAGAAGGGCAGGTAGAAATTTTAAATTCTGAATAACAAAGAATGTTTCCCTCCTCTTTTTCCTCCTCATTCTATTAGTATTAATTTAATCATACAAATGAGAGGTGTTTTCTTTAACCCTTTTTGTTTTATTTAATTCTCACAACATCCTTTGGATTATATAGGCCTGATACTATTACCCTGGTGGCGTATATAATAAAATCAAGGCACACGGGGCGCATTATATGTATTTTTTTCAAGATCATAGTCCCAAAATGAGCTGTAAGTGTCTGTATGTGTGGTACACGCCCTCACTTCCCACTCATGCATCCACAGGACATGTCACTGTTAGTCACTAATTCATGAATTATAGCATCTAGATAAAACAAAGATATGAAAGTCCATGAGTCAGTCATTAGCACTTCCACATTCTAAGAAAGGGGCCGTCTAGCTCAGGAATACAGGGCCCAGCAAATTGCTCCTGAGGGGAGACTGAAGCTGAGGAAAATCCTTGATCTTGGTCTGTTGTTATGCTCCTTCCTTTGTTCCCAGACACCAGAGCCTGAAGGGGAAGTTGCCGGGCTACTGTCTGGTGAAGGTGTCACATCTTGGAACATGTCAGCTTCATATCTACCCTCTCCTCTCCATCCCAACACCCGTTCTCTCTCTCTCTCTTTCTCTCTCCCTTTCCCTCTCTCTCTCTATGTGTGTGTGTGTGTGTGTGTGTGTGTGTGTGTATGTCTGGCTCTCCCCGCACCCCCTTATTTTCTTTTGCATTGTGGAGCATTGGCTTATATTGTTTTTATCTCGTAGTCTCCAATTCATTCACAATTGTTTTATTATACATGGGACAACTTTAAGCATTGAATGTTCTATGAGTGATTGAGATCAAATTGAAATAATCAAAAGTGACAAATATTTCCAGACCATTTAAAGTACATATTGTCGTCCCTGAATTATATAGCTTGTAATACGGTCTTGATTCTCCTTCACACATTTATATCGTATAGTTATACACACACACACTTTATCTAGTGTAATTATATTTACTTATCCAGTAAAAGCAGGATAATAAGCATATACTATCACTAGACAGGATGACTCATGAGATAGTATTATTTGCACGTTAAGAAGAAAGTAGTATAATCATCAACTTGACTTAGTAGTCTTTAGTCTGCTTTAATAAATTTTAATATTGTTCAGTGCTTTTATAAATGGAATTTTATTAGATCTTTCATTATTAATAACGATTCCTTTGAAGTCTGGAGAGAAATAAATCATTTTTAAAATAACTTTTATCTTATTTGTTATCTATATCAGAAATTTTTTGATTGTCTAGACATCAAGCAGATCTTAGATTCACTACGTATTGCTTTAAGCAATTACACAGTGTTTTCAACCAGTGAGAACAGTGTTTTAAGTTTTACTAAGGAGTTAACAGTTTGCCCCTGTTATGCTCTCACCTCCCTATAAGTTTTTGGTTTTCTAATATTGAGAGATGCCACTGTGTTCTCAGCTGTCCAGTTTGGTTCAGGAGCAGTTAGAGGTGGATTTTCTCTTTCTTTGTTCATGAACTCTTACATTCTATACCAAATGGTGGGATCATAATTGTCCTCTAGAACTCTCATTCTTCTGTACTTTTTTTCCGTAATTTTCTTGAAAGAGTAGTTTATACTCAGTATCTCTAATTTTTAATTTTGTTTTCATTCCTCAACATATTACTGTTAGATTAGTTTTCTTATTTCATTGAATCTGTTTTAATTTAGTTTCCAAATGGCCTCCTATATATCAAACCTAATAGTCTTCATTCAGTTTCACCTTTTTTTCTGTTTTTCCTTTCATTAGTTGAAGCTAGTATCTATTCTTTCTTTATTAAAATTCTACTCATTTTGTATCAAAGACACAACTTATCGATATCCAAGCTTTCATATTGAACTCTCTACTTACCATTGCCTCCTAGATGTCCAGTATATACCAAACTTTTTACTTGACAATCTCTAACCAGTTTTCTCCTAATTTCTCTGTTTCTATTAGTGGTCTTACTATCAATCCAGTTTCCAGACCACAAACTTACAGGCCACACATATGTTCTCCTTTTTACCTACTAGCTATATCCAGTAGGTTATGAAGTTCTATAGATTCTCTGAAGAGCTCTTTTGTACTCTTTTTAATCCATTTTATTTGCTCCTTCAATAATTATTTATTAATTACTACTCTCTTCCATCTATTACTCTAGGAGCCATCAATATTAATGAGAAAAAAGGTAAGTCTTGACACTCATGCAATTTTCCATATAAGAAGGTAGAAAAATAACAAATAGACAAATCAATGAATTATTTCAATTATCTGTTGCTGCAGAACAAACTATCACTACAGTTAGTGACTTTGTAACTAGTCCATTATATTCACAACTGTGAGGGCAGGAATCCAGGCAGAGTGGCTTGTCTTTGCTGCACCATGTCTGCAGCATCAGCTCAAATAGATGGAGAGGTGTCAGATAGCTCAACAGGGTCAATATGTCTAGGGCCTCAGATTTTCTCCACTTGGCATTTGATCATGATGAAATGTCTAAAATGTTCTTTTCACTGGTACCTGGGCTGGCCAGTGTCCTTCTCTCTTTATGCGGCCTCTCCACGTGGCCAGCTTCAGCTGCCTCAGAGTGAAGTAGCCTTGATGCAGTCAGACTTCGTCCATGATAGTTGGTTTACCCCAAGGTAGCATTCTAAGAGTGGCAGAATGGAAACTATTGGTCCTTTTAAAGGATGGGGCCATTACTTTTGCCATGTTGCATTGGTTCAAAGCAGTCCCGGGCCAGCCCAGTGGTGTATGGGGACATTTCTGATGTATCTGGAGAGGCAGCTGCTCCCATCAGAGGCATTTAGAGCTCTACGGACTTCCCCTAAATTTGGTTGTGGTGGTCTTGAGGCTGAGGCGGAAGTGGGTTGACCGGGAACATTGCCTTTGTTTAGGCTTCCTTCCTTCCTTCCTTTCTTTCATTAGCTTAATAGCCTCATAATGGATCTCCTTGCCTTTAGCAAGGGTTTCTTTGCTTGTATACTACACATTGTGAACAGAAAAACCTTTTCAATTGAAAATATTGTCTCATCGTTCCTTTTTTAAAACTACTAATGCTTCTCCAAAATTTTTGAGAGAAAGGTCAAGTTTCTGAGCTCTCGTTGCTTTCCACACAAAGTATTTGCTATTTTGATGCTAACACCCTTCTGTATTCTTGATCACTAATCACATGCGGCCATCTTTTCACCACAGCTCCCTGAATATGTCATGTTGACTTGAATACCTCTCTAATTCTTCTTTTCCTGACTGTAGTTCCATAGCCTCTTCATGTCTTGTAAGACCATCAGAAATCCATAAAGTTTTTTTTTTTTTACAAATTATATAATGGCGTCTCTTCCTCTTTGGGGAAAAGCCCAGCATGAGGACACAAGTCTTCCCAGAGCATGTGCTGACTTCAACCCATGTGGTACTGTGTCACCACAGCCAGACACCCTCATGTGGTGACAGCCTGAATCAACACACATGGAGGACAGTTCTCTTCTCCTGATGCTGGTTGTGAAATCACACTCACTCTGCATAACCTGCACGAGTTCCCCTCTTTGAAAAGTTTCTCCCACCTCACATCTTGGGCAGAAATGATCATTCTTTCTTTACAGCTATTGCTGTACTTGTACATACTTTCTCCTATCCAAACCCTCAGTCATACTATGTTGTTAGTTGTTTATTCCAGGAAGATAGATTTGTTTTTTTAAAGAGAGAGATTCCTTCTTTTTCACTTCTGTACCCCTAAGTCCTGGTGATGCTCTTGGAATCTAGATTATCATGGTTTTAGCAAACATTAATATCACTTACAATGCGCTAAGTGCCCTACTAAATGCTTTGCACATTTTACCTCATCTAACACTCACAAAATGTTATGAGGAATATGATTAACCTCATTTTATAGATGAAAAAAAAAAGACTTAGGTTAGGTCACTTGTTTAGGATACTATAGTAAATTTTATGTTTTAAACTCTGGCTCTTAGACATCAGTGTATCCACACACATGCACACACATGTACATATATATATAACATGTATAAATAGATAATATATAAACATTATATATAATTAAATATATAATTTATATTTGTGTAAAATTAAAACTAAAGAGTAATTGCAATGATTGTTTAAAACATAAAAAAAAAAATTTTTAAGGAAGAGTATTTTTTCACTGCTAATGTTTAGAATTGCTAATGAATAGTGATAATAAACAGACTAAATTTGTTAGTTTTAACACTTCTTGAATTATCTACAGAAAATGGGGCTCCGCTGACCTCATGTACCCAGAGCAATCACTCCACTGTAGCTCTCACGCTACCCACCAGAGCTGGGTCTACCCAGAGTGAGGGACCCCTTTTCTTAATTCTCAAAACGTTGCTTGGCCAATCATGTTTCCACAGGGCTACATCAGTGTAGAGGTGTCACTGTTTGTTTTTTTTTTCTTGATGAGGAAGAGTAAAAAGGCATCTTGGCATAAAAGATTATAACTCGTTTGGAGAACTGATGTTAGAGCAAAGTGATGAGTAAGTAGAGAGTGAAAATAGAGAAGGAGTTCATATCAGAGTATCAAAAGCTTGGAGTACTAGTCAATGCTAAGGTAATGAACTGAAAATTAATTCTATTTTCTTTAGGGGAATACTTGAATACTTTTATACAGGAGTGATTAACTGAGATTTTCAAAGTGGAAATGTCTCTCCAGCCACAGTGTGGGGAGTAGAAGGGTAGAGAGTAAGAGTAGGGGCAGGAGGTTGTTGGGAACCTTCTGAGATATGAAAGAAAAAGCGATGGCCTTGAACTAGGGCAGTGTTACTGGATACCTCATGTGAAGATGAACTGTGAGATAGCATGAGTATGTTATGCGACTTCATTGCCATTTTCAGCCCAGGCAAAATGAAACAAAAACCTAATTTTTTTAAATTTAAAATTAAAAAAGGAAAAAAAAGTTCTAAAGTCTCCAAAGTGTGTGTCCTCGGATTACGTTACATACAGTCTCCCTGTGTTGCAATCACTTATCCCCCTCGCAGTCACTGCCACGCGTATCCTTAAGGTTTTAGCACTTGTATCAGTCTCTCTTGGCCACTGCTATCCTCGTCCTTGATGACTCCGTGAAGGCTGGATGATGCATCCTGATGCCGTTGACTGGCTTGCTTCAGATGACATTGTCTTCCACTCCATTCCCTTGGCTACCACACCCATGCCGTCAAATTTGTCATTGTCTATAACTATACCACTTCTATAAGTCTCAGTTGCAAGCATCCCACTCTCTGGATACTGCTTCTTATAATTCCAGTTTAGTAATTCTTATACCTGCAGTCCAACAGTTCCTCAACCCTACTAGTACCTCCTATCCATTGATCCCCACATTTTCACATCCATTATCCCCTTCATGTTCTCATTTTCCTTTTTACACAACTGATTTCAGATTGCATCATTAAAATCACTCCATTGCATGCATCTCAATTCCATTGTTCTTCTCTTCCTCTATCATATTTTCCAGGAATAACCTTGGGTATGGTTAAAGAAATGATTGGCTTACACCATGTCTTCTCACAGGTAGCTGAACAGGTTGAAGGAAAGTAAATAGAAAACATGCAGATTGACCTCACTTTAAATGTATTAGCATAAACCTCAAGTGAGCTCTCCTAATTTCTTGGCAATCCTACAGCATTTTCCAAGGCAATTCACTCTCTTGCTCTCTGAGATGATTATTTTACACCTACTTTTCGCTCTATTCTTATTTTACTTGCTTCTAATTTCCTTGAGAAATGTAAGTGATCTGAAAAGAACTTATTCTCAACAACTAGAACTACCATCCTATCTATTTCTGTATCCATATATTCTCTCTTTCATCTTATGGTAATGGATGAATTCACTCTACTTATATCTAAAGCCCAAATCAACATATGTGCAGCAGAACCTGTAGCCTACCGAATTTAAGCAAGAGAGAAATTTGTAATTTATTAGTTCTTGCAATTGAGGGTTTTTTTGTTTTTGCAACAAAACCTGAGCTATTCAGACTAATTCAAGAATATGAAAATAATCACTATATTGTTTTTCTATTGGTACATAAGAAATTACCACAAATTTAGCAGCTTAAATCAACACACATTTTGTTATCTTACTGTTTCTGTAGCTCAGGAGTCCAGGCATGGCTTAGCAGGGTCCTCTGCTCATCATCTCCCAAAGGCTGTAATTGGGGTTTTTTCAGGCCATTCTCTCATCTGGAGGCTTGACTGGGGAATAATCCACCTGCAAGCTTCTTTAGGTTGTTGGCAGAATTTGTTTCCTTGCAGCAGCCTCACTAAGGACCCTGGCTTTTTGCTGGCTGTAGCCTGAAGGCCTCCTTTGGGTCCTACAGGCTGTACAGAGTTCCTTGCCAGATAGACTTCTCCAACACAGCCCCTTAGTTCATCAAACCTGCAAGGAGAGTTTCTGACCTCTTTTAAGGGCTTTCACCTGATCGAATCCCTGTTTTAAGGGAATTTACCTGATTAACTCAGGTCTTGCAGGACTCTCTCTTGACTGACTCAAAATAGACCTTGATTATGTCTGCAAAATCCCTTCACATTTGTCATATTCTGTTGGCTAGTAGTAAGTCCCCACACTCAAGGGGAGGCGTTATAGAGAGCACGAACACAGGTTACAGAAACCATGGAGACCATCTTAGAATTCTGCTTACCATAAACATTTAAACAAATTTAAAATTATAAATAAGAAATACAATTAGGTAGACATAGACAACGCTGTTAAAGCTTAGAAGAGTATAGTTTGTGTATATTGCTAACTGAGATTGGATTAGAGTGGTAGGAGTCAAGAATAGAGAAAAGATGACAAAGTTAAATGTTTTGATTAATAAACTCAATAGAAATAATTTTTTTAAATGATTTATTTATTTATTTATTTATTTCTGAGGAAGATCAGCCCTGAGCTAACATCCATGCTAATCGTCCTCTTTTTGCTGAGAAAGACCAGCTCTGAGCTAATATCTATTGCCAATCCTCCTCCTTTTTTTTCCCCCCAAGGTCCCAGTAGATAGCTGTATGTCATAGTTACACATCCTTCTAGCTGCTGTATGTGGGACGCGGCCTCAGCATGGCCGGAGAAGCGGTGTGTCGGTGTGCGCCCGGGATCCGAACCGGGGCCTCCAGTAGCAGAGCGCGCGCACTTAACCACTAAGCCATGGGGCCAGCCCAATAGAAATAATTTTTAAGAATGGTACAGGATAAATACGTGTCAAGGATAACTTTTGAGTTTCTGATTTAAAAGCTAAGTGGGTGATGGTTCAATTTATTGAGTAAGAAATAATAGAGAAAGGTAAGATTTGGGTGTTATTATAAAGTCAGTTTTGAATACATTGAGTCTGAGTTACTTTTGAGAACTTTCAAAGCAGACAGTCTAAACAGCATTAATTTAATAGGTACTTTATGCTTAAAGGAGAGATCTAAAGTAGTGATGTAAATTTGAGGGCTCTCAGTGTAAAGTCATAAGCATGAAGAAGATTACATAAGCATAGTAAGAAGAAAAATGGCCTATGCCAGAACATTGAGAAGTTTTAACATTTAGAGGAGGAGAAAAAGAGAATAAACCCGCAAATGAGCTGTTACAGACGTCAGAGGGAATAAAAGGAGCACTGAGTCAGAACACAGAGATGGCTTCAAGATGGACGAAGGTATCAGCAATATTGAATACTGCTTGGAGGTCGAGGAAAACGAAGAGGGATAAAGGTTCATTAGCTTTATTGATCCAGAAGTTTCTGATAATTTTGCTAGATCAATTGTGGTTGAATGACGAGGCTAGAAGACAGATTGACGCATGTAATAAGGGAATAAGACACAAGCTGGCTGTGACATTAAACAGAGAGAGCAAAAGCTTGAGGGCTTCATATTCAAGTGAGAGTTTTTTCTTTTTTTTTCTTAAAAAAGATTTGGAAATTGATAACTTGGGGTCCTAGTGGCTTGATGCTCATAGTTTTGCAATTATTTTGGATTAGGGCAAGCCAATGAAGTTCAGGGTCATCAAAATTCAAGCAAGTAGCACAAACTAGGCAGAGCCAAACTAGACAATCTGTGTAAGCAAGAATAAGTGTCATCAAAGGAAAGTGAATAGACCAGTGAAGGATGCCACTGTGTGACCTGCTGTTACAAAGGTGCCTGCTTGGGCTTTTCATTAATAACTCTAGAAAATTTTCCAGTGCTTCTGTCCTTATAAGGAGATGTCCTTTTAAGGTGATATAACTAACATGTAATTTAATCAGATGTTCACTATGTACCAGGCAGCACATATGCAGGACTTTTTCTTATTGTAATTCTTATTTCTCTAATTGAACCACAGATGCCCAGAATTAGATTAGTTATTGGTTAATGGCAAACTATAAACATGGGCTACATATGCCCTCTTTTATTTTATTTTGATTTATTTTATAGCCCTGTGATTCTGTAGTTTTTCTACTGTATCTTTGATGGGGTGAGTAAATTTAATTCTGAGGTGAACAGTTAGCCAGCCCATTGTTCCCAAGTTCATACACTACAGTTTCTAAAATAGCATTTGCCAATGACAAAGCTGAGATGTTTACTTCCATCTGTCTGGTTTCTGCATAGAGGAGTTTTATACAGGGAGGTCTCAAACTCCACATATGAAAAATTGCTTCTGATTGCACCTTGGGGTATCAGTTCTTGTTTTTTAGTTAGGGTGGCCATATAATTTACTATCCAAACCTGGATGTTTGAAAATGAAAAGGAGCACTATCAATTAACCATTCTTTGCAGTAACTATAGAATATTGCATCAGTTAGCTTTGCTGCATAAAAACTGCTCCAAAATGTAGTGGCTTGAAACGGCTGTAATGTATTATCTCATCTTCTGTGGGTTGGCCGGATGATTCTTACTAGTTTCAGCAGTTTTTCTAGTCTGGGAAGACAAGGCTGGGTGATGTAAGGTGGCCACATAATGGGATGTGGGTAGCTCTCCTCTGGGTTGGCACTCCTCTGCTCAGTGTGGTCTCATGTTCTCCAGGAGGCCAGCCCAGCCATTTTGACATGGCTATCCCAGGTTTTGAAAGACGAACAAGAGAGGACAAATTCCAAAGCATAAGCACTTTTCAAGTCGGCTTGTTTTCCATGTCTCATTGACCAAAACAAGTCATATAGCCAAACCCAGAATTCCTATGGGAGGGGTTACTCAAGGGAGTGAATAGAGGGAGACGGGAATAAATCAAGGCCAGACAGCAACAATCTACCACAGCTATCCTTAGCTGCTACTCTGGAAGGCTACCTGGCATGTTAAAAGACACAGCCCCCACTCAAAATATTAGCTTATTCAATTGAATAGAAGCATGAATCATTTCTTCAACATAAGTTTGTTGACTATGATTTATACAAACCTAAAATTTTAGTTTTATTACTAATGTTTAAGAAATTACACGTTTTTGTTTTCAATAAGTCAGATTAATTTTGTTTCAGAAATTACATCTTAACAAACTAACAGAAATTTGAAAACTCGTGACACTTGAACTTCCTCTTCCTGTAATGATGTTATTGAGTTATTGAGATGTTACCAAGTGCAAAAGTATATGGGGGAGTCCTCTCCTAGTTCAGTGTGGTTACCCCCGAGATAGACAGACAATGTTTCCTGGAGGGTTCCCTCAAGTCCTCTCACTCTGCTGCTTTCATTCAAGTTTGGGGCACAGGAAATTGTACGACTCTGGTCACCTTGGTCTAAGGTGCTGCCTCTTCTCTCGTAGATGTGTTGTTTCATCATTTCCTCTCTGAGCTGTTGCTTCCTCCCTTGAAGAGCTGCCTGAATCAAAGAACCCAATGCTGTTTCTCCTAAAAGCATTGAACTTTTTACTCTTTCCAGCTCAGAGGAATTTAAGATATGTTTCTGGTCTGCAGAAAGTCTCTCTATTCAAACTCTATTCTCTTCAGTAGGCTTAGGATTACCTGTGCAGGTAGGAATGAAGTCTTCTTTTTAAAAAAATTATTTGCTAGCTGAACTATTTATTTTTATTTTATTTTATTGTGAAAAGAACACTGAACATGACATCTACTCTTTTAACAAACTTTTAAGTGTGCAATATATTATTGTTGACTGTAGGTACCATACATTACAGCAGATCTCTAGAACCTATTCATCTTGCTTGACTGAAACTTTATGCCCATTGATTAGTAATTCCTCACGTCTCCTTCCCCTTACCTCCTGGCAACCGTCATTCCACTTTCGACTTTATGAATTTGACTATTTTAGATATCTCATGTAAGTGAAATCATGTAGTGTTTGTCTTTCTGTGACTGGCTTATTTCACTTAGCATAATGTCCTCCAGGTTCATATATGTTGTTGCATATTGCAGAATTTCCTTCTTTTTTTAAAGCTAGATGGTATTCTACCGTATGTACATAATACATCTTCTTTATCCATTCATCAGTTGATGGACATTTAAGTTGTTTCCACATCTTGGCTATTGTGAATAGTGCTGCAATGAACATAGGAGTGCTAATATCTCGTTGAGATCCTAATTTCAACTCTTTTGTAAAGTTATCCAGAAGTGGGATTGTGTGATAATATGATAGTTCTATTTTTAATTTTTTTGAGGAACCTCCATACTACTTTCCATAGCATGTGGGGAATGAAGTCTTAAAGACTACTTCTAATTAGATTCTGCTAAATCCTTCCCCTAAGAAATGAAGCTTCCTACTTGCTTGAGAGGAGACAGGCAGAGGGGAAGGAGGAAAACACAAATGAGTAACTTGAAAAATTGTCTGGTTATATGTTCATATCAAAGCAGCTTTTTAAAAATATATAAACTTTCTTACAGCAACTAGAGGGATGTGCAGCTATGACATACAACTATCTACTGGGGCTTTGGGGGAAAAATAAATAAATAAATAAAATTATAAAAATATATAAACTTTCCAACAATATTTTTGCCTGATAGCAGCATAATTGTAATACATGGATCCCTTCCTGTGCTTTTCCCTTGAATGATGAAATCCTTGAATGTGTAAGCTCTTGGACATTTGTTTTCCTCTCAAAGCCTCATTGACTTATTAACAGTACTCACCTTTGGTGGGAAATATTGCATTGATGAATAAGTGAAGCTAAGAGAACCAAGTAAAGAACATAGTACAAGTATTTTTTCATATGTTTTAGATTTATAGGTTCCTAAATATCATACTTAGTGTACAAAAGAACATTTTTTTATTTCTGTGTTGAACATGCTATGGTATGGAAGAGAAGTGAATAAGCAAAGATAACGAAAAAGTGCTCTTTAAGTGTTTAACAGAGAAGAAAGGTTTTCAAAAAATGAATAGAAAACCCTAGGAACAGCAAGACTTCTGTGTAATAAAAAGTGATGGTAAAATAGAAAAAGGAGGTTGATTGGTGCTGGTTCATCAGCAGTAGGCCTGGAGGGAGCGGACTGTTTCTCTAGGTACCAACACATCCAGCAACCTGTCAAGTAGTCACTTAACAAGGCACGCGCATCCCAGACAGCAGAGCGAAGAGCTAAGTCATCGTCACCTTTGGCATTTACGTCTTTCAGGGTGCAGGAACCCTGGCAAGTTAGTTGAATTGCTGCGCTTACTGTTTTGATCTGCGCACTTGTTCCTATTTTCACCTGCATATAGTGGATCCTTGGATTACAAAATCATTGATAATTTTTAAGTTTGATACTTACAACTTAGTTCTATGTCTCCGTTCTTCTGGTTGAGGCAAACGTTATGGTGTTACTGGTTAGCTTTACTACACACGAAAATTTGTTATAAGTGAATTCTATTTAATTCCTTCCCCTGAATTTGAATTAATATATTTTTAACATGCCGGAAACATTAGTTTACTCCCTAAATATGACTAGGTGCATACTTGGGTTAACTGCTAAATTAGTAAATGAGGGGATTTCACTGTCAGGGTCAATTTTGTAAATTGTCTTATCTTGTTCTCCTAAGAATTTGGGCTGGGCTCATGGAAATTTATAAGCGTCTCACATTTTTTTTCCGATAGGTAAATGTTCTATGTTCTTTGTTTCTCACTTTTTTACCTTCTTTTCAATAATTCACATAGCACAGCATAACCAGCCTGGTACTTTTGATTAAATTTTAGTATTTAGAGATTTCAACATTCATTCTTTAATTATAGAATTTTAACATGAATTACTACTTTTATTTCTTTCTGGAACTTAGCACAGTTTAATTCTATTCATTATCTCCTAACATACATACTATCGTTGTGAATTTTAATTCTCTTTCTATATATTTTAAAACCATTTAGATAATATTTTTCTATATGTTATTTTACTATATTTCAGATATATACTTTTGATGTTTATTATTCCTTCTTGCATCCAGAAGTTTTTATCTAGGATCATTCTTCTGGTTTAAAAACACACTGATTGAAAAATTTCCTTTGATTTGGTGCATGCTCAAAAATTTTATCGATAAATATTTTTATTTCAGCTTCATTTTTGAAAGCTGTTTCACTGGTCATACAATTTTAAGACAGCAGTTCTTTTTCTTAAATAGTTTGAAAATACCAGTCTACTGTCTTTGGGCTTTTGTTGTTTTTGTCAAGAAGACAGTTGTAAATCAAATTATAATTCCTTTGAAAGTATTCACTGATTTGGTGGTGAACGAGGCACTGTGTGCTACTAAGATTTTCTCTTTGTGATTGGTTTTCTTTAACAGTGGTGTTATGATGTGTCCTTGTGCCGTTTTGTTTTGTTTTTCTTTCTCTTAATAAATAGGATTTGGCTTTTTAGAACTCCTGATATCTGTGGCTTAATGACTTGTCTGTTTTAGGAAACCTGCAGTTACTTTCTCCTCCAGCATTTCCTCAGCACCGTCCCTCTCTCCCTGCTCTCTGGGTCTCTACTACACGTGTTAGACGTTCTCACTCCACACCCCGCCTCTTACACTGTCTTCTGTATTTGTCATCCTTCGCTCTCTCCACTTGTATTATCTTTTCTAGATATTTTCTTGTGAGCTATTTTACAGTTTAACCATTTCTTTCCAGCTGTAGCTAATCTGCTGTTAAACCCATCCAGTGACTTCTTAATTTCAATCATTTTCTTTATCAGTTATAAAATTATAATTTGGTATCTACAAAAAATTTCAAGTTCTCTGACAAAATTTTTAATCTTATACTTTATTTTCTTCAATGTTTTAATTCAAGAAATTCAATGTTTATTTTTAAAGTCTGTGCTGATAACTCCATTATCTGTATTTTTTGTAAAGCTGTTTCTAGCTGTTTCCCTTGGTTTTCTATCAAATTGGTTTTTCTTATCATATGCCTGTTTATTTTTTACTGTGTCAAATATTATAGGAGAACATTTGTTAAATTATTCGAGACTTAGGATAACAGCTTCTCCCAGAGATGGATGAATTGTGTCTACTTCCGTAGGTATCTGCGGCTACCAGCAATCTCAGATCATCTTAATCTGCTGTCACAGATGGAGATGATCTGAAGCTGGGTTCCATTCACCATACAGACTGGTCTATTTCAGGTTTATCCCTACTCTTAAAGTATAGCCTTCCTTGATTCTAACCCAAAGGCTTGGACTTTTCTAGCAGTACCCAGACCACTTTCTGGGTGGGGCTCAGCCTCCTATTCTGTCCTCTAGCTCACAGGTAAGTCAACAGCTCTGCCGAGCTTTTCAGCTGCCTCTTTTGGAAAGGAAGACGCATCTAGAGGAACAATGGCTACGAGCGCTAGGCTGACTTCTCGGAAATTCTCTCTTCTCCTGGATATTTATTTTGCACTTTTTCACTGCCTTTTTGGTGTTCCTCTCTGATACCTTTAAGTGAAATTACGAAATAATTTGTCAAATTTTTATAATTGTTTTTAATGGGTAGCTTGGTCTGAATTACAGTCTAGCAATACTAGAAGTAGACATCTCCCAGAAATTTGAGTGTGAGAGAAAGTATTATTTCTTTAAGAAATGCAACTGAAATTCCGTAGACATGAATTAAGGCCTACGATGTTTTTTCTTTCTTTTTTTTTTCTGATTTATAGCTCTTTTCTAGAAGAGATTGAAAGTTCTATCTGGGAATTTCTCAGTTTGACTCATTTTCTAATTTACTGCTTTTGCAAACAATTGAATTTTTTTGTATGTATTGTAGACACTTTTAGCTGCCAGCATTGATTCATCCTTTCTGAGGAAATTTCAGTTTCTTTTTGCGGAATCATCTCTCTTCCACTGGGTATAATATTGCTAGAATAATGTAGTGATTATTTTTAATGTTTTGACTATCCCTCATATAATTTCCCTTCTTATAGTTGGGAAATTTTTCTACTTTATTAGTCATGAGGTCTTAAGATAGTGCCTAGTCACCTTGCCTCCCTCTTTAAAATGTAAACACACCAGAAACTCACCTTAGTCAGGAGTATATTCAGCCAATCAGAACAGTGCCACTAAATTTTGACTCATGACCTGATGAGACCAAAAACCAGGAACTGGGAGAAGTACATTCTGATGGTGTGCGAACAACTGTGTAGGCAGCATCCAGCTTCTAGAGTAGCCATGGCCATGATTAGATCGACAGTGTGAGAATCCTGTTGTAGCATCAGTAGTGCAAGCTGGTGTGTCGGGGGTCCTCAGTGGCAGTAGCAGTGTAGTCACAGGACCAATTCTAAGGTATAATTTTCCCTGTAATTCTGGCTGCATAGACCCTGAAACTGCTTCCTCAGCCCTCCCAATTTTCTGAAGATACCCAACAGTGCCTTATACCTCAATAAATTTCTCTTTTCCTTAAATCAATCACTGACAATTTATTTTCCTCGAAATTTAGATCATTTACTGAATCATTTACTGAATATCCTAGATCTTGGCTCTATCATGTTTGAAACCTGAATGCGTACCTGAAGGGTTTTTTTAATCCTTGATTTTCTTCTCTTAACATCTCAACATTGCCGGGTGATAAGAATGTGACCTCAGCTTACACAAATAAACACACTTTCTTCTTGACCATTGATACAAAAATGAAAGAAATGATTTATGTTTGTTAATCCCAGTAGTAGTACATAACTAGAGTATTTCTGTTAAAATACTTTTCTATTTCTAGCTCTTCAGAGATCCCTCAGGTCTCATCATTACCAAAACTGGTTCTCTAGTTTTCTTACTAACACTTTGCATTTATGTTATTTTCTATTAAGTTCACATTTGTTTAAGTTTGCCCAAGATGGTTTCTCTTGCTACAAACAATGACCCTAATTGATTATTGTTATGGGTTGAATTGTGTCTCCCTGAAAATTCACACGTTGAAGCCCTAACCCTCAGCACCTCAGAATGTGGCTGTATTTGGAGATAGGGCCTTTAAAGAGGTAATTAAGTTAAAATGAGACAGTATGGTGAGCTTTAATTCAACCTGACTGGTGTCCTTATAAGAAGAGGAAATTTGGACACACAGAGAGACATCACAAATGCTTGCACACAGGGGAAAGGCCACGTGAAGACACAGCAAGAAAGCAGTCATCTGCAAGCCAAGGAAGGAAGCCTCAGGAGAAACCCAACTGCAGACACCTGGATCTTGGACTTCTAGCTTCCTGAACTGTGAGAAAATAAATTTCTATTGTTTAAGCCATCCAGTGTGCAGTATTTTGTTGTGGCAGCCCTAGCACGCTAATACAATTCTGACTGGAATTTGTGTCACAGAACACAATAATGTTTTAATATCCTTACTGAGGCATCTTGGTATGTCTCAGCCTAGGGCAGAAGGAAAGATTTGGTTAAAATCTCAGACTGGTAGAAAATTCAGATTAGACCAATTCCATAATGGATGAATGAGATGTAATGATAAGAATTAGAGTAGAAATAGTCTCCAGAGTTTTATCTGCATGACCTGTTAGAAGAGAAAAAAAAACAAAAAAGGGAAACTGGGATATAGAAACAATACAATTGGTTGAGATATAGGAGCAATACAATTGCTATAATAAACCAAAAAGAAAAAATAGCTTTAATGGAGGCCTATACAGTGAAGTTATAAGGGGAAAAGAACAGAGGAGTGAATGCTGCATTCCACTTTAGGGGCAAAATCTGGAAGTGGCAGAGAGGTGGCCATGTGCTGAAGTAATCTTCAAGGATATCCATTATTAAGGAAGAGAAGAGCGGATTTTTGTGGACAATCAGCAATCTCTAACTACACATAGAAGCCTCGTGGTATTCAACATATTTTTGGTTCTGACTCAGAGCATGAAGAAAATACTACCAAGGTTATTTGAAAATAAAAGTAGAGAAAACTCAGATTCAATGCATTCAGGTGAAAAATACAAAGAACTTCAGAATTAGGCAACTGCTTTAGTTAACAAATAAAACAGGCATTCAGCATTTTACAGAATTTGTGTGTGGGAAGCAAATTCCTATATATAAATTGGTTGGTTTAAAATTTAGTATATAAAATGAACTTAGCCTTACTAAAGGCCCTCTAAGTGGGAATGTGATATCCCAGTACAATGGAAATGGGGAAAAATGCCATCTGACTAAAAGTATTAAAGGAGTTGGAAAAGCCAAGGACATTAGTCACTAAAATTATTTCCTTAGTCATGTTGGATAATGGTCACGATCAAATCTCCAATGAAGATGAACTTGAAGTGGATATCAGAATTTCAGTGAACAATTTTCTTAAAATGTTTTTATTTCAGATTTGATAAATCCTTTTGTCATTTTCATTAAGTCTTGGATTTCAATCCCCTCATTCAAGTATCTTAGTAGGAAGAATCCTTTGCTGCTTATCATCAAAATTATATTATTCTAAGTGGGCAAAAATAGGCAAACTTCCTTACAGAATTCTGTCTTTATAGGCTCATTTTCCCTAAGCTATTTGTTGAATCATTTGTTTGAATCCAACCAACTATGTGATGATTAATAATGAAACATTCCATTTAATTTAATAAAAGCTTATTTAAAACAATATCATACTGTGCACCATCAGATTAGTATGGAATTGTTTGAATATTTAATATAGGGATATATACATTGCATGTTAATTTTACAATATGTAAATTACAAAGTATGCCTTCATATAATGTGGGTAATAATACTGTGGATGTAATAAAGCTTGTCACAGCTGTGTGAATCTCAGGGAGTCTTGTGTCACTAGATAACAGGAGGTTTACCCAGAGAGGTAGATTCTCAAAGTCATCAGGGTCCAATCACTTGTTCTGCAAAAATAAGGGTGAATTTGAAATGCCATTTTACCTTAATTTACTTGATATTTAAAAAATAGCACTCTAACCAACTTGGTCATGTCTCATGTACATGTTCACTGCGATTTGTATTATTGTGAGAAATGAATCACGCTCATGAAATGCTGTTATATCATTACTGGTGGATTGATTGTGCTTTGCATGTCTTGAGAATTTAATTGAATTTGTTGATTTATTTCTGACAGTACACTAGGAGTCTTCTTTCTATAAGTCTCCTTTCTATTCCTTCTTTTTTTTCTCTAAGCAATGAGAATGGGCATCTTAATGATTTAACATGCCCTACACTTGTGCAGATTAGATATGCCTTAAATAGATGGTGAGAGTTTAAAAGCCTGATTACATAGATTAAACAAAAATTAGTAGGTTTAAGATCACGTCAGGAGACAATAGACTTTGCTCTTACTGACAATTAATGCATCTAAACTATTATCTTAGGTTGTGTAATGATAATGTTCTATTTTTAGCAACTCCCAAACTCTCAATGTATTCAATGCATGTGTCCCTGAGCTCTGAGGATCTTCTCTGTAAACATCTCCCCAGACAACCAACATTTTTGTTTCTACTCTTCAAATAACTCTCTCCTCATTTGATAAATCTTCGAAGTTTGGCAAATAACATTGTTCTCTTTTCCCTTTCAAAACTTCAATAAATTCTAGCTTGTCATTTTAAAGAAGATGGTTATGAAAAAAAAGAGGAAAAATAGTAGCCACATTTTCTCTTTCTTCCTCTTTGCAAAACTGTCAGTCCAGGTATTACTTAATTTTTTATACTATACTAATGGGTAGATGGAAGTTAGACAATAACAAAAAATGTAGGGGCCAGTATATAATTTTCTCACAATAGGAATGGTAATTGCATTTCTAATTGCCATTGTCCGGAGTCAAGTTTGCTGAAGTGGTCAAGAAATTAGAAAGGTCTTGGAACATGGTGCAGTTTGGGATCATCTCACCCAGCTAGTTAACAGACAAAGAGAAAAAGAGCCTTAGACAAAAGAAAGGTTTTGGACTTCATTTTGCATTTAGTTCCCTTCCCTGACAATCATTCCACGGGTGAGATAGGAAACACAGTGTGGTCTATGTTAAGCTGTTTGGTGTGTACATCTCAGTTGCTTCCCAGTGCCCTTTTCCTAGGAGGAAGCCCTGCCCCAGGCCTGCAAGGCCCTGCCTGGTTTAGCCTCTACCCACTTCCCTCACTTCTGATCCCAGCCTCCTCCACTATTTCCACTCCAGCCACGAGGATCTTTCTCTAGTTCCTCATGTTCTCCATGTTTCCTATCACAACATAAACTTTAATGCTTTCCTTTCTACCCTAAATTCACATCTTTTACTTCCTTAACCTCAGCTCTCAGTTTATGCGTTACTTTCTTAGGGAAGCCTTGAATAAGCAACAAGAACAGGTCAAACCCCTGTATTATAGGCAAGATATAATAAGGTCGCAGGTATAGCTTTGTATTTTATGTGTGCCTGTTTCATTCACATCTGTTTCTCTCTTATTATTATATTCCCTGGGCCTAGCTTACTACCTGGTAATGGTAGGAAGTTATTTACGATTTTGAATGAATGATTAGCATATATGATATTCATCTATCCATCAAGATTGATGAAGATATTGGATGATCCACACACATAATGCTGGGATAGTTCAAGTGGGATTGTGGTTGGCAACCAAACAATTTTATTATCCTGTATCCATATTGCTTGTCCAAACCCAGTTAGTGAGGAAGTTTTCTCTCATGATTTACATGAATTTTTGAACGGAATTGAAATTTCTGGACATTCAGATAATAAAATTTTTAATATTTCTGATAATTTCTCTGGTCATGTCAAGTAACAAAAGCAGTCTCATTTGAGAAATTAAAATATCTAGTTATATATAATAATAAAAGTCTAAACTTCGCTTAAAACTTGTCTCTTTTTTAACTACGGCATGAGGTAGTAGGGATCCTTGGGTGAAAAAGGAGTGTATGATTAGCTTCTTCTCTTTTTCCCCGACTTGTGTTTCGGTCCTCTTGTTTCTAACTATGCTTTCTGGTCCTTTCAAGGTTGAAAGAAGGCGAGTGTGGAGGATAAGGGGCTAGAGGTATCCAACTGGACAGGCATTTCTTAGCAGTAGGTCCCTTCTCCGGGCTTGGAAGGAGTTTAAAGCAGATTAATTCCTGGATGGAAGACTTTGGGGGCTGTAAGGAACGCTCTGTGGAGGGGATGTGTCCTCTGCAGTTCTGTGATATGGGTGACGATTTTTCTGGTTATGTTTTTTATCACACGCTTCAGTCCCTGGTTCTTGGGTATTCACCTTCAATTCTCTCTTTTGAGGTCCTACTCCTTTTCCAGGAGGTCTTCTTGAAAATTCCACTTAGATGTCTCTAGGCTACTTCTCTTTTTCACATGCCCCACATCTGATCCATGTGAAACATCCACCTTTGGCATGTTATTAGTGGAGATGTAGTTATTTCCTAAAGCTCAGCCCTCTCCTGTAGGGCCACCAGTGCCTTCAGAGAGCCTCTCACCATTTAGATTTTTTATGTGTCCCTGTCTGTGAGGTTTCAGTCTGTGTTGTCCCTCAGGCCACTGGGGACATAAATAAGACTTTTTGGGTAGCCTACTTAAAACCTCCTTAACTTGAGGGGAAAGCACTTGCTCCCTCATTTGTGTGTCAATGTATGTGTGAAAGAAGAAATATGCCCACCACTCATTTCAACAATACGACTCTCTTTTTAATTTTTTACATTTCCTTTATCCATCCCTCTCTCTCTCTCTCTTTTTTTTTTGCTGAGGAAGATTCACCTTGAGCTAACATCTGTTGCCAATCTTCCCCTATTTTGTATGCGAGCCAATGCCACAGCATGGCCACAGATAGACAATTGGTGTAGGTCCATGCCTGGGAACCAAACCCAAGCCGCTGAAGCAGAGTGCACTGAACTTAACCACTAGGCCACTGGGGCTGGCCCACCCATCCCTCTCTTTTTTTGGTTTAAGGTGAGTAGTCAGCTCAAAATTTAGCACTTCACTTTTAATTGTGGGTGCTTGCTCACTGTCTGCTCTGCCCTTAGCCAGAACTGAGCCATAATTAGCCAGAACTGCTAATTCAGCCGGTAGTAGGATATATGATGATCGGCCCATTCCTTAGGTTCTCTGAATTTCAGATTTCTCTTCCGTAAAGTGGAGATAATCACAGAAATCCTTCATATTTATTTCTGGGTTTTTTTTGTTTGCAGATGAATTTAACTTACAGAAATAAAAAGATTAATACAGTGCCTATGGTTCCATAAGTAGTAAATAAATGTTAGCTACCATTATTATCTTTAAGACAATGTCTTTCTCCCTAGTAGTATTTATGAAAATAAGAAAGGTTTAACTATTATACTTTCAGTATTCCTTTTGTTAAAAAACGTTCAAAACATTGACTCCGTATTCTTATTACACTTTCTTATCATAAGTAAAGCACTGTGCAATGGAGCAGAACTCACAGAATTTTTTTTTTAAAGGAAAAACATGCAAATTATTTTGACCAGTCCAAATCTACAGTTAAATGAAAAGTTTTAAAAGGAAATGCAGAAAAACTTAATTGATATCACCAGGAGACTAATCAATATTACCGAATATGATAAACTTCAATTTGCCAAATCATTTAAAGGTTACTTGTCCTATATAATTTGATAGATAAATACTTGTCTAGAGAAGTTTAGATGAGTGATTTCGTCCTAGTATGTTTATTGATCAGTAGGAATATGAAAGACTCAAGTAGATCTAATAGAACTAAGTACTTTCCCCAAGGAATCAATGCCGGAAAATACCTGAAACTTTCATTCACTTAAAAAAGAAGATAATCAATTTTAATAAAAAAGGATAAATGCCTCTCTACTGAAATAAAACTTTTTCATTATAGCTGTGAAATTTCTCTCTTGGACACAATTTGTGATTTATTTTGCTATTTTTTTTTTAATCTAGGCTGTTTTGAGACTTCTTGAGATGATTAGCTCTGCCTCTAAGCTCCTCCTGACAGACAGAGACTTGCTCTCCATCTTCTCTGCAATTGCACTTTTTGTTGTTGTTGTTGTTTGTGAGGAAGATCAGCCCTGAGCTAACATCCATGCCACTCCTCCTCTTTTTGCTGAGGAAAACTGGCCCTGGGCTAACATCTGTGCCCATCTTCCTCTGCTTTTACTTGGGACGCCACCACAGCATGGCTTGACAAGCAGTGCCTCCGTGCGTGCCCAGGAGCATGTGCACTTAACCGCTGCACCACAGGGCTGGCCCCTCTGCAATTGCACTTTTAACAGACCGGAGGCAAAGATCCCTGTCTTTCTGAAAAGTGTCTTTCAAAGATATCTCAAACTACAAAATAATAGGTTCTTCTCTCTTCCCTGATCTTTAGTTTGCCGTCAAAACACCCACAATGTAACAAATTAGGTATATACATATACCTAATATATATACATTTATATATATGAACAACCATGAGTTAGCAAATTAAATATGTGTTTAATATATATATTTTCCTTTGAATTAGGTGTCCAGAACTTCAAATATATACATTGAACTTAGAAAACTGACCTCATGTAAATAAATCCTCCCTGGAATTATTTTTGTTCCTCCAATCAGTTGTACATTTTTTATCCTAATTAAAAATATACTATGTAATTCTTTGAAGTGGAATCAGAATGGAGACTTCAAAGTAGTTTCTTCCAATTTCTAACAATATTTTTCTGAACATGATAGGAGTCATCCTGCACAATGCTGCTACCATATCATGAGGGCAAAAGGGCCAAAAGCTTCAACACAGCGTTCCCTACCCGGTGCCCCTCTTGATATCTTTCTGTATCCATGTGGCGATGGCCACTCTCAGAAAACAATGGTAGGAAACAACAGATGCTTTGGAAAGTTATCGCACCTTGTGGGTATAGTTTTCAAAACTGCCATCCATTCCGAAGGAGGGCACGGGGCTGGGCAGACTCTCGGCAGGAGCGAATGCTGGAATCACAGCTTTGACTTTGTGCCTAAAATATTTTAAAATCCTGATAGCAATTCAGCTGAACTGTATATATACTTTCTCACTCAGGGAGTAGTTGCTTGGGAGTTCTTGGGACAGGAATCTTTGGGAAAAATTCTAGAAATGTTGAGAATGGTGAAAAAAAGGATGGAGGTTTATACATTTATTGTTATGTTCCAATATGTCTGAGTTCTAGACTTCTCTTGCTTAAAAAAAAAAAGTTAAGAGAACAGAAAGCAAATGTTTCAACCAAGAGTCTGGTGGGATTTTCCCCAACCATCCCTAACCCAGCCGTAGATAAACTTGCAGCTCATTCACCTCTGTTCTTATCCTTGGGGAATTGATTTCAAAGTGTATACTTAAAAACAGGTTCTCAAGTTTTCAAGGATAGCACTGAAAGTCCAGAAAAATGCAGTAAGAGCAGTGAAGAGCATCCAAAACAGCCTTTATCTGAACTCTCTGATTTGATTTATGACTGGCCCTGGAAAACATGTTGTGTTGTAACTCATGCAAGAGTTTTTCTCACAACTTCTTTCCATTCAAAATAGTAATAATAAGCTGTGATATCCTAAGTCCACACCTCAGTGAAACTATTTGCTCTAGTAGCATAATTCAGGATCACAGTCCTTCTAAATCCCATCCATTATTTTTCCGTTAGTGAAATACCAAAGAACCTAGTTATAAGGCAGTATTTTTTGTAAGGTTGTCTTACACAATCCTAAAAACCTTGTGCAATAATATGTCTCTAAAATGTTATCAGTGTTTAAATTCTCCCACGTTAAAAGTAAACTTTTTGTTCATTCACTCTACAAATCTCAAATATTCTCTTATTAGGTTCACTTCTTTTCTTTTAGGGATCATCAATGTAATGGAACTTTCTCATCTATATGTTTACATAAAAACATAAATGTCAACTATTATACAATTTATTTTGTTGTATTAAAAAATTAATTTCTTCTAACATAAAGTAATCCTTATGAAAACTATCACTTTTTCACAAAAAACTTACTAGATAATTCATAAAAAATAAATAAAAATTGTGCTAGAACACAGAATTAAGTTTGACTATAGTTAAAAATGAATTTAAATGAGGAAATTTCCATATTTTGGATGGAATTTGCAGCTAGAATTATGTAGGATCTTTGACTTGACATTATAAATAATAATCATTTAAAATCCAATCATTTTAGCTTTCTATTTTGTTTATAATTAGTGCTAAACATTTTGATTCTCAACAGTAAGTTTTGGTGAACAAAATCGTATCTCTCACAGCTCCTACTGTCAGGAATTGAATATCTTGGATCAAGGCATACCAGCAGTCTCCCTGACTCTGAACTGAAGGAGAGTGGGGTCATTTTTTTTGTCTTCAATCCAATTAAGTCATCCTTATAAAGTATTTTATACTGTTATTGACTATTTTAGAAAGAAAATAATTAAAAATCTTCATGCTGATTGTAAGTTCATCAGATATACATTCAAAAGAATTCTGCAGTGTTTAAATTTTTTTGTAAATTTCAGCTTTCAGTAAAACAGGACAATCTTTATCACTCTCAACTCTAGCCTACAGGAATAATTCATATAATTTTGAAAATTTTGCATAGTTTTCTACCTATAATCTTATCTTTCAAAGTGAGAACTCAGCAAAAGTAGGTCCTATTTTCAGAACATCTATAATGATTATGACAAGGCTTTGATTGAATCAGACAGCTAAAGCCCAGGTAAGCTTGGCACTGAATGAACGCCTTTCTGTCTATTCTTTCTGAGAGTAGAGTTTCCTTTTTCCTGAAAAAAAAAAAAAAAAGCAAAAGCTCTTCCCAAAGTTCCAACTTATGTTTCCAGACTTAACTTCTCGTATATTAATAAACTTTACTAGAGCAAATGTCATATCCCACTCCCATTTCATTATAAAATATGTGAAAGACCTCATTTAAGACCTTACCTCTCTCTCAAAGAGTTGGTAATCCTCATGACAGTAAAGTAGAGCATGACTAAGCATTGCTGGATGAGTCTCTGGCAACTATTGAAGTGGAATAAACGGGTCTTGGGAAAGGATGTGTCCTTTTTTATAAGATATCAGATGTGTTGCCAAGCATCACAAGTGTTCCACCTGTGTGTAGAGGCAGAATTCTATTCCTCACATTAGACATTGTGCTAAATAAAGAAACTATTCTCCACTTTAAGGGTACCAATAGCCTTTGCAATTTCTTAAATGGACACATAAATTTTCTTTTTCATGCCATCTCTGTACACAAGAGACATACCAGGAGCTGCTAGTACTTACTTTAAAGAGTTGTTACTTTAAAAGTAATATCAGATGATCTTTAGAAAAATATACCATTTGTCAAAAAATAAAAAGAAATACTAAAAACTACTACAAATCATTTAGAAAAAATAATCCAGCAGATACCTCATGTAAAATTATATCCAAATAGCCAATAATCATGAAAAAGTGCTCCACTCTGTAAGTCATTGAAGACACCACTACACACAAACCAAAATATCTAAAATTAGAGAGATTGCCAGTAACAAGTTTTGATTAGAATGTCGATCAACTGGAACTGTTAACACTCATACATTGATGGTGGGAGTTTAAAATTATAACCTTTTTGGAACACTTGTTATTGCCTATTAAATTTGAGCATACACATACCATCTGATGTATTCACAACATAAATGTACTCACATGCTCTACAAAGCACAAGAATGTACAAGAATGCCCGTGATGTCATTGCTTTGAATAGCCCCAAATAAGAACAACCTGTCTGTCTGTCTTAGTCTGCTCAGGCTGCCATGACGCAGTAACATAGACTGGGTGGCGTAAACAACAGAAGTTTATTTTCTCAGAGTTCTGGAGGCTGGACAGTCCCAAGATCAAGGTTCCAGCAGGGTTTGGTTTCTGGTGTGAGTTCTCTTGCTGGCTTGCAGATGGCTCTCTTCTCGCTGTGTCCTCACTTGGCAGAGAGTGGAAGAGAGAGAGACAGAGAGAGAGCTCTTCCTCTTCTTATAAGGCAACAATCCTATTAGATTGGGATCCTACCTTTAATGACTTCATTTAACCTTAATTATGTCCTAAAGATCCTATCTCCAGAAACAGTCACACTGGGGGTTAGGGCTTCAACCTATGAATTGGGCGGGGGCAAGGAGGGGGCAATTCAGCCTATGGCATTCTATATCCATCAACAGAAAAATTAAATAAATATTTATATAGTCATTCAAAGGATTAATACGCATCAAAGAAAATGAACAAACTGCTGCTATATACAACAAGATGGATTCATTCCACAAATAAAAACAAACCAGCACAAAAGTAGCAAGACAAAAAAAAAAAAAGTATACATGCGGTAGGGCTCCACTTTTATAAAAGGCAAAAATATTTAACCTAATGCATGGTGTTAGAAGTCAGGAAAGTGATTTCCTTGAGCAGACAGAAGGACGAGCATTGGAAGTGGGCATGTTTGTTAGTGCGCTGCTGGTTCGCTTGAGATGATCTGTGCACATCTGAGTGGTGCACATCTGTACACGTATATTTTTTCAAGAAAAAAGTTTCTTTAATTTTTTAAAAGTCCTCTAGTGGCCTCTTCCTATGGGGCTACTTTTCATCTACTCTAAGACACAAAATAGTTTATGGACCTTTATCTATAACTTAAAAATTTAACAAGTCCTCCTCAATAATGTGTGGTTCCTGGTTCTATTTATTTTGCAATGCAATAAAAAGTTCAGGATTATCCTTCAAGACAAAGTATGTATGTTGGAGAAAAATCCAAATTTCTCAACCTTTTTATGACAGGAGACATATTTATAATCGGATAAATTTAAGATTGTTCTTCCACTTTATTGTCTTCATTACTTCATGGGAAAGAAATATAATTATTCAGAAATTTATATTAAATTACTTCTGGGAATGAAAATAAAGCTAAAGTGTGTGTAGTCATTAATATATGTTTTTGCATTGTCCATATTAATAAAATCACGAGGTAAATTAAGACAGTTACCTGTTACAGTAACTGCAGGTTATTTTAAACTATTTTGATTAAACACACACACTAATTTAGATTATACTAGGTTGTGATACTGATGATTTTATATTATCTGTCTCTTAATGATAACATTTCAGATTACCCAAAATTTGTTTGGAGTGAAATGATACTTTAATAGGTTGATTTAGCAAAGTAACACATACTTTCTCAACATAGACAGTTTTCAACATAACAGGAAAGAGATTGAAGAAATAACATAAACGTTTTATCCCAAATCACATATTCTTTAACACCCATCCTTGGTTCCATATTTTAAGCTGAATGCTTTCCTTTCTAGTCCTGTAAACTTTTGCTGTAACATCCTGTGTCTGTGCTGCCCTCACCCATAATTGCTTTCACATGTTTGGTTGAACATTGATTGAGTTTTATCTTCACTTTTAGAATGACTTCATTTCTCTGATAATCTCTGTGCTAAAAAGTCTTTCTGGGCATCTGGCATATTTGCGTTGAATTCTGCATTAGTGAGGGCACACTGCAGACCAAGATTCTGTAAACAGAAGGTGAAGCTCTTAAAAGTGAGGTCATGAATTGCTAGAGAGGCAAAAGAAAAAAAAGTCGTTCAGAGCAAAGGTTGAACGGCATATCTCTTCTCTTCATTTAGTATGTCTTGTGCTCTAAAGGGGAAACTGGGCAGTGCCCCTCGTTATTCCTCACGTATAGAATGGGTGCATGTCTTGCGGTTGCTTGGTTACATTCGTAAAGAAAGACTCTGTGTGTTTTTTCATTGACATTGTTTTACCTTGAAATATCCCATGGTTGCCCTTAAAGATGTCTGAGCATGATGTAAAAGTAAAGAAGTCAAGACAGTTGGAAAAAGAGATGAACGTGTGTACCTCAAAAGCAGTGTTAAATGTATCCTTAAAAAATATTTCATCGGTATCTGTCACTGCCTGTTTTATGTAGTTCATTGTTTAAGCACAAGAAAATTTTACTATAGGTGTAGAATTTGATGATTTTTTGGACAATTGAACACTGCATTTTCACAGTAAGTTGACATCAAATTCTTTAACTCAAGTCTGTGTTTTGTAATGTGATACATGGGGAACATTTACTGTTCAATAGCCCTCAAAACCTTTACTTCCATTTGGATGGTAAACCTTAATGTAAAAATGTCACTAAGGCCTGACATCAGTTCCAGAGCCTCTTGTGAAAATAGCGTTTGCAACCTTGTAGCAGAAACAGGGGACAGTATACTCCACGCAGGTGAGCAGGTGAAACAGATGGTGATGACAGTGACTCCTGATTTGAAGATCTAAAACATAGTCGTTCAAGTCCTTGCCGAGGATTTGGGTATTTCTTTTAGAATAATCAGGTCTTTTTGAAGAACAGAGCCATTGTTTTTCCTTACCGGAGAGACAAAAAAAAATTGAGATGAATCATCGATAAGAGAGGAAACATGACTCAATGCTGAATCATTATCAAACCTGAACTCATCATTGTCTTCCCCAGGTGCACACCCATCACCCACTCCTTCCTTTGTCCTTCCTGGCAAACCAGCACTGCCGTCTTCTACCCTAGGTAATGTGCACCCGTCTTCACTCTCACCCAGGCTAGAAAAGAAAGTGAAACGGTTCTTTAGAGACATACCTCTCTCGTCGCTCATATTCACTGTATCTTTTCTATCCTAGTTCTGATGTATGCCTCAAATGCCTGCTCCTCTTTACAATCTAATCATCGGTGCCATCACTCAGACCCCCCTCATCTCACTTTTGCACCATTTGAATATATATGATACCTCGTCTTTATACCAGCTTTCTAGGTTTGCTTCTCTTCAGAAAATCCACAATGCAGCTTCCAAAGTCTTATTTATTCAATACATCTTTGTGTATGTTACTGAACTGTTTAAAATGCACCAGTGACATTCTATCAGCTAAGATGAAGTGTCTGCTTTCCTTCATGGTGTACGTGTTCCTTCACAATTTTATGTAATATTCAAAGGCTCACTTCTACTTCACACCTCGCCTTAGCTTCTGGTTATCGTTACCTTCATGTTATTCTCTGATTACACCATACCTCTAAATCTACGGATAAGCTGCGCTGGGACTGGAGTAGCAGATTAAGTTTTAGTTTCAAGACACTGAAAGTGTTCTAAGTACCTGAAAGAGATGTAATACAGGGAAGTAAGTGTTTCCAAAGTCAGTGGAAGTCCTGAAGAAGCCCTTAGGCCACGGCTTCACCATGTCCATCTCTTTCCCTGGAGTTCACTGCTCTACCCCCTTGCACACTCACATGGTATCTGTTGCGAGTCACCTCAAGCAGCATTCTCTGAAGCCTGCTGTGACTCCCGCAGCAATACTTGGACACATCTCCTAAGTTCATATTTCACCTTGTATATACATTCATTGTAATTTTCACATCAAATTATTGTAATCTTGTTATATTTGTTTCTTCACTTAAAACATAGCCCACTTAAGCTTTAAATTTGAGCCTCTTTGATGACACATACTGCTTTTTTTTCAACTACATATATAAACATCTATGGTCTTGATGAGTGCCTGAAAGAAAATGAGATTAATAAAAATGTGTTGGATGAATATTGAATGCAATAATATGACAAGTATATATACTTTTATAAGTATGTGGCAGAAGCCAAAGTCAATAGCTATGGGCTTTCTTTACTAAGCAACGCCTTGTAAAAAATGAAGTGCATGTTTATAGCTTACAACTTGAACCTTTTTTTCAAATGTGAGAAAATGTGCTATTTGTCAATCATGCAAAAGAACAAAGACTATCACATTTGAATGGTAGAAAATTATTTAGTGAAACAATTTGTGTATTAACCATATACAAGTCTAATCTGTAAGATTTCAAAATGATCAAGTTTGATAAATGAAATCTACCAGATGGTTGGCTCCTTGAGAAACACCACATTGGTTATCTTGAGAGGCAAAGGGAGATTGGATTTGTGCTTGAACTGAAGGTGAAGTAAAGGAGAAAATACATTACTTAAGGTCTGTTAACGTAGAAGACTATGTTTTCCGTATTTAATTAAAAAAAAAAACTATTCCTAGTACATTTTAAAACAACCAATCGAAGTGTTGTTTTAACCTAAACAATAAAAATTTAGGTTAATTTAAAAGGCAACCAATGACCTGTTAGTATCTAAAATAGTTCTGACCCCTTTTTGGTACTATCCTGGAGCTGATTTTGAGAAAGCAACAGCAAGGTATGGTATAAGTAAGATAAAACATATTCGTGTAGTGTTTGTAGTAAATTACATTGCAGCATTAAAGTAGAAGTTGAGAGTGCAAAATTAAAGTATTTATGTTCACTCTTTAGGTTTGAATAATAGTGATTTTGTTTGCTTCTCACTGTGGGCCATATATTTAAATATAATGACCATCAGGAAATATATCCATTTTTAAAGACCGGCTCAATAGGAGATAATTTCCTCAGAGCTTCAACCAAAGAGAGTTTTCAAACAGGAAGTGTTACATAGATTTATAAGTTCTGAGTTCATGTTAGAGACCCAAGTTATTTCTGAGTAAGTAAAATGATATTTTCTATGAGCAATTTTATTGACATCATCTTCATAACTTAAGAGACTTATTTTCCTTGGGAGAAGAAAAAGAAAGAGCTTGCTCACACATTTCTCTCTTCTAAGGTCTAACAGCTTTAATTAGGATAATAATCTCTCTTTATGAGAATTGCAAGGAAAATGGGGACAATGCAACTCCACAGAAGTATTATTAAAATGTCAGCCTCAAAAAAGGCACGTCTTTTAAAGCGTTCTGTTTCCTTGCTCAGCATTACTTCTCCATCTCACGAATAGGAGTGTCTTTTTGCTACTTACTGATATCTTCATAATAGAATATATACATATCTGATGTGTTATTTTGTAGACTTATTATTTTAAATTCAAAGTTTTAATAATAAAAGAATGGATGACAGATGGGTGACTTGCCAAAAATGGCAGTGTTATATTGGTATAATGTCTTGAAATTATCATTAGTTTATTTTTTGCAAACAGCGAGTTTATAATGGAGAACTAAAAATGGAACTTGTCAAGCAAAAAAAAATGTGCTCTTGAAGAACCTAATATAGGCATGAGTCATAAATGTAAAAGTCAGACCATTCTAATAAAATCTTGTGGCAGGAAGTGAGTGCAGTTATTATGTAACTATAGCCATTATAGCATCAGGTTTGGGGAAAGTTTGATATAGTTGGGGAAAAAAAGGATGGCTGACAAGTGTGTAGGGAAAAAGAGCTCTCTTTCAGAAAGAGGAGGAGAAAATGAAACATTTTCTGAATATTCAAATAAAAGAAAAGAAGAAATAAAAGTAGAGATCTACATTTGATATAGAAAAGAGAGGCAGTGCTGGGTTTCACAACTAAGATTGGCTTGAACTAATCAAGTGCAGGTAAGGTGCTGGTATGCATGAGACTGTCAGTATATATTGTGCAGGGATTCGGCTTCATAACTTAGTTAACATTAACCATGAACACATCTTCCTTCATATTAGTGTATATTTATCTTATTAGTATAATGGGAAACATGTTAGAAATAATAATTGACAAGAAAAATTTCCTTTATGAGAAAATATCTTGCATGAATGGGAATATTTTCACTGAGCAACAGAAAGTGTTTTATATTTTTAGAAGAAAGATTTTGTTAGCTTACTGGAGAAAATTATTATCTTCTTACAACTCATAAAATACACCTATTAGCTACCTGGCTTAAGCTAAATATAATAGTATATGAAGAAAATGAATCTAGTTAAAGGAAAATAGTCAACTTGAGCTTTGTTAAACCCCAGATTAATATAGAGTTACTATCTATTTGTCCATTTTAGAGTCTCCATTTTTTTGTTCTGCCATTCAAAAAATTCAGTGAAGTGCCTGAAACCAATGTCTTATATGGCATCTCATTATTGATGTTTTAAAAACGTCTTTCTGTCCCAGTGAGTTGAAGAACAAGCTACCTAAATTATCTTTCACATCATAAGTTTGCAATGATTAGTGTGCTACAGGCAGGAAGGATTATAGATAATATACAATGTTATATGACCGCAAAAAATGTCTCAGAGCTATTGCATTTACAAGAAAGCTAACATTTTGGATTCTCAAGAATTCTTAGATTGTGGTCATCAGCAAAATGAATTCATTATTTACACTATGTTATGTGACGTTATGTTATGTTATATTTGCTTGCATTCATAAATACCTGAAAATGTGTTTTGACAAATTAAGAATTACTTTATATTATAAGACTTTCTTAATGACATAAATAAAGCATAGTTTTAATTATTTAAGAAATACCCCTATTGATAGTGCACAGCCTAGTGTATATATGAATCTGTGATGCTTCCATCAGCAGGACAGTCAGTCATTAAAACTATTTATTTGAAAGATGGATGTTTCTTGAAGGGTAAGATTTTTCTCAACGTTAGTTGTTGGAGAGACTCACAGAATTACTTCAGAGGTTACTTGGAGTTAAAAGTTTTGCTTCATTCTTTGAGATAATAGCCAGTGAAGATCTTTTCATGGGAAGTAAATTTACCTAAGTACATATTGAGAGAGACTAACCAATCAAATTGGATAGAATGGGTTACATACTGAATTTCACTTTCAATGAATAATTTACTCACTTTTGCTAAACAGGTAATCCTCTTCTAGAGTTGTTCCATTAATTAATTTCCTTCTATAGAATTTACTAAATAACCTCCTCAAGATAAGTCTGAATTATTTTTTAAATAGCTTATTTTTTTCTTTGAACAAGAAGCAAATGCACATAATAACACAAAAGGTACAAAAGAACATGCACTAAGAAGTAAATCTCCCTTTAGTTTACTTCGTTTATTCAATTTTCCCCCTGGAAAGACCAGTGTTATCATTTATGTACATTTTCAAAGATATACTTTGTGTATAAACATATTTTTGTGCTTTTATTGTTGTTTTGTTTTGTTTTAAAGCAAATAGTGGACTAAATCCCAGTGTTCTGCACTTTAAATGATTTTTGGAAATCATTTATAACAATTCATATAGACAGGCTTCATTTTTTAAAAAATGTTGAATATTGAATATTTGACTATCACATCAAATACAACAGCTGATGTAATAGGTGAATTTGGCTCGTTTACAAGTACATATTCTTAATTCTGCCATCCATTTTTAGTTATGTTTTACTTTTTATTGAGCCATAATTTAAGTATAACAATAAACTATCTATGAATTTTGACAGATGTATATTATTATTTATATTTCTAAATATTTCACAATATATTCTATATTTTCTTCTTTGTGTGTGTGTTACTTTTTTTTTTTTTTTTTTTGCTGAGGAAGATTCGCCTTGAGCTAACATCTGTGCCAATCCTCCTCCACTTTGTATGTGGGATGCCGCCACAGCGTGGCTGGTGAGTGGAGTAGGTCTGCACCAGGGATCCAAACCTGTGAACTCGGGCTATGGAAGCAGAGAGCGAGAACTTAACCACTAGGCCATGGGGCCGGTCGCTGTGTGTTACTTTTGTGTATGTGTGTGTGTGTGTGAGGAAGATCAGCCCTGAGCTAACATCCATGTCAATCCTCCTGTTTTTTTTGCTGAGGAAGACTGGCCCTGAGCTAACATCTATTGCCAATCCTTCCTCCTTTTCTTCCCCAAAGCCCCAGTAGATAGTTGTTTGTCATAGTTGCACATCCTTCTAGTTGCTGTATATTTGACCCCACCTCAGCAAGGCTGGAGAAGCGATGCATCAGTGCACGCACTCAGGATCCGAACCCGGGCCGCCAGTAGCGGAACGTGCGCACTTAACCACTAAGCCATGGGGCGGGCCCCCCTGTGTGTTACTTTTAATGATTGGGAAGGTTAGATTTTCAGTATGATGTTTAATGTTATTCCAGTTAGTATTGCCTCATGGTGACTCGCTCCAATCTTAGTGGCATAAGCCAACAATTCAGTGTGCTCACAGATTCTGTGAGTCGGGAGTCTGCACAGGACAGAGCAGTGATGACATCTTTTTGTACACAATGTCCCACCTGGCAGCACTTGATGGTGGGACTGATTTGCCAACAGGTGGCTGAACATCTTGAGGTGTCCACATACATCTGGTGGTTGAGATGGGCTGTTTGCAGAGACCCCACCTGGAGCCATGGACCAGAACAATACGTGGCCTCTCTATATGGCCCCCTTTCCTCATAGCATGGTGGTCACAGGAAATTTGAACTTGTTTTACCCACACTTTTTTTAGCCTTAGTTAGTTAAATGGAATCATTGTTCACCAGAAGTCCTTTTGCAGTAGTTTTCTTTTCTTTTCTTTTTTTTTTTTTTTTTTGTGAGGAAGATCAGCCCTGAGCTAACATCCGTGCTAATCCTCCTCTTTTTGCTGAGGAGGACCGGCTCTGAGCTAACATCTATTGCCAATCCTCCTTTTTTTCCCCCAAAGCCCCAGTAGATAGTTGTACGTCATAGTTGCACATCCTTCTAGTGGCTGTATGTGGGACACCGCCTCAGCATGGCCGGAGAAGCGGTGCATCAGTGCACGCCTGGGATCCAAATCGGGCCGCCAGTAGCGGAGCGTGCGCACTTAACCGCTAAGCCACGGGGCCGGCCCTGCTGTAGTTTTCTAATTGGTTTTTTAGCTAGCTAAAGTTAGTGCTGTGGAAGTTTTTTCAAGAAGGGCTTGGCTGAGTTAAATCCCACTGATCTCTCAATTCTGTGTTGGAACCAAAGGTTATCTGGGTGTGCGCCATTCCAGTGTGGTGCTCTTCTTCCTCCAGCACTCGGCGGTCATTGTCGCACTGTTGTCAATTACTGGAGGTTTCTGTGGGGAAGCCAGAGACCCGGTTTGTAGCTAATACGATCTTTTGCTTAAATCCCTAAAGGATTCTGACTTTATGTCTTTTTTATTTATGAGTGTTAATAATTCTGTGCATAATTTTTTCCCCTGGAATATGGTTTCCCATTTCAAAGTATAGATTCAAGTATTTATTGGTCTCTGGAAAGTTTTCTTAAATTGTGTTTAGTTCCATTAGGTTGGATTTTTTTACAAAGACAAAATGTATGCATATTTTGGATCTCCTTTGTCTGTCTTCTGTATCTATTGATTTTTTTCGTAATCTTATTCTTTGATTTCCATTTTATTTTGTTCACTTTTCTTAATCCTGAACTCAATGTCCTTTATTACTTTTCAGCAGTATCTATCTCCTGTGTATAGCTATCAATGTGGACTTCATTTCTAAATGAATTTATTTTTCAATTGTACTAATTTTTAGTTTCCTTCTATTGTCTTGTCTTGTAGTCCCCAAATTCTTGAATCTCTGCTTTGAGATCAAAGCAGATACTTTTCCCCCTTGATTTCTATGCAAAAGTCTATTTATGTTCCATGGTAGTATTTTTACTTGGGAGCTTTCTTGGTCTTTCCTTCCTTCTTTCCTCCCTCCCTCCCTTCCTTCCTTCCTTCCACTTTTATTTTATCTGGAATTATCTTTGTAGACACCCTGTGCTGTTTCTATTTAACTATTATGTATTTTTGAATGAGATGATTGCTACCTGGAGCAGCTATTTACAAGAGGTTCCTGTTGGGGTAGCAGGCCAATTTCAATGCTTTTAGAAATCTCTTTCTTATGACACAAGGCTTCATGAGTGATTTTTTTTCTTTAGTCTTTGCTTTTTCCGTCTAGTTGATTTCTGAAGATAAAGAACTCCTTAAAAACCAGTACTTTCTTCACCCTGGATAACTAAAAGATTGTTCTCTGGAAATATGAATTGTATCTGTGTTTATCTACGCAGTGCAGTCTCCCTTATTCCTCCTTGATGACAAACTGTATCCCGGAAAGTTCCCAACACAAACCCACATGCATTGTTTCTATTTCTTCTAAAAAGGTGGACTCTCTACTTGGAGAGCTCTGTGTAGCTTCCTTGTCTGAGACCTTCAGTCACAAGCATCCTCTTGGTATCTGCCTGCCTCTCTGTTTACAGCAATAATCCTTCCTCATGTATTATTGTTCAGGCATACGGATATCTTGTAGATGATAGAGTGTGTCCTTCAATTTCATATTCTTGCCTTTTGGTGGTTTCTAAAAAAGAAGACAGCATCATTTTGATACCCTTTTATAAATTTTTTGTTACAAACCTAGTCATTTTATGCCTCCATCTCTTAACATTTTATTCTGCATTAATAGTCAAATGCTTGTAACTTTTTGTTTCAAAGCTAGTCATTTTATGTCGCCACTTCTTAACATCACTTCCAATGCCAAGTCTCTATTAAGTCTCCTTCCTGGCCCTTTCACTGCAGAGAGAATTAATGACATCTTCAAAAACCTGGAAAGTCCTTAGTTTTTATGACAACTACAGTATGTATACATAATTTTACAGGCCTATATTTCTTGTAAATTCCTTGAAGACAAAGATAATGACTTATTCATCATTTCATCCTCTGGCTAAATATATAATATGGCCTCCGGGCCTAATATATAATACACACCTAAGAATATTTCTTGAACTGTTTGATATATGACATCTAATTACATACTTTATAATTGAAAACACTGATTATATTTGTTATCTTTTGGAAATAGCCTATATTTAATTATATTAAATTAATGATGATGCACTAAGGATTTTTTGATTAATGGTTTTCATTTTCACCTGCATTTTCAGTGAGGAATCATTACAAATCACTCAGTTTTAAAATCAAGCCAGGTCCCTAACTACATGACCATGGGCTCTGTTTGTTTGCTCCAGTGTACAGTGAGTTCATCCAGTCTTATCATGAAGATTTCCTATCAGTATTGAGTTATTCAGTGAATATTTATCAAACAATATGAATTTCATTCTATTTTTAGTTCCTTCTTAGGACTACAAAAGACACTTCCAACTTAGACTCCTTCTCAAGAAACACAAAGTATGGTAAGTCTTGTACTTCTTTAAGTTTTTTTTCAGGTTTAAAAAATAATACAACTATAAAGATAAAGATAAAATTACAAATCATGTACCTTCCAAACATCTTCACATTAATACAGTTAATATTTTATAATATTCCCTCCCAGATATTTTTTCCCTTATAATAATGTAGGAAAGAATAGTAGAGTGGAGTATAGCAAAGCTTTGGAGTCAACAGAAATGTCTGCGTGAGAAGAGTAACCTAATCTATTTAACCCTCATTGCTCACATCTACAAAATGGGAGAAAAATATAACTATCATATCAAGCAATTTGCACAATGTCTCAGTCATAAAAACACTCTAAAACACTTGTTGGGATCCTCAGGGCAGACTACAGTCCAGAGTTTACAACTACTACAACTAATTTAATCGTTCTCCTTGATAGACATTTCATATTTTTCAGTTTTTTGTTTCTGTGGGTTTTTGTTTTGTTTTGTTTACAATTAAAATTACAATTTAAAGTAATGCTGGTATGAACATGCTCCAATATCTTTATACAACTATCTTATATCCCTGCAAACAGATCTTCACAATGAAATTCTGGAGAAGAACGACTGAATCCTATAGGCTTTGATCATCATCTTGTTTCCTTCCCAGCCCTATATAACATCAAACTTCTGCTCATTCTCTTAGCCTTATAGCCTGAGAATCAGCAAATGCTTCAAGGGAAAGGAATTCCAAATATAGTCATGTGTTTCTTAACGATGGGGATATGTTCTGAGAAACGCATCGTTAGGTAATTTTCTTGTTGTGTGAACATCATAGAGTGTACTTACACAAATCTAGATGGTCTAGCCTACTACACACTTAGGCTACACGGCACTAATCTTATGGGACCACTGTCATATACGCGGTCTGTCATTGACGGAAACGTCATTATGTGGTGCATAACTGTATAGGCCTAACCACTTTATGCTTCCCTCTTCTTCAATCTCATCCCCATGAGTCTTTGTTTTCTTGGCAGTTTTCCAATTCTTACAAAGCTTTTTTTTTTTTTTTTTTAATATCTTTTCCAGTTGTTCCTAGCTGGAGACTTGGTTTACAAGTTTGTTCACCATTACTTCCGAGAAAACAAACCATTTCTTGACAGAGTAAACAATTCTAGCTTGATTATTATTTTAACTCAGTACATTACAAAATTAATTCCATTATTTTTAGATGGCATTGTTATCATTTGGAAGTCTGCTCTTAATTTAATATTCAATTTTTTTGTAGGTGCATCTATCTTTTTCTCTCTCTGCTTTTAAAATTGCTTCGTTTTTCTTGTGAAGTGTCCATACAGTGTATCTAATCATAGACTTTTGAAAAACATTTCATGCCTCATTTGATATTTTGTGCTTCCTGACATTTTCATTGTATGTCTGGATCAGAAAATTCTCAGCCATTTGTTCCTCAAGTTTTGCCTTCCCTCAATTCTCTCTAGTCTTTCATTCTGGAACTCTAACTAGACATATGTTCATTCTAGCCACTATGTATCTTAAACTGTCTTTCATATGTTTAACTTATTTTCTCTTTTGGCTCACATTAAAAAAAAATATCTTCAGCTAGATATTTCTATTCTTCAATTCATTCTTCTTTTCTTCTATGTTGTTGTTAAACTCATTCATATTGTGTTTTTTTTCAACAATCAAGTTTTATTTTTGTAAATGTGTTAGGTTGCTTTTAAAATCTGCCTAGTAATTAATGAAAATCTCTTAGAGTGTGCTCATGTTTATGAATTCATCCTGTATTTTTTCTTGTTTCAAACATAGTTATTCTGCATGTGCCATTATCAGTTCCAACATTGGTGACACACGGAGCTCTAAAGTGCTTGTCATTACTACTGACAAAACTTCATGCTGTCTTACCTTCTTCGGTGGTTGTGGCCTTTGTCAATTCATATTTATTTGTGAGATTTGTGACTGATTTGTCCTAATTCTGGGGACTCTATCAACCTTGGACCACTCTCGAGCTCTTTAAAATCATGGCTTAATGAGGGCATCTGTGTTTTAGCCTTCCTAGTCTGTTGTATGTCCAATGCTAACATCTCTGCCAAAGAGTTGTTACTGGTATTTGCTCTGAGGAAAACCCTATTCTTACTGGCTCTCTCACTGGTTCCAACTCTGAGTTTCAAGATCAGGTTTTGGATCATGTTTTTTTTCCATTGGGTGTGTGTGGGGAGAAAAAAATTAGTTGGTGGTCTTTGAAGATTGCCTTTATCCCCCTAAGTGCCCAAAAATACATTCAAAACATTTAAATCCAGGTCTAGTTGTTTTGCAGTGGGAGGATGCTCCAGACAATCTGGTCCACCATGATCCTGACAGCACATGCCCCATTCCCCCTGATAAAGGATGCAGATTTCACTCTGCCCCAAACATCTATGTCTTAGTCCATTCAAGCTACTGTAGCAAAATGCCACAGACTGGGTGGCTTATAAACAACAGAAATTTATTTCTCACAGTTCTGGACACTGGAAGTCTGGGATCAGGGTGCCAGCCTGGTTGGGTGGGAGTCCTCTTCCGGGTTGCAGACTTCTTGTATTCTCACATGGCAGAAAGGGCAAGGGCCTCTTGTATAAGGGCATTAATCTCATTCATGAGGGCTCTGCCCTCAGGACCTAATCACCTCCCAAAGGCCCCACCTCCTAATGCCATCACATTGGTCATTAGTATAACATATGGATTTGGGGGGAACACAAACATTCAGACCATAGCAGCATATCTGTACAAAAACCCCAATCCCATACGCAGACATAACTATGTTATTTTATCTATACTCACTTGATGCCTTCATATTCTTCCAGTCTCTATACCTTTTTTTTGTCTTCACTTCATTTCCTACAAGTCAAAACTAAATAAACACTAATTTTATCCATTCTCTCAGGATTGCACTCTGGATTTCCAACCTCCATAAACTATTCTCCTACTCTTTGTACTAATTCTTTATCCCAAAGTCATCCAATCACTTATTTTCATCTATTCTTTCAAGAATTTTCCAAGGCCAGCCCAGTGGCATGGTGGTTAAGTTCATGTGCTCTGCTTCGGTGGCCCAGGGTTCGTGGGTTCAGATCCTGAGTGTGGACCTACACCACTCATCAAGCCATGCTGTGGTGGCATCCCACATAGAAAATAGAGGAAGATTGGCACAGGTGTTAGCTCAAGGACATTCTTCCTCAAGCGGAAAGAAGAAGATTGGCAGCAGATGTTAGCTCAGGGCCAATCTTACTCATCAAAAAAAAAAAAGAACTTTCCAACCAGCTAAGGAAAATATATATTTTGATTATCTTTATTAGAAATGTATGATATTTAATATTATCTTTGTGCTCAGGTTGCCCATCAATCTTTTAGGCATTTCCAAAGGATTCCATTCTCCATATTTTTTGGTTAGAAAATTATCCCAAAGGGTACCACTATTTCTGCTATCCTTGGCTTTCTAAACAAATGGTTAAATATCCTATACCAATAAAAAAAATTAACCTTTGGGGATAAATTGTTACTATTCTTTCCTTCCAAATTAATTCTTATTTTATTATGTTTAATTTTTTCCCTGTTCTAGAGCATGAAATTAACCAAGGTAATTTACCACACAGACTGGAAGCTTGATATACTTGCTAACAATAATAAGTATTTGAATACAAAAATGAGCAAGACGAAGTGGCCACAATTCCTGAGGAGAGTCATGTAAATTAAACACAGACATTTATGAGACTGTGATGAGTGGTAAAGTAAAAAATTGCCATAGAGCATAAGGAAAGGAACATCAAATTATGTAAGGATTGGAAAGAATAAAGAAAAGTTTCACACTCAAGATTAGTTTTGAAAGGAGTCTTGAAGGATGCACATGGTTTCCCCAAGATGAAGAGGAGTCAGATAGGTATTCTAAAAATAGAAAAAGAGTGTGCAAAAGTACCATCATTTGAGAAATAACTGCACAATGAAAGAGCTGAACACAGTTACGTGTAATTAGCAAATAAGCTATGTGGGGAAGTAGAAGTAAGACGGGAACTCATCTCACTTTGTCTTATAAATTTTTAAACATGTTGATCTCCACACTCAAGCATGAGTTTCTCAAATTGGGGCATCTATCCATCATTTTTTGTTTACTGCCTGACTAATTGTAAATTTTCCATAAGTGCCTTATTGATGAAAAAGAACTATTATTGTCTGATTTAGATCCAAAGGGCCTCACTGTATAAAAGGACAAAATTAAAGTTTGAGATTAATATATCATTTGTGTGTCATTCATCATTAAAATACATCTTACTTTTAAAAGGGAGAGATTGCATAGTATGGTAACCCCTTCATTTATCCCATCAGAAGGTGTAAGCTAAAGTCCTGAGACGGTGTATAAGACCAGACTAGTAAATGTCGATGGAGTTATTGAGAAAGAAGGAAAACCCAGTTCCCAGGGAGTGTATGTTTGTGTGTATGTGAAAGAGGGCTGAGTGTAGACAAGAAAGACTTTCCAGGACATCTGAGGTAGCCGAGGAACGGAGCGCAGCGCGGAAAAGGAAAAGCGAGAGTGAAGACCATCAGTGTGAGAGGGCGAGTGGGGGATACTGCACGTGGTCCGGCAATACGTTAGCAGTCAAATATCCCACAACAAGGGTTTTTTCTAAGTGAAATTAAAAAGGCATTTCATAAAGGTGCTAATGGGAATGACATCCCATAGATTCAACGTGGAGTGTGGTGAACAAGCCGACTGCCAGTGACAAAAAAATGAAAAAAATTAAATACGCGTGGGGAAATAAGTTTTCCAAATGTAAGTTCTTTCTAAGTATTCCAATCCTTTCCCTCGTTTGAACTATGGTTAATGTCATGTTCAATTTAGGTTCTAAATTACAATTATTTCGAAGCTCTTCTGTGAGAGACTGTTAGACCTAATTCACTTAAAAAGAAAAAAAAAAGATGAATTGTTCAGCGTGTATTCTTGTTCCAAGTATATTTCACATATATACAAGTGTATATTGCTTATTTTATCTAAGAAGAAATTTAATTTTAGCTAAGAAATGAAGAGTAGAAGTCAGAGGGAATTCACATTATTTTTCAAGGAGAGTTCATTTTATTTCTCAAACCATCGGTAAAATCAGGATTAGACTTTGTGCCCTGTTTCTCATAAATGTATACTAACGGTTGACTTTTGCTATATGAAAACATTTTCTTTGATAGTGCAATAAAATTAGATGTACTCCAAGATTTGAGTAAGCAATGAATGTCTTTAAGTAGAGAAAATATAAATTTTAAAATACTAGCTTAAGACCAGAAAAGAGTTCTGCTCCAAAAAAGGAATATCCGTAAGAACAAGTATTTAAATAGCACACTATTAGCAGTATCTGAACAGAAACATATGTCACGTCTGAGCTGTAATATAACCTGTGTGGGAAAAGAGATTAAACGTGAGATTTTTAAATACCTTTTCTTAAAAAAAAAGAAATCTAAAACGCATTCTTAAAATGAGAGGCGTGCGGGTAGGCTCCCATCCGCCGCCCGCCGCTGCTGTCTGCGGTCGTGAAGACGATCCTAACCAACAGGGCGTTAATCCGACACAATTTCAGACAAAACATACTTGTTAAGTGATATCAACTGCCATTTTATGTTCTTCTCTTCTCTGAAGAGATGCTTATGTAGAAAAAATCCAAGCTCAATTCAGGGTCATTAGGATCACCGTTATGCAAGGCATTATTGGGGGATCATTACAGAGAACACTGTCGCGAGACCCTGAACAATGGATGAAAAAATAACACTAAGTACCTACCTGAGTTCACCTTTGGGTTCACTTTATATGTAATTCAAATGTATATTGATCTATTCAATCTACAAGTCAAAATAGATGATGGTTTATCTAAAATGCTTATAAACCCAGATAATTTTCATTTGCGCAATCACCAATTATCATTTGACATCTTTCGGATGTGCAGTCATAGTGGTTACATGCACCCGTGTTCAGGGCCTCATAAACTTGATCTCTGAGCAGTTTGTACAACTGACTAAGTCCATCAGTTCAGATGGCTTCACGGAACAATGGTATCCGGGTCTTGATTTCCTTTCAGGGCTAAACCATAAGGACAAAATATTTTGTCTGCTTCGTGTGAAAACATAAGCTTTTATTTACTTGCCTTCACAATGAAAAGGTGTCTGCCTTTGGGAACAGATGAATCGTGAACTTGGATAGAGTTTTCAACATGGCTTTTTTATTGAATAAACTCATGTCCCCTTCTGCCTGCTGAAAGAGAGGATCAAGATTTTAGGAATGCTCAATTCTATATTTCTTCAGATAAAAAAGAAATTTCTTTTTTGAGAGTGTGCCTGGTGAAGCAACATTTTTACCCACACCTTCTAGTCTGTTTGCTCATTGCTACTTTTTTCTTCCCCCACCTCCCTGGCTGTTTTCTTAAAATAGAGTACCGAAGTAAGAATGTAGTGGTGATTAAATGGGAATGATGCCATCTCGTTTAATTGTTTACTAAAAACCTACTTTAAGGTAATCAAAATTATTAGACATATAATAGCAATCTGAATATTAATGACTTAGTGAATATAAGCAGATACTGCATGTTATTTTCTGAAGCCTCTGAATTTCTGAAGTAACTGGTATTTTCTTATAAAATAGATATTATACAAGGGAAAATGTATGTTAGAGCTATATATCTAAACATATAAATAAAAGCTAACCAGCCGCTTAACTATCACTGTTCTTTTCTTTGGCACAATTTGGCAATTACCGCATTCACCCTCTGTTTCTTTCTTTAAAGAGCAAATCTGTAAAGTTAATGAAGCTTCTACTCCCTGTTAAGCATAAGATTTCACAGCAGCAGGGGAAATAATCATCATTCCAATGAGCACAGGCATTTGTACATCTATACCTATATTTCTATTTCTATATCTATGCTAAATGTGTCCGTTTTTGAAAGCATATAGTCATTTTTGAAATTACATAGATAGCTATAGTAAAAAAACTCCTAACTTCTTACTTTCTAACCATTTGATAAGGCTGTGAATATTTCTAAAATGCAAACAAGATATATATGCTATATTTCTAACAACATTGTTCTTTGTGTGGCATCCATGCCTTTTTGTGGTTATTAATATTAGAAGCAACTTAGTTTTATTTTGGGGAACTCTTCTTCTCCTATTGGATTAAATCTTGGTGAGACTTCAAACCAAACATTCTATTCTCCTCCTAGAAACTGCAGGTAACCCCAAGATAGGTCAGTTAGAGGGTTTATCCCTAGAATTTGAACCTTGCCTGGTTACCTTTGACTGTAAGTACTTTCTCAGTTTATCCAAGGTGCCAGGCATACATTTGCTTTTTAAGTCTGCTATGAAATGAAAAAGTTGAAAAACAGTGATTACAGTGTGTTTCCTTCTTTCATATATGACTTTATTTTTGTCCCTCAAGTAGGATCTGAATAATATGCTCCTAATTAGACAGCTTTGAACTTGGAGTCTTGATGGATTTCTGAGGAAATGGGGAGCAAGGGAAAAGAGATTTTCACTTCACTTCAACATTTTTTTAAAATTTCAGTCATTAATGGCTTTGATTTGAATTATTCTATAAAGAACAAAATGCAAATGCTTTACTTCATGAAATGAATCTTCTTCCCTACCAATTCCTGCAAATGTGATAAAAAGAGTCATTCAAAGAAGTTAATCTTTTGGTTCTAATGGTTCTTGTTAAGAGATTGTGAACAAAAAATAATTAACATTTTCCCAGTTGTATTATCAAAGTGAAGAGCAAGTAACAGTTTTGTTCCATAATTTGTTTTCTATTTTTAAGAGAGACATAGTGATGCGCAGGTTATTTTCTTCTTCAATCCAATTGGATATTTTAAATACTTTTTTTTAACTCAAATTTTTAAATAGAATGTAACATGGAGACTTTTAAACTTCAAATCATCCTATACTGAGTCCAATATCAATGTATGGTAGTACTAAATAATCTCATCTTTCATAAAAAATTTTTCAGTTATTCCAGACTAGACAATTGGTAGATATTTATGTTCTGGTCCAGTTTCAGTCCTCAGCAACTTGAATTTCAAAGATATCCATATTTTGCCTTATTGATCATGTAAAGCAAGGTAAAGTTTTGATGTAGTGTTGTTGGTATGATGGCAGGTGTTCCAGGAGGGACTGCAAATATTATAAAGTTTTGTACTATGAACATATTTGAGAAACTGTACACTTTTCAAGGTAACGTACTTCACATATAATTATGTAATTTAGGGAGCAAAAGAACTACGTAAAATATGGCCCAGTGGTAGTGCATAGGTAAAGTGAAAAGACTTGCTAGAAAAATTCAAGCCATACTTTGTTATCTAATTAATAAGACCCTTCCATCATGTAATACCAACATTTGCTGAGATAGAGTTTTCTGTAAAATTGATTATAAATAACATGATAGCACTCGGCTTCTATTAAGTTTGTTGTCATATGTCATATAAACAGTTGTGCAAATCTTTGACTCATAACTAGTTCCCTACAGAACTTGATGTATCAACAATTCAGGGCAGGTTTTTTTTTGATGTGACAAGTTCTGAGAAGGCAATTTGGGGAAATAAAATCTCTGGACAATCCTCCAGAGTATTTCCAATTACTTGATGTGTCATTGATGGATTTTTATTTCACTCCTGAAATTAGTAACATACACAATTTGAACCAACAAATATTCCACTCCTTACTCTGAATGTGCCAGCAGTTAAAATGAAGCATATTTATTTTATCACTTGATGAATTGAAGAAGAAACAATTAATCACAGATATTCCTTTCCTTCTTCCGACCCTTGATGGATGTTCTTGTATAAATGATGTCATTGATGGATATTTATTCCACTTCTGTAAATGGTGATGCATAAAAGTTTAACTGCAGATACCTGCCTCTTCCACTCCTAATGCATGAAAATGCAGTTGCCACGTTGCTGAGAGATAACGGACTGCATCACTTTAGGACCTAAGTTACTCCCTGTTAGTTTCTTTCGTAGAAAGATTCATTAGCCCAAGTAACTATTGTTTTTCCTTAGGGAGCTGCAGAAGAGACATTGAAGAGCTTTTTACCCATCATACTATGAAGCTCTTTAGGGCCTTTGAGCTGGGGCTTTTTGTTGTTCATATTGTATTCTCAATGTTTAAACCAGCTCCTGGCATGGATATTTGCTGAATCAGTAAGTTAAATATTCATAAGAATGAAGACTTTTAGAGTGAATAGCTATCAGTTCATTCATTCATTCATTCATTTTTTGATTCATTGTTTGAAGAATAGTCTACACACCTGTCTAAAATGCCTCTCCATTCACATCTCCAAACCCTCCAGTCTGGCTTATATGTCTACTACTCTTTTGGGATTATTACTTGAATTCCAATGTAATATCTTCTATCCTTATTCTGTCTTTTCTATCCTTTCTGTGATGTTTGATCTTGCTCTTGACTCTATTCTTGAAAGTATTGTCTTGTCTTTTATTAAGGATACCTCTATTTTGTGTGTTTTTTTTTTCCTTGGGCTCTGTTTTTAGCATCTTTTCAACCACAACTGCATCTACAACTTGTACGTGTATTACTCGTTTTTTAGTCTTAAATCACCTAATCCATTCTCCATTTTCTATAAAAATAACTCATAAACGTAAATCTGTTTATGTCACATACTGGCTTAAAATATTTCAATATTTTTATCATCTGTAAGATAAAGTCAAATTTCAGCATAGTATGCAAAAGTCTTCATATTATCACCTCTATCAGTATTTCTCACATCATCTCCTTCCTGTTTCACACATAAACCCTACACTTGAGACAAAATTTATGGTACAAACTGTAGTTCTCCAAATGAGCCGTGATTTCTCATGCCTTTTGACATCTTGATTCCCTCTGTTTGGACAGCTACTTACTCCTTCTTTTCCACCATTTGAATGCTCATTCACCAAAGATGACTTAGGATGGTTGCTGGGTAAATATTGTTAGAAATAAAGAACCATGTGGCTGACAGAGGAGTATGCAATGAGTGATTTTAGGTCTCTTTGGTGTAGACAGATTCAGCTCATTACGATTATTCCTCACAAGGATAGAGGAATTTTACCTCCTCTGTGAAGGTTTTCCTTAACTCCTCTAGCAGAATAGGTACACCTTCGTCTTGCTTCTTTTGAAAAATTTTCATAGCACAATTTTGCATTTTATCATTATAGTTCCTGTATAGACATATTTCCTTCCTATATTATAAATGGATTATTTCAAAGTAGTGAGTACATTCTATCTATTCTTATATTCACAGAAGCTAGATTAGTGCCTACCATATACCTAACACTTAAAAAAAGTATTCATTGGGGCCGGCCCCATGGCTTAGCGATTGAGTGAGCGCGCTCCACTACTGGCTGCCCAGGTTTGGATCCTGGGCGCGCACCGATGCACCGCTTGTCCAGTCATGCTGAGGCGGTGTCCCACGTACAGCAACTAGCAGGAGGGGCAACTATGACATACAACTATCTACTGGGGCTTTGGGGAAAAAAAAAAAGGAGGAGGATTGGCAATAGGTATTAGCTCAGAGCCAGTCTTCCTCAGCAAAAAAAGGAGGATTAGCATGGATGTTAGCTCAGGGCTGATCTTCCTCACAAAAAAAAAAAAAAAAAGTATTTGTTACTGAAGTAAGGTATGAAGCCAAGAGAGGAAACTTAAATATTTAGAGGTATAGTTAATATAACAATTTCTTCTTCTAGTTAAAGATTTTAATAGTGATAGAGAAACGAGGATGTGCATTAAGGGCAAATATGTATATGGTGTTTAAAAGCAAAAATAGCTTTTATTCTAAATAATGATTTATGGAATTAATATAATGAGTCCTTTGAAGGAGACTAAGTATATTTTAAAAAGTATAGAAGCCTGAGTATATTAAAAGCATAAAGAAAGGGCTTTAATTTGAAATTTGATGGAGAGAGAAAAATGTCATGGGAAAATGTTAATTTTAGACGCTAAAAAGAAAAATAAGGATAACAGAGAGTAAAGAATATTTGATAAACCCCTCAGTAATTTTCTGTAAATTATAACACAGGATGGTAAGGTATGCAACAATCTCATTGTAAGATATCTACCTACTCATACCCAACATGTAAGTCATTTGTAAACAAAGTGAACATATGTACACATGCATTTGCAAATATCTGGATACCGCTGGAAGCCTCGTTTTTCTAAAATTAACAAATATAATAAAGTATTGACTGGATGGCCTTGTAAGAAATTTCTTCTCTCTAAAGAATAAAAGGAAGCAACAATAGCAATAGGTACTTTGAAAATAGTTCTGACAAATAAGGAAAATTAGTAGCTAACATTGAAGAACTAGGAGACAGTGACCAAATCACCTTGGCATTGTACTAGGTATCCAAAGAAATTCTTGGCATCAGATGGTCTAAGGAAGTGATGATCATAGCAGTTTACAACAAAACATCTTGAAAGAAAAGAAGATTCCACCAATGTCAATAAAATATTTAAAGTGACTCAAGGTTGTAAGAAATCAAAACTTCACAACGTATTACAACCAATCATAAAATGGAAGAAGAATAATCTCCATAAAAAGAAAGAAAATAATCTCTATCAAATCTCTAAACACTCAGAGATCTCGGATTTAAAAGAATCTGTAAAATAGAGCTACGCTTTAATCTTCAGCTGTCTAGAAAACAAACTGTCCACAACACTTTCTTTCTGAATGTCTGAAAGTTAAATTTTGCTGGAGTGTGCTGGGAGCATATCCTTAGATGTCAGCCCTGTGTCAGAATACACTGATGGAAGTGGACAGTCCTACCTGCAGTAAGTTATACAGGTCCTGTTATGCTGTATGTTCAGAGGATGAAATTGTTAAAATTTTTTGAGATCATAACAAAAGATACAGCTTGTTTCTGAGAAACGGTGAAAGGAATTTGGTGTATTTATTATGGATAAAAGATGATTAATGGGAATGACTGTAAATCTATAATTGTTTAAAGTCTTTTACTTTCTAAAAATTCAATTTATTTGGTGTTGTTTCAGAGAGTGAAGGAAAAAGAAGAGAGTCATTTCAAAAAGACTTTCTGATAGTTAGTTCTGACCAACTAAGATAGTGTTTCTTGAAAAGAACATTTTCTCTCACCAGAAATGTAAAATAAATCTCATATGGTCTTAAGAATGTTATAGAATTTCTGAAATATGTGGGATTCTTTCTTTTTAAGCCTGAAAATTTTAAGATAATTGATTTTCTATATTTTTATTTTGCAATAATTTTTCTTCTTCAGATAAAATTTATAAAACACTCAAATTTGAAAAGGAAAAAAGTTTAATTGAGACTTTGTAACATCACAACTCTGATTTTCTACTCAGAAGTGCCTGGAATGCTCTGTCTTTCTATGCATTTTTTTTGAATAACACTTTAACAGATTTCTTTGATATTGAGGGAGAAAATACTCTATCTTTCTTTTTCCCTTTTTTTTTTTTTGAGGAAAATTGGCGCTGTGCTAACATCTGTTGCCAATCTTCCTCTTTATTTTTTTCTCCCCAAAGCCCCAGTCCATAGTTGTATATCCTAGTTGTAGGTCGTTCTAGTTCTTCTATGTGGGTGGCTGCCTCAGCATGGCTTGATGAGCAGTGAGTAGGTCTGCACCCAGGATCCCAACCAGCGAACCCCGGGCTGCCTCAGCGGAATGCGCAAACTTAACTGCTACAACACCAGGCAGGCCCCTCTTTTCTCTTTATGATCTAGATAATCTATTGTTAGTTGAAAAAATAAAGCTAATGCATGTTTTCACACTTAGTATGTAAGTTCTATTTTACATTTGAGATAACCATTTTGAAATATGGAAATAGACCTGGACAGATAGGGTGGCTGCTCTCAAAAAGACAGAGCTGTAAACAGCAAGGTGCTGCTTTCTCTCTTCCCTCTTTCTTGTCACTTATTTCCCTTCAGATGTTCAGTAGATTAACTTTTCCAGGACTGAATTAGCCATAGGAATAGAAAAAATAGTAAGAATGTATGCTTCAAAAAATAAAAACACTTTATTATTTAATAATGCAGACATGAAAACCATAATGTTAGTAATTTGTGATAAGGCCCTATATTGGAAACATGCAAAAAATACATGATTCTAAAGGAGGGAGTGATTGACACTTTGGAGATATAATGACTGGATTTGATCTTGAAAGTTCAGTTATAGTTTACCAGGGAAATAAAAGGCCAAGCAGCATTCTAGGGAAGGAGGTTTTCCTGTTTAAGGTTGTGAAGTGTGAGATCAGATGGCACATTGAGAAAAGGGCCAGTTTGGCCTGGCTGAGGAATATAGTGAGAGGAGCCTGGGTATTGCAGGAACCAAAGCTGGAGGACAAGCAGATTCTAGAACCTGTAGGAATGTTTTGTGCCTTGCAAAAAAATGTGGATTGTATTCTGCAGTTGATAGGGGATTATCAAATCGGTACAGGGAGAGAAATAATGTGGGCAGATTGTCACTTAGAGAGAAGACTCTCGTATGTGATTAACTGTTAATGGTTGGTACTCAAGGGTAGTCATCTACTTAAAATCTGTTCCTATAGTCCAGGTGAGAGGTAGTAACACTCGGCTCTAGAGCAGTGCACAAGAGAGGAGTAGAGAGATCCAATATATTGACAGTGTTGATAGAATTTAACACTCTTGGAAGTTGTGGGTGGAATGAGGTTTAGCGATTATCTCAGCTAATTCCAAATATTTTTGGTGGTAGTATTAAGCAAGATGGGAAATATTAGAGGTGGATCTCATTTTGGAGAATGAAGGTTATAATGCTGATAATTTAGAGTGACTATTACTTAGGTACTTAATAAATCACTAATATTTTTGCCTCCCTGAGACTCTTCTATGAAGTCAAATTTAGAATACATTGAATTATTTGATATCTGAAACTAAATTAGCACTTTTTATGATTTTTGAAATGTATATTCTACATTCACATTTCTCTACAACATAAATAGTAATTACTTAGAGTTTAAAACAGTGGATCAAAACTCCAAGTGAACATTGGGTTAAATACAAATATGGAAATTTCTGCAGTTACTGAGTGGAGCTTTCAAATGTTAGACTTTTAAGGATAGCATCACACTCTTCCCAAATTTTTCGTTTATACGCATTTCCTTCATAGTCTTACTATTTTCCAATATCATTGAGTGTCTTTGATTAACAGTTCAGAGATGGTCCATATTTGCCTCTCTTACTACGTTAATTATGTAACTTTAAGAATGTTTAATTTTTAAATAATATTTCTGTGCCATTTGATGTTTTCTTCATCACCATATAACATTAAGCCCTCCCTTTGCAGATTGAAATTAGTAATCATTACTAGATAAGGTTAATAAAACATGTAAGAGAAGGTACTTCTCAGTCCTGGTTGTGTTTCAGAATCATCTTTATTGCTTAAAATACACATTCATGGTCTCTTTCCAAAAACCAATATGCCTTTGTCTCATTTGCTTGCTAATCTCTTCTTCACACATTCTGTTCCAGTTGCATTGACCTCTTTGCTGTTCCTATACCTGCTGGGCAAGCCCTTAATTTGGGAACTTCACACTCTTCCCCACGATATCTGCAAGGCTTCTTTACCTTCCCAATGAGGCCTACCTGGTAAATTATTTAAATTAAAACATCTTCTGTTCTCTTTAATCTCATTTTTTTCATAGTATTTTTTTTTTTTTACTTTGTGCTGTCTTCTAAAATGTAATTATTATGTTTATTATCCCTCTATCCCATTAGAATACATATTCTATACTTTTTTTCCTTTTTTGTTCTCCGCTATCACTCAAGTGCCTGGAACAGTGCCAAGCACAGAGACAATAAATAAATGAGTTTATTCAATGAAAACCTCTGAGCTTGGAAGCCAAGAAACTCTACTATTGAAAACTCCAAATGCAATTATGTTGCTTTGTCAGGATTACAAACCCCTCACCTAGAGAGTAGCAAATAGATATAAACAATAATACCATTTTAACAGACTAAAAAAATGGTTCTCACCAGAAGACCTGTGGAGCCTTCTTGTTATGTGAGTTAAACTCCTTCTTTTGTCTTGGAATATGAGGGATTCATCCTTTAATGGCCACAAAGCTTTCTGACCTGCTGCTATTTCATGGATAGAATCAATTACAGTTCAGTTTTCCTTAAAATTAGTAAAACTTGATTTTGTTTGCATCTTAAGTGGATATAATTCAACAACTCACGAAGACAGAATATGATGGATTGCTTGCAATTTATACAGCTCTTTCTCTGACCTTATTAGTACCTAAAATTTGGCTGCAAACTACTTGGAGCTTTACCTTGCCCCCAGTGTTGCAGCTCTGGGGGCATCAGTGCAACTCGTAAAAACAGATGCAGTTTCCTCCAACATTTTTGTCACACATGGTACCACTTCTGGGCTAATAAGATGAACGGTAAGATTTACAGCACAGGCAGCTAAGCAAGCAAAATTAGTATAATAAATGCAACAATGAATATATAATTAATCTTTGTGATGGCAAAACATCCAGAGTATGCTTCTAAGTCAGATTAGAGATTGTAGATTTACTAAATCTCATAGAAATTGTTGTGGGACAAATAGACAAACTTCTTAGCAGACAGATGGTGATTGATAGATAGACAGGTAGATAGATAGATAGATAGATAGATAGATAGATAGATAGATAGATAGATAATAGATAGATAGATACTTTTTAAAAGAACCAGTGTTTTATTTACTTGCCTTTGGTAAAAATATGGTCACTGCCAGACCCTGAGTCTCACTTCTGTTTTCCACATTCCCATTCAAAACTCTTATTTTGATATCCTAGCCCGTGTTGCCTTACTCTGCACCATATTACAAACCATCAAGGGAAAAAATTGAAACTCTTCTCTATCTGCTTTAATGAGTGAAATAGATATTTATCTACTTAGATTAAATTATTATATTTTATTCTGCGTAAGCATTAGGAGATGGAGATGACCTTTTATGGTATTTTTGAAATGATATTTGCAAATAGAAAAGTGTTAAGCAATGTATGGTATATGTCAATATTCACAGCTCAAATATGACAGCCTTATCCTCTTAACTAGATAGGCATAGACTTAAATATTACGAGATTATGGAGAATGTACTTGAGAAAGGGAGTGATCAGATATTCTCATGACATCTTTAGACATGACAATATTAATGGGAAGAGAAGTAAGAGGTATTATATATGAAATACATCAATTCAGCATGCTATTTCATAATTGTATTTCTTAAAAGCTTACTCTCTCAAGGGTACTCTGAGAACAGCAGCTGATTTATTCTGTATTTATTTAAGTCCTAGACCTCTGATCTCCCAACCTGGCACACATAGCAAAGAGAAGCAGCAGCTAAAAAATGCTAAGGGGATAGTACTGTGCATATTTTGGAATAGAACCAGGGCAGGATAGAGTGCATAAACCGTCAATTCTTATGGATTTGTAAAAGCAATGTGCAGTTCAAGAAGATTGTAGAATACCGTTTCTTCCACAATCTCCATAATTTTTAGCCACATATATTTCTATCATATACACACATAATAGCATTCTCCCACTCCCATTTTTGTTTTCTTAATTAAACCTTCAAGGGGTGGGGAAGTAAAGTCACTACCCAAATAAAGAATTGTAAAAGGAATGAAAATAAAGCTTTCGTATGTCCTTTTAGCCTTTATTTGTGGTTAGAAATGAATTTTCAAATTTAGATGTTTTTGAAGAATGTTGTGTTCATAAATGAAACTGATTGCAAATTGTGAATTTCTATATATATCTGTGATAGGCAGAAAAACGGCCTCTCGAAGATATCCACATCTTAATTCCAGAACATAAAAATATGTTATGTTACATGGCAAGGAGGAATCTAAGTTGGAGAGGGAATTAAGTTTGTTAATCAGTTGACCGTAAAATAGGAAGATTATCCTGGATTATCTGGTGTGGGCCCAACATAATCACAGAATTCGTAGAGTGGAAGACTGAGGTAGAAGTGAGGTCAGAGTGACGCCATGTGAGAAGGACTTGACCTGCCCTTGGTAGACACGAAGATGGAGGAAGGAGCCATGAGCCAAGGAATGCAAGAGGTCTCTGTAAACTGGAAAATGCAAGGGACCAGATTCTCCCCTCAGGCGTCTGTGCAGGGGAGACGCCTTGATCCTAGCCTGGTAACACCTGTGTTAGCTTCTGACCTACAGGACTGTAAGCTAATAAATTTGTGCTGGTCTGTGGTGATTTGTTACAGCAGTGATAGAAAGCTAACATCATATCTTTGTTGAATAAGTGTATTGCCACTATATTAACCTTCAGAGGATAATCTACTTAAAATGTTTTTGTGACCCTTTAAAATTTTGTTTAGTTTTCCTACTATGTAAGGAATGCCAGATTTTGGTATATATACTTCAGGTAATAGCTTTACATATAACACAGATAAAATAATGCAGCAAACACATTTTGTAATCTATGTTATATTCCACTCAAGAAATGTTGACCAGTGACAGTGATTTTGAACATTATTTTTATTAAAATTATACTTTGAGAAAGTTTTGATAACTCCTATCTTCAAGCAAAAAATAATGAAAATAAAAATAAAAATTTAAAGACTGATTATATTGAAATTTTGCCTAACAAAACCCAAGCCCCTTTGACAAGTCTGTTGGAACTATGACCTCCTTCCTACCTTATAAATGTTTCTCTCAGAATTTGATTTGTGTGTAGGGAAATATTTATTTCGTATAAGTGTACAGAATTTCTCCTACTTTATTTAGACTGTTATAAAAAGTTTTTGAAAATTTTTATTTTCGCCATGAATCCTGGAGCCTATAGTTCCACAGGCTTGATTCCATATTTCTCCCTGTTCAGTGACAAATTTATAACATGCATTCAATAGTAAATTTTGCAGCATGCTGCAATGGGCTATATGGTACCTCTTACTATGTCTATTAATTTCCAAGAGTATTTTTCTTTTACCATAATTTATACAAGGCTCTGTATTATTTATTACCAGCTCTCTTTCGATCATCTAGTTTAGGAATGTTTATTGTTAGGTTTATTTGAATGAGGGAAACAGAACGGCAGTAAGGCCTTTGGGTATTAATGTTAGGCTGTGGGAGGATACATTATCACCCTCAGAGAAAGCTGACATTTGGTGGTTGACTTGCATAAATTGTTGGCAAGTGCAGGGGGAAACTGTGGTCCACATGGTTACTAAATAAACCTACTGCTACATATATATATATATGAAATTTATGAAATTAACCTACCAGATTAAAGTAACGTGTGCTTAAAGCACAACCTTCCCACTCTTTTTTCAAATTTAGCTGAAGTGCTTCTTCACAGAACTCACAAGAATTCATTTACTACACTGAGCACACATTTATAAAAGAGTCATTCATGAATGCTGGTAAGAACCAGCTACACTTGGATGAAATATTAATCTGGAAACTATCCACAACTGCAAACTGAAAACTAATTTTTGGTTATATAAAAGGAGAATTTTAGAAAGGAAATGGCTCATGTCCCATTCAAGATGGTGTTGAACTTTAAATTTACTCTAGGCCTAGCTGTGCCCCAACGTTATCTTATCTGTATTGAAATTTAGACAATTAATTTAGACTATAACATGAACTGGTTGTGAGGTTAGGACTTTTCTCTTCACTGAGTGAGACATTATGAGAAAGATCCGATGACCCAGTGCTCTGCATTTGTAAGCCAGAAATTGATCCAGCATGAAAGAATAGCCACCAAAGGCAAGGATCTTCTTTTCTACACTTTTAATTAACTAGATGATTGTTAGGCTTATGTGTTACATTCTTAAGCTACCATTATTGAGGACCAAGAATAAGCTAAATCGTGTTTATATTTGCATTACGTTTTTATTTCTCAAGTCTTTGACTTGACATTAGGAAGCCATGTTCCAGTCAACTCCTCCATTCTACTTTTAAGTAGAATATAAACACGACACACATTGACCTTTATACTTACGAAGTGGAAATATCTGAATATGAATAGTTGTTAGTTTGCTAATTGTTATTTTCACCCATCCACCCTCATTTGAGACCTTGTCATCTTGACTTACAAGTCATCAGGCTGAATCCCACTAATTGAGATCTTCTGGAATACACAACACTCCTTATAGGTACCCAGCAAATTATTTTTAAATATATCAATGCATTTTCCAGCGTCTTTGAAAACAATCTGCTATGCTTTTGCCAAAATCACCATCTGCTCAAGAATTTTTATGAATAAAATTCTTTTGTCCTGTGTAGAAATAGTTGAGACAAGTTAGTTTTCTCTCTTCCTTCTACCATTCTTTAAACAAATGATGTAAGGGCTTCTTATTACAGTTGTGAATAAGAATCATGATTTAAATACAATTTAAATATAACACACATAAAATTAAGTTGGCAGAGGATTTTGAGGAAGATCTACTTAAAATATATAGACCATTCATTCTATTTACAGAACTTACAGCAAGATTTTTAAAAAGGACCATACTTAGTGACTCCCCAAATATATTATCTACTGTTTTCTCTTTTTTTTTGGTGAGAAAGACCAGCCCTGAGCTACCATCCATTGCCAATCTTCCTCTTTTTGCTGAGGAATATTGACCCAGAGCTAACATTTGTGCACATCTCTATTTTATGTGGGATGCCTGCCACAGCATGGCTTGACAAGCAGTGCATAGGTCGGCGCCCGGGATCTGAACCTGAGAACCCCAGGCTGCCGAAGCGGAGCATGCAAACCTAACCACTAAGCCACCAGGCTGGCCCTGCCTACTATTTTTTTAATGAAGGGTCATCATAATAACATCCTGTTAAATAGTATAGAACTCATATGTACTCTATAACTTTCAGGATATATATTTCTTCTGAATTTGAATTTTAAAAATACCATTTGCATTAACAGTTTTATTTCAGGTTAAAGGTATATTGTTATTATTATAAAAGTTGGAGCTAAAACCTATCTTTTCAACATTGAGCTACAGAATAAAAAGATGTTTAAAATGCATACTTTTATTTTTATTAGTGTGTATTGCATTACTTTCAGGAGCTTAAGGCACACTTTTTCAGCTCTGGCTGTCAAACACTAATCCTGACAATATTCTTGTAAATTGCTATGTTGTTTAATTAAAATGACAATTAAGTCTTATCCACTGCTCATAACACTTGGGAAAAATGAAAACAAACCGAAACACCTCCTACTCCTTAAATGAATGTGCACTCTTATGTTGGCTATGATTACTAGTCCAATGAATTCCTCTTACAGTAATCTGTTTTCAACTCCCTCTCATAGTGTCACAGATATGATAATAATACTTTATATTTATATAGTACATTGTGATTTTCATACCACTTTTAAGCATATTTTATTGTATCCTTCCAATAATCATACAAAATATACTTACTAATAATTTCTACTCTATCACCGAATAAACACGTGAGGAGACTGAAGATTCAATGAGAGTACTTGATACCCTCCATGTAAGGAGACGTTTTTGGCAAATGGCAAAATTAGAACGATAACCAAGTTCTCTTCTTCAACTTATCCTAGTGTTGTTCCACTAAACTGCCCTTACTTAAGAGAGAGGAAAAAAATTCCTTTCAGTAAAACCTTCTGGAAGAGAGACGTTGGGAAAAAGTTACAGTCATTATAGTCATGGCACAATCAAGGAACACTCTACAAGGCTGTGTAGTAAACAGATGACTAAGAACACCAATTATTAACTAGGTATCTGGCACTGAGCAAGTGCTCAAACATAACATCCTCAATCGTCTCACCTCTAAAATTGAAGTATTGCTTCAACAATCCCTACTGGATATGAAACCCTATGGATCCAAAGCAGAACTAATCGAGTCTCAGATGTTACTTTCATTCGGAAAATCAGAGACTTGGTCAATAATTTCAGCAATACTTACAACGACTGATCATTGGGCACTCAGTACTTGCCAGGTCGCACACTGAGGCTTGACGAGGTCACACACTATCTCCATTTTATGTGTGAGGGAAAAAGACTTCAAGTTTAGGTAACCGACCCTCAAATCATTCAGCTAGCAGCTGAAGCCAGAATTTAAAACTGGGTTTTTCTTACTCTGACGATCTTGCTCTTAAATATCTGCTTTTTTCTTTTTATTGGTTGCAGCCTTAAAATTCTATTCTAATGCTACTTAATTTTTTTTTTTTCTTAAAGAAATTATCAATTCATCTAGCAGGGAGATTTATTTTAATCTGTTTTATCCATTTAAAATAAAAATGTAAAATAATTCAGAATGTGCATTTTCATTTTCTGTTATTTACCTGGGGCATCACTGTTGGCTTTAAATTAATTTAATTTGTGTCAGGGCAGATTTTTAAATAGTAGAATGCTTACTGTTTACATTTGCATTGGGAATTTGACCTTGTTCATAAAGAATTAGTTTATAACTGGATCTCAAAAAGATTATATAATGCTTGCAACAAACATATAGTGAGAACATTGTTGTTACTAATGCGCATATTATCATTTTTTAAATTAATAGACCTGATTTTTTGGAACAGTTTTAGATTTACAGAATAATTCAGAGTTCTCATATATGTCCGCACACACTAACACAGTTTCCTCTATTATTAGTGTCTTGCATTAATGTGGTGCATTTGTTACAATAAACAAACCAATATCAACATGTTATTTTTACTAAACCCACAGTTTACATTAAAGTTCACTCTTTGTGTTGCACTGTTTTGTCAGTTTTGACAAACACATAATGTCATATATCCTCCAGTACAGTATCATACAGAATAGTTTTACCCTAAAAACTCCCTGTGCTTCACCTGTTCATCCCTACCCCTCTCACTCTGAACTCCTGGAGACCACTGACCTTTTTACTGTGCCTATAGTTTTGCCTTTTCCAGAATGTCATTTTAGAATCATACTGTATGTAACTTTTCAGGCTTGCTTCTTTCACTTAGCAATTTGCATGTAAGTTTCCTTCATGTCACACAAAGTGACATGAAGGTGACTTGATAGCTAATTTCTTTTTATTGTGGAATAGTTCTCCCTTGCATGGCTGTACCATAGTTTGTTTATCCACTCACTTACTGAAGGACATCTTGGTTGCATCTAATTTTTTTTTGACATTTTTTATAAAACTGCTGTAAACATTTGTATGTAGGTTTTTGTATAGACATAAAATTTTAATTCAATTTAGTAAATACCTAGGAACATGATTGCTGGATCATAGGTAAGACTATGTTTAGCTTAGTAAGAAATTGTCTTCCAAATTGGATACACCATTTGGCATTCCCATCAGCAAGGAGTGAGAGTTCCTGCCGCTCCACATCCACTCTCGCATTTGGTGTTGTCAGGTTTTTGTTTGTTTGGTTTGGTTTTGGTTTTAATTTTAGCCATTCAATAGATATATAGTGGTATCTCATTGTTTTAATTTGCAGTTCACTGATCGCATGATTTTGAGCATCTTCTCATATATTTATTTGCCATCCATGCATCTTCATTGTTTCAGATCTTTTGCCCAATTTTAAAATTGGTTTGTTCTCTCATTGTTGATTTTTAAGAGTTCTTTGTATATTTTGGATACAAGTCCTTTATCAGATATGTGTCTTGTAACTATTTTCTTCCAGTTTGTGGCTTATCTTTTTATTCTCTTAAGATAACATCACTTCTAATAAAAGCACTAGTAGATGCTTCACATATCTCAATAAAAATGGCATCGGTATCATCTTTACATGTCATTTAAGTAACTTAATCACTGACAAAAGTAATGTAAAAGCTCCAAATCACAGTTTTCATAAAATTACTGCCTGCGATATTGTAACATTTTTTATCCCAAAGATTTATGATAAAATATTTATGATCACAGCAAGAATAATATATATCTGCATTGGACATGTGTATGTATATATCCTAATATATATGTATGTATTATATATATATTGTATGTAAGTCATACATATATATAGTATTTACTATAATATATACAATAGCGTATATACATATTTTATAATATATACGTTATATATAATATTTTATATATAGATATAGCTACATGAAAAGAGAGGTTAGTACAGATTTTCTATCATATATTATATATTGATATTATATTAAATTTATATAATAATAGTACAGTGTTTGCTTATCAGTTGAGAACCAAGAGCAGCATTCAAAGCAAAGTAAATTTAAAATGTCTTTCAATTCAAGTTTGCCCCCTACCATTTGTTAAAATGCAGGTATGTGGAGGTAAGTGTAGCTGCAAACTCTATATTTCCCAATTTCCAAGTAATTTTAAAGCATTGATAAATGATTGTGAATAGTCATTGCTCCTCACAAACATTTGATGCTTAAGCTCTAAGGCTACAGAGGGAAAGTCTTGGGTCCAAGTTTCACCACTTATCAGCTGTGTCGATGCAAATAATCCAGAATCAATCTATAAATCAAAATTTAGGGTGAGTTGATTATGAGCCAGGTCTGAGGCCTATAGCCTGGGGCCTTGCTTCCCAAGGAAGGAGGGGCACCAAAGAAGTGGGGTGTACAGAGTGGTTATACACCATCGTGGAACAAAGAGCATACATCATATATGATAGGAATGTCTCTTTGACAACAGTCATGAGATTGTTTTGCTGGCGCCCCAGATCAGTGGTCATGAGGTGAGCACAGCAGTAATTAATCCTTAGTTTATAGGAAGAGATGCTTATCCTAAAGGAAATGCCAATATGGGGGAAGAGACATCCCTATCTTTAAGAGCATCATTCTTGTCTTTGGGACATAGTAAATGTTTAAAGCAGATGTACAATGCATGCACAACAGGCCAGGTCAGGCCCTTTTGGAAAAACAAGATCAGGCCAAATTAGTTTTAAACCAAATGGCTTCCTCCTAAAGTCCAATTTATCCTATTACTTTTCATTTCCTTAGATAAGTTACATAATCTCTCTGTGCTTCAAGTTCCTTCATGGGTAAAATGATGATAATAATAGTATCTGACTTATAGATTATTGTAAAGATTACTATAAAGTGTTTAGAAAAATATTCATATTATGCACTCATTGCTAGTAGTCTTATTTAGGTAGTTGTCATGTTGTGTATATAAAATATAAGAATAGACTGAATACCATAATGGGGAGAAAATTCTTGATAACTCAAAAAATCACGTACCTTTGAAAGTAAAAGATTTTTAAAGTCTCATTTTATTTATTTAGGTAGAATTTTTTTCCAATTATAAAACTGATTTCCTTGACATATATGGAGATGAATATATTAGCAGGAATTTATAAGTAGATATATATGAGAGAGAGATAGGTAATCCACGTGTGCACACAAAGCAAATAATTTTCAATATATTGGTTGTGACAATTCATAAACCAAACAAGGAAGGATACTGTGGGAGATCAAGATTTGACCACCCTGAAATATCTCTCTTTACCTTGATTGTTTTCTCTGACGGACATTTGACCTCCCTCACTAACTGCCTAAAGAATTTGACATAGTAACTCCTTCCTGGAACAGATCTTCTATCTGATGGCTGTAATATAATGTAAAATAGATATTACAATAGAAAAGGCACCAACAAGCCCACCTTATCAGAAGTTCTGTCTCTCTGGCCACATTCTCTGGATGGCCCTGCGAGAGGCTGCCAGACAAACATTTATAAGGGAAATCTCCATTTGTAAAGGTATCTCCCTCTCTGTATTGGGAAGAAGGAGGACGACCTCATTTCTAGAAACTTATCAATGTGGAAGGTGAGGCCTTAAATCTGCATAATAACATTACTCTTGTTTACAGTGCTTTAGTGGTGATCTCCTGTAACAGACACCCTCCACCCCCAACATCCTTCTCTGTGTTTAGGTGAAGATGGTATTCAAGATGAGAATTTCTGCTATTGTGTTGAGAAACGCAGTGTCCCTAGTTTCTCCCATGTATACATGTTATTAAACTTGGTATTATTTTCTCCTGCTAACCTGTCTCGTTAATTATTTTGCCAGCCATAAGAACCTTAAGGGAAAGGGCAGACGGGGATTCTCCCTCTTCCCCCACAATATCAAGGCTATGCCTAAGTGGAAATTTGGAATATCGGGTCTCAAATATCCCTCAGACATATATAAATTAATACTTAGAGAGCTTGTGGTTTTCATTTGAAGAGGAAAGAAAATGGTGGTCGAATCATCATCATAACTGTACACAACAGATCCAGGTGATTGTCCTCTATCAGACCAAATTAACGGGTTTTGAGCACGTGGAGAGGAAAGCCAGAAACTGACGCTCTGAAGCTGTTTTCATGGAATTTTTTTTTGAGACCAGTAAAATGGTAAAGTCCAGTGTTAGAGAAAGGGATGTGCAGAACAGCTCAAGTATGGGAAATTTAAGATGCTTTTGATTAGGGCAATAAAAGTTAGCATCTTTGCAGGGGAAGTTTGCAAATGTATTTCTCTGTGTTTAGGCCATCTGTGTTTACTAATTGGCATCCACCAAAGTTAGGCTCTGACCTTCCCACGGAGACTGGGAGAGTGGTACTAACTCCTTCTACATTTTACATGTCCCCAGGTCCTTGAGAAAGATATTCCCCAGGTTGTATAACTGGTAAGAGGCTGGAAGAAGGTTTACATACATATCAAAGGGGCAGAGAAGAAGTTTACATTTACAAGTTTTCTAACATAAATGCTCTAACAAAAATGGGAGGTCAGAGGCCCAGAATCAGGAAGAAGCTTGTCTAAAATTTAATCAAACTGAAGGGAATTTCGGGGTATCTTGATTAGACTCGAGATATTTGACTTGCACAAACGTAAATGGCGGATGGTTCTGGTCATTAGCAGAACTGTGACGCACAGTATAGTAGCTCAAGCAAGGCTGCTGTTTCATGCTCACCCAAACTTCTGTGCAGCTTCTCTCCCTTTTGTGGAAATTCCCACTCCAACAGCTGAAACTTGGATTGCATGGTGAGCTCACGAGATCAGCATCACCTGGGAACTTGTTAGAACTAGAGAATCTCAGACCGTACCCCGAGTTCTGAAATGGATCTGCATTTTAACAAGATTCCCAGCTGATTTCTGTGCACCTTAAGGTGGGAGAAGCACTGCTAGGCATTGTCTGTCTCTTTTTCCATTCATCCCCGTCAGACTTTTTCTATTTGTTCCAATCCCACAGGGCCTTGGCCTCAGATTTACCAGGTTACAACTAGCTAATTTAACAAGTGGCAACAGTACTGTGTATCAGTGGAGGACAATGGATTCATGAAAGCAGGACAGCAACTGACATCTTTTTTTGCAGTGTGATCTTTTTCCCTCATTGAGTTTAATGTTGACAAGAAGTGCTCTATTTCTTGTCATTGTTTAATTCAATTGAAAAAACAATTCAAGTTAGTTAACAGGTGAAAATGTATTTTGTACAGCTCTTTACCCTTTACTAAGTAGCTGTCTACCCTCTGTATTGGTAGCGGAGTTCTGCATTCATATATTTTGAGTAGAATAGATAAAATAATGCATTGTTCCCATGACAATGAAAAATATTAAGATATTTTTTCTCCGGTTTTAATACATTTTTTTTTCTTGTGTTCTCTGCAGCATTTAGATGAAGATTTTGATACCAGCTCAAGACAAGGTTGACATGAGGGAAGCCATGTTGTAGAAAAGAAACCCTATTGTAAATTTGAATGACCTCTGACAAACTAACCCAGCTGGATCTGCACCCTCCAAGAGATCTAACTGCTGTGTAGAGACCCCTGCTTATACATATACCTCCCAGCTGCGATAAGATGATAACTTTGTTCTTTTGAGTTCCTTGGGAATGTGATGACCCCCAACAGAGAATCTATGCTAATAGCCATCATCAGTGAAGACTAAAAGATCTGGGGTGGCTACTCTCAGCCTGTAACACCAGAATGTCAACATTCCTAACTCCCTCCCCTATAACCCACTGGCCCATATAACTGTTGTAAGATTTTGTGCCCTTTTAAGATCGTTCTCTTGGACATTAGTCGGCCATATTCCCACTTGCTAGCAAGCTGTAATAAAATAAGTCCTTTTTCTCCTACCACCTTGCCTCTTGACTATTGGCATGTCTTGCAGTGGGCAGATGAACCTCCTTTTTGGGCGGTAACAATTTCTGGTGCATTTTCTTGCATTTATTTTTATTTATTTCTTCTTTCATAAAATAACATAATATTTAACCTGACTTGCAATAAATAATCAGATTTATTCCTCTCTGTGTCAGGCCATTTTAGAAATTGACAAGTTGATCTAATGAAGTAGCAAGCTTTTCCCAGTGAGGGTTAGAGGAAACACCGACCTTGGAACCCAAGAACATGGCTTCCAGCCCCAGTGCTGCCTCTGATTCCATGCACAATATTTTTGAAGCCTTTGCTCACTCAGTTTTCTCATTCGTAAAGTCAGGAGCTGCCGGAGGAAGCTGCTCTCAAAGTGGCTTCTAAATCAACAGTTTTATTTTTCCAAGAATATGAATCTCCTCTTAGGTCAGAACATCAGCCTTTGTGCTGTGAGTGGTTTCTCTGTCCTGTCCACTTGTTTGACCTTTTTGGCTTGTGTGGACTGGACGAAGGATCGCCTTCACTTTTGCTGGCTGACGTGGTCCAGGGCGGGTGGCGTCTGGTATGGTACAGGAAGCAGTTTCCTCAGGTGCTTTGATAGCAGAGGCTTAGGTCAGGCATGTGGATGGGGAATGAGGTTGCCATAAAGCAGTTTCACTTTTACAACACCTACTCCCATCAGTATGTGTACTTCACATAAGCATACAATCTAAAACAGACAGACAGACAGACACAAAAATGTGACTTACACTAAGTGAAAAATGAGGACAGAATGGGATATCTAACCCTGAAGCAGAAGTGCCTTCAAGGCAAGTATACCGGTTAAACCATTTGTAGTAGGTTGAATAATGACCACCCAAAGATATCAAATCCTAACATCTGGAATTTGTAAATGTTACCTTATTTGGTAAAAGGAATTTTGCAGATGTAATTAAGTGAAGGATTTTGAGATGAGGAGATTGCCCTGATTATCTGGGTGAGCTCTCAATGCCATCACAACTACCTTATAAGAGAGAAGCAAAGGGAAATAACACAGACACAGAGGAGAAAGCAATGTGAAGACATAGCCAGAGATAGGAGTGATGTGGCCACAAGCCCAGGAATGCCAGGACAGCCACCAGAAGCTGGAAGAGGCAAAGATGGGCTCTCCCTTAGAGCAAGCACAGGAAGCACAACCCTGCTGAATTTCAGACTTCTAGCTTCCAGGACTGCGAGAGAATAAATTTCTACTGTTTTATTCTACCAATTTGCCAAGATTCATTACAGCAGTCTCAGGAAATTAACACAGTTCATTTTTAGAGATAATTCTTTTATAAAAATAATCTCCCCCTCCCAAAAAAAAAAGGTAAGTGGAAAATATTCAAGTCAAAGAATTAGATAGTAATCATTGAATCAGAAGTATAGTAGTTTTAAAATAGTAATTCCAGCTCTCAAATATCATCTACCATGTCAGAATTTCATAGAGTAGAGGATGAGAATATTAGTAGGAATTTGGGACAAAATTTGAAACTGCAAAATTCTTGGACTCATTCCCAAATCAGAGTAGAAGTAGATATGGACAACTTCTGGTAAAAGGACCTCTTCTAATTGACAGTGATGGGAACATGGAAGTCCTTCACTCCATTGCTGCAGAATTCTCATCCTGTCCTGCTCCACAGAGCTTCGTTGGCTCTTTATGAGAATAATAATGTTGTAAGCATGAATTTATTGCTTATAACACAGCTAGTAAATGGTTAATTAATTTGTCTTCTCATTAAATCTTCTCAATAACCCTGTTGAAGGGTTACTTTAAAAATCTGTTTTGAAAATGAAAAAATAAATAGACCTAAAACATTTAAATAACTTGCCTCAAATCACACAACAGTCAAGTAGCAAAAACATAATTCAAATCTAGTAGTTAAGATTCCATAATACACTCTCTTAACTACTATAGTGTATGGAAAACATTTGCTTGTAGAAGGTTTACAGCATCCTTTTATTATTCAAGTAAGACTGACCTGGCCTTCAAAACTCTGGGAAACTATTTTGAAATACTCCATGGGCACTTTGAAAGAGAGGAGCTCTTAACTGATATTACCCATTGATATATGTATGAATTAAGGAATATTGAGCAGATTCTCCCCATTTGAATTTGAACTGGGGCCTTGTTCTGTCTTTTCCTCTACATCTCTTTGTGAAGAATTATTTCAAGCATCACCCATTTAAATTATAGTAAACATTTTTGGTTATAGTGTGAAGCATCTTGCTAGTGTAAGAAGAATTTTTAGATACGAATGGGACAGTATAGATACAAAGTCCAGTTTGTTGAATTTAACACATTCTTTTGGCTTATTTTAAGTTCTTTGCCTTCTGAACCCATTTGTTGTTGTTGTTGTTGTTTTCTTGCATAGTTTCTGACTTCTGGAAATTAAGAAAAATAATAAACTTTTTTCTAGCTGAGACTCAGATATAACCCAGAGGTCAAGTCAAAGTTTCTCTCCTAGATACATCTAAGATGTGAGTTGATAGCTGGACACTCCGTGAATTTCATACCCTGTGTTTTCTTAAGATTACCATTTTTTAAAGGTGGCAGTTTAAATCCTATCTCAAAATTGTTCTTCAATGTTTGTCTTGAATCAATTTTATTTCTTCTGAGATTTATTCACTTTTAGGTATCTTAGATGAATCCTTTCTTTCCTTCATCCCTAAACCTATATTTATCCTGGGCTTAATATTTATTTTATTTTATTCTGTCTGCTCATCACATATTACCAATAGGACCATTTGAAAATATGAATTTACCATTATAAAGTGACTACATTTACCTATATATTGTTCACCTATATATATAAATGCTATTACAATTTTAATACATATATATCTAAAACAATTCCTTGGCCCTGTTGTCTTGTGGAACCCTGTATGCCACTTTAAAAATCTAAGTATCTGTGGCCAATGGCTTATTAGTTCCCATCTGTCAAACAGAAAGACATTTTTCTTTAATATCTCTTTGGGATCTTTCTAAGGGCAGTTGTTTCACACTTTATGTGCATTGAACGTAACCTTTGCCAGACTTGTGCTCCAACTGCTCCTTCTGCCCTCCCTCTTAGCCTTTGCCTTATCTCGTTCTGTCTGTTCACGTTGATGCCACCTGAACCAATCTTCTCCTGTCAACCTTCTTCCTGAGCTGCCTACGCAACAACATTGAGGCAGAGATTGCTAGTAAATCCCCAAATAGCTGTTTACCTTCACTCTAAATGTAATAAAATCTCCAATTATTAGCAGAACCATATGGCTGTCCATAATAAAGACTGCATTCCCTAACTTCCCTTCAAATTCTGTATGGCCATGTAACTAAGTTTTGGCCAATGGGATGTGAGTCTAAGTGACACATGCAAATTCCAAGGCGTATGTTATACCTTTCCAATCCTCTTTCCTCCTTGCCCCATGACCTAGTTATACTGTGGAAGAACTAAAGAGCCATCCGGACCATGTAGACAAGGTCGACCTCCTAAGGACAGCAGAGCAACGTTATGGGATTTTTGTTTGATTACACTGTGTGTCACCATCCAAGCTCTAGACTGCTTATCCCCATACGTGAGTAGGAAATAAACTGTTATCCTGTTCAAAATATTGCTATTTTGGCTTCTGCTCCGGTGACAGATCCAGTATCCCACAGGAACTAATCACAGTGACCTCCCACATATCTGGGGGCTGCCAGCCTTCCTTTTCTGCCCCTGGATTCCCAGTTCTCTCACGTGATGCACACTGATCCTACCACTCTCTTCAGGGCATCTGCATGGTAGTGAGGAGCTGCTTGTGACCTCCACTGCCCCTCTTGCTCTTGTAGGTGAGGAAGAATATTCCTCACCCTCTAGGTCCTTATGGCTGGTCTAAGAATTAAATTGACATGAGACAGAATAACAGGAGAAAATCAAATTTGTATCAAATCAAAACAAATTTAATAGCGTATATACATAGGAGAAACCCAGGAAAACTGAGTAATTCACCAAATGGCCAAAGCCACCGCCTTAAGTACCATCTTCAGCTAAAGACAAAGGAGGATGTTGGGGGTGGTGGTTTGGGGCTTCAAAGGAAAGAAAGGAAATTCACATGGAGGTGGAAAAGCAATATTTGGTGAACGAATGCTTGCTATGCCTTGCAAAGACAGTGTGACATGGGAGGACTTTGATCAAATAGGCCTTGCTAGGTTCCTCCCTGTCTATCACACTTAGTTCATTTTATACTATAGTTATCTCCTGGTATTAGCTCCTTCCTGGAACAGGCCTTCTATCCTAAATTATTTTAGGCAGTTAGGGGGAAGGTCAAAGTTTCTTTCTGAGTCTTCTGTTCTTAAAAATAATCTAGCCAAAGAGACACATTTTGGGGTGGCAAATTCTGCTCCCCTACACTCTCCATCTGCTATCCTAAGAGGTAAAGAGCAGAGAGATCCCCAGAAAAATCCTATGGAGCACTAGTAACTGGGTTTTTAAAGAAAATTTTGCTACACACTGGTTTCTCTCCAAGGGGTCATAAGAAACTTAGGGTCTGGACCATGGAAAGTCAAGTACAAAGTCCATTTTCATACTTTGAGAAATTGCTCACTTCTCGTCAGTCTCTTTTGCTGGTTCCAGTACATGACGCCAAACTCTTATTTTCATATATGTTCTCTCTCTCTCTCTCTCAAAGGTTCTGTAGTCCTCTCTACTACCTAAATTCCGCTGGAACATGTTCTAACTTTTTCTAAATATGTCGAAATTCAGACTTCGTGAACAAAATTTGAGGTATTTTCTACACAAATCTTGTAATCCCTCCAAGTCAGGAACTATGACTAAATACCACAAATAGAAGGGGTGTTTACTACTTACATATCAGTTATATATGAGCCTCTGAAATACCTCGGCTGAGAAGATTCTGCTACCCATATTTATTTGGAAAAATTATTATTCATCACAAGCTTCCAATGGGAGTATAAGCTACAGAAGAAGAAATCAAAATCGCCAAGTTAGTTTTGCTATTAAAGATATCTTATAAATACATAATACATCTAGCTTCTAATCCTGAATCTGCAACTTACTATAGCTATTTCTAATCTCTCTAAGCCTCAGTTGCTGATTCTACAAAATGAAGATATTAGTCTTGCTTATTTCATAGGGTTGTTGGGAGGATAAAATGGGAAAAAAATATTTATGAGAGGAATTTACAAACTGTAAAAAGAAGCATACACATTTGAAGATTTGTTATAGAATCAAAACTTCTTGCCTTTTGTAATTCTACAATGGTAAGTTTCCTTTATCTCCCTGTTAAATTCCAATGTAAATGCTTCACTTAATAGTATGTTAAGTCAGTTGGCATGTCAGTAATCATATATTTTATGTTCTGAGTAATTATTCATTCCTTTAATAAACATTAGCATGTACTATGTACCAGATATAGTACAATAAATGAGAGTTTGTACTCTTCAAGGATCGTAAATTCCAATAGAGTATAAAATAAAAAAGAAATAGATAACTGCAATGCAGGTTGAGGCATTCTGTGATAGATAAAATATCAGAGCTCTTGGAACATAAAGATTTCCAAGAGGAAAGAGGCATTTTGCCATTTTGAAGGATGTTGTGCAGATCCCCAAATGAGGAAAGAGGTGTGTTAGTTAACAATAGTTTTGATTCAAGTAACTTGAACCTAAATATGTATAGCTCAAAAAAAAAAAAAAAAAAGTAGGAAATATATAATGTTACATAATTGAATGTTCCAGGGATGAACTTGCGTCAGCAACACTAATACCATCAAGACTCTGTCTATCTCTGCTGCTTTCTTTTGCATTGACTTTATTCTCTACGAAGATTTCCCTGAGTGGTGTGTAAAATGGCTACCAGCAGTTCTAGGCATATATCCTCATTACAGCTAAAGGTACTAAGAAAAGAGAGTGCTTTCTAATGACTAGCTCCAGCAAAGACTTAGAGAGACTTGCTATCACCTCAGTTTGGATCACGTGTACCTCCATAAATGATTATCATAGACAAGAGCGTGGTTTCTCTCATTGCCCAGCCTAAGTACCATGCCCATCCTAAGGTTGTTGAATCCGAGTTAGGTCAAGGAGAGCTTCTTCAAGGGGAAAGGGTTAATTACTACAAGGAATTTTATGTGTCTCTTTATGTCGTCTGTATGTAAGTGCTTGCTTAATGTCTCGCTCCTTTAGGCAATAAGCAACTCTGGCCAGGGCCTTTGTTCACTTGTTTACCCTCCATACCTGGGTGGTTTACAGTGCCTGATACACAGGAAGGCTTACTCAGTATTTGTTTAATGAATTAATAAATGAGTGAAAGGCAAAGAGCCACCTGATATGAAGGAAGAAATTGAAGTTTATATCAAGAGTAATAACTTTACCTGTACATTTACCTATAATTTTCTTTATATCTCTAATCTGAACTCAGAATTCCTTTTGAAATATTTCATCAGAGACTCCACTGGTATCAATATATCCCCTGAATAACTAATATTTTTGACTTTATAATTAAATGTATGTTTTAGCAGCAGTTAAAAAGGTTGAAAATGCTCACAGGTGTAGAACATCATGTGTCCATCTCTTTACTTAAGACAGTTTTATTAGCTTGTAACAAAAGTTCTGGATTAAGCAATACATTAGATGGATCAACATGAACTTTCCCCTTTGTATGATCATAAATGGCCAAATGTTGAGCCGGCCCCGTTTCCTAGTGGCTAAGTGAGGCAAGCTGCGCTTCGGTGGCCCGGGTTTGGTTCCCAGGTGCAGACCTACACCACTCATCAGTGGCCATGCTATGGCAGCGACCCATGTACAAAATAGAGGAAGATTGGCACACATGTTAGCTCAGTGTAAATCTTCCTCAGCAAAAAAAAAAAAAAAAGGTCAAATGTTAATGATTTCGTATGGCTTAATGCTAGATAATTTACTGCCTCACATAATTTAAAAATCTACAGGTAAACCTGGCATGTTTTGTCAACATTCTGCCTATGTGAGTTTGGTTTCATAATAAGGGAGGTTCCCCTTGTGGTCTAAGATGAAGGCCAGCGATGCTTAGAACTCCATCTTTCCTCATTCTTCTCAGTTAGAAGGAGAGGAAGTCTACTTCACCATCTTCTTCACAAATGTCCTGAGATGTGCTCTTCTTAGGCCTCTCACCCACCCCTGAATCAGTAACTATACCTGGCTTCATTAGTTTCCTGGGGCTGCCACAGCAAAAGACCAAAGATTGGGTGACATAACCAGCAGAAATGTCTTCTCTCACACTTCTGCAGGCTGGAAGTGCGAGGTCAACATAGCAGTAGGGTTAGTTTCCTCTGCAGTCCTTTCCTCGGCTTGAGTTGGCCATCTTCTCTGTGTGTCTTCACATGGTCTTCTCTCTGTGAGTCTGTGTCCTAATCACCTCTTCTCATAAGAATAGAAGTCATATTGGGTTAGGGTCCATCCACATGACCTCATTTTAACTTAATTACCTGTTTAAAGACCCTATCTCCAAATACAATCACATTCTGGTGTACTGCAGGTTAAGACTTTAACATATGAATTTGTGGGTAGGAGCAGCAAAATTCAGCCTATAACACTGGCTTAGCTGAGGTTATATATCCCACCACTGAAGACAGAAGAGGAGTTGGTCTCCACAAAACCATATGGATCTGCAAACTAAAGTCAGAAATAATGGAAATGGGGATGGGAGAAGGATGCTGTGGAGGCAAGGAAAATCATTCACTATTCCTTCTCTAAATATTTTAATGTACTAATAATGAATCTAGCTAGAGCATGAAAAATGAGTCCTGGCATAATTCCTAGGATTTCTAGTTGACTGATATTTATAATTTTGGCTTTCGTTTTATGTTTCTTTTTGAGAGGATACTTTTAAAAATTATATATCTTTGCTTCAGGGTTTTACAAGCCAGAACGATTTAATATTTATCCATTATGTGTGATCAGATCAAGGTGGAAAACAAAGGAAAATCCTATTTGGCCCTGACCATGAGTGAACTCCAGATGGACAAGAGAAAATTATTTCCAGTCAAATAGGACAAAGGAAATCTAAGGAAAAGAGAGGTGTGGGCCCATTGGAGTAGTTTCCCAATAGCTACATTCGAGGAAACATATAAAATTCTAGTAATATTCTCCTCAGAATCAATATCTATGTTCTATTCTGACAGCTTAGAGTTGAGAGCACTGCAGATATTTCTTGGTGATCTGTCATAATTAATATAAGGAATATTACAAATGGAGTTTTCTTCTTCTTTTTTTTTTTTTTGTGAGGAAGATCAGCCCTGAGCTAACATCCATGCCAATCCTCCTCGTTTTGCTGAGGAAGACCGGCCCTGAGCTAACATCTATTGCCAATCCTCCTCCTTTTTTTTTTTCCCTTTTTCACCCCAAAGCCCCAGTAGATTGTTGTATGTCATACTTGCACATCCTTCTAGTTTCTGTATGTGGGACTCAGCCTCAGCATGGCCTGACAAGCGGTGCGTTGGTGTGCACCTGGGATCTGAACCCGGGCGCCAGTAGCAGAGCATGCACACTTAACCGCTAAGCCACAGGTCTGGCCCCTGGAGTCTTCTTACAGTAAAAGAAGCTGGCAGAAATCAAATATTTGTGTAAAAATTACCAGCTATTCAAGTTGAGATTTGTGGCTCGGTTCTAGAACAAGTTGGAAACTGAAGCAGGTATCAAATACTTGAATTCAACCTTTCAAAATTAATGGCCACACAGTAGGAGATAGATATTAATGCTATATGTTGGTATTGATTTATAAACAAAGGATTCTATTCACCACCAACATATACTCCATAAACCAGTGCATGAGACACCAAAGCAATTCCAGGTTAGACCCACATGAGCCCACGTGGAGCTATGCTAGGCTGTCCTCATATTTAATATTAGATTTTGGGGAAAAGTAGGAAGAGGTCAGGCCTGGAAAATAATTGAAAAAATAGGCCACATATCAGAAAAAAACAACAGAAAAATTTATGTTTCTTTGTTGTCATGGGGGAGGTGAGGGATCTCTTTAAGGCTTAGAATACTTTTAGAGCATTCTTTTAAAAATATCTAAATAGTTAGTAGTGTGATGCTCACTTAATCAAGGATTTTCTTCTCGTGAATTGACGTATACAGTTCCACCATTATGGGGTCCAAGGAGAAGAGTGAAAAACCAACAAAGACGAGACAGAGCTGTCAGTAAGGTGAGAGGAAAAGCAGGAGGCTTGTGTTCTAAAGGCTAAGAGTGTATATCAAGAATGAGAGAATGATCGGTTGCATCAAATACTAATGATAAATCAATATAGAACTAGGAATTGTTCACTGGGTTTAGCAGCCTGGAAATCATTGGATGTATTATTGACAAGAGCAGTTCTGTCAGAGTTAAAGCATGAACATTGGGTGGAGGTGAATTTAAAAGAAAATAGGAAAATGTGACTGGAAGTAGTGAGGATAGAAGATTCTTTTGAGATACAAAGCAATTGGGGCAGTACCTGGCAGGAAACTGGATTCAAGCAAAGGCTTTTGTCGGTTTGTTTGCTTGTGTGTTTTTATGAAAGAAATAAAAGAATTTTTTCATGCTGTTAGAAACAATCCAGGAGAGAGTGTACATGGCAAGAGGGAAGAATTGCTAGATCAAAATGGTGGAAAAGTGAGAGGAGATAGGATCTAGTGGAAAGGTGGGAGATTTTCTTAAGATGAACATAAGTAGTTCATTAAGGTACGGGGCAGGAAATAGAGAAGGTGGGTGCAAATGTCGCTGAGCGAGAATGTGAGAAAATCCAATTGGTTCCTGCCAGCCTAAAGCAAGAGAAAGAGTTTTCACTTGGTCTTTGGTCTCAAAATTATTCAAGCACCTTCCATTCTCAAGTTGTAGCCATTGTTTATTCCTGTAGTTTTCTTAGAAGAAATCTCTATTCTGGGTCCAGGAATTGTGTTTGTGGTAGACATTGCCAGTTGACTACATAACACATAATTTCCCTTTTGTTTCACCAAGAAAAGCTTGGTTTTATTTGGCAGATCTATGCCAGCTAATATCCCTTTGCAGAGAGTGATGACATTATCCCCCTGTTCTAGCCAATGAGTTACAGGCTGAAGATATCTGAGAAAATTTCTTACCTTCTGGTATATGCTTCCCACAATTTTTACCACTCTGAGAATGAATACGCACTAAATGTCGTCGCAGCAAGATTCCTGCAGCCATGAGGCGGTAAGCATAAGGATGAAGGCATACATACTAAGGAAAGTGGAGTAGCAAGGTGTAAAGAACTTGGGTCCCTACAGTGTTAGTGAACTACCATACCAGCTATGGAATGTCAAACTCCATACCTTTCTTTGCATGAGATGAAAGATTTACTTTTTTGCCACTGTAGGAGCGTTTTCTTTATTTGCAGTCAGTTTCTTTAAAATTTTCCTAAGCAGCTCTGGGCAGTCAGAGATGATAATTCTGCGAGATCTGTGTGATTTGGATATACTTTTCCTAAGGCCCTCTCTTTGGTCTCTTAGATAGATCCTGAGAATAGGTGCAGAAGGGCAAGACTTGTGAGAACAACCAGAACAAAGCTGAGCATCACAGATATCTAATCTCTCTCTTCTCAAAGTGGAAGGCCGCCTATAGGGAGTCAGGTTCTCTTTTCCATAAAGAAAGGGGAATGCATTCGGATTTTCCTAGTGCCAAATCTCCCTTCATTATTGCCCCCTCTTCTTTCTAAATTTGAATGCCCTCAAACACACATACACCACACACACACACACACACACGCACACACACACACACACACAGATCATGCTTGCTTTTTATTGAATTTGACTGACAAAATCTAGGTTACCAATATTTACATATTAGTGGGACCAGGTGCAATAAGGAAAAGACCGGTTATAATAAGCAATGAACTAAAAAAATGTATTGGCATTATAATAAAAGGGAGACGTTACACAGAATGTTCATCAAATTCAACCTCCCTATCTTTGGTTTAAAAATACATGTCTAACAGAAAATAGGAGTGTAAGCAATGTCTGGAAATTTTCTCCTTCTGAGTTTATTGCTTATATTTTAAGATTGTTTATATGTGTGTGTGTGTGTGTGTGTGTGTCATTGGGTGACAATTCTCCATTTGTCCCTCACATTTCCGCACATCTTGTGACAGCTTTTCTCTTTTGTTCTAGACTATATTTTCAAGGATGTTTGTATAGCTAACAGCCTAGGATGGGAGAGACAGTGTCTCTCTTGGGAGCAAAGGCAGATTTTTTCACTATCCAGGATAATAAAGATAACGTCTTCCTCTGGGACACAGATTGGGTAGATTTGCTAGCAGCCGCCTTCTAAGTTGGGAGTTTTTCCTAAACTCAGACTTCCTCAGCTAGGAGGCACCCGCCTGGACTACTCTGCATCACTCCCAGGAGACTGAGAGGTAAAGAGAACCAATGAGAGCCTGAAGCACAGGCTGCCTGCTGTGCCGTGAGTGATAAGGTATTTTGCATCTGAGCCAGGAGTATTGAGTATTCCGCCAGAATCCTTGAAACTGTGGCAAGCCAACGTGTTAGCTTGAAAATAATATAAAATCTAAATCCTTCACAGTTCTTGGCATATTGATAGTATTATTCAACATCTTCGCCTTAGTGGCCAAATATTGCCTAAGAAAATACTTCCCACATTTACCTCTGAAAACTTTTGACATTGTAATAAAGGAATTTATAATGCCACACCCTATAAATTACCTTTCCCATGAAACCTTCACCAGCACTATGTTCAGAATTAATTACTGCTATTCTTTCTCTCTCTAGAATTTTGCAATTAACATGTCGTTTAATTAACTCTACTCTTTTTAACATTAACTTTGTGTGTGATGTCTTCTCATTTGATTGTGAGTAACTTGTGGGGAGGAGCAGCATTTTGCTCATCTTGAATTTGCCAAAGCACCTTGCCCAATGCTTGGCCTAAATAATAAAACATACTTTTGAATTAACAATGATAATTTTATCATTCAAGAAATTCCTTAATATTGATTTGAATAATTAAACAATACATTTATGTAGCACTTTAGAGTTTTCAGAGGGCTCTCATATATTATCTAATGTAATCAATTTTATTCTAACATTCCTGTGCAATAAGAATATGATATCTAAGGAGAAAATGGATTGCATGGACCCAAGTCTTGTGATTTCTAGCTTCATATATTTTTTTTTTGAATTGTCATTATTATGAAAACTACCTAGTTGTTTATTTCAAATTTTACACTTCTTTTTTTTAAATTTTTTTTCTCTTTCATTTTGCCTCAAGGCTCTCTTCCAGAAAAGTTCAAAGCCATTATTCAATTTAAGAAATGTTACAAGAAGAAAGATACTAAAAAGGTCTAAAGCTGTATGTTACGAGCCTTCTAGGAAGAAAAAGGCAGTTATTTTTGTATGCAAAGGTGAAGGAAAATGTCAAAATTATGTTAATAAAGAGTAATATTAATACAACATTAAAGCAGATTATAAGTCAGAAATGAGAATTTTATGTGAAAATTTGTCATGTTGTAAATCATGTAAATTTTCTACTGTAATTATTATTATTCTTTTAATCCCCTTTTGATAATGCTCTTCATAATCACCACAAGACTCCCAAAGGAGAACAGACATGAGTACAATTCTCAAGAAATAATAGGGTCTAGAACACATGCTAGCTCTTGCTCTTTTAACTATTACAGTAGACATGATGAATCAACATATTTCACTGAGATATCCCAGTGGATATTAAATTATTTGACTGAAAATGAATCCCTCCTCTGTTTATTGATTGTGTATGCATTAATGTTTGTGTATATGTGTGTGTGTGTGTATTTTGGGGTGGGCAGGAGGGTAGTAGGAGAAAATTTTTGTCTGTAGCAGTATGGACCAACACAGCAGATTATTCTCAATGACAATCAGAAAACAAAGATGAGACGATTTGCCTGGTAAAACCAAATTAAGCATCAAATAAAAACCTACAAAGACAATGTCCAAGTACTACCTCTGGATTAGAAAATATCCAGAGTAATTTACAAAATACATTTTTGTATTTTACAATGGAAGTAATAAAAGAACTGAGTGTTACACAGCTTGCTATGCTCAAAAACTGAACAAAACATTAGAATAGTACTCTATGATCTAGATATCGTTCATAGTTTTCATTAAAAATTTACTTAAATATTTTGTACATGTTATTGAGGCTTTGTAGAATATGAATATGTGGTTTCAGGAAGGATAATTTTTCCAAAATATAGGCAGAGTATATTTAATGTCACCAAGTAATTGTAAAAAATCATGTCTACAGTGAAATAATTTTGAACTATGCATTAGTTTTCATAGCGACACGTTTATTGAAATACAAAGCTAATTATTACAATAGTAAAGTAATACTATTTTCCTAATTAATAATCTTGAGGTAAAATTAATTTAAAAATATATCTCCTGGAAAAAATAGCTCAGAGTGTTTAAACAATCCCTTATATGTATACATATTTATGAGGACAGGAGACTGTCATTTAATTGTATTGCTGAATTTGGATCATGTGACTAAATAATACAGATTTATTTTATGAGACTAAATTAGAGAATTGACACTCAAATTCCAGCATAGCCCAGGCTGGTGATACAGGTGACGTGGGGTGGTACTCTAGATCTTCCAGGCACTTTCTGAAGGATAAAGCCACCACTCTGCTCCAACTAGGCCTTAATCAGAAGCTACAAAGACGAATTCTTCACCCTTAACCCCACTCTTTTGTTACTGTCTATATTCAATCCATTAAAATATATAGGGAATTTTAACTTCTCATCACATCAGTTAAATCTTGGCCAAGTCATTATTACCCTTTCTCCTATTATTGCAATAGCCTCCTAACAAATATCTATTTCTGCCTTTCCAGCTACCAAAACAAACAAACAGAAGAAGTAATTCTTTTATTTTTTAAGTCAAGTTATGCTCTTTCTCTTGTCAAAACTCATTGGTATCACTCGAAGTAAAAGACTTACAAGGTCCTACCTGTTCTGATCCCCTCTACCTCTCTGATCTCATGTACTACTCCTCTGGTTTCCTCACACCTCTTTAGCCACAATGATGTAGACTGGACACACCGGGCACTGTCCCACCTCAAGGTCTTTGATTTTCTTGTTTCCTTTGCTTGGGAAGCTCTTTCTTCTTTCTCTTATATGACATCATCCCCTCATAATCTGGTAAAAATCCAACTGGTGTAACACCAACAGGTGTAGTGCAATACAATTCTAATGCTATCCAACTGGAGTTAGCATCAGAACCCACAAGTTAAAGGCTCAGTTCTCCATAAGACCACCACACTTTGGGGGTCCCCAGGCCACATGCACTTTTGACCAACTGGCTATACATTCAGGACTTTCCCCAACCCATTAAGGTTCAATAATTCACTTGAATGACTCACAGAACTCAGGAAAACACTACACATAGGTGAGGTCTGGGAGGGTCCAAAATGCAGAGCTCCACAGTGCCCTCTCCCCAGGGACTCGGGGTGCTGCATCATTCCTGGTACATCAATGTCTTCACCAACCAGGAAGCGCTACTGAACTTCAGTGTCCAGAGTTTTTATTGGAGCTTCATTTTGTAGACATGATTGATGAAATCATTAGCCATATGATTGAACTCAATCTCCAGCCTCCCTCCCCTCTCAGAGGTTGGGATGACCCAAAGTCCCAATCCTCTAATCACATAGTTGGTCTTTCTGGTGACCAGCCCCCATCCTGAAGCAAACCAGTGCCCACCATGAGTCACCTCATGAACATAACAGAGACACTCCTGTCACTTGGGAAATTCCATTGGTTTTAGAAGTTTTGTGCCAGAAACCTGAGGCAAAGACCAGCAACTCTTTATTATACCCCTACTTTACATGCCCTAAGTTATTTGTAAATGTGACATTGTCGGTAAGGCCTTCACTGATCATCAGTAATAGAGTCTGACTTCATTTTCTCATGTTTGACCTCTGACTTCTTCTAAAACTTTCACTTCCATTCCTCTTTTGCCCCACATCTGGACAGGCTGACAAGATACATACCTTCTCCTTTGGCCCCTGTGGGAAATTCCAACCTTGCAAATCTCTAGCTTGCACATGGGAACTTCACAATTTGTCAAGTGATGCAACATCATTTTATTTTGAATTAAATTTTCAACTTATTTAGAGACTTAAAATCATAACTATTTATTTAACTCACTCTTCTGTGGGTCATCAGTTTGCGTGGACTCAGATGGCCTGTTCTTCTAATCTCAGCCAGGCTCTCTTGTGAGCCTGGTCAGCTGTCAGTTAACCAGGAAGTTCTTCTCCTGGGGGTTGGCTGGCTGTTGACTGAATACTGTGACTCTTACCTTCCAGCAGGAGCTTGTCCACATGGTAGGTCAGTAAGATTCCAAGAGTGATCATGAAAGTGTTCATATCTAGCATGATGTTTCTAACACATTTTGTTGGTCAAAGTCAGTCACAAGTCAAGCCTAGATTTAAGGGGTAGAGAAATTGCCTCCATTTCTTGATAGATAGAGATGAAAAGACACATATCAAGGGGTATACATTCAGAGAGGGAAAACATGTTTCGCAATCAACCACAGATCCATTTGCTCATTTCCACTAGGGAGGAAATCTGAAAATTCCTTCCTACTCATTACCTAACAAAACCAGCAGCAAATACATTTTGAGCAGTTACTGTGCACCAGTCAGCAAACTGTAACCAAAATTTCCTATCAGGACAGTTTATCGTTGCTTCTTTCTTCCTGTATTTCTTGAAAGTTAATATTCTGTCTACTACATATGAGTTTCCATGACTATACTTCTCCTCTTCGTCCACTTACCTGAAATACGCGATTTTTCCGCCCAAATCACTATCTAAAGTAGGATAAATACAACTTTATTCTATTACCTTTGTTTAAGAAATGTCTCTATGCTTTCTTTTTCTCAATTACCTCTGTTTATTCAATTGTAACAGCTAAATATCTTTTTGAAGTTGCTTTTTTTCCTCTTCCCTTATATGATTAGGTCCTCTGGGATACTGGTAAGATTCCTGCTTCTCTTGCAAATCCCCACAGCTTCTAGGCTAGTGCCTCACAGACAATGATGTGAATGATGTCAATAACGGCTGGAGGCCAGAAGTTTAGGCTTGACGGTGTATCTGTACCTCACCGCAGGAAAACACTAATTCCAATTCTTGTTGGCGTTTGATGTCATTGAAAAAGGAGGAAAAGAAGATTCTAACTAGAAGGCTAGATCAAGGAAGATCTGGAGAATAAGTAAAAATATACAATTAAATTTAACTAGAGGGGGTGAGGGACCATTTGCAATGTAGTGAGACTATTTAATAACAGACAATTACTTTTTGTTTAGGAACGAAAGTTTTATTGAGATGTAAGAAAGCAGAAAAACTATGCAAAACTTGTACCTTGATGTAAAAAATGACAGGTAACTTGTCTGTCACAGTTTTGAGTCAAAGAAAATAAAATATGAGAAAGAAAGGATATAATTAGGCTGAAAGATATTCCCAGAGTGACCAATGTTACAAAAAACTGTTAGCTAAGCAATATGTTAAATGTCAGTAAGTTATAATCAAAATAAGTTTGAAATGAAAGAGAGGAAGAAATTGGTAAAAATGACAGATAATGAATGATTCAATTATGTTTTGATTATGGCTATAGTCCCTTAAAAATGAAAAGGGTAGGTAGTAATGAGTAGGTAGACATATGTTGAAGTAAAATTTTCACTATGTTTTACTTTCCCCTCTAACACCTGTCTCTTTCTTTTTTTCAGATTTCCTCCCTAGTGGAAATGAGCAAATGGATCTGTGGTTGATTGCAAAACATGTTTTCCCTCTCTGAATGTATAGAAAAACTAAATTTAGATTATAAGAATTTTTTGGTAACAACTTATTCAGTTCTGAAACTACCTTTTAACTATCTTGAGATTTCTTGTTGGATTTTGTGTGACTTGATCACATAAAGATAGTAGTAAAAAGAAAGAAATATGAAGTTATAACACAGAAATACAAAAGAGTCTCTTGATCTGTATTTTATAAAATATTCTATTCTCTCTATTAAGCTGCCAGGTAGTCTCAAAAATCTCTTGTGTACTTAAGGAAAATATTCCCTCTGTATGCTTTCAGCACATGAAGCCAACATGAAGGGAAGGACAGTCCGATTCCCGGAGATTCCCAAGTGACTAGTTGGAAACGTTTTGGCTGTGATGGATTCTGCTGCACAAGTGGGTGTCCAGCCATCCTTTCAAGATAAATGGCAACCACGCCAGTGTCTCCCGTGCCGTGCAGACTCTGTTCTGCCTTTGTCTGTGGAACACTAGTTTTCAGATACACACAAATTATATATTGAAAACACCAAGCACCTATGTGAAATAATGCTTCATTCACTCATTCATTTTCCCCTAGGAACAAATAGAAATAACAGAATAAGACACTGAGTGGGACATATTTCTAGGAAATGGATAGTGGGACCCTATACTATAAAAATATGAGCTTAAAAAAATGAAGTGTAAGTTTATTTTGTAGTCACAGGCAGGTGAGACTAGAGTTATATAAGTTACATATTTTTAGTGCTGTAAGTTTGAAGAAAAACACATGTACTGAGTGTATACCAACAGCTTACTGCAGTGGCTTTTATATATATATATATATATATATATATATATATACACATCTATATATATATATACACACACACACACACATTTAATATTCTCAATGTTTACATAATATAAACATTAATCTTTTTATTTTATATAGAAGAATAGTAAAACTTTTTCAGATCATAAAGCTAATACATGATGGAGCCAGTATTTGAACCATGACTTATCTAACTCCAAAGACAAGGCTTATTTCTATTCGCTTTGTGCTTCATTCAAAATACACATTAAATCCATAAGAGAGGAAATGAAAATATGCTAAGGGTATAGAGAAATAAAAATGATTAATTCAGCTTGAGATTATTGAAGAAGTCTTGGGGGTGGGTGTTAATATTTAACTTAAGTCTTAAATCAACTGGCCTGAGAATGGCATTCCAGCCAGAATAGAGCACACTCCAAGACAGAGAAATGGCTTGTCTGTGGAATCAGGAGATAGTCCATACAGCTGGTTGGCAGAGTATGTCAGCAGTATAGGTGAACACAAGACTAGGGCATAGAGTAAAGGCTACCACCTTGACGTTTATATTACAAGCAAGTGGGAACCAATAGGCATTTCTTAGAAGAAGAGTAACATAATCATATAAATTCGTTGAAAGACTAAATAAATTTATATGTCAAAGGTCAAGTATTTTAGTCTTGAGCTTTTCCATTAAATAGCCTATACATTATTCTAGAGTTTTTCATGATGTTACTTATAAATAAAAAGCATTTCTTTTAAAATGGTTCATTAACATGACAAATACAGTGGCTTATTTTTATTACAAACTATACTCTTGTAAGGTCTTCCCAAAAGTTTTGTTGAAATGGTGGTTTTCTGTGATAGAGAGGTGTTTGCTACAACAGCTACCTAACTGACAATGTTTGAATTCCATCGTCATCTCTTTGCTCATTAGCTATTCATTTTGAGTTAAAAAAAAATTAAAACTCATCTACATTCTCCCTCCCCTTGTCCAACACCAATTTTACATTTCCTAATGTGCCCAATTTTGCATTTGAAGAAGCAGTGCCTGTTATCGGATGAACAGCATGTCATCTTATTCACAGAATAGGCGACAGAGCCTTTCCACTTTGCTTAGTGGTTCTCACCTAAATTACTCTTGAGAAAATATTCTTTGAAGACACAATCAGATGGTTTCCCTCACATACTTGAGGAGCAGATTGGCAGTTTTAGTTCTGTTTCAACAATGTTGAGTGGCTATTTCCTATCTTCCCCACGCTTTAGGGTGCCAGGTAGATTTATGTCCAAAAGCATGCATGAAAATAAATTCTCAGTCAGTTCTTCCTTAGCGAGTCATCATACAGAAGTCTAGCAGACTGAGATCATGTACTGGGCAACTCCTCAGTGCTGCAGACACATTTCCCCTTACTGGGGTTACTAGCCTCGACTGACATGAGGTCAGGAAGTTCCTTGAATTCCTTGTGCCACACCAATTACTCTGATTCCTCTTCCACTGCTGGGCAAGATGATCTAATTGCCAGGAAAGACGTCGTTGGAGGAGTCTTTCCATAGCCTTGTAGCTAGAGTAATCACTATGTACTGAGCTAGAGATGAAACTCATTCTACTGACCCTTACCACTTAAGTCTTAACACTTCCTTTTCATTCCATGTCGTCCCCTCCCACCCCCCTCCCAGAACCCACAGGTGTCTGTGCTTCAAAGTGCAGGACTACTACTTGCATTGTCAAATATAAAGCCGTTCCCCAGGGTTCATCTTTGTAACCTTCATCTGCTGTTGACCGGTAGACTAGACAATGCTGATCATTTTGTTCCCTAGCATTGCCAAAGTTTAAATAATTTTTTAATAACAGTGATTAATTAGGAAATTACTTCCTTTATTTTACTGGCTTTCTGAGTGACAGGGACAAAAAGAAAACAAAATTCTTGTAATCTAAATTTAGTTTTTCTTCTTCTGGATATTTTAGAGATTAATCCACTTCGGTTCTAATTTGTTACTGTGAATCAAGAAATCTTGATTTTCCCAAGTGTTTGAAATTTTACATTTGCGTTTTACTGATTGCTCAATTTGAGCAGAAAGAACTGTCTTGCTTCTTATCAGGATATAAAGGAGAGTCTGTGTGGTAGGCAGAATGCTCACCACCACTCGTGACTAATAGACTTGGATATCTGGCTGAGGAGCCTACCAAGCAAAGTGTTCAAGTTGGGTCCTAGTTTCTTCCTGCTGTTTCCAGTAAAATGCAAAAGGAATGATATAAATTAAGGAAAGAACTGTTCAACTAAAAGAAACCAGAACATGAAGATCTGGAAGATTGTCAGCCTATCCAGATGGCAATAGTCCCAGTTTCAGTCAGACAAAAGGCTCTTTGAAGAGATTAAGGGTGTGAGTCACAGATTCCCACAATTAAACCAGGATTCGCGGGAAGTTTAAGGTCTTTGTCTTTCAACCATCTCAACAGAAACGAAAAACAGACATAGGAGACAAATCTGTTTTAAATAGATTTGTGGACATGGCTTCTGTCTACTGGAGTGAATTCTCCTTCTCCTGTAGCTTCCAAAATTCTACCAGCAGGAAACAGGCTAATAAAAGTGGTCAGCATTAAATACATGTTACCTTTCATAAAGAAGGAATAATGACTCTAAAGGTGGAGCTAAGAGGCCAGAGGCCTGAACCAAGAACGAAGGACAATTATTCTCAACCCTTGAAACATAAGGTAGTTTGCTTACCTTCAGTTTAAAAATGCTTTGGACTGCTGACTCCCTTTGTTCTCCATTTCTCCATGTTTGGAATGAGGATATCTATAACTGTTATCTATGCACGTCCTACTGCACTTTGTGGGGAGCAGATAACTTACGTCTTTAGTTTCATAGGTTCATAGATGAGAGGAGTTGTGCCTCAGCAGTTGTGTTTACCAAGAACTTCACCCTCATGATTTAGTTTCATTAGATTATTTAGATGAAAAGTTTTGGAATCTCTGAGCTATTGAGATGATTATGGGATTTGGGATTTGAGTTGATGCTGTAATGGGAGGAGACATTTAGAGATTTAAGATAGGATGAATGTATTTTGCATTTGGGAGGGACATGAAACTTTGGGAGTCAGCAGATAGACAGTAATAGGCAGAATGACCTACTAAAGATATTCACGCCCTAATCCCTAGATCCTATGAATATATTACATTACAGGAAAAATGGGACTGTGCCGATGTAATTAAATGTATGGACCTTAAACTAGGGAGATTATCCTGAATTACCTTGGTGGGCCCAACCTAGTCATATCGGCCCTTGAAAACAGAGAACTTTCTCCAGCTGGAGAAAGAGAGATAGGGCAGAAATAAAAGTCAGAGAAGAATTCAGCCTGCCATTGCTCTCTTTGAAGATGAAGGGAGCAAAATGACAAGGGGTGTAGGAGGCATTGAGGATCTGAGAGAAGCTCCAGAGCAACAATCTGCAATGAAATAAGGACCTGAGTTCCACTGCCGCTTGTAAGTCAATTCTGCCAACAACCTGAATGAACCCGGAAACAAATTTTCTCCCAGAGCCTCCAGACAAGATCCCAGACCAGGCAATACCTCGACTATACTTCTGACCTACAGAACTTTGAGATAACACATTTGTGTTGTCTTCAGCTGCTAAATTTGTGGTAATTTGGAACAGCATCAAAGAAAATTTAATATAACCTGTAATTCGAATGTAATGATGATGTCAAAACGTCTCTCGATCTAGGTCAGTATCCATTGTTACAATGGTATCTGTTTCCATCAGAGCAAACTTTGTGATTACACATACACAAGTATGCGTACGGGAGACTGATGACAGTAATGACCCCAATTCTTCACCCCTTTCTCTATTCAAGCCCTTTGCCATGTGAATATGAATTCCCTGTCACTAAAAAGATGGAGTCAATTTCCCTACCTGTTGATTCTGGGATCAGCCATGGGATTTATTTGGCTATTGCAATGAGGCAGAAGAAATGAATGGTAACAAGTTTTGAGTCTAAGCCTCAAAGGGAGGCTTACTTTTCCTCTGATCTCTCTTGTGTTTCTGACATCATCAAGAGAATATGCCCAGGCTGTACTGCTATGGGTTGAGAGACATGTGGGCAGCGTCAAGTTGCCCCAATTGTCCCCAACAAGGCCATCCTCGATCATCCTACAGCCAGCCACCACCATAGCACGTGAGTGAGTCTGATCAAGTCCAATAAAGCCACCGAACTGCCTGCCTAGGTGATTAATTATCCCTTATTTTGCCTGTCACTATGGTTTTGTGGTTATTTGTAATGCAGCATTATCAGCCAAGAGACAACCAACACAGTGTGATTATTTACACCAATTTATCTTTCCTATTAGACTGTAAGCTCTTAGGGACAATAGGTCTATTCACTATTTTATTCTCAGAGTCTAACACTAACTGTGACATTTTTTATTTTTAATGTGTATTTGTTCAATTTAATTAAATACGATCTGACCCTTACAATTTAGTGAAATAGACTAAGTCAGCAATTGCTATTGTCTTCAAGATTACAGAGACTAACAGAATTACAAGGTTATTTGACTTTTCCAATGTTACCTTGCCTGAAAAGAATTCAAAGATGACTCTCCACGAATTCCCAAAGGGGGGAAAATTCTTTGCTGTCACTAATTTTGGGGGGTTTTTCTGTAATTGAGGTAACATCAGTTGATAACATTATCTAAATTTCAGATGTACATCGTTATATTTCAACTTCTGTATAGACTACATTGTGTTCACCATCAAAAGTCTAATTGCCATCCATCACCACTCAAATGTGCCCCTATACTCATTTTGCCCTCCCTCTACCCCCTTCCTCTCTTATAACCACCAATCTGTTCTCTGTATCTACGTGTTTGTTTGTTGTTGTTGTTTTATCTTCCACATGTGAGTGAAATCATATGGTATTTGTCTATCTCTGTCTAACTTATTTTGCTTAGCTTAATACCCTTGAGGTCCACCCATGTTGTCACAAATGGCAAGATTTCGTCTTTTTTTATGGCTGAGTAGTATTCCACTGTGTGTGTGTGTGTGTGTATATATATATATCACATCTTCTTTATTCATTCATCCATCGATGAGTACTTAGGTTTTTTCCAACTCTTGGCTATTGTGAATAACGCTGCAATAAACATAGAGGTGCATATATCTTTTTGAATTAGTGTTTTCATATTCTTTGGATAAATACTCAAAAGTGGAATAGGTGGATCATATGGTAGTTCTATTTTTAATTTTTTGAGGAACCTCCATGCTGTTTTCCATAGTGACTGCACCAATTTACATTCTCACCAACAGTGTACAATTTACATTCTCACCAGCAGTGTACATTTCTTCACATTCTCTCCAACATTTATTTCCTCCTTCTCAATGATAGCCATTCTGGCAGGTGTGAGGTGATATTTCATTGTAGTTTTGATTTGCATTTTCCTGATAATTAGTGATGTTGAACATCTTTTCATATGCCTGTTGGCTATTGTTTGTTTTTTTGAGTTGTCTGAGTTCTTTATATATTTTAGATATTAACCACTTATCTGATAAACGATTTGCAAATATCTTCTCCCAATGGGTAGGTTGTCATTTCATCTTGATTTATTATTCAAGCATTCTATCCCAATGCCTCTTAGAAAGTAGACTAGAAAAGAGTTCTCTTAAAACTGGAATAATTTGTCTTAGCTAAAGTTTCTCTAAACTGTACGTCCCACTTGCTTTTTTAGTTACTATGAACCACCCACCTTTTGGATATATAAATTTGGCTTACGAATATGGATCAATAAACTTTAGGTTCCTAAAGAGGATTTGAGAAACCAAAAGTCAGACTTTACTTATCTTACTTCTGTGTAAATGATATTTATGAATGTTAGTTTCATATTAAAAATTAGAGAGAACTAAAAGTTTTCTTCTTTTCCTTCCAACTACCATCTCATAACTCATCTCATGCCCAAGAAGGGATAACTTCAATGTCAAGGATAAAATGAAATCTGAATTCATAATTAGACAACAGTGCTGTAGGATGGAGGTTCTAAAGAGAAAGGCTCAGAAATTGAAAATAAAATTGGACTACAGAAAAATGTTTTTCTGCCTCTTTGACACTTACTCTTGGCTTATGGCTCTGCTCTACTCTCTCTTACTTTCCTTGAAACTGATAAAACACAACAGAAAGACAAACTTTTTCTTGCTCAAGATGTCCCTTCCCTATTCTTCAGTTTAAAAGGCTAGTTGAGAATCAGCATGGAGCCTAGAGGGAAAGGAGGTGAGAGAGGGGAAGTTTAGGGCAGGGACATTCTCAGCCTTAGGGGGAAACTCGTTTCCTAGGATTAAGTTTTAGAGGCTTTCTTGCCATTAAAGTGTTAACACACAGAGGACACTGAGGCTGCCCTTCCAAGTTGTCTAGGTTTCAGGCCAGAAGAGCAAAGCACAGTTAACACTTTATTCATAGTCTAATCCAAAGCCTCCATAGTAGAATATGAGGTACAAATCTGAGTTCAGTGCCTCCATCCCACAAAGCATGAGTAACGACCAAGACTGGAGTCTGTACTTGTTTAACAGAAGATTGCCTTTCTTCTAATAAACATGCAGGTGCTTTACATTGCGGAGTTCTTCATAAATTATGAAGAATCTTCATGATAATATGTTATTTGATACAATAACTTCTTGAGTATATATTCTTGCTTTCAATTTATGATTTGGGAGATTCTGACTTAGAAGGAATAGTTGACTTTCCTAAAAACTCACATCTTGGCATAATCTAATCTCTACTCATCTAAACAGAAAGTCTGATATTTCTTTCTGTCTAATGCAGCTATTTTCCTAATATTTCACTCAACCTTTGCTTATATCAACAGCATTAAGTCTTAGTTGGGCAATCAGAATTAGATTTAATCGGTTCTTCCCTTGGGTGATCTTAGCTCTTTCAGTCATAACGTGAATAGATGATTTTAGCTTTCAACACTGTGACGTCCTGCTTGTTCACATGTGTGTTATTGAATTGGATCATTTTGTTCATTTGCTCAGGTGTTCATCTTTGAGTGACCAAAGTCAAACACTAAAAATTATATTTTAACTTTTGTCTTGTTAGACACAAGCTCTATTTATGTTTCTTGGCTTTATTATTTTTTATTTTTTTCCTCTATTCTTTTATATTTGCTTAGAGCAAAATATAATAATTTCTTTATTGCTTTTCATGAAAAGGATCCTTACTCATATTTTCTTTAAAATATTATACTAGGAACTAATTAATTACCCATTCTTTTCCTCTTTATGTTCCTTTAATATCCATTTATCTATCTATCTGTAAATCATCTATCTCATGTAGTCTCTCTGCCAATAGCTTCTCTTTATCCATGTAAATCAATAATGTAAATAAATTTGTCTTAATGTTATTCCAGAGATGTCATACATCGACATATGTATTCTAATATGAAAAGATGGGAAGCATCCTTAGAAAATATATTCTGCCAAGTTTTGTACTATTTAGTATAGAAAAACATTGCATGGTAGTTTTGGACCTTGTCCCTTTGAATTCTTTTAAAGTTCAGGTAACTGTCACAGCACTGCAGTTCAATACTATTTCACAAAATCCCAAGATGTTTTGTCTAAGACATGCTTTGTAGGAAAATACAGGAAATCCTTTATTGATTTTTTTTTAATTGGCTAAAGAGAGACCTGGGAAGTCTATGGCTTGTTTTCCTTCTCTCCAATTCTTATAGATGAGTTGAGCCATTTGGAATTTTAGATAAATAAAGGTTTAATAAAAAGCAATATATGAAATTACTTGTTTTGCTCTAAGCAAATAAAAAAGATCAGGTAGCTGATTAAGTCATACCTAATACAATCACAAGGCAGACAGCAGAAGACATAGCAATAAGGCTAGTGCAAACATAGTGTGCTCTGAGTTGGGTTAAAGACAGTGTCGCACAGAGAAGTAAAACTCAGACTCCACCACAGGAGCGTACAGAGGACTTGATTCCAAATAAGCAGCCCCTGAAGCAGTGATGACTCTGTCACACAAGCGTTATGTTGTACACAGAATTATTAACTTTTATTTTTAAATCCCTAATTTTTTGCACACATCCCATCTTGTCCCCTCAGCAATTCTCCTCATTCATACGACAATCAGTTCTGATACTTGAACAATAACTTAGAGAAATTGCCAGAGAAGTGATATTTGCCATTATCTTAAGCTACCATTTTAAAGAATGAGTGGGGAACAGAGAAAAGCCTGGGCGGAGAGAAAGCCAATTATTACTTTAGTGATGGAAAGAGAAGGGCTAGAACTGAGGAGGCCGGAGAGACTCATTTGTGACCATAATTTCTGACAAAATTTTGGGAAAGTGATTTTATCTCTCTAGGTATCATCCACTTTTAAAAATGAGAATTAACCTTTCTGTTCTACTTACTAACTGGGTTACTGTGAGAATACTTTAAAAAATACTTTTTTGATAAATTATAGATTTTTAAACCATTATCTCTTTTTTTCTTTTGTTTATATCAGAAAAAATGAGGGGTATCTGGGGAAGATACGTAGGTGATGGTTACTTGTTGGGAATTCAGTCTATAGAGGCGAAGGTGGGATATGGTAGAGAATGGTTTAAGTAAGTTAAATGGTGTTATGTAAGCAATAATAATAGAAACGTTGAAAGATTAGCTCTTTTGGGACACTTTATCAATGAAATCATTTTTAAATGGTTTTAGGCCAATAGAGAGAAATAAGGAAAAAAAAGCAAATGCATAGGATGAAAACTATAAAATAGTATCACTTAGATGAAGAGCAGGATACACGATCTCAATTGACGGCAAAGGAGGCTGTTTAGGACCTCAGTGTTAATAGGTGGATAAAAAAGGAGCAAAGTCGAGGACTTTTGAAGGCCATGATGAGATGTTCATAACCCTCAGTATTCAGTATTCTTTAGAATGTTGTGACTTGTGATCTAAAGGTTCAGAAACATGAAGTTGTAATGATTAAAGACACTTTGTGCTATCATTTCTCTTTTCCTAAACAAGAGTAGGTGACCCATGACATTCTCCTCTGTGCCTACCTTGTCTGAACTGCAGCAAATAGTCTGTACATAAGTAATGCCACTGCCCACATATAATGCTAATGAGGCAAATACTTGAGAGCTGGGGATGGTTGCAATTTTGCAGCATGACTACAAAAGGAATTGCTGCTTCCAGTGTTGACAACTTTGTCTACCACCACGAGACTTAAAAGGAGTTTGTATTTCAGCATAATCTTAAGACTTTTGTTAACAGATGGATTGTTGACTTGAAAGCAATAAAATGTCAATGAAAACATTGTTTTCTATCAGTGAAGCTCTGGAGACAAGGCTTCTTATGTTTGCTTGTTTTGACACTAGTCTAAATTTTAATGTTTATATTTTAATTATCTACTCACGTAAAATATAGAGTATATTGGATGATTTAGATGAGTATGGACTTTGAAATTATCTATAAAACTATAAAATTGTGTTAACTACATTCCATGTAGATATTTACTTTC